>NC_047528.1:66865143-67490143 GCF_012275295.1 Melopsittacus undulatus | reverse complement strand
CAGAGGTAGAAAAATTTTCTGTTAGTGGCTTATTTTCATGTATAAAAAAAAATGTATGCATGAAATTCATAACTGTTGTGCAATTGTTTTGTCTTTACAGAATCTACTCTGAGAAGGAGAAAGGCCCGACCTCAAGCATCTCTAACTGCCACTCACAGTAGTACTTTAGCAGAAGAGATAGTGGCACTGCTGAGGACGCTCCATTCACTCGGCCAATGGAATGGACTCATAAACAAGTACATCAACTCTCAGCTAACCTCCATCACCCACATCTTTGCAGGAAAACAGTCAGAAGGGGTAGTTTCCACGTTTTAAAATAGCTCATTTTTTTTAGCATTATTTATTTTAAAATTATAAATATTAAATGTTTGTAAACAATATTAAACTTAATTTAAAAACCATTTTTCTATTTGTGTGTATATATATATGTATTTATGTGTTGTAACTTTTAAATTTAAGTATGTGTGATTAACTTTGTATTTTAAAGCAGGTAGAAGTATTATGTTTTCTCCCTACAGTTAATTTTATTGTTCTTTGTTAGGCTCTGTTGGATGACTACTTCCCTGACACTGAGAATCCAGAGGTGGGAGGCCTAATGGCAGTGCTAGCAGTGATTGGTGGCATAGACAGTCGCTTGAGACTGGGTGGACAAGTAGTTCATGATGAATTTGGAGAAGGCACAGTGACACGCATCACCCCAAAAGGGAAAATTACTGTACAGTTCTATGATATGCGAACATGTAGAGTGTGCCCTTTGAATCAGCTGAAACCAGTAAGTTCATTTTGTAGAGACTTTAATACAGGGAGGAGCATGGTTTAAGACTCTGATATGAAAGCAAAGAAAATATTTGTTGTTCATTCAGTAAATACGTCAACATCCAATGTGTACAATGCTCTGAATGAAAATCTAAGATGGTACTCATGGGAACCTCTGTAGGGCCTTTAAGGCATTTCCTCATTTGTTGAGGAGGTGAAAAGAAAAGGGATTTGAGCTGAAGTCATTTGACTTAAGGTAGAATCCCAAGTCATGACAATGTGATTTATAGCTGTTGTATGAGAGGAGCATATTTATTTGTGTTTAACTGAAGAAGAGAAAAAGTAGCATTTGTCAGTTAATAAACATTGAAACTTTGAATGATTTTGTAAAATTTTACAAAAATGCTTATCTAAACTTGTTTTTGTCTGGTTCTTCCCCCACTGTCCAGCTTCCAGTTGTGGCTTTTAACGTGAACAACTTGCCTTTCACTGAACCTATGCTATCCATTTGGGCTCAACTAGTAAACTTGGCTGGAAGTAAAGTAGAAAAACAAAGAATGAAGTCTCCCAATCAAGGTCTTTCAGGTACAGTATTTTTTTCCTTTTTTTGTTTCTTGTTTTGTTTTTAAATAGATGGATATGCTTTTGGAAAGATACCGCTAACAGCAAATGTACATAAGAAAGAGGGTTTTCTGGAACCTTGGCTTTTTCCTTAGTCAATATTGAATAATAGCATTTATGAGACAAGCTTAGCTAAGAGATGAATTACTCTGCACTGTAGGTGAAATACCATTTTACTTTGCTGACAAAATGTAAATAAGGTTTGGGGCTGGACTTCTTGTACTGAATTATTTAAAATCTGGGTCCATCTTTACTGCGCCTATTGTGCTGTGCATCAGCTCTGTGATTGTTCACAATATGAAAAGTAGGAAGGCAGTGTTTTTAGTATCATGGGTCACAGAATGTGTGCAGACTTTTTTTCCAGGTGCTTTTCGAACTGCCTCATATCATCAGTATTTCACAAGCTTTCACATAGTGAGTTAAGGTGTAAACTGATCTTTGGGCTGAGGTTGTATGAATGATAGCCTTCTCTAATACAAGAGATTCCTAGTGCTAACAGCTGTTTTATATTTTTGATAGGTCAAGTGGATTTGGATCTGCTACGATGCCAGCAATTAAAGCTGTACATACTGAAAGCAGGCCGAGCTCTGCTTTCTCACCAGGATACACTAAGGCAGATCTTGTCTCAGCCAGCTGTTCAGGAGTCTGTATTAAACCCTGCAGGTATTCTGAAATGCAACCTGAGTGTACTGCTGTTTGTTTAGGTGGTAGATAGAGTATGTGACAATAAGCCTTGCTAATGGCACTTGAAGGGTAGAAATTCAGTTTGCCCTCTAAAGAATAAAAATCAAAAATTCAAAATCAGGAATGTTTTAACCTTAGATATTAAAAGCATTTTGACTTTTTAACTTAGATATTAAAAGCATTTTGACTTTTTAACTTAGATATTAAAAGCATTTTGACTTTTTAACTTAGATATTAAAAGCATTTTGACTTTTTAACTTAGGTTTGGAAGTCTAAATGGATCAAGTGTTTGAAGCTTGAGATATTGGAGTTAGCTAAATTTGTAAGTCTTCTATAGTTAGTAAGCTTTGTAATTAATTTTAAAAATCTTAAATTTTTTTTTTGCAGTGGAGTCTTTTTCTTCCTCAGAGCTTAAAGTATGAGTTCTCAGTTGGCTATTCCGTTTATTCCAAATGTTTTGCAGTTTCCAGTGAAATGAATACCAGGTTACAGAGTCTTAAGTGTAATCTTAAAAAGGTTAAAAATTGTAGTTTTAATAATTTGAATTCATTCTATCTGTACATTCACTCTACATATCAAAGTAAATAAAATAGTTCTGTTGCCTTTCAAGATACCTACTAATGCCCTTATAGTTCATATTAATCTTTTAGGCATATGCAAAACCTATAATGTCTTTAAATATATTCAGTTTATTTGTATCTTTCTAAGGGTTGTTAAATTTTAAGTGAACAGAATGATCAGATTTATTTTCCAGGAGTGGAACTTTTTTTCTTAACCAGAACAGCATAAGTACATGAGGACTATTAACTGTTCTGTTACTGCTTCAAATATGAGAACTTCTTTTTGTTGGAGTTAGGTGAAGAATGAGCACACTTCCCTGAGACAGCCATGGTAAAGAGTTTGCCTGGAGTAAAGCCGGAGTACAGATCTAGGCAACATGAATATTTATGTCAAAAAGAACACAAAATCAAATATGAAGTTGCAGAATCATGAGCCAGTTGATTAAAAAAGGCGAATTATTTTGAAGGGACAGTGAATACCTACAGGGAGCTCTTCCCTAAGAGGTGTATTAGAAGAGGAAATTACTCAGTCTAGAAAGTATGCACCATGATTTGGGGGTCAGTGAAATTGTTGGTTGTTTGTATAAAGGACCTCTTCGTAATAGTCTTATTGTAAAGGGTGAACTCAGAAGATATTTGCACAAATTCACTGTTCACTGAGCAGTGTCTGCTAAACATGTTCTAGATGTATTTTAGTAAAAATATTGTTTATCTACAAATTGCTCATTTGCTTCTTTTTATGGGGACAGTGGTACACATGGTTTGATCTTAAACTGAGATTGCTGTGGAGAAGAAATACGGGATTGACAACAGTATCTTTGATCGACCAATAGACCCCAGAATAAATCTTGCAATTGATTTACATGGTTTTGGTTAAAATAATGTTTCTGTTTCAAGAGGATGGAGCAGTTGCCTCTCCTGACATTGGAGATATGTCACCTGAAGGACCACAGCCTCCAATGATTCTTCTACAGCAACTTTTGACAGCCGCTACACAACCATCACCTGTGAAAGCAATATTTGACAAACAAGAGCTTGAGGTAGAGTCTGTTTTCTGCCAAGTAACCTAATAAATAAATCTTTCTGATTCATATTACAGTTGAAACTTGTTAAGCTATAGGTTTTAAAATATGTCACTGAACTCCTCTTGGCAAGTAACCTAATTTCAGATGCACACATGCACAAAAACATTCTAAATACACTTTTTTTCAACTTGGACTGATTTATTTGTTCTCATTTAGGCTGCTGCTTTGGCAGTATGCCAGTATCTGGCTGTAGAGTCTACACATCCTTCAACTCCAGTGTTTGAAGACTGCAGCTCTAGTGAAGCTACAACACCCATCACAGTACAGCATATCCGACCCACAAAAGCCAAGAAACGCAAGCAGTCTCCAATTCCACCTCTCCCCATTGTAGTTCAACTTATGGAAATGGGATTTCCTAGGAAAAACATAGAATTTGCACTAAAATCTCTGTCTGGAACCTCTGGAAGTGCTTCTGGATTACCAGGTATTTCATTTAATTGAACATCAGGAAGAACTTCTTTACTGTGAGAGAGTACTGGAACAGGTTGCCCAGGGAGGTTGTGGAGTTTCCTACATTGGAGATATTCAAGGCCCGCCTGGACAAGTTCCTGTATGATGTACTCTATCTAGGTTACCCTGCTCTTGCAGGGGGGTTGGACTAGATGATCTTTCGAGGTCCCTTCCAACCCTTGGGATTCTGTGATTCTGTGGTTCTGTAAAAGGCAAGTTGTGAGCAGATTAAATGCTGCTTATAAGGGAGCAATTATTACTTCTCTTTCTGGATACTATCTTAAGAATGTTAGAGAACCCCTTAAAGACAGAATAAGTTCGTATTTTTCTGTATTAGGAGTGGAAGCCTTGGTTGGCTGGTTGTTGGATCACCCCGATGTTCAAATTACGGATCTCTCGGATGCTGATACTATCTCTGATGAATATTCAGATGAGGAGATAGTAGAGGAGGTGGAAGAAGCTGAAGCTGCTTGCCCTGTGGTAAGTATCAACTTATTAAAACCTAAGTCATGCTAGCTGGTTGCAAATTTTGTAGTTCTTTCCTTTTATGAACTTGGTTAGAGTACAAGGATGTTTTGCTGTTGCAAGCTTTCAAGGATGACATTTGCCATATGCTTCTAAGGCATATCATAAAAGAAGTCAAGCTATCCATAAATATGTATATAAGAGTAGCATAATGGAAGAGTGAAATCCGGATAGTTGTTTCAGTAATGGTAGCTATAAGTATCAATGATAGTTGGTCTCGGTTTCATCTCACGTAGTCAATGCTATAGTGTAATATTTGTAAAGGACTCTTCATTTTTATGTTTTTTTTTCATATCCTCCCTCCACCTTCCTTTGGCTTGAAAAGCAAATGTGTTATTAGCTGCAAGGAATGACCGAGCAATTAGTGAATAAATGGAACAAAGAAAGTCAGCTTTTTCTAAAAACTATTCTCATGTATTGGCGATAAAAAGACCTTTACAATGTCTGTTGAATGTGATGGCTTTAATTTATATTGGTCTTCTATTGTTGACTTTCAGGAAGTATTTCAGTAAGGTTTTGCCAATAAAATGAAAGGAGTTCTGTCTTTCTGTTTATTTTTTTAAGGAGGTTTAAGGAGATGTTGAGTTTTCTGGCACATGTGAGATTTTGTAATTGAAAGAAATGCATTATATTTTAGAGGAAATTAACTTGGCATTGCATTCTAATATATTTTTTTTTAAAAGTACTGGAGTGAGAAATTGTGTTGTATGATGACTCAAATGGAAAAAACATCCTCAAAGCAAGTGTTCTGTAAAGTCTCATTACAGCTGGAATGCAGTAGTTCTGTCTTTTTAAGTCTAGTTGTGAAAGGGATAATTCCTGATAACTGCAATCTTACTTTTTTTGTCAGCTTGTTTTTCTAAGGGAATACTTTGGATCCTGTTATATTATATAACAAAAAGTTTTGTAGTGTACTTTAGCTAGGAGTTACCATTTACCACTGTTTTTGCAGTTCCTCTTTGTTCTAATTTTCTTTGGCAAATGGATTTCATAAAAGCAACTTGCAGCTTGTTTCATGTGTTTTTAAGACTTGCAGCTACATTCCTGGACAAGTTATTTCAGAAACTAAACTTTTAAGTAGACCATTGATGTTAGCCATGTTGTGAGTTGACCTATTGAAGACATTTCTCATTTTGACATGCAACTTAGGTATTAAGTGTGTGTGTTTCTTGGTGGGTTATCTTCAGTCTCTACTAATAATTTTATTTATTAGTAATTTTGTAACTGTTTTACGTTTATTTTGGATTTTTTTCCAGCCAAGTGGTGCTGTTGTAACGGAGACCCAGACCTATAAGAAACGAGCTGATTTCTTAAGTAATGATGACTATGCTGTGTATGTAAGGGAGAATATTCAGGTAAGCATGATGTTCAAATGCCATATTGAAACTAATTTCCTTCTGGTACAAAAGTCTGTATAGCTATGGCATTCTGTTGTCCTTTTTCCCTAGGTGGGAATGATGGTTAGGTGCTGCAGAACCTATG
This sequence comes from Melopsittacus undulatus, assembly GCF_012275295.1. Taxonomy (NCBI): domain Eukaryota; kingdom Metazoa; phylum Chordata; class Aves; order Psittaciformes; family Psittaculidae; genus Melopsittacus; species Melopsittacus undulatus. Next base: position 67,483,980 of record NC_047528.1, on the reverse strand, counting down.
AGGAGGTTTGTGAAGGAGATGTAGGCAAAGTTATTAAGTTGGATCGAGATGGATTGCATGACCTGAATGTACAGTGTGATTGGCAGCAGAAGGGTGGTACCTACTGGGTCAGATATATCCATGTTGAGCTGTTAGGTGAGTTCACTGCTAACTGCTTTCTAATAAAGAATTGAATGGTATGCTAAGGGAGACATATTTTTGGAGGGGAAAAAGCCACTCACCATGCGTTTATTCTTGGAATTGCTAGGATTCCCACCACAGAGTTCTGCCTCTCATATCAAGATAGGTGACAAAGTGCGTGTGAAAAGCTCTGTGACCACACCCAAATACAAATGGGGATCAGTTACTCACCGAAGTGTGGGAGTTGTCAAAGGTAATGTATATTCAAAATGGCGAGGCAATATAACTGGAAACAGACTTTCTGCAGCATTTAAGGAGAGAATCTTTTAGACACACTTATAAATCATAGTGATTTGTGGACTATTGCATGATGATAAAAGTAGAAAATATAGAAGTAGTCTGCTTAGCATAGATTCTTTGAAGAGGTACAGTTTTTTGTCATATTGGAAGTACTCTGTCCCTTTGGGAGGTGTTTTTTAATAAAAGAAAAAAATTAGAGTCAAGGAACTGAAGTAGAGTAATACATACCTTTAAAAAATCTATAGAACTCCCTTTACAGACTGACAAGATTCATACATAGTTCCACTGCAAAAAATGATTACTTTTGAAAATATTTTTTAATAAGTATTTCTGCTCTCTGATGTTGCACTGGACACTTTTTCTGCTTTATTTTATAGAGATTTGCAGCACTTTATTTTCCCCATGTTTTTATCACAGCTTTTAGTGCCAATGGAAAAGATGTCATTGTAGATTTTCCTCAGCAGTCTCATTGGACTGGCTTGTTGTCAGAAATGGAACTGGTTCCCAGCATTCATCCTGGAGTCACGTAAGTGATGATTTACATTTTTCTTAATGTATATGGGTTATCCTTTAGCCTTATTGTCTTGATTCCATTATCTTGACTTGTGTCTCTAATAACTTATACCACTGGAAATGCATTTACTCATTGTTCTTTTGTGAAATCAGGTGTGATGGCTGTCAGATGTTTCCTATCAATGGGCCTAGATTCAAATGCAGAAACTGTGATGATTTTGATTTCTGTGAAACTTGTTTTAAAACCAGGAAGCATAACACCCGGCATACTTTTGGCAGAATAAATGAGCCAGGTAAGTTTTTAAAAAAATCTAAGTGTTTCTTTGATTTAAAATGCATTGAATTTGTTTTTATGAAAAAAAAACCCTAGTTTAAATATTTCATGCCCCTGTAATATTTTATCATTCAATTTTATGTATTACTCTTAGTGTCCTACATTCCTGAAGAGAGTAGTTTTCCTTTTGTTTTTAATATTTTACTTAGTTTCTTGGTACAAATTAATCATAAGTGTAAGAAAAGAAAGCGTGACTATCCCCAGTGATTGCATTGAAAGCTTGTGGTCAGGTAAAGTGCTTGAAACTCGTTTAAAAATGCCCAAATCTTGAGCTGTGCCCTTTAAGCATGAGTAGTATTACTATACCTATGTGACATGCTTCTCTGCTTTCAGACTACATACCTGAAATGCTTGATTTGTTGTATTTCCTTTCACATTGGTTGTGGGTGTAATAGTAGCAGTTTTCTTTGTGAGCTGCATGCTTAATGTTTCACTTAAACATGCAGGTCAGTCTCCAGTGTTTTGTGGGCGTTCTGGAAAGCAGCTGAAGAGACGGCATAGTAGCCAGCGGGGAATGTTACTGGATGATTGGTCAAGAATAGTTAAGAATTTGAATGTCTCCTCCTCTGTGAATCAGGCTTCACGTCTTATTGATGGTAGTGAGCAGTGCTGGCAGTCTTCTGGTTCACAAGGAAAGGTAATTAAGCCATAACTAGTTTAATTTGGCATACTTTTTCTGAAGAGGAAAAATATTTAACTTAGTGAAATATACGTTACCTTTCTGTAAGATAGAAGAAGAGTAGTAAAAACAGACATCTGAAGTACAAAACTGTTTCTTTATATTTTTAAATGTGACTTTTTTTAAGCTTTATCTTTCTAATTATTTCATGTGAAGGAACTTTTGTGAACTATTTCATTATAAGGAACTTCTGTGATTTTTTTTGAAATAAGGGATAATTATTGTGTAGTTGGTTATATGATTACAGTTGCTGTTTCAAAGATTTACATCGTGTCCCAATTCTTGACCTCCAGTGGTATTGTGCTTTCTCAGTCTTATCAATGGTGTTGCTCTTGAGCTAAATAAATAATTTGCTGCAGCTGTTTCTCTTGCATTTGGAGGTTGGTCAAGTGAGAAGTTCACAAGGTCCTCTTCCTTTGGCCAGTCGCCATGCATTGGCAGCTGTTGTATACCATTCATAAATGTTTTTCATGCTTGCTTCAAAACCAGCACACACTTACTCTTGTCAACCATATGGTGTTCCTAGCAATACTACCTGAAAATGAAATTCTTTGTGTTTCCCCTAGCACTGGATTCGCTTGGAGATTTTTCCAGATGTTCTTGTTCACAGGCTAAAGATGATTGTGGACCCTGCAGACAGCAGTTACATGCCCTCTTTAGTTGTAGTTTCAGGTACGTGTACCTTCTCTGAGAAGTCTGAATTACTTTTTTTTTGTTGTTGTTGTACATCTAACAGTAGGTATTTATCAGGTTTCATTTAAAATAGCCATCTATTTCAAGTGCATTGTGCCTGTTTATGGAACAAACACTGTATCTGAAAATGTTTTTCTTTCTGTGTTTTGTTTTTTAGGGGGGAATTCCTTAAATAACCTTATAGAGCTAAAGACAATCAATATAAATCCGACAGACACCACAGTGCCTCTTCTCAATGATTGTACAGAAGTAAGTGGAGTTTGTGTGAGAATTACTCGTTATGTAATGAAAAATATTTTGCTGCAAGAAATGGATGAAAAACACTGTTGTGATTATTAAAGCATAGTATTTTACTTTTGTTCTAAATTAGTATTATTTCTGGAAGCTTACTAAAATGGATTATCCTGATAAGTTTTACCATAATCTCAGTGTAATTCTAATAGCTTTAATAGTAAAGCTACTTCAGGTCTTTCGATGTAAATCAGTATACCTATGAACCAAGAAGAAATCCCAATAAACATAAATTTGAGGATACATTTGGTGGGTGCTAAGGCTTATTTTGGATAATAGTTCTGATCTTTTTCAGTAAAAGCAAGGAGGAATGCATAATGACTTTTTAGGAGATTGGAAGTGAAATAATTCTGAAATTAATGAGGCCATATGTTTATCTCAGAGTGTGAATTTTGTAGGGTTGAAAAGCTGAGTATTTCCAGATTAATTTTGATAAGGTGGAAAATAAAGCAGAAGTTCTAATTCTTTTGCATGTTTTTATAAAGTTACACAGGATCCAAAAGATGGCAGTTTAGTGAGCTTTTTTTTTACTCTTAGTACCACAGGTATATTGAAATTGCAATCAAGCAGTGCAGAAGCTCTGGGATTGATTGCAAAATACATGGCCTCAGCATACTGGGACGTATACGAGCAGAGGATGAAGACTTGGCTGCAGTCCCATTCCTTGCTTCTGATAATGAGGAAGAGGATGATGATAAAGCTAACACTGGGAGGTAGGTAACTGCAGTGGCGAGGCGCGGGAAATAATAGAGAGCCTTAGTGTTGATATAGTCCTGTAATTTAGGAGATTATTGTAAGAAAAACTACTTTATTAGGTTGAATGGTAGTAAAGAGAAATTAGTATCTTAGTTTGTCGGAATTGTAAGTAGGTCATTTGTTGAGGTCTTGACATTTTGTACAGCTCTTAAGCTTCTGCAGCATGCTAAAAACTTTGTGTTTATGTTTGGAATGTGGTATATTTCATAGAATCATAGAATAGTTAGGGTTGGAAAGGACCTTAAGAACATCTAGTTCCAAACCCCCTGTCATGGGCTTGGACACCTCACACTAAACCATGTCACCCAAGGCTCTGTCCAACCTGGCCTTGAAGATGGCCAGCGATGGAGCCTTCACAGCCTCCCTGGGCAACCCATTCCGGTGTCTCACCACCCTCACAGTAAAGAACTTCTTCCTTATATCCAATCTAAACCTCTGCTGTTTAAGTTTCAATTTGTTACCCCTTGTCCTGTCACTACAGTCCCTAGTGAAGAGTCCCTCTCCAGCATCCCTATAGGCCCCCTTCAGATACTGGAAGGCTGCTATGAGGTCTCCACGCAGCCTTCTCTTCTCCAGGCTGAACAGTCCCAGCTTTCTCAGCCTATCTTCATACTTACCTCTGCTCAGCAAAACATTCTGGGTTTTGTTTGTTTTGCTTGTTTTGGTTTGTTTTTGTTTTCTTAAAGCCACCAATTAACTGTAGTAGTGGTGTTTGAGTAGTGAAATTCTTGTAAAATCAGTAATTACAGTAAAAAGATGCTTAGGCTATAGTTATGCATGTTGCTAAACTGATTTTTTTTTTTTTATTTTTCCCCTCAATATGTTCAGTCTTGTTAGAAAGAAGGCAGCTGGTCTTGAATCGGCAGCTACAATAAGAACTAAAGTTTTTGTTTGGGGATTGAATGACAAAGACCAGTTGGGAGGGCTGAAAGGCTCCAAGGTATGTTTGTTTTCATAATTCAGTACAAAATAAAGGGCACAAGTCCCACACAACTCAAAGTTAATTCAAACTTAATCAGGATTCTACAGTGTAGTATCAAACCTACAAATAATAGATTCTAATGGCTTTTTGCTTTGAGACATATTAGATGTCTGCTGGGTGGAAGATTGGAGAAAACTTGCATTTTGGTTGTTTCTCTCAAATCCAGTTTGATTTTTAGCAGCCACTTCATCATTTGTTTTAGATAACAGTGAACTAATTGTTCTAAAACTATGTAGCCCTCTATACACATTCTGCTCCTTTTGGGTTTGTGTGCATACAGTTAAGGTAGTGGTGACCCTTTCTGTGTATTCCTTGGACCTGGTACACTCATCAGAAAGTTGAATTCTCATCTTTCGATGTAACTTGATTACAATTCAATGTAATTTGAAAGGAATTTTAGCCTTGTGTGCAGCTATTTATACATAATTTTTAAATGCAGTGCAGGTTCAGAGATAACATGGTGAATGTTTACTCAATTTAAGATGTTAATGTGAAAAGTATGTTGAGAGCATTTATTTATTTTATGTTGTAAATAAAATGTATATTGTTATATCCATAGAGTGCCTTTCAAGAAACAAAAAATCAACTGTTCCTGTATCCTGTGGATTTCTCAAGAAAACTTTACTTAAAGGAAACTTCTTTTTTATATCACATTTATTTTTTTCCCAGGCTTTGTATTTATCATGGTTTGAGTGTTAAATGCTTTTTCTTGTTTTTTTTGTGTTTTGCCTGGTGTATATTACTGGTATGCGTGAAGTGTCTGAATAATGCGGAGATTTTCATATATTTAAAAAAGGAAAAGTACCTGTTAGATTACATGGTTTATGATTTAAGAATAGTTCTTCTTTTGAAAGTATAAAACTTCAGTGAATTGTAGTGAGTTTCATTTCCCATCTGCTCTAGATAAAGGTCCCTTCCTTTTCTGAAACCCTGTCTGCCTTGAATGTTGTACAAGTAGCTGGAGGATCCAAAAGCCTTTTTGCAGGTAATATAAGTTTGAAATAAATATAAATATGTTAAGGGCAGAAATGAATTTTCAATTGTGAAACTTTAATGATGTTTCAAACTTTATTTCTTCATTTTAGTGACTGTAGAGGGTAAAGTATATGCTTGTGGAGAAGCCACAAATGGAAGGCTGGGTTTAGGAATATCTAGTGGAACTGTGCCTATTCCACGACAGATTACAGCTCTCAGTAACTATGTGGTAAAGAAGGTGGCTGTTCACTCAGGTACTGACTATTACAATTTTTAGATACATAAACATAACATGTTAAGCCTAAAAATAGTTGCTTTGCAATTTTGTTGGGTGCCATGATGCCCCAGCATAACTGATGTTTTTAAAAACTTAGTAAAAAATAAATACAGGTTATTAAGTTCTATCTGTTGCATACAATGTCAAATGAAAGCTAATGTTTCTGTTGTCAAAATCTATAATTTTAGACCGTACACAGTTTCTTACTTGCTGGAAGTTAAATTTGATAACTTCTTAATAGTTCAGTCTGATCCAAAGAAAATGGTTTCGAGTATTGATAAATGGTGGGTTTAGATTTGCTTTTTTCCTTGCGGCACTGAAAATAGTGAATTGTGTGATTTTTTTTTTTTTTAACATGCCAGGAAACCTACTCTCACAAAAGCTTTGTATTTTAAATTAAATCACGTAGGGCCGAAGAAAATAAGTAGTGCATATTGGGTTGAAAGGCTCATACAATTACATTATTAAAGCACAGCAGTGTCGATATTCTGAGATTTTTGCTAGACCTGCTCCCCACTTGAAAGATTGAAAATTTAAATTTCTATTTACACTTTTAGGTGGCCGGCATGCTATGGCATTAACTGTTGATGGAAAGGTATTTTCATGGGGTGAAGGAGATGATGGAAAACTTGGTCACTTCAGTCGAATGTAAGTATGCCAAATTTGTCTCTATTTCAGTAAGAGAACATTTGTGTTTTCTGTTGCAAGACAGCTGACCACAACTAGTGACAATGACAGCATTTTTATTACAATGGGAACAAAAAATTAGGTTGTGAAAAAGGTGGGTTTTTTTTTTCACAGCAAATGTCAATTTATGGTGCAGCACTTGAAGTGGTCTCCATTTAAAAAGGAGACAATACAATCCTTGGAAACATAATTGGTGGATAAAGTTTTTAATAGTATTTTTAATGTCACTGATGAAATGGCACACATTTGGTTACTCTTATAAAGCAGGGTTTACAGTGGTGCTTTGAGGTGTAAACCATAGCAATTTTACATTCCTGAGCTGTAGCAGTTCATAGTGTAAGCCTGATGGAGCATTTTATAGCCCTTTTCTTTAGACATCTGTTCACAGACTTGTTAACCAGAAATAAATTTCTTATACTTTCCAGAAACACATAATTGAATCCTCCACAGGACAGCTTTGAGGAAAATTTGAGTTGTCTTGGGATTTTTTCTTGTAGGCACCGGAGAAAATGTTTTAAAAAGAGCAGAAAAAAGTGAAGTCCAGATTAAAGCAATATTGTTTATTGTTCAACTGTCTTGTGTTTTCTGTAATTTTATTAAAAATGAGACTTGATACTCTTGGGCGTTTCATGGATGCAAATATTCCAGAGGCCATGTTAATTTGATAAAACTTTAATAGTGGTTCTGATACAAGCCTTGAGTTGAAACTCTTCCCTGAGTTTAGAGAATATTGTAGTTATGTGAATAGTGAATATGAAAAGTTTCCAGTTCTCTCACAAAAAGTCTAACAGTAAATCCAAGTTCTAATTTCTCTCTTGTAAAGAGCAAAGTTGGGATGGGAGTATCGTCTCTTAATCTTACTACCTGGCTCTGTGTCCACAGCTAACAAATTTCTCAACTTTGGGTAATGACAGGATATCAGTTTTCACTTTGTATTATACGTTTCTTAACTGATTCATCACTTTGGATCTTGGCTTTGTCACCCAAGTGTTGCAGCATATGCACAAAATATTCTTTAAAAAAAACTTCGAAGTACATTTAAATAGTGTAAATTTTAGATTTATGGCACTAATACAGCGTATGTCTTGGAATCATAATGTGGCTTCTTCTAGGCTGATGTTAGTTATTGCACAAAACTGTCTGGATTATGAAGATGGGTGTATATTTTGCAATTCTTTCATAATTGATGCAATTAATTCCTTATTCTTTTTCTGTAGGAACTGTGATAAACCCAGATTGATAGAAGCATTGAAAACCAAACGCATCCGTGATATTGCTTGTGGCAGTTCCCACAGTGCTGCCATTACCTCTAGTGGTGAATTGTATACATGGGGTCTTGGAGAATATGGAAGGCTAGGACATGGAGATAATACCACACAGCTGAAACCTAAGATGGTAAATCTCTCTTGTCTCTGAAATGTGAATGTATTTGTTTAATAAATGATAAATAAAAACTAAAGTAAACCCAAAAAACATGGAAACACTGTGAAGACATCATTTTGGAGTGATCCAAATTAGGTTTTGGTACACATACCTCTAACAGGCAAGCTATTTCAGAAAGGCCAGAAAAATCCAACCTTTTTTGTATTCTTGGAAAGTGAGGTGAAATGGCTACTGCTGTTTTGAAAATTCATGTCATGCTTCTTTGATACATAGGTGGAAACTACTACTGTGATTGAATGATGTTTGATCCTGAGTAAGGAGGGTTAGATAATCCTGTGCTAACTGGCATGCTCAGGCTGGGCATGATGACCAAGGTTGGTCAGAAAAGCATGAAACTGTCTGTAAGGTTTTAAAACATAATTTCTCTGAAACTTCCTGCTTACTTTTCTGTTTTGTAGGTTAAAGTGCTCCTTGGCCACCGAGTCATTCAGGTTGCTTGTGGAAGCAGAGATGCTCAGACTCTTGCTTTGACAGATGAAGGTAGGAATATCTTGTTCCAGAAGATTTCTAGCCCAAGGGAATACCATGATCATTGTTTGACCTGCAATTTGGTGTTTGTTAGGTTTGGTGTTTTCTTGGGGTGATGGTGATTTTGGAAAACTGGGCCGAGGAGGAAGTGAAGGATGCAACATTCCTCAGAACATTGAAAGACTGAATGGCCAGGGCGTCTGTCAGATTGAATGTGGTGCACAGTTCTCATTGGCACTGACCAAGTCAGGAGTGGTGTGGACATGGTATGTTACATTTGCCAGAAAGTATTAACGAAGCAATTGCTACATATGTGTTGTATTTATTACTGTTTGACTGTCTTAAGTCCATTGTACCTTATCTGTTTGCTTTGCCTTTGAATTGGCAAGTCTTAAAGGCAAGCTCTGATGTGTTCCAATTGCTCCAACACTGTCTTGTAGTATGCTCACTTGTGTATTGTACTCTGATAGGATGCCTGGTTCTTACTGAATTAATGGAAGAAGGGGAAGATCATTCCCTCTCTTGGGAGCAATGGAGCCTCTAAAGGAATGTTAATTCAAGACTTTGGAGTGGCAAAAAGGGAACATGATTATCAAAGTTTGGAGTATGTAGCCTACAGCTGCAGTAGACACTGTGAGAGTAAGGATGTAGTAGAGTAAGGAAGTAAGCTAAAGTTCAGAGGAGATGGGAAGAATTTCCTTGGGAACACAGGGTTTTTATAGAGCTCTTTGTTGCTCAGAAAGCCACTGAGTTGTCAGTAGTGCTACCTCAAAGCAAGAACTGATATGAAATTATCACCTAGAGTTATTCCAAAACCCTTTTTATTTCTTCTATTTGCTTGCTTCTGTTTTGAACACAAACCTGGCTTTTTGAGTTGTTTATAAACCTTTCTGTAAAATTTGAGAATTTATTGTGGGGCACATGAGCTTCAGAGCTCTAACAAGATCAAGGTCTAACTGCCATCCTTGTGTAATAAGGCCATGACCTTCTTGACATATATCAAAGCTAAGAAGACTTAAAATAGTCAGTTTTGTTGTATTATTTGCCACCAGCTGATGAATACTATGAAGAGGAATCCTCAGAACTTTAATTTTTGTAAGTTACTTCTTAAGAAAAATTTAGCAGAGATGTCATTTCTCAGAGTGGCCACTGGAAACTATTTCTCTCTTTTGCTTTCACCCTTCTAAATTCTTCTTTTGGTAGTGATGAAGGGAGTTAGAGGAAACGGAATTTGTCAGTCTCTAAGAACTCTTTACAAAATTCTGGTTCATTCTTTCTTTACCCCAGTTTGTCTTGACACTGTTACATCTAGTCACAAAATCTACAGCTATTTTATGACGTTACAGGTCTACAGGGGGAGTTTTTGGGTCTGTTTCAACTCTGCATGTCTGCACTTCAGGATGGCTGACTTGCTTCTAAACTTTTCATCGTCTTGAATTTGTACTAGCCTGAGGGAAAAATGACAACTTCTGTGTAAACAATATAATTTTTTTGAATTTTACATTTACTGTCTGTTGCAGGGGTAAGGGTGACTACTTCAGACTAGGCCATGGCACAGATGTGCATGTACGAAAGCCACAGGTTGTGGAAGGACTGAGGGGTAAAAAGATTGTGCATGTGGCTGTAGGTGCACTCCATTGTCTAGCAGTTACCGACACTGGACAGGTATGTTGTACATCACACTTCTTTTCCCTTTTTTCTTGATCCAGAAAGGAATGAACTAAACTGTTGAAGAAGAATGTAATAGCATTGGTGCTGATTAAATAGGATAGAAATTTCTAATGATATTTATTTGCTTTTCAAATAAATAATATTTTATGAATAAATAATAAGTACAAGCATGATTGTAATTTAAAATATATTAACTTTTATATTAACTTTTATATTATAATTGGAGTTTGAATGTTGTTGTCATAGTAGCTTTTGTAATATTTTCCTAGTTGATGTATATCTCAAGATCAGTTTTCTTCTTCTCAATCTTGAAATACAGAAGCAGTAATCTAGATAAATTTTTCTGCTGTGATCCGGCATTATGATTATCACAGTATTGATTCAGATCCCCAATAAAATTACTAAGCAACTAACTCTTCCAGCTTATTGTTCACTGTGAACATTGACTAATTTATGAATCAACTGATAAGCTATGAATTGACAATAATTTATGAATTATCTGACTAAAATGCCTATATGATTTTATGTTTTCTTTAGTATATGCTAATGCCTGCCTTATTTAGTGGGGCATGGGGGGGATGATGTTATGACAATTGCTTCTCTAAGGGGTCCTACGTTAATAATGAAAATTGCTAAAATTCCTTTGGGGGAATTTTTAAGAAAGGGTTAAATGAGGCAACCAGTGAAGCAAAGTAATATATGGAAATGTTTACTGGCAGGTTTATGCATGGGGCGACAATGACCATGGACAACAAGGAAATGGAACTACTACAGTCAATAGGAAGCCCACTCTTGTCCAGGGTTTGGAAGGCCAGAAAATCACCCGGGTTGCTTGTGGGTCTTCTCACAGTGTAGCATGGACAACTGTGGATGTAGCTACACCATCTGTTCATGAACCAGTACTTTTCCAGACAGCGAGGGACCCTTTAGGTGCTTCTTATCTTGGTTGGTATTTATTATCTTATGTTGGTTTGGTCATTGTTGTTTTTTTGGGGGGTGGGGGTTTGTGTTTTTTTTGGTTGGGTTTTGTATGCCATTTGAGAGCTGTGTGTGTGGTTTAATAGGTGATAGAAGAGTGCAAAACGAAAACTGTCTTAAAAAAAAAATCACCACAAAAAAAAACCAACAAAAAACACACAACTCTCAACCTCAACAAAACCTCTTTTTGAAAGTGGAAATTGCAAAGCACTTGTTCAGAAGTAGCATTAGTTTAAACTTCTATTGTTCTTCAGGAAATAAAAATGCAACATGTTTCACCAAACACTTCAAAGACTGTCTCTAATATGGGATAGAGCTTGATGGAGGAAATGGTAAATGGATGCTACTGTAATGTTGGTGATATTACATGTTACCTTTTGCTGTAATTCCTGATTCTACTGTTACCTTTTGTTTAAGGCCGGTGACTAAACATTGCTGTTTTGTCTTCTTAATTCTTTAGTATCAAATACAAAAGCACCAAACATTTTGCTGATTAAACTTTTTATGAACAAGGCAATGTACTTAAAAAAAGAGCAAGAACTACACATATAGAATATTTCATTAATATTTTTAAGAGTACCTAATAAATATTCTTGCTATTTGAGAAATTTGTGTGCAAGTAAAACTTGTTTCAGATGTCGATCACCAAAATATTCTTATTTGTATTACCTTATTCTTTTTGATGAAGTAACAAGGTGGAACAGTACTTTATGAAAGCCCTTGCTGCAAAGCTTCAGTATTGACTTTAATGTTGTAACTTTAGGCATTGTGATTTAAGAATCTACTGTAGAGTTGGTTTTACAGTCTCCTGACTTAACTGGATCTGATTTATCTGATTTCTTGTTATGTATTACACCATTAAAGAATGCTTGGCTTCTCTTTTTCTCCCCTACCCCAGGTGTTCCTTCAGATGCAGATTCTTCTGCTGCCAGTAATAAAATTAGCGGGGCAAATAGTTCCAAGCCGAATCGCCCTTCCCTTGCTAAGATTCTCCTATCACTTGATGGGAATGTCGCCAAGCAGCAGGCATTATCTCATATACTAATGGCACTGCAAATCATGTATGCCAGGTAGGCATGCAGGCATTCTGTTCTTCTGCAGAGCAAAAAATGGCATCTGTCAGGGTTACTTACCTTCTATCAGAGTCTCTTTGAGTTGGGTATAAATTGCTTGGACTTCTCAGGATAGACATGCGCTTCATTTAATTATTTTTTAATGTTGGTGTTAGCTTTGTACTGTTTTCTTTACAGAAGCTCCCAGTGCCTGGGAAAAGTTGTTTATTTAGGAATGCTCAATGAAATTGTGTAAAAGGCATGTAAATAAATCATGATAGATGATGTTGAGGAAGCAGTGGGAGGCAGGATTGAAAGAACAATAAAACTTTGCAGTGCCCTTCTTGTTGGTGGAGAACAGAGTATTTGTGCTGAAATTTATGAAAAGGAACTCGCATAAAATAGTGGCCTTAAAACACAGTATTTAAGCATTGGACCCAAAGGAGACCAGAGATAAATGACTCTAAATTCCAGAGTGTGGGAACCTTTCCTTATTTTATTAAGACAAGTTAGTAAATTTTTCTTCTAAGTTCAGGAAGGAAATATAATCAGGTATATGTTAATCTGTCCTAAATGATTTCAGGGATGCAGTTGTTGGAGCACTGATGCCTGCAAGTATGATTGCACCAGTAGAATGTCCCTCTTCATCACCACCGCCTCCATCAGATGCTACTTCTACAGGAAGCCCTGTGAATGGAGATGAATGCATGTTTGTAGGAGATATAGAAGAGAGGCTGAGCCCAAACCCATGGCAGGACAGGAGAGGGGAGGTAAAGTGTCAGAAGAATTTTTCCATCTGTGTTTGATGGTAAAGCTGAAAAATATTGTCTTGTTTAATTTGATAATAGCAGAGATTAAGCATTTCTTTCTTTCCCTAAAGTTATTCTGTCAGATTTAAAACAACTTAAATTTTAGAGCTTAAATCAGTTTTGAACTTTCAGAATGAACTGTTAAATGCTGAATGAAATGCAGTTGTGGTGACTTCTAGTAGTATTTTAGAGTTAACATGAACATATTAACCATTCAACCAGATACTAATTTTACAGAAGTGATCTTTTTCAAAGAAAACAAACATTAAAACTAAGGGAATATTGACTGTTATGACATGTAATTGTAAACTTCTACCAACTAATGTATGCAGGAAAGTATGGGTGGAATTCTACTCTTTTGATACCCAGCTGGTAACAGAAGCATTAAAAAGAAAAGTCTTGATGCTGAAGAGATCTTTTCTTTTAACAAACTATTAATTTGGCTTGTATTGGTAGGGCTTGTTTTCTACATTGTAGGCTTTTCTGACGTTTTGTACATTTTGTAGCAGCTGGCATTGGTAGGGGGTGTTGGCTGGTTTGCCATCCTAGGAACATCAAATAGAAGCTATAAATACAGGCAGTGAATCTGTTTTTTTTTAATTTATGGCTGTTTTTAAATTGCTGCTGTCTTTGACCATAAGCCCTTAGACTCTTAGAGGTCTTACAATATCTTATTGCAGCTTCTGTTAGTTATTGTCTGTTTTGGCCAGGTTGTTTCTTCAGAAGATGCTGTGACACCATCTGCTGTAACTCCTTCAGCTGCTGCTGCCTCTTCCCGTCCTTTCATTCCAGTCACAGATGATCCTGGAGCTGCCAGTATTATTGCAGAAACCATGACAAAAACCAAAGAAGTAATGTCATCAATATCTTCCTTAAAACTTAACTCATTACCATGCTTTTATCAAGCAGTTTTGCTTTATTTTTGTGTTTTTAAAGTTAACCTATAAATGACCGCATTCTTAAAATATATCCAAAGGCAGAAGATTTTTTGTTTGCTTTTTCTGAAGTTAAAGTAGGTTAGTTTCAGGAAAGCTTTTTCTCTAGAGAAATGGGTTTAACAGTAGGTTAACTTTGGGGCTGTGTATTCCTGTAGTTATGAATTGTGTTTTAAACTACCTTTTGAACCTCTTCAAGTTAACTTGTTTGGATTTGGTGAAATTCTTCTTTAATCTTCACTGTCTTAAGTATTTCTGCAATTCCATTTTGTAGGATGTAGAAAGTCAAAGTAAAGTATCTGGCCCAGAACCACAGTACTTGGATGAATTTACTAGTCTCTTAGTACCTGATGACACACGAGTCATGGTTGACTTGCTAAAGCTTGCTGTGTCCAACCGAGCGGGTGAAAAAGGAAGAGATGTTCTTTCAGCTGTGCTGTCTGGTATGGGCACAGCTTACCCACAGGTCAGGTTTTGTTTCTGTTGTATTTTAACTGTGTCCTTTTCATTAGTAGCTTACTAGAATATTGTATTTGAAGTACAGTTCATCATACTGAGAAACTAATAAATATGAAAATTTGAGTTGAACTTAAATGCAAGTGAACCTTAATGATTTTAATGGAAATATTAAGTGAATATATGCATGTGCTACACGTCAATAACAAACTATTTCCTTGATTTGTCATGTTCCAACTAGATGTTAAAATAGAAGCTTAATGAACTGTATTTATGTGTAAGACAAGCGCCTGTGGTTATTGGAATGTAGCTGACTTTACAAAGCTGACTTTACTTGTTACATCTGCAGAATGCTAGTTTAAAAACTTGCGTGTTGACTTCGGTTTGCCTCTGAGTTTATTTTTCAAATTGCTAAAAATACTGTTGATACATTGTTGGTGATTTAGTAATTCTTAATTTTTAAGATATATGTTTCATGCATTGAAGTTCAGCTATTTACAAAGTATCCATGGGTATGTTTTATTGCTTTTTTGTTTGTTGGGTTTTTTTTCCCTTGGGGATAACTGACAAACAGAATCAATGAATGCTGCAGTATTGGTTACCAGCAGCTATATAAAAGAATGTTACAAATCATAAATTATTTATAAAATATCTACTTACAGGAATGAAATGAAAGTTGTTAATTTTTGGTAGCTTTATCCTTCAAATATTTTTTTCCCTAATGAGTAACTGCGTTTCTTTAAGATGGTCATATGATGTAGTCGATTTCTGTCTTTGCACAGCTTAAAGACTGATTTGAAACATCAGAAGGGATTATGCAAAGCTGATTTTTGTATTCCTCTGTGAAACTTGGCTTCACTGACCAAAAAGATGAATAATAACTTTTCTAAGGAGAATGCATTGAAATAATAGAAATTTTACTTACTAATGACAAGGCAGCTTCAGTTTTAAACAATTAAATCTTCTGGTATCTCAGTTTGAGTAAACTAGGATTGTGGAAAAGCCTAACTGGTGCTATTCATGTGGAGACAATTGTGTGCTATTTCTCAATTTGTTAATATCCCAATTTTCAGTGATCAGCTAGGTGTACCCATAATCTGTAGATGTAGTTGTCGTCCTCCAACCTAACTAGATGCATGCTATATATACACTTATACATTAATTTTGGTGTTTTGCTTCCAGAATTCAGTGGCTGAATAATTTTGTCTTTGTGGGTTGTTTTTCTGCTTAGTTTTTTTAAGAGTCAGAATTTTTATTTGAAACAGCTCTTTAAAAATTAGTACCATTAGATTTTTCTCTCTAAAGTGTGTTTTGCATTTTAAATGCAAATCCTGTTAAATATTTACACCTTTCGTTAAGTGCTTGGCCTATGCTTTGCAGTTCAGATTTTACAGGTTATTTTTCTCTGTAAGGGAAAACAATTTCTTGTGTTGTCCTTTACTTGCTGGAAACTTACATAGTTTGGCTTTTAGTTTTAAGAGTTTTTCTAGCTTTGACCATGAAAAATAGTATTTTTGAATTAATATGATGGTTTATGAATTAGAACGTTGAAAACAAGGGATTTATTTATTTATTTAGGATTTGTGAAGAATGGTAGTTGGCTTAGATTTCTTGGACTAATCAAGCTTACTTTTCATAAAGTGTATGGTTTTTGTCCCTTAGGTTGCTGATATGTTGTTGGAGCTGTGTGTTACTGAACTCGAAGATGTAGCAACTGATTCACAAAGCGGTCGCCTCTCTTCACAACCTGTTGTGGTAGAAAGCAGCCATCCATATACTGATGATACATCTTCTAGTGGCACAGTTAAAATACCAGGTATATAATTCTTAAGGTTATGTTAGTAAAATTTCATTTATTTCAAGCCTGCATGCATAATTTTTTCATTTGCTTGTGAAAATGTGCATTGAACTTTTAAAGCCATGTGTATCCTGTCACTGTAAAAAGTATTTCTTAAATTTCACTTATGTACTAAATTAACATCTTGATTCTGTGAAATATGCATGTTTAGGTTCACTGGCTGTGCCTGTGGCTTTTTATCGTTGCTTTTTTCTGTTTAGTTACAAAACTGAGAAGGACTGAGTCTTTTTCAGGGTCAGTAATTGAACACCTACCTTCTAATCTTGAGCATTTGGGAAATACTTTTTGTTTTAACACTGTCTTTTCACTTAGTACTTCTCTCAGTATGTTACCTAATACTTATCAAAAGGTACGGGCAACAAAGAGCTATTTGCCTTAACTGTAAGTAGACATTTTTTGTCTGTTGCAAATTTAGTTTGGAATGTTTTGAATATAGTCATCTTACTGCTAGCCCCCGCTCATGTGAGCTTGCTATGATATAAGCTTCTCAAAGAGAAGAAATTACAGACAAATAATGTCATTAAAAGAAAGGAAGTTACTTTTTTTAATGAGCGCTATGGCTTCCAAACAATTGTGATTTCATGTGGATTTCTAAAATACTGCATTTGTTGTGGTATTGATTGCTCTGTAGCAATGTGTAAATTCTTTGTTGCTGTTTAGGTGCTGAGGGACTGAGGGTAGAATTTGATCGCCAGTGTTCTACAGAGCGGCGTCATGATCCACTCACCATAATGGATGGTGTCAACAGAATTGTTTCTGTCCGATCAGGTTATGAGAACTAGTGCTTTTCAAAAATGTCTTGTGTGATTTACTGTTAAATGCTGAATGAAATGTATCACTGTCTGTGACCAACTTATTGTGAGGGATATGCCAGGAAAAAAACAGGGAAGACTATGTAAATTGATACTGTGTTTTAAACAAGATGTAGGATCTAGGCACAGACATGCAAGAGTGATCTTGTGTCTTTGAATACAGAGAATCTCTGAGAAGAGCATGTTGTCCTGCTCTTCATAAGAGAAGTTACAGTGTAAAAAGTTGGTGTTCAGCACCCCTATCAACGCGTGTATTTCTGTATAATCAAAGTATGTTTTAACAAATTGGAACACGGTTGGAAAGGGATACTTCTTTTGTTAGCTTTTTTTCTTTTTCAAGTAGTGCTGACAGAATTTTAGGCTTTCATACAGTCAAGACAAAAGCTCTTCTGCTGTCAAATGCCCAAAATAATAGCTAGGTTTTCTCTTTCTGTTTTCTACTCTGACCTGTGTATGTGACACTACATGAAATCTTCACATCTTTTATCTGGTTTTCTCTGTTTTCATTTTTAAGTGCTATAAATTCGCAGGAGGTTTTAGAGGAAAATTTTTAATCTCATCAGATTTTACATTGAGCCTACCTGTACATGACATCATGTGCAAGGGTCTCTGAGCAGTTAGGATGTGGCTTTTTACTGTTGACCCATTTTTCCCCAGACTGTTTCAGGTGCACATTGTTTCATTATTGAAATATTCCGGACTGGATTCCTGGTTAGAAAAAGCTGTAAAGGTTAATTTAATGTATATGGTGTTACATGATTTTGTAATATGAAAAGGTAATTTGAGAATAGGACAGTGGATTTTATTAAGATCTCATAATTGTCTTTTGACTGTGGTATTAAAAGTGCTATCTGTTAGCAGTGCTAACTGAACTGTTAGAAGACTTAATTTATGAAAATCTTTGTAGTTACATTCATGTGATTTATGTAGCTTTTTTTATGTAGCTTGAATGTGTTTATAACCATGAAGGGAAGTTGCTGTTGGTGATTGGCTTCCATATTGGCTCAGACAATATAGATGAACATGTTCATAATGCCTACTGTAACAGGTCGTGAGTGGTCAGATTGGTCTAGTGAACTGCGAATTCCAGGGGATGAACTAAAGTGGAAGTTCATCAGTGATGGATCTGTGAATGGATGGGGATGGCGGTTCACTGTTTACCCTATCATGCCAGCTGCAGGTAAGATAGTGTACATAATGTTTACAGAAGAGCAAGAAAGTACGTTTACATTCTGTTTTTTACAGTTGTATTTATTGAATGATATTTACATGCCAAAATTCTAGAGTTCATTGTAGTTCATATTAAGAAGATATTGCAATTCATACTAAGAAAATATTTTCATTCATACTTAGAAAACATTTTCAACAAAGTCATGAGAGGTGCACTTGTACACAGGGAAGAGATAAAAAATTGTAGTTACTCTAATTGGCCTCTTCATCAGTGAAGAGAGGATACTTTTGAAGCACAATTAATCTGAAGTTATTATTATTGTTTTTTAAATGTAAAATGTTTTGGGATTAGTTTGAATTATATCATGGAAGTGCCTCTTTCTTCCAGTCCCTTTAAAGGGAGGTAGAATGCGCCAGCTGAAATGCAGGCTGGTGTTCTAACCTGCTGTGTTTGGTCAGCTAAATCCTGCCTATGTTCTATTCTCATTTCAGTCTGAGGACAAACCTTCCCTACCTTTTAAACTTTTTAATTCTTTTTTTTTGTTTCTTTCAGGTCCTAAAGACCTTCTTTCAGATCGTTGCATTCTTTCATGTCCTTCAATGGATTTGGTTACATGTTTGTTGGATTTTCGCTTAAATTTTGCTTCCAACAGGAGTATAGTTCCTCGCTTGGCAGCTTCTCTTGCAGCTTGTGCTCAACTGAGTGCTTTAGGTAGGTGTGGTCTTAAAATTAAGTCATTTTTTTTGAAGTTAAAATGACTATTTTAAATAATTACTGTCTTTGTGTGCTTATGTTTCCTTAGCTGCTGGCCACAGAATGTGGGCCTTGCAGAGACTACGGAAACTGCTCACAACAGAGTTTGGCCAGTCTATTAACATCAACCGAATTCTAGGGGATAACGAAGGAGAAACACGAGCTCTGGTAAGAAGACACTAGTGCTTTTCTCTTCACATTTTGCACATTAAGATGTATAAAAAGCATTAAAATACCAGTCCTGATGTACAACTGTTTTGTTGCTGATGACAAAATGGAAAATGTGCAAATGAATAGCCTTCTTGCACAGGTCTGCAAGTCTGTAAACATACTTCATCTTAGAAAAAAGATATGGTTAATTCCAGTACTGTATAGTTGTGCTTTTGGAATTGGCCAAAAGTGGTGTAGAAATACTTCTGTAATAGGAAATGGATGGAAGTGATACTTCATATAGCTAACTGTAATTTGGGTAATTATTAACACTTTGTCATGTTCATCTAAATAATCTACTTTTTGTACTACATACAGTAAGACTAACTTTCTAGTTCTGTGGTTTCTCTAGAGTTTCACAGGGAGTGCATTAGCTGCTTTGGTTAAAGGTCTTCCAGAAGCTTTGCAGAGACAGTTTGACTATGAAGACCCCATTGTGAGAGGTGGCAAACAACTGCTCCACAGCCCTTTCTTTAAGGTAATGAGGTACAATCATTAAAGAATTCATGAGTATAGTTCTGATTTTTTTTGTGAGACTTGGTAAGCTCACGTAGCCTTGTATCAGAAATGTTTTCTGACAAAATCAGAATATTACTACTAAAAGGAGAATCAAATACACAAATAAAATGAGGAGCACCTAGCTACGCAGAGGTAAGTAGGTCAGTAAAACAGCTTGAAAGTACAGTAAACTCCAGTTTTTGGAAGTGATTTCTGAGTCATCCTTATAGGACAGTTGTGTTATTGATTTGTTTAAATATTCTGAAGGCTTTATTTATGTCTAGCTGGAAAAAGTAAGAATGTCTTTAAAGGAGGTTATTCAGTTTTGGATCCTGTACTTAAAGATAAACAAGCTGAGGAACTCTAGAAACAAGCAACAAGAATAAAAGGCTGAAAAAACCTATGCAGTAGAAGTTAAATTGAGAGGACTTGTCTGTCTTAAGGAAAAGAAATTCTTAAAATATGTAGAAGTTTATATAGGGAAGAAATAATCCATTGTTGTCATGGGTTAAGCCCAGTCAGCCACACAGTTTCTACTCTCCCCATTCTTTCTTTCCTTCTCCTCCCCCCCACCCACTGCTCCTGGAGGGATGGGGAGGAGCATCTAAAGAATGTAACTCCCATGTGTTGAGATAAGAACAGTTCCGTAGCTGAGGTATAACACAAATCGCTGCTGCTACCACCAATAATAATAATGATAAGAGAAATAACAAGGGAAGAGGGTATGAAACCACCTGCCAAAATGAGCCTGACTGAGAAGAGAGTGCCCTTCCGGGTAACTCCCAGTTACCTCCCAGGCATCACATGCTGTGGTATGGAATACCTCTTTGGCTAGTTTGGGTCAGCTGTCCTGTCTCTGCTTTCTCCTGGCTTCCCCTCCTCCCTGGCAGATCATGAGACTCACAAAGTCCTATGGCCAGTCTAAACATTTGAGTAGTAACTAAAAACATCGATGTTATCAGCTCCATTCCCAGGCTGAAAATCAAAAACACAGCACTGCACCAGATAGTAAGAAGGAGAAAAAAAATGACTGCTTCTGCTAAACCCAGGACAATTGTTCACAATCTTCATTGGTAATATTGATTTGAAATTGAATCAAATTGAAAATCAGTTGAAAATTTATTTAGTTCTAGAAAGGAGACTTAGTTTAGAAATGCAAGATAAGAAGGAGGTTCAGCACATGGTATTTGATACGGAAAAGTTGATTAGTCTAGGGGTGTTTTTTGTGGCACAGGGGTGAAATTTTCTGGGTTGGAAGAGAAGATAGTGTGGGTACACTTGATGCTGCCCCACCAATGACAGTAGCAAAGATGGCTTTTAATATCCCTTGCACTTTACTCATCTTTGAGGCTGTGTTCAGGCTCTACTGGTCTATGAGCTGTTCAGCTACATCATACGTGTATAACTTTCTGTTACACACTTTTGATACACCTCTAAAATGTTTTCTTACTGTCTACAGGTGCTTGTGGCTCTTGCTTGTGATCTGGAGTTGGACACTCTCCCTTGCTGTGCAGAGACACACAAATGGGCTTGGTTCAGGAGATACTGTATGGCATCCAGGGTTGCTGTGGCTCTTGATAAAAGGACGTCATTACCTCGCCTTTTCCTTGATGAGGTACTGCAGAAATATTTTAAATGTTCATGGAACATAAGATAGTGTTTTATTTGAAAGCTATACTGAGTTTGAAGTATTTTATGCCAACTGAGATAGGAGTAACTGGTATTTTTGATAATTTGATTAATCCAAAATATTTTCCAGGTGGCAAAGAAAATCCGAGAATTAATGGCAGATAATGAAAATATGGATGTTCTTCATGAGTGCCATCATATCTTTAAGAGAGAACAAGATGAGCAGCTTGTCCAGTGGATGAACAGGTTATTTCTTTCAGCTGTCATTGGTTTGGTCTTGTGATGCTTTATTATACAACAATAAAATGCATTTCTTGTGACTTCTAAAATTGTTTGTTTTGCGTTTTCTGCAGACGACCTGATGATTGGACACTTTCAGCTGGAGGGAGTGGAACTATTTATGGTTGGGGTCATAATCACAGAGGACAACTTGGTGGGATTGAAGGGGCAAAAGTCAAAGTCCCAACTCCATGTGAAGCTCTTGCTACCCTTAGACCAGTGCAATTAATTGGTGGTGAACAGACTCTATTTGCAGTGACTGCTGATGGGAAAGTAAGGATACAACAAATGATTGTTAGACTCCCTTGAAATATTTTATCCTCAGTCAGAACATGTTTGTCTAAATAAAAAGTGACGTGTATAGCACAGATTTATTATAATTATTTTACTTTTTCAAGGAAACTGAACTATACCAACTCTACCAGTGCAGTCTAGGAATTTGGTGTACTATAGCATTAAATGCATGAAATAATGCACGTATTTTAATTCTCATTTCAAACTGTGATGAGATTTTGGAATACAAGTAATGTGCTCACAGAGTCCTATAAGCCAGGGTAAACAGTAAAATGTGGTGGTGATTATGTCTCACTGACAGGACAGAGGTGTAAGTGGAATCTGAGATTGTTGGCAGTTGGCTATATGCCTCTTAAGTTAGATACTGGAGGATCTAATTTGCAGATGCTTAAATCCTGAGTGAAAAGGAGCATCTATGCAGAGGCTTAGTGGAAGGTATAGGAGAAAAAAGTTCACAAATTTGAAAAAGTATTTTATATAGTTTGCAGCTTTGTGTAAAGGATTTGATCAAGAACTTTAACTTGAGCTTTTTCTAAGTTACATTCATACAGTGAGATACTGTAATGATTCTGCAGCAGTCAGTATCATCCTTGTTAAGGATTCACAGAAAAGGACAGGTTACTGATATTGCTTGAAATCATTCTGTTCAGAGAAATTACTTTCAGATAGACAAAGAGAATGAAAAGCAGTACTTAAAACTGTACTTATGGGATGTAAGGGGAAGAAGCAGCTGTGTTCAGGTGTGTGCAATCCCCAGAAGAAAGAAAACAAGGCTAGTGCTGCTTGAAAGAGACCCACATGTGATACATAATTTTGTGCCATTATCACACAATGCTATGATTTTCTCATACTTTTACAGAATCAGCCTTAGGATTTAAAACAAAACCCATTAAGTCAGTAATGGTTTGTATGGTCTTGAATCTAGCCGTGTTTTCACAGGGTTTTTTTTTTTTTGTGAAATACTTCAAAATATTTCTTACTTCCCAGGAGAGAGAAACTTCTTTTTCTTTAGCTGTATTCTAGTATACGTTCATTAAGAATTCTTCTCTACAGCTCTCGTGAGTGTTCTTCAATTTTATTCTTCATTTTAAAGCTGTATGCCACTGGATATGGAGCAGGTGGCAGGCTTGGAATTGGAGGAACAGAGTCAGTTTCTACTCCAACTTTACTGGAATCCATTCAACATGTGTTTATAAAGAAAGTTGCTGTGAACTCAGGAGGAAAACACTGTTTGGCATTGTCTTCTGAGGGAGAAGTTTATTCCTGGGGTGAAGCAGAAGATGGTAAACTTGGCCATGGAAATCGAAGGTAAGTAACACTTTGAAATGTGATTTTTAAAAATTGTTAATGGATACTTATTATAGTTGTTATGTATTTGAAGTGTCATACGAGTACTGCCTATATATATGCAGTGTATATATATATACTGTATTCTCTCTTAATATAGTATATGTAGTATATACTATATATATATATATATACTTATATATACATATATAAGTGAGTGTTAAAGTAGTGGTGTGGAAATTTACATCTTTAAATGAGAGAATCGAAGTATTTTCAAATAAATGGTTACTCTGATTTCTGCAATTCGATATTGTGTTGTAACATATCTGTTAAAATATACCTATGCTAACATACCTATGAATGCTAAAGTCCAGTGATTTTCCTTTGGCATCTTTCTTGTAGGTATGCAGAACTTCAGTACAGTTCAGAGAGCTAAACTGCCATCCTGCTTCTGATTTCCACATGCATTGTTGCCTCTGTTAATGGAGAAGTTCTGTTGTGTTAGAGGCAGCAATGTTAGAGACATGTTAGAGTCAGCAATGTTAGAGACAGCTAACATTGTTAGTCAATGTTAGAGACAGCAATCCCCAATCCAAAGGGGATTCTGAAGTCCCTGGGGGGCAGCAGTGCATTTTATGCTAGGAATTTTTATAATCTATATTAAATTGGTTAAATTGATAATCTATATTGGATTATATACCAGATTTTTCCAGGATAAATAGTTAGCTTTTACTTGATTTTAATGGAAGCGCTTTTGTAGTTTCAGCTTGCCTGTAATGTTGTAGTTCAGTAGATGATAAAATATATCTAGCTTTTATCGTTCTCTAAAAATACTTCTGCATGACTAATTAAACAAATCTGTATGATATTAAACTGAAATAGAAGCAAATACTCGGTTATTTTAGGTGTCCTTGTACTTATTTTAACTCTCCCCTCTCCTCCCATATTTTTTGGAACATGAATGGTTTGTTCTAAAAGTCTTGTCAAGACAACTATTTTTATTCCAGCCCTTGTGATCGTCCTCGTGTAATTGAATCTCTGAGAGGTATAGAAGTGGTTGACATTGCAGCTGGGGGAGCACACAGCGCATGTATTACAGCTGCAGGAGACCTTTTCACATGGGGAAAGGGAAGATATGGACGCCTGGGTCATGGAGACAGTGAGGACCAGCTGAAACCTAAACTGGTAAGAAGCCTTTGGAGTTTCATACAGTCTTAGTCCAGTTCTCACCTTCTGATTATTAACTTTTTGCATTTCTGCATATAAAGAAATGAAAGGGCAAAATGGTGGCATGTATTTGCAAGAAATTAACAGTTGCTTTAGAAAACAGGAATGGATTGGATGGAGTAGAGCTGTAAAACTTTGCTAGATGTCACTAAACAGCTTATAAGGAATTAGTTTTAGAGAAGACTTACAGGAAAACCCCAAATCAAACACCCCACCCCTCCATAAGTAAATTCTACACCTTCATAAGAGTAGTTTGCACTGAAAGTAACAAGTGAGCTCTTTATCTGCTGAGTACCTCCATTATTTACCACCTGGAAAACATACCAGTGATGACAGCGATACTCGCTTAGTCACTTGAAACTGTTTCCTTCCTGATGTTACTGTACTCTTTAATTAATCATTAATGAATACTGGGATTTTACTGAACTATATACTAAGTTAGTAAGAATTTAACCTAAGTAATTATGAAGTATTTAATTGTTATTTGCTAAAAACACTTAAGCAGTCACTGAAGATAGCTGAAATGGTAGATTTGAGAACCAGGGCAGAATGGAATGTAGGAAGAATGAGTAAACTGATTTTTCTGTCGAGTTATAATTCAACCATCATGTTTCTGGGAGCTGGACTGTAAAACTTAAGGTAGTAATATTAAGACAACTGCCCTGACTTTGAAATCTGAGATCATTTTGTTACCTGTGTTCTCTTGCTGAAAATACAGCCAAGGGTGAGATTACTGTAGTTGAATCAAGCTGAATGTTAGCTTGCTATTTTTAGTCAAGGCTCTCTGCATATATTTTCTGTTCATGCAAGCATTAAGGTTTTTTTCAGTGCTTGAAACTGCCTACATATATAGAAGTGAGTGTTAAAGTAGATAAATGTATGATGAGAATGTATGGTGAGATATCATACGTTCTTTGTCCAGTTTGGGACCTTATCACTTGTATCTGCATGTTCTTGTTCCCCTGCCTCCAAAACCACAAGGTCTGTCCATCTTCTTATACATTTTTCCTCCCCTTTATGTTCTTGGTTACTTTGAAAATAGATAATCTGTGAATAAGTTGAAGTATGTGAAGTTCTGTACAGCTTTGGACTATGCTGCCTATAACCTGTTTCAAGTAATGGTGAGGGTTGGGAGGATGTGGTGGTAATGTGGGTTACGATCCCTTTACTTTGTGAATCCAGATCCCATACTTTATCACTAGATGGCAGCATTTCAAAAGATGTTAATTAAATTCAGATTATGCTGCAAGTGCTAGAAAATTGTAACCTAATACGGGA
The DNA here is from genome assembly GCF_012275295.1 of Melopsittacus undulatus. Taxonomy (NCBI): domain Eukaryota; kingdom Metazoa; phylum Chordata; class Aves; order Psittaciformes; family Psittaculidae; genus Melopsittacus; species Melopsittacus undulatus. The sequence goes on along the minus strand of NC_047528.1, from coordinate 67,458,265 downwards.
TTATTTAAAAAGAAGATTTTTTTTCCCTTACTATATGCAACACTCACCCATAGAGCTTGAAATAATTTCAAGAGAATATAGTCTTTGATAACCTTACGTGTTTTGTATGAATTGTTTTCCCTGACTTTTTAGGTCAAAAAATGTAACTAGTTCACCAATTAAAAAGAATGATCCATAACTAGTTTTTGTTTTGCTGAGTTGAAAACAGCAAAGCCCTTCGAGTTGCATTTGTTTTTTTGTTACCACTATGTTTCAGACTTGACGTTCCAGTGAAGCATGTCTCCAAGCTGGGTTTTATCATCTTTTCTGAAAGTAAATCACTTAAGCCTTTTATTGTGAACAAAAATGGGGTATTTCTTTACAGGTGGAAGCTCTCCAGGGCTGCCGTGTGATCGACATAGCCTGTGGCAGTGGAGATGCACAGACATTGTGCCTGACTGATGATGATACAGTCTGGTCTTGGGGTGATGGAGATTATGGAAAGCTTGGGAGAGGAGGCAGTGATGGATGTAAAGTACCAATGAAGGTATTTGAATATAATTTGTTCATTGTTTTAGAAGCCATGAGATTGATGTCGAACACTGAAGACAAATTTGCCAATATGTGCAAACTTACATTCATCCTGAGACATTAGGAGCTTTCCGATTGTTGTTAAGAATGAACTTGGTAGGCTGCAATGATGACTCTTTAAATTTTGTGCTGGCTGTTGAAGCTGCACTTGAAGGTTTTTTCTTTGGAGAACATTGCTGGTTCCAGCAATATTTCTCATTTTAACTTTGGTTCCTGTCAAAACATTAGATTTTGCCAAGAAATTTTTGTATTTCCTTGTGTTAAAAAATTTCCATAACACTGTTGAAGTCATAATTTTGTTCCAGAAAGGGGTAATCAATTAATTAAAAAGTAATCTTATTTTAAATTAAACATTTCATGTGAATGCATGTTTGACTTGGAATTTCTTCATATGTTACAAATGGAATCCATGTAGCCATCTAATTTGAATACCAGCTTTTGTTATGGAGGTGAATATTATTTGTGTTAGAGAAATGTGTAAGCGTCACTGTGTATACCAGTGCACAGTGGATTTTAGATTCTTAGAACAGAATCACACTTTACTACCTGGATACAGGTGTCCCCATTCTGTTTCCAAATAGACAAGGTCTAACAGCTAGTCCCAAATAAGTTTTTGTTTCATCATGTAAAACAAAATGGAAATAGCTTGTTTATGTTTCATTAATCATCAGTCTCGTAGAATTGATGGTAAAGTGGTGTAAGACCTACACAGAATAGACTGTACAGGAGATTTAGATATTTTCCCTGTGTTGGCAGAATCACTTTGATGTGCTGTGAGCTAGGGGTGATTAATGTTGAGTATTTGGAGACAGCCTTACTGTGTCTACTGAGGGGCAATTGCTGAGTAATTATTGGCAAAACATACTAGAGATGATCTTCAACAGTTCACCAAATCTAAGCTTCTTTTTAATGTATAAGTAGTAAATAGTAGAAAGATGAAAGTAGAATTCTGCTATTCATGTACGTAATTTATAAATACATGTATAGACACACACTTGTATGTTATGTTTTACTTAAGACAGTGCAGTATGAAACTATAGCTTCCTTAATTAACTTTGATTTCATTTGATATTATTTTCCTAGATTGATTCCCTCACAGGCCTTGGAGTAGTTAAAGTAGAATGTGGATCACAATTTTCTGTGGCTCTTACCAAATCTGGAGCAGTATATACGTGGTAAGTATTTTGTATTAGGTATTCTGATAGTGTGAGATGCAACCTTGTCAGCGATAGGCATTAATTAGAGTTATACTGCCTTCACTGCTTTGATTTCCTCTCCCGTTCCCCCCCCCCCCCCCCCCCCCATCAAAAAGTTCTTTGATTCCCTCTGTCTTGACTAGTAATAAAATTTACCATTTTGGTTAATATTTTATGCCATTTGAATGAAAAATCAAAGCATTTTTTCTTGGAGACCTAAGCACAGAGTTGACATCTCAGGCATTGACCCCACTGCAAGATGCATAAGTTCCAAGGAGGTCAACAGAAGAATAAGCATGAAGTATCATGTAGGGTGGAAGATGATAGTCTAAATAATATTCTTGTGTATTATCGAAGTTGTGTGTAACTTGTGGTGGCTGTAGTCTCAGAATGTGATTTTACTTCATTGTTTTAATTTTCCTATGCCATTCCAAATTTTGTAGCTTAAGGTACTAAAATGTTTAAAAAGACTAAGCAAAGTACCTTTCCAACATCCTTCTGCTCCCTTGTTTGCATGGCATTACAGATACCCTTAAACTGTACAAGATTCCAGTCACTGATGTCAGTAAACATACAGATGAATGCTTCTAATACTTGGTACAGATAACAAATAACCCCCACAAAAGGGGTAAAAAGTCGTACACAGAGTAAGTAGGAGCAGCATATTGGAGGTTTAAGAGTTTTTACTGTATTGGCAGAAGCACATAAATGTTGCACAAGCTAGGGATGTGATTAATGTTCAGCATTGGGTTATTTCATGTACAGATCAAACACCAGACACAGTCTGTCATTCTGTTTTTTTCCACAATTAAAACACAGTTTTGAAATGCTTTATATTCTCTGTGTAGGGGCAAAGGAGATTACCATCGGTTAGGCCATGGATCTGATGACCATGTGAGAAGACCGCGGCAAGTACAGGGACTACAAGGAAAGAAAGTCATTGCAATTGCTACTGGGTCTTTGCACTGCGTTTGCTGCACTGAAGATGGTATAAAAATCAAATTTACTTACTTCTCAGTACTGAATTTGAAATAAACAAAACTTTATTAGTTAGCTATTGGTAGGTTGTCCTTGCTGAAAATCCTGGTCCTCTGTGTGCATTGGGTTATCTTGTGTTTGCATGTGTTGCATATTTATTGAGCAACAAGCATGTTACTGATTTGAAATGATCACATAAATCCAGCTGGAAGTTTATAATTAATAAAAAATAGAGTATAAATCTTGGTGGTCAAAGGAAAACACAGAGCAGTAAAAGTAATTACTTTTAGTAACTTTCTGGTCAAGCAATAAAATGAATGGATTTTGCTTTTTTGACAGGGTCTTTCTGAGCCTGCTGAGGTGTTTAACTTGCTAAATGAAGCACTGCACAAACAATATTGCTTCATACAGAGCAGACTGAGATACCAAATACTCTTTGTAGCAGATTCACTCCTACATTTAATGAAGTTTGCACAATAACTGAGTGTTTTATAGGAGCAAGGGGCTGCATGGTACTTAGTTGCCAGCTGGGGTTAAACCACCACCGAGTGAAATAGGGTATAGCTGCAGAAGATGAATGCTCAGAAACAAGGTTGCTATTTTAAAAGTATTTTCCAATTATTTTGCAACAGTAAGTACCCATTTTAATGTCCTCTATAGTAATACAGTTTATTACAAGATACTTTATTTCATCTCATGTGAAATGTTAAGCCTTTTAAAACTGTTCTTTAATATCAGCATTTTTTGATATCAGACTGTCAAATGATGGTTTCTAGTGTATCCATTGTTAATTCTTATGCTCCACCATTTCCTTCTGTTCTGGAACAAAACTTTTAATTTATACAGACTATAAGAAAATACATGCATCTCATGCTAGCTGCACTGTTTAGACCATGGGTCTAACTTTGTCACTTAGGATCCATCTGCACTGAAGAGTGGATTTCAGGGTGGCCATCAGTCCTAGAAGTCTTGATCACAGTCCAGGGCCTCATTCAATGATTCTATAAATGCTAATTAAAAAGGCGGGGAGGGGGAGGGCTTGGCAAAAAGCTTTTGTCTTACCTTTAGAACAATTAATTTTTTTATTGGTTTAGGGGAAGTGTATACATGGGGAGATAATGATGAAGGCCAACTTGGAGATGGAACAACTAATGCTATTCAAAGACCACGCTTGGTTGCAGCACTTCAGGGTAAGAAGATCAACAGAGTAGCCTGTGGCTCAGCACATACTTTGGCTTGGTCAACCAGTAAACCTGCTAATGCTGGCAAGCTCCCTACACAGGTAATACTTTTTTGTCTTGTTACGTTCAGATTTTAAACATACATAGTACACTTATTGCTGATCTTCCAGTAAACATACTTATTTTCTAAATTCCCACATAAGCTTAGTGCTTTGCTTTGACTTAAGTTTGAGCCAGTTATTTGGTTTACTTCCCTATTTCCAAAGAAGGATTCCAATTTTCTGAAGTGAGAAAGCCTCTTCATTGTGTTGTTAATCCAGTGCAGAACAGTAACTCAGTTTGCAAGTCTGTATGAATTTTAATTCCAGCTGTGAAAATCGGACGCCTTCCAAGGGAATTCTTCATTGCTTGCCTTACATTGAGAAAATTTTGAGTATTGTGACTTTCAGCTATAATGCCTAGGTGTAGTGATGACAGGATGTAAAATATATCGCTTTATGGATAAAGAGGATTGTAAAATAGGGAATAGCAAGAATAGTCCCAACTGTCGTGTTTCTAATACTTGTTTCAATTTAGATACTACTGGTATCCTTGATAAACAACTGAACTCTGTGTATTAAGTTTTGACAGTGTGAATAAGCAAATATCTGAATTTCTAATACAAATTTACCTATAAATTTATAAATTGTTCTGTTTAATAAAATTATGTATACAATAGTTTTAAATAACATTTGGATATCATTTTATCATAGGTTCCTATGGAATACAATCATCTGCAGGAAATTCCCATCATTTCATTGAGGAACAGGCTTCTGCTGTTGCATCACATTTCTGAACTCTTCTGTCCTTGCATTCCAATGTTTGATCTTGAAGGAAGACTTGATGAAACCGGCCAAGGACCCTCTGTTGGGTTTGACACATTACGGGGAATACTGATATCACAGGGAAAGGTATTTATCAGAACGTTTTTAAAGCAGAGATTTGTAACTGTAAGTGAAATGTACTGTTTAACTGTTTCTGAAGAAAATAGAACTAGATGTCTCGATTTGTGTTCTGATTATGCAAACTGCTTTCTTTGTGTGATCTTTTCATTATGTTTCCCTCAGTTCTTCATCGTAGTGCTTTTTTTGTGTTGATCTTGAAAATAACTTTACACTGTAAATCTTCAGTTTGCTGTATAGCTGAATTCTCCTAGATTATTCAGTAGATGCTATCCTGGAAAAAAAGATAAGATGGGTATGAAATGGGCATTTTCTGCTTTCCATATTTCAGTTGTTATGATCAGGTGATACACTAGTTGATCCAAAGCTCTATGCAGGTACAGACTTGATTTAGACTGGGTTAAAAGTCTAAAGAAGACAGAATACCTAAGAGTTCAGTCTCAAATTGATAAAAGAAAATGGATTTTTATATAGTTCTAAGTAAAGTCAGTCATGAGAAACTCTGGATAATTACAGTGCTTCAAGGATACAACACTTATTAAAAACTTCAGAAGTGGAAAGTCTTTAAAAACATGACTTGCCTTCAGTATGATCATCAGTTCTGGATCTGAATTTTCTCAATGTCATAGTAATTTGTCTCAAGAAAAATTATAAATTTATATAAATAGACATAATCTGCTGGGACATATATTTGAAGAGAGAAGCAATTATATTTCCCTCTGCAGTGCTGTTCTGTGTCCTTAAATAAGGCATGACTATAACTACACTCCTTAGCGCATACTGTCTCAAATTCTCTTTCTTAAGACTCCAGTGAGACTGTGTAGTAGAGCAAACCAGCAGAATACATGCATGCTTCACAGACCAAGAGAAGATCGCACAATTTCCATCAAGAACTAAACTGAAAAAAAAGGAAAATGAAATCCTAGCTAATTCTGTTCATGACCATTTCAAATGTTAGTGCTATTGATAAGGGAGTCTTTAGGTGTATGATGTTAAGTATAGGAATGGCTGTGCAGGAGGCCCATTCAACATAATTTACTTAAGAGTTTGCAGAACAGTTACAGAAAGTCTTTGGGTGTAAGATTAAATGTCATATCAGGCATATTTTATGTTGAAAACATTCAACACTGACACCAGAATTTGTGATGCCGTATTCATGTCTAGGCATTTAAGGCAAGTTTACCTTCAGAGATTCTAAAGACTTGAAAATCTTTTTAATGCCTGCTTGAAACTGACCATAAAATTTGATCCAAGTATTTAGTGAGAGAACCTCAGATACTTGAATTTGCATGAAGAGTTTATTTTTTTATTTTATCTAAACTTCATCTTTTTGATTGTTTTTCTCTGGCATTAACTATTCTCCATATGCATGTATTATTCTGGTACAAACTAATTTATATCTGTACTTAGCGGCATGTTAGTTGCTTAGTAATAACTGACTCTGGGTGCAGTACAGCACCCAGCTTTCCAGCCATGGTTTTGAGGGATACAGGAGAGACTTTTTTCTTTACTTTAGTATTCCAGCTGTTCCAGGCTTGAATTGTATTAGCACAAATAACATGATCCTTAAGTAACATATCACAGCTTTATCTTATGTTGCTTTTTGGTTTTCTTTAGTATTTCAAAATTGTTTGATGCTTGTTTGCATTTCTTCTAAAATAAAACTAGAGGTACTGTGCTCTTTCTAGTGTTTTGTGACTTAGAAGGAAATTGCTGAAGGATGGATAGTATAGCAGAATCAGTTTATCTGTTTTGCTTGAAAAATCTTTTTTTTTTTTTTCCCTCCCTGTTCTCCCCTTCTCAAGTTGAACTAAGTATGTGTTTATCTGTGAAGCTTTCTTCTTTGATTGCAATTTTGTATTTTCCTTTTATAGGAAGCAGCCTTCAGAAAAGTTGTGCAAGCAACTATGGTGAGAGATCGTCAGCATGGGCCAGTTGTAGAGCTCAACAGAATACAGGTATCTTAAGCTGAAGTTTAGATTTTAGTATCTTTATATTGTCTGCAGTTCCATACATTTATCCAGTCAATTTGTTGTAGATATTTGGTGTCCAAATACTGAAGAGTTGAATTTTCATCAGAATCAAACAATGAAAAAATGAATGAAGCAAGGGCTGATTGTTTTCTTTATAATATGTTTTCATCCATGCTCTAATTGTTTGCAAGGGAGCAGGACTCTTGTTGAAATATTAAGTGAATGATTTAGATTCTCATGAGCAAAGTATGTCCAGCTTGACAAAGGACCACTTTTTCAAAACTTGCTACATTAGATAGTCTTAAGATAGTAGCAATTCTCGTGCCTTTCTTACTTTTCCAAATGGTCAGATGAATGAATCAGCTGTTGCATTCATAACAGAGAACATGAAGGGTGAAAAAAAAGGGCAAGAAAAAAAGTGCCTTTGAATATAATTAAAAATCAGGCTGATAAATTGTTCTTTGCTGGTTATCATGTGGTCGTATTGATTGTAGAACTCTTTTGATACAAAAAGGCTTTTTGCCTTGTCATTGACATTGGAAAATGGAATGTTGTGCGTTAGGCCAGAGGAGTCTTTTTTTTCAGAGATATTTCTGTAACATAGAGTAATAAAACATTGTTTTTGTTTAAATGGACTGATGCCTTATCTTACAAAGTCCTCCTGCATTTCTTTCCATTAGTGGGGTTTTTTTGTTTGTTTTTTTTTTTTTAATTTTGCGTTATAAAAAGTAAAAAACATCCTGCTCTTTTTAAGGTTAGAATGGAGAAATTGTGTAAAAATTTTGACTAGTTTTCTGTTAGCAAACGGAAATACATGCTGTTGTGGCTGGACTACCCTGTCTCTTCTGCTTTGCCATTTTTTGTGGACACTTGAAATTTCTGCAACTCACCCAGGTGCTAGACTGCTATTTCTCTAGCACAAAATTGAGGATAGGTATTTTATGCTTTGAGGTGTAGCATGAAGGCAGGTTTGAATGCACAGCGACAGTCTGGGACACTATTGGAGAGCTGCATAGGGCAGAAGAAAACAAACTTGGTGCAGTTTTATCTATGCTACTTTTTGGGAATAGTCATTAAGTTAAATTTTCCAAAATGGCACCTGGACATTTTAAGTTGCCTAGTATTTAAGAGAGCAGAGTTACCTAGTATTTAAGTAGCAGTGTACCTCATGTGGCATCAGACAGCGTGTTATGACCTATAAGCAGACACATTCGTAGTGCTGTTAAATCATATCTTTGCTTTTAGATGGAAAAGATTATTACAGCAGTTGAAAAGAATTTCCCCCTATTACAAGGGGAACAAATTTCAGTTATTAAGGAGGATGTCTACTTTCAGGAATGTAATACTGCAGAGGATCTCCTGGTCTTGTGTTGTCTGCTCTTGTGAGAGGAATGTCATACATATGAAAATACAAAATCCTATTTTAAGATTTTTTTTTTCCCTCTTACTAGGACTCCTTTCTAAATTTGGGTTACGGGAATCTCACTGTCGTGATGGTTAAAAGTTATCTGATCTTAAAGTAGGCACAGCATATCAATGAATGAATTATTTGTTCTTTTGTGAGTGTTATACTTCAGTTTAAATCATGTTCTTCTGTCCTTGTTACTGGCTTCTGCCTTATCAAATGTGCCTTTAAAGAATGCTCATTCAATGAAAGTCTTCATTTTCCTACACTGATCAGGCTACACTATTTTTGTCTGCTTATGTAGAATGGTCTTTCTCTACCCCTCATCTTTTTATACTGTATTTTTCTGTGTAGCATTTCAGTTTGAGCATAGATAAGTGGAACTTCAAGGTACAGATGAGACGGTGCCTGTGCTTTTGCAATTATCACAGTGATACTTCCTCTTCTGGAGATTGAGTTCATGAGATCTCCTTGAATTCTATTTGTTTTCTTCATAGTCTCATTTTCTCTGTTAACAATACATATTTATCTTTCTTAGCTGTTTCCAGCTCATAAGCTGTCATCTTTTTGAAAACTTCATTATTAATCTCTAAGTGTATGGCTTTATGTAATAAGTTCCACTGGGTTGGACAGAGTTCCACCGAATGGTCAGTATTTCAGTGGGCAGTCTCAGTCTGCTTGAGGCAAATACAAGGTTTTGTTCTTCAGATTCAGAGAAAGAACTTAAGTTTTGGTCTTCGTCCTTTCACAATGATTTAATGAGATCACAGATTAATTTGATCGTCTCTCCCCCTTTGTTGCAGTGTTTCTCATCACAATAAGTGATTATTCACTGGAGAAAGTTCTTGAATTTCATTTTTCCACAGTTCACTGTATGCTGCTTTTAAGCTGATGCATTTCTCTTTGGTCCAGGAAGAGTTGATCTTCCACAAGCTGGTATCTTCTGATGGCAGACTGTTTTATGAAAATCCCTCTTGGGTTCTAATCAGTGTATGAACATGTTTTGTGCTACAAATTTATCAGCAAGAAGGCTTGAACTGTATTTTAAAAAGCTTGAGATACTGCATAATCTGTGTTTAATAAAGCATGTATTAAATCAGGGTTATATCTGACCCAGTTCAGCCTAGTCAGCCAAATAGATTTCACAGGATACTTATTATGCCTCTAAAAGGGATGCTTTGGAAACATGAGCCAGATGCTGTGTTCCAGGCTTGTACAATAAAAAGCTAAAATACCTGTGTGGTAATCATGGCCTAAGTATATTTGTATGAATTTTTGCCATTTTTCAGTAAAGTGTTTTTGCTACTAAGCAAATAAATTCTAATATGGGCATCTGTCTTTGTCAGCAAGCAGTATATTAAAGTGCTGGCAGAAATACCAATAATCCTTCGTGATGTTCTTACATTGCTTTGTTAAATGTCAAATTGTAACCATTCCTGCATCTAAATGATCAGATTAAATGAAAATTTTGTGTTGCTAGTAAATGAATACTAAATTAAATGTGTAATAACAAATCTGCATGCCAACCTATTCAGTTCAGGCAGGATTGCTTGTCTTTTTGTTGTCACTTGATTAATTCCTATTTTAGGTCTGAGGTTTGGAAAAACAGTGAATTAACTACTGCTTTCATAGACCTTCTACTCATACTTTCCTCTTTTTAAGAGAAGACTCAGTGAGCTCTCAACTTAAAACTTCTTGGGCATACAAATTTCTTAGAGTTCCATTGGATTAAAACCAGCTTGCACTGATACAGAACATCTTATACTGGGGGAGAGCTTGAGTGTGTCAGCTTTTCAATAAAACCTGGAAGAAATCTGGTGGATGTTTTATCCAAAGCACCAGAACAACTTGATTTTTGAGATGCACTGTAGCTTGGAATAAGACCAAGCACAGATTAGTGGGATGAGTCTGGTTTATTTCTGAATGAGCAATCCCATGGAAACTCGTGAACTGCATGCACTGTAGGAGTTCCTTTGCGGACAGGGGAGATTAAGAATATGAACTGCAGAACATGAAGAGGAGGGAAGAAAATCTTGTGTTTCTCCAGCTTTCTGTTTACTTTCCATTTCTTTCCTCTCTATACTGGTGAAATGCTTTTTGTATTTTTAGCCACTTAGTGTTCATCTCTTGCAGCAAAACCCATGGGAATTTCATTGTATGCTGTTTCTTATAAATCTTCATAAAATCTTAAAATCCATTTTTTCTGTAAGAGCCTAAGCAGAGTAAAATGTTACTCTGTGTATATGTATTTTGGTAAAGCTTACCCATTTTTCGAGATTCCTAGTAAGTCTCTGTCTGGGTGTATGCAGATGTATATATACATATATCTATATGATGGTATATTGAAAATGTGGGATCTGAGCATGACGTGAATGGTATGGAATAAGGGGTGGATAATGTCATGGGTTCAGCAGTAGCAGTCATTTTTTCTCCCTCTTGGTGGCTGGTGCAGTGCTGTGTTTTGACTTTCGGGCTGGAAGCGGTTACTGGTGGCACATACGTTTTTGAGTTACTGCTTAAATGTTTGTTTTTTGTCCAAGGCCTTTTCTAAGCTCATGCTCTGCCAGGGAGGAGGGAGAGATAGGGCGCCTGGCCTGGGCTAGTCAGGGAGGTATTCCATACCACAGCACGTCCTGCTCGGGGAGGTAACTGGAAGTTGGCCGGAAGGGGGGGAGTTAGCTCTTCCAGGTTGGGCTCATTTCGGCGGGTGGTATCGTATTCTCTCTCCTTGTTTATTTCCTCTAACACTGATTTATTAGTGGTAGCAGTAGTGATTTGGGTTATACCTTAATTGCTGGATTGGTTTTATCTCAATCCATGGGAGTTGTATTCCTCTGGCTCTCCTCCCCATCCCTCTGGGAGTGGGGAGGTGGGGGGGGGAAAGGGTTGTGTGGTACTGCGGGACACTGAGGTGGGGTTTTAAACCACAACAGTCTCATAGATTCATATTAAAGTATCATCATTAATGAATATAAGAACAATATGTATTCAATTTTTTGGCCAACACAGCCGCTTCTGATATGTTTTATGCATGGAAAACTTATTCAGATTTGACAGTTGAATGTGTGGGAGACAGGATGCATTATCTAAGTGGATTGCAGTCCAGAAAAACTAATTTTACCACGGCATTGGCTGCTTCTTCAGAATGAGGAAAGAAAGCTTTATCAACAGATTTTATCACTGATATCCCTTGGTCTTTCCATTTTTCTTTAAAGGTGAATGATATAATGCTGAGTAGAGACAGGTAAACAGTGAACTGTTTGAAATAATGATAACTAAAGTGTCGGTGGTTGTGGGAATGTAAAATTAATTATCTAGGAAAGAAAGCCCATGGCACTGTCAACTGAACTAGTGAGAATCATTCTGTCTAGCCGCAATGAGCACACCTATTGTTTTTCCAGCTGTAACAGTATGTTAAAATTGCTAAGGCTGAATCAACCTCCAAAGTTTTTAGTTTAATTAAAAAAAAAGAAAATAAAAAATTGCCATTTTGGTCAAGGGAGGTGATCCTTCCCCTCTACTCAGCACCAGTGAGGACACACCTGGAGTGCTGGGTCCAGTACTGGGCTCCTAAGTACAAGAGATGTGAACATAGAAGAGAGGGTCCAGGGAAAGGCCAAGAAGATGCTGAAGGCACTGAAACATCTCTCCTGTGAGGAGAAGCTGAGAGAGTTGGGACTGTTCCGCTGGAGAAGAGAAAGCTCAGGGGGCATTGCATTAACACATATGTTTGAATACTTGATGAGAGGGTAAAAGAAGATGGAGTCAGGCTTTGCTCAGTGGAGTGGCCTTGCCCAGCAGCAGGACCCTAGGCAATGGGGCAAACTGAAACATGGGAGGGTTCCTGACCATCAGGAAACACTTTCTCACTGTGAGGGCAGCCAGGCACTGGCACAGGCTGCCCAGGGAGGCTTTGGACTCTATCCTCGGAGATACTTGAAAGCCATCTGCCAATGGTCTTGGGCAGCTGGCTCTAGTTGGCCCTGCTTGAGAAGGAGAGTTGGGTCAGATGGCTTTCAGACATAGCTTCCAACCTTAACCATCCTGTGATTCTGAAATAGTTCTGGGCTTGCTAACAGCCTGAGATTTAACGTCCTTTTGTTCTCCAGAAGAGGATTGGGATGTAATAGAAGTCTGATACCTCTTTCTAAGAATGGATACTGAAAAATACTGTAATGTTGAATTTGAAATTTGTTCTTTTGTATATATCACAAGATACACCGTGGACTTCTGCAAATGTTTCACTGAACACACTAGTATTTTATAAGCATTAATCTTACAGTCTGATCTGCACAGTGATGCCAGCTGAAATACATTCTTCCTTGACTTTTACAATGTGCTTACTCAATAGGTAAAACGTTCCAGGAGTAAAGGAGGACTGGCTGGGCCTGATGGCACAAAGTCAGTATTTGGACAGATGTGTGCTAAAATGAGTTCCTTTAGCCCTGACAGCCTTCTGCTTCCTCATCGCGTTTGGAAAGTCAAGTTTGTTGGTAAGAGGATTCTTTACTCCCCAGCTATTTTGTACTTTACAGTTCTGTTCAGGTTTACTTTTTTGGAGGACCTGAAGAAGGAAGGGATATAGGAAAACAATGCATGTGTGTAGGCAGAGGAAGGTGCTTGAAATGTTAGAAAGTAAAAAAACCTTTTAAAATGATGTTATAAAAAGCCCTCAAGATTAGCAGAAAAGTCTATAATTCTCCTCAAATTCCAGGAGCAACTGTTCTGCTTGCAACAAACATTCTGCAAAACCTAAACCTGCTTTTCAGCTGTCTGAATTGGTAAATAATCCTGGCTAGCCAGTTTTACTGGTAGGTTTGTTTCTACAATTCACACATCACTTTGAGTTTTTTTGATGAAAAATATTTTAGATTGATGAGCCATTCTATCTACTGTATATAAGATATGCAAAATACATCTGGTTTAATGTGTCATTGCTTGCTTTGATTCCCCTTCCCTGCGCCCCTTCTTATTTTGGTTAGTGTATATGGCAAAAATGCTAGTTATACACTGGTAAAACAGTGGTTTTGACACTCTGACATGCTGTATAGTCTTCTAAATAATACGATGTACAATGAATTGGAAATATCCAAATCAAAAGCAAAGTATAAAGGGTTTTTTATATGAACAGGTATGACAGTGTACTTTTAGTAAACTGTTGTTTGTTCAGTCACCTCTGTAGAAAGAAATATGATTTATTTCAGTATGTATTTTTGAAAGAACATTTAATTTTGAGCCTTTTTTTCTTCTCCAAGGTGAATCTGTGGATGATTGCGGTGGAGGTTATAGTGAATCAATAGCAGAAATGTGCGAAGAGCTTCAGAATGGGCTGACCCCTCTGTTAATTGTGACACCAAATGGAAGAGATGAATCTGGAGCAAACAGAGATTGTTTCCTGTTAAATCCTGCTGCAAAGTCACTCTTGCATATGAACATGTTTCGTTTTCTTGGTAAATTAGTGGCAACACTGTAACGTTCTACTTGCTGTTAGATCCTATATTCAGAATATTGGGAATCTAACATTTAAAAAACCTATGTTTAAACTTACAGGTGTACTTTTGGGCATTGCTATCCGGACTGGCAGCCCTCTGAGCCTCAATCTGGCTGAGCCAGTATGGAAACAGCTTGCAGGAATGAACTTAACAATTGCTGATCTCAGTGAGGTAAGTGTGAAGTTCCTGAGTACAATGTCATGTACAGAAGGCAAACAGACTTTAGCATAATTTTTTCCCCAGTGATTTGCTTCCCTGGTTTCTATATTCTTGCATTTTGACTAGCCTTTTACATTTTGATCCAGTTATACAGGAATGACTTGTATTCACTATTAAAAATATAAATTTAAGTAATTCAAAAGTAGTTAAATAAACTACTTGAATTCTAGAACATTCACAAATCCTCTCATGGATTTGACTAGTTGAATGTTTGTAGTCCCACTCCAACCTTCCAGTAGACCTTTCTGTAGCTGTTACTGTCTGTTGTGCCAAGATGCAGTAACTGATTAGGTGCACACATCTACTTTGTTTTGAAGTAAAAGACTGCTACTGAAAATATTTTGTGCCTACATACCGAAGACATCAGACTTTCAATTTCTGTTTGCTGAGCTCAGTAAATGTGGAGTAAGAGTTAGGTCTTCATTATGAAGAGGAGTTTCTTCTCAAATGCTGTTACGTAGAAATGCATTTACTGTAAAAGCACTGAGTCGTTTGTCAGTAAAGGGATTCCTTTTGTACCAAAACAAGCATTGGACTTTGTAGAGATTATTATGTTTTTAAGCTTTAAATATATTTTCCTGTGTAATGCAGTTTCTTGGCAAATGCTCCCCCAAAGGATTGAAATCTATAACACATGCACCCTCTCACATCAGAGTATAATGAAATTTTATGTAAAATACTAAGCCATTTTATGTCTTTGAAATTAAGTTAGATCAGTTGTGGTCAGAGATTGGACAGTACTTTTGGTAGATGAGACAGGATGGCTTTGGTATGAAAGAGATGCTTTTGGTATGAAAGATGATATATAGTGCTAGTAAACTGACTTTAACTTGGGCTTGTTATTTTCAAAAGGTTGATAAAGATTTTATTCCTGGCCTTATGTACATTCGAGACAATGAAGCTACTTCAGAAGAGTTTGAAGCTATGAGCCTCCCATTCACTGTGCCTAATGCAAGCGGTCAGGATATTCAGTTGAGTTCCAAGTACACCCATATTACACTGGATAACAGAGCTGAATATGTGAGGCTGGCAATAAACTACAGGTTTGTTGAATACGTCTTTTAAATTTTTGACATAAATAAGCTTTTTTGTTCAAAAAATATGTACGAACTTCTAAGTAATACAGTACTTTAATGTCTTGTATACAAGTATTTTAATATTTTCATATGATTACAGTGTTGATTTTCCTATTTATTTTAATCTATCCAAAGATTAAAGTTAATTTTTAGGAAACAAAATAAACTAGCAGATATGACTCTAAATTTGAATAGCTTTCCTGACAGCAGTTTTGTCAGCCAGTTGGAGGTGGAACCAGTCAGGTCAAGAAATGCCCCCTCCATCTAGTTCTTTACAGTAAAGTAATGGGCCTGATCATTAAGTTCTTTATGAAGAGAGCTCTAGATTTAGTACTAAATTTAGTAAATTGTTATGTTCCTTTGAAGAAGTGATTTTCTTCTCTTGCCATTTCTGGCTATCTTCAAAGGACAAAACTATCATCTGAATAGAATCCATGTGGAAAAGTGGATGCAAAAGAAAGATCAAGTTTGTCCTGACATCTTGCTTTATTTTGATGATGACAAGCCTAAGGACAGGATTTGTCAATGATGCAAATCTATGCTCTGGAAAGCTCTGTAAAACATGTCAGAAATGATTTGACAAGAAACCAAAAAGCAAGCCACAAATCATGGGTGGCAACAGAAGCAGCAGAGTCTTCTAACATTAGAAGATGTGAAATACTACTCCTGTCCCCTCAGAACATCATGTTTTAGTTCACACACATTTTTCTTTTAACATAATCTCTGTCTAGGGTTGGGAATGTTTGGGGTCAGAATTTCAAAACACAGCTATTCTCTTCCCAAGAACATCTTGCTTCCATATGGGGCACTTCTTCTTGCCAGGCCATATGGGGTTTGTTCTTCCCAGGCACAGCACGCAAATAATACTGGAAGTGAAATATCCTAAACATTTGGAGATACCTCTCCATACTGAGCTTGTTGTGCAATGAGTTGGTGTAAAAACCAGATAGTCAACTCTCTAGTGTGATAAATGCTTATTAATGTTCCTTAGCTTATAGCTGGAGACTTGAGGATGAAGTTTCCTTGATAGTACAGTAGTTGCTGGAAATAATTGCTAGAAATGGCATTCACAGAAACACTGAAAAATGTGTCTCTGCAGGCTTCACGAATTTGATGAACAAGTTGCAGCAGTTCGTGAGGGGATGGCCCGTGTTGTTCCAGTTCCTCTACTTTCACTCTTCACAGGATATGAACTGGAAACTATGGTAACAATTTCTGCTTTACTACCTCTGCCAGGCTAATTTGGAGTGAGATTCTTTGCTTACATCTTACTAATCAAGCAACCTCTGTTCCCCAGCCTCCCCCCACTACTCCCCCTTTATATACTGTTTACAGTGATCACTGTGATTGCAAGCATTTTGTCCAAGGGTAGACTAGAAAATGTTTACTTGCTCTCTTGGTATTAATAAGATTGTGAGGATTGCTTAGGCTGGAGAAGAGAAGGCTTGGAGGGGGCTTTATCACTCTCTAGAACTACCTGAAAGGGGGTGGAGCAAGAAGGTGGCTGGTCTCCTATCTAACAAGTGAATGGAAAGAGGTAATGGCCTCAAGCTGCACCAGTGAAAGTTTAGATTGTATATTAGGAAAAATTTCTTCACCAAAAGGGAGGTCAGGCATTGGCACAGGCTGCCCAGGGAAGTGGTAGAATCACAGTTCCTGGAAGTGTTCAGAAACCATGTAGATGAGGCCCTCATTGACATGGTTTAGTGGTGGTCTCAGCAGTCCTGGGGTAAAGGTTAGACTTGATGATCTTACAGATCTTTTCCAACCTAGCTGATTCTTTGATTCTGTGATTTTGATGTAGCTGAGCAGTGATGTAATTAATTATTTCTGGATTATCATTTGTTAAACAAAACCAAAAAACCCACGAAGTGTGGACCTGGGAGGTAAATTGGAGATCTTCATCCCAAGTAAAATGTTTAATTCTTTGTGATTCAGGGAAATGAAAGAAGGTTCATTATTGTCCCCTGATGAGAAGATTTGTATTTAGTGTTATTGTAATAGGAGACTGTACACAGCACTGCAAATATTTGAATGTTCATTTTATCGGTGTAAAAGCTGATCAAATATTTTAGAGGATGGAGGGAGCAAATCACATGTAGTTGATTTGTTCAGAATTTTGTAGCTGATCATTACGTTTTATTTTTCAGGTATGTGGAAGCCCAGATATTCCACTTCACCTTCTGAAATCTGTAGCAACTTACAAAGGCATCGAGCCAACTGCTTCCTTGATACAGTGGTTCTGGGAAGTGATGGAATCCTTCTCCAATACAGAGAGATCTCTCTTCCTTCGTTTTGTGTGGGGCAGAACAAGGCTGCCCAGGACTATTGCAGACTTCAGAGGGAGGGACTTTGTTGTTCAGGTGATGCATATGGGATGGGCCTATGGGAATTCTATTTTAAAAAGCTGGGAGTGGAGAACTAATAGCATAACATAGCAAAACCAGGCGGATTTAATGAAAATGTTTATGCCACATTACATTGTAGATTTCAGTGCAACAGGGACCTATAATGTATCTAAATACTTTTCTCTGTTGACTTGGGCAACTAGATGTTCATTTCCTGACCATTTGCTTCTCTGGATTTTGATAGCTTTCCACTGTCATCAACTGTTTTTGCTGCCATTTGTTTAGCGTTTGATGCAGCTCAGTTAATCATTTCAGCTGGATTAAAACGCCCCACAATCTTCAAATCATATTTTGGTATTTGCTGAAGTAATAGAATCTTTTTTAGATTGTTCCCAACCACACAGTCATAATCAAAGAAGCTCATATATGCCTGGTTTTATTTATTTACTCAGTGTAGAGAAAATGGATTTGGCCTTTTCATTGTTCTTTTAAGAAAGTTCAACATCTGAATCACAAATCTAACATGCTGTTTAAAAAAAATCTCAATTGTGATATTTATTTGTGGTTTGGACAGTGAACCAAAACTATTTTGTTTTTTGTTTTCAACAGGTATTGGATAAATACAACCCTCCAGACCACTTCCTTCCTGAGTCGTACACTTGCTTTTTTCTCCTGAAACTGCCCAGGTATTCCTGTAAGCAAGTATTGGAGGAAAAACTGAAGTATGCCATTCACTTCTGCAAGTCTATAGACACTGATGATTATGCTCGGATAGCGCTGACAGGAGAGCCAGCAGCTGATGACAGTAGTGATGATTCTGATAATGAAGATGCGGATTCTTTTGCCTCAGATTCTACACAGGACTACTTAACAGGACATTAAAAGAAAAAAATAAGGGATAGTTGTCACAAGCACTGAGGCAAAATGCCAAAATGACAATGAAGCCAAGGACAGTTTAGGTCTCAGAATATAAACTAAATAGAGAGGGGATGGTAATCTTCTGAACATGGAGAAAGTGTTTGCTACTCACAATAGGAATTAAGGGTCACAGCTTAAACCATCAGCTTAGAATAAATGGCACAGTATATGGGCATTTAACATTTATTTTAAGAGCTGAAAGTGGCCCCCCATAATGCTGCACTACATTTAGAACCTTTGTGTTTACTGAAGTGTTGTAAATGTTTATATAAATATGGTAGTGCAGCATCCAAAAGGCAGTGAAACCTTTTAAGTTGTGGGTGCAATAGGTTTTTTCATATTAAGTGTTGTGTTCTGTGCATCTTCTTGATTGTATATTGGAAATACTGTGCAACAACTGAATAGTATTATAAATATTTCAATTAACTTTACTAGAAGTTTGTTAAAGATTTTTGAACATTGAATTAACATTATTCCTTGAAATTCTTCTATAGATAATAAAAATGGCCAATAGTTTCACCTCCACCCCTCGTTTGTATATTTTAGCTTATGCATTATTTATCTCAAATTTGATACCTTTCTGTGAACAGCATCATAATTCTTATCATGGAAAGTGTACTGTATATAATTTGTGCCATGTAAATGCAAAAGTTATAATTTCCCTCCAAATAAAAGTTCTGCCACAGAAGAAAATGCAATGTGGTTTTTAATGGTAATGCAGCTGTTACATAGGATGAATATTGCAATGGCTCTAAGAGATGTTTCTGCAACTTACAGTTGTTGACCAAGTGTGATGCTCCACCAGTAATTATATGCATTGACATAGGCAGAACATGAGCTACAGTAAACTCAGAGCAAGTCTTTCCAGCACGTTAGTGGTAGCGATTACGATTTCATATCTGTAGGACATAGAGCAAAGCAGGAGCTACCTGGGGTCTGGACTCAAACTGATCTAATACTTGAGATTTAAACACAGTTTCCACAGAACTGATTAGAGCTGGATGGTAAACCAGGCTTCGTCCTGGTTTTATTATCTGTCTTTTCAGAGCAAAACCTGGTTTTCCAACATCCCCTGTAAAGGCTTTTATGGACAAAATTCTGGTTTGGAAGTTAACTAAATACATAGATAAAAAAGATCATAGCCCATGCAGTCTGAACAAGTCCCCAGTCTAGAGGTGGAGGAAAGACTTGTTTCTCAGTCAGAAATGAAGTGCCTGCAAACAGCCTGGCCGTTGTGTGAGACTCTGCATCTCAGACCAGCAAAGAGGGGCTTTCACATTCCTGACAGGCTTTCCAGGCGGGAGAGTGTTGCCCGCTCAGCCCTGCAGGCTGAGGGTGGAGGGGAGTGGTGAGGGGGCACACAGTAAGTACTCTCCACTCGTGACAGGAGCAACTCCTCCACCCACCATCTCGTCCCCTTCCACTGTGCTGCCATTGCTGTGTGATAGCTGTGTGTCCAACCTAACCGCTTTCCTATGCTTTATAGTACAGTACAGGCACCTCTAGTGGACAAATCATCCCAGCCCAAAGTATAGAGGGGTTTGTTTGTCCTGGCAAATTCTAGGTGTCTACAAGAAAACCAGAGGTCTAAACTCCCACTTGTCGTTCCTGGAGACAAAGGGTCAATGCAGTCAGCATAGAACCATGGAATGGTTTGGGTTGGAAGGAGCCATAAAGATTATCAAGTTCCAACTCCCCTGCCATGAGCAGGGTCATCTTCCACTAGAGCAGGTTGCTCAAAGGCCCATCCAGCCTGCCCTTGAACACTGCCAGGGATGGGGCAGCAACAGCTTCTCTGGGCAACCTCTGCCAGTTCCTCACCACCCTCAAAGTTTCTTCTTTATATCCAATCTAAATCTCCATGTTCAAGTTTTAACCCATTGCTCCTTGTGCTATCGCTACAGTCTTTAATGAATAGTCCCTCTCCAGCATCCCTGTAGGCCCCCTTCAGATACTGGAAGGCTGCTATGAGGTCTCCACGCAGCCTTCTCTTCTCCAGGCTGAACAGCCCCAACTTTCTCAGCCTGTCTTCATATGGGAGGTGCTCCAGTCCCCTGATCATCCTCGTGGCCCTCCTATGGACTTGTTCCAACAGCATCATGTCCTTTCTATGTTGAGGACACCAGAACTGCACACAATACTCCAAGTGAGGTCTCACGAGAGCAGAGTAGAGGGGCAGGATCACCTCCTTCCACTATACTGACCACAGCCAGCTGTCCACTGCAGGATGAGATTAAAATCCTCCAGGCTCTTACCAACTGTATTAAACCTCTGCATTCCAAAATGGGGAGAATAGACAACTTCACCTTAAATGCTGAGATTTAGGTGACAGTTTAGCAGTCTTCCAGAGGCAGATGCCTTTGCAAGCAGTTTTTCTAACCATGAACAATTTTTTCCCCTAAGGCAAGGGTCCACACACAACCATCATGCAGCCATATTGCATTTCTGTGCTTCCCAGAGCTGCACTGAGCAAGTACATGCCAGGCTCAGACAAGTCTGAGATCAGCTGTGGGTGAACTCTTTCCTTATCTGTCTCTTCTGTCTCTTTCTCTTCTAGTTGCCATTTTCCCTCTTATATGCTCCTGTCTCTTCCTCTTGTTTCCTGTTGCTGTGAGAGCCTGTCTGCAACAGAAAGGAGATCTGGAGGGGGGAAGGATTGTGAGAGGAGTGGCAGTGAGCAGAACTGGTGAGAACACAGGGGAAGAAAACCCATTTGCTTGAATGGGTTTTCTGAAACAGCATTCAGGCTTGAATGCCTGAAACAGCATAACTTTTTCAGAAGAAAAGTCAAAAGGTAAAAGGCTTGGGGATGGGGGCCAGGGGAATCCAGTCTATACCAGCAAATCAAATCATTTAGCTGCAGTGGGTGTGAAAACTGGCTGGTTGCCTCTGCAGTTACTGAACAGGAACAACACAGTTTTCCAGCAACACAGCCTGCTGAGTGACAAGTTAATACCTGGATATTGATTTACCATCTTGAACTGCCCATCTGAGAAGCCTGTGCCAATGTATGCCAGAGGTGAACAAACCAAATTCAATTAACTAGCAAACTTAAACAAAAGATTCATCTTCTGGAGCACACAGAAACAAGCAGCCTTCCCAGGCACGGCTGCAGCAAGGAAAACCAGAGGAAATCCATCTCTGGCAGACAATCCTCTGACCATTTTCTAAGGCTAAGACAGAGCTGGTGGTCCTGCGTTTAGGCCCCAGTGATACTAAATGAGACTACCCTGCACTCTCTACAGGAGATTGCTGAGTGTTTCACATATCAAGCTACAGTTTTCATCGCACTGGTCAGCCCTGCCCCTATTATGCCTCACCAGCAGCAGGAGGACCCACAGGGAAGAGCAGAGAACCCATGAACCTGTGATCCTTGCTCACAGCCTGCTGCTGGCAAGAAGATGTGTGTGCATCCCAGCCCTGTTTTCTGTGCTTGGATCCACTGTGAAAGGCCCCATGCACCAGGTCATGGGATGCAGCCAGGGAGGGATGCAGCTAACAACGGTACCCTTTCAGCTCTGGGCCTTGAAAGGTGGCTTTCACTGCCTGCCTCATGCTGCTCCCTCTCCCAGCTGCAGCCCTGGAAGCTGCATCAGCCCCGCACGCCAAATGCTGCCTGTCTTCACAGGGCAGGGAGCTGCCACACATCTATACTTTGCTTCAGGGGCACAAGGGTAGCAGAGCAGCATCCAGGTGACACAGGAAGGGCTACTAGGACCATTATGTTCCTCTTACTTGCATAAGAAGATTTAATTACAAGAGCAAAAACCCTTTCATGCAAGAGCACAGAGGTCAAAACAGGCATGAGACTACTCTCTGCACAAGAATAGCTCCATATTCAAATGTCATCCCATATACTTAAGGTGAATTGTAAGTCAGCTGAGGCAGTTACAAAGATAAATCTTTATCTGTGTGGATCTCTCTGGATTTCAAAGATAAATCTGTATTTGCTTGGATTACTCCCTCTCCATAGAGAAACTGTTACTGAATGGCTCCAAGTTCTACATCTCTTCACCTACGCTGGTCTCCCCATGTATTCCAGAGTAACCATGAATGCCCCCTCTCCACTTCCCCACCCTGCAGTGATCTGGAGTGGAGCAAGAAAAATAGTATTTAAAGGATACCTATGATGGTGCCCATGCAGAGTCAAACCTAAATGGGGTTCTGGGGCCATTGTTTCTGTGTGTCAGGCAGAGTGGAGAACATGCCTCTAGCAGATGTGAAACTAATTTGCTTCAACTGGGTAGTTGTCTAAATTTTTCATAAAAGAAGGTATTTGACTGCTATGATTATCCAGTAAAGCTTAATAGTGGTTCACAAGGGTTTTTTTCCCATCAAAGTTACATATTCCTCTCCCATTCTTTTGCCATGCATGTGTATAGTTAATAATGATACTGATAATTAATGATACACATGCACTTTATATACAAGTTGCTAGAAAAGTTGTAATGTTGCTAGGACAGCCCCATTTCACAGAATCCATCGTGTCAGTTTGGGTCCACAGAAACATCTCTACCTCCACAGGGTTTAACTCCACATTTGCCAAACTGGTGAAAAGAATTTTCTTTTAGGCTCTTTAAACCTGGCTCCCATAAGCTTACCTGTGAGAACATCTCACCATATAAATCCTTGTCTCCATGTTGGACTTGAATGGAAGAGAGGAGTATTTCACAAGGCACTGTTTCATCTCACTTCACAGCTTTTGTCTTTGACCTTTTCAAGGGAAAGGAGCGCTCATGCCTTTGGGAATGACAAAAATGTCTCACATTAACATCAACAGGGCTGTTAAAAATGTCCAGCCTCAGTAATGCCCACTGTCCTATTTTTTGCTTCTCCTTTTCTATCTGCTATATTGGCATTCTGTGCCAGCCAGATATTGTTAGGTCTCTTCAAGATGTAACTTGCTATGGGTGACCTGGGCATTTCACTTCTTTAAGGGTCAAGTATCCTACAACAGAAAACTGGATTATAATGACTAAAGAACAATTTAGTAAAAACTCTATTCACTGATGTAACTCAGTCAGACCAAAAGCCATACCAAAAGAAACCAGTTCTGCACCATCACCTTTGGCATCCTCCAGGAACCATCGCTGACCCTGCATTTCTGAGTTACATGCAAATGCTCACCTCTGAGGGGTGGATCTCATCACACAGGGTGCTGAGGGCTGCTCAACATTAGCAACACGAAGTCGATCTCACTGATAGGAAAATGTCATTTCACACAGCAGTAGCATAGTTGTAATATTAGGATCTGCTGTCTTCTTTGAGCAACAGACAAGTTACTGAAAACTCACGAAATGACCCCAAGACCAGCCATATCAGTAAATGTGTGCTTTAAGAAATGAATGCTAAATGTAGTTGCAATATACCTTTGTTGTAAAAGCAGCAGGGAAGTTGGATCTAGGCTCCAATGGGTAGAGGGGGCCCTGACTTCTCCTGCGAACGCTACTGTCTCAGAGTAGTTTTGAGGCCACAAAGTAACCTGAATCTCCCAGAGGTGCCACAGAACAGTTCTTCTACTATCTTCCCTAAGGCCTTATCAGCAATTGTCACCACCCTGTAAGGGATGAGAAGGTGGTAAGACAGTTCCTACCACTCCCTAATGGAGAGAAACAGCTTGTACAGCTGACTTTCAAATTAAACAACCTGTAAGCAAGTTCTAGCTAAGGATTCTGTCCTCCCTACTTTTCCCTTCAGAGTCTTCCATGAACAGATATCCCAAAAGCAGTCTTTTAGCATGTGAGCCATCTCTGTGGCCAGCTATTGTAAACAAATGTTTGCTCAAACTGTTTTCCATTGGCTGACTCTATGTTCTGTAACTCTTACATCTTTGTCAAACAATACCCAGATCAACATTAATTTGTTATAAAAAATAAAAGGTTAGTCCTACTTGCATTTCCTGGCTGTGGTTACGCTGACCACATCCTTCCCAACTCTTGTGACGCAAGTAAGCACAGTCACCTCTTGCCTGGTCTTTTCTCTTTCTACTCTGAGTTCACCTCTTTGAGGCTTCTTTCATGAGCACAATGATGTACATTTTCCTAGACCAGTGAGCATGGGTTGCTTGTCTTCTACACTTTTTTCAGGATGGTGGCCTTTCCTAGGTAGGATGAGCCAGTTCTCTACAGTGCACTGCCTGGCAAGAGTAAAGCATTGGCCCCATCAAAGAAATGTGTGTAGAACTCCTAAAAGATCACTTTTTTTCAATGAAGCCTATGTATTGAAATAGCTTTTCTGTACAGCACAGGAACTTTGATCTCCTGACTTCTGGTCCTGTGCCTTAACCACAGAGGAAGCTTGAAAATCTCCCACAAGCTTCTCCCTGGTCATGCTTATGCACGGGTATCTTACCACCAGTGAAAACTGCCTGGGAACAAGCAAGACCATTGTGGAATCAAACATCAAAATGGTATTGATTACCTGCAGCATGCATGCAGTTTAATTTGTTGAACCAAGACTGATAGGCAAATCTGGGGTCTGAAGCCAAGAATGATTTCACCTGGAGCCAAGACTGACACACCTGACAGTGTGCCTGGATCCAGGCTTAGTCTCAGACTTGGTCAGTGGTTTATGTCTGAAGGACTGTATGTGCAGTCAATCCTTATGTCACTGAGCCAAGATTTCAAAGTTTAGCATACTATTAATCACTTACAGAGTAGCTGACACAATAAGGATCCTCTCAGCCTTGAGTAGTTACCATCAAGGAGTAACCATGAGAAGCATCCCTACTCAAGGGAAGATCCTGGCATGCAGTCCACTGCCATGCAGGAGACCTCAGTGGACACTATTTAACTATATATGGAGTAAGATAATTACAATCATATTTGCATACAAATTACACATGTTAGTTTCTTCCAAACTTGAGTTGGACCTTGACCAACACTGTGGTGGTCACACTGCTCATATTAGCCCTTGTCTATTGTGTTGTTATCTGTCTCCCCTAAATCCACTTTGAGCTGGACGCACCCATCACAACTAGATGCATCTATTACAAGTGCCACTGGTGGTTATCACTTGAGCAGAGTTACAGGCAATAAAGGTCAGGTTGTGTGTGTGTGTGTAGCCCACCATCACAGGTAGCTAAGGTCCATAACACAAAATTTGGGTCAGCTTCATATCGGCTCCAGGTTAGATGATAACCAACCTTACACTGAACATGATAACATCTGACAGGCTGACATGTGGGACACTGTTGCGGGTGTTTATTATAGACTACCTGATCAGGAGGAGGGAGGTGATAAGGTGTTCTATGGGCAGCTGGAAATAGCCTCCCAGTCACAGACTGGTTCTCATGGGCAGCTTCAACCACCCAGATATTTGCTGGAGGGTTCATAGAATAGTTAGGGTTGGAAAGGACCTTAAGATCATCTAGTTCCAACCCCCCTGCCATGGGCAGGGACACCTCACACTAAACCATATCACCCAAGGCTTCATCCAACCTGGTCTTGAACACTGCCAGGGATGGAGCATTCACAACCTTCCTGGGCAGCTCATTCCAGTGCCTCAGCACCCTGACAGTAAAGAATTTCTTCCTTATATCCAGGCTAAACTTCCCCTGTTTAAGTTTTAACCCGTTACCCCTTGTCCTATCACTACAGTCCCTAATGAACAGTCCCTCACCAGCATCCTTATAGACCCCCTTCAGATACTGGAAGGCTGCTATGAGGTCTCCATGCAGCCTTCTCTTCTCCAGGCTGAACAGCCCCAACTTTCTCAGCCTGTCTTCATACAGGAGGTGCTCCAGTCCCCTGATCATCCTCGTGACCTCCTCTGGACTTGTTCCAACAGCTCCATGTCCTTTTTATGTTGAGAACACCAGAACTGCACACAATACTCCAAATGAGGTCTCACGAGAGCAGAGTAGAGGGGCAGGATCATCTCCTTTGACCTGCTGGTCATGCTGGATAACACAGCCCAGTGTGCGCAGTCCAGGAAATTCCTGCAGATCACTGAAGATAACTTTTTGTTACAAGTGGCAGAGGAGCCAATGAGGAAAGGGATGTTGCTCAACCGTGTACTTATAAACCAATAAAGACTGGCTGATGGTGTAAAGATTGGCGTCAGCCTTGGCTGTAACAAACATGAAATGGTGAAACTCAGAATCCTGCATGGGGGCAACAAAACAGTAAATAGGATTAGAACCCTAAAGTTCCAGAGAGCTAACTTCAGCTTGTTCAAAGACCTATTTAGAGGAATCCCATGGGATAGGGCCCTAGAATGCAAGGGAGTCCAAAAGAGCTGGCTAATATTTAAGCACAGCTTCCTCCAAGCCTAAGACCAGTGTATCCCCATGATGAAGAAGTCAGGCAAAGGGGGCAGGAGACCTGCATGGATGAGCAAAGAGCTCCTAGTAAATCTTAAACTCAAGAAAGAAATTTTACGGGGCATGGAAAACAGGACAGGCCATGTGGGGGGACAATAGGAACATCATCAGTGTATGCAGGTATAGAACAAGGAAGGCCAAGACGCATTTAGAACTGAGCCTGGTAAAGGACATCAAGAACAGCAAGAAGGGCTTCTGCAAGTATGTCAGCAGCAAAAGGAAGATAAGGGAAAATGTGGGGCCACTGCTGAATCAGATGTGTGTCCCGGTAACAGAAGACACAGAGAAGGTGAAATTACTTCTTTGTGTCAGTCTTTACTACTAAGAATGGTCCCCATGAGTTCCAGACCTTGGAGGTTAGAGATGAAGCCTGGAGGAAGGAAGACTTCCCCCTGGTCATAGATAATTTGGTTAGAGAGAAGCTAGTCAGACTTAACACCTGTGAATCTGTGGGCCCTGACAGGATGCACCAATGGATGCTGAGGGATCTGGCAGATGTTGTTTCTCTGTCACTTTCCATCATCTTTGAAAAATCATGGAGAATAGGAGAGGTGCCAGATGACTGGAGGAAGGCTGATGTTACTGCTGTCTTCAAAAAGAGCAAGAAGGAGGATCCAGAAAACTACCCTCATCTCCATCCTTGGGAAGGTGGTGGAACAGCTCATCCTGGATGTGCTACCAAGTATGTAGAAGAAAAGAAGGTCATCAGGAGTAGTCAGCATGGATTCAGTAAGGGTAAAACTTGATTGACCAATCTGATAGCCTTCTACAGTGACACAACAAGATGGGTCAGTGAGGAGGGAGCTATGGATGTTGTCTACCTTGACTTCAGCAAGGTTTCTGACACTGTCTCCCACAACATCTTTGTAAGTAAGCTGAGGAAATGTGAGTTAGATTGGTAGACAGTGAGGTGGACTGAGAGCAGACTTAATGGCAGCACTCAGAGGATTGTGATGAGTGGAGGAGAATCCAATTGGAGGCCTATAGTCAGTGGTGTTGCCCAGGTATCAATACTGAGTCTGATCTTATTCAACTTGCTTATCAGTGACCTGGGTGAAGGGCTAGAGTGTCCCCTCAACAAGTTTGCTGATGATACAAAGCTGAGGGTAGTGGCTGATAGACCTGAAGGCTGTGCTGCCATTCAGTGAGACCTTGCAAACCTCGGTTGGAAGAAATTGCCGCTGGTACTCCAAAGCAAGGTATTATCTCATTAAATAATGTTTTAATCAGTTGTCTTGCATTATTTATCCTACAAGGGAATGCTTCTGGCCAGCCAGAAAAAGTATCTGTTAACCCCAACAAGTATCGATAACCCCCTTTTCTTGATAATTCAGAAAAATATATTTGCCACTGCTGTCCCAGGCAACTTCCTCTCACAATTGTCCCAGTTTGATTTCTATTTTCAGTTTTATGCTTATTCTTAAGACATAACTGACATTGTTTTGTCACTGATTGAACTGTGGTGTATAGATTTCTTCCTACAATTTGTTTGTCTAAATATTTATATAAAGAGTTGCTATCCCAATGAGTTTTATTATGTTCTCCCTGAACTAACTTCCAGAGTTGGTTATAGGAGATTGCAATTTGCTCACCAGGTATCTGAACCTAATCCTCTTTATTTTCCTGTCCTTTTAGATCCTCAATCAATTTTCTATCCTCTTTTGAATACCTAGGTTTAGATTTTTCAGTTGTTAGTTTGCCATCAGGGATTGAGGACATGATTTGTGATTGTTCAACTGCTCGTTTGGCTTCAAAATTGGCCAAATTATTTCCAAATTCCTTATCAGAGTCACCTTGTTGATGTCCTTTACAGTACATAATAGCTACTTCTTCAGGTAGCTGAACAGCCTCCAGTAATTGTAGAATTTCTGTAGCATGTTTGTTCAAAAGTCCTCATTCTTTTCAGATAGCACCATGTGCATAATCAGTCCAAATGTTTATCCTTTTATCTTTAGCCAATTCCAGGGCTCTTGTTAACGCTATTATTTCTGCCTTCTGGTCAGAGGTATTCGAGGATAAAGGTTTAGCCCCTGTTACCTGTGAAGTGGTGTTAATGGCATATCATGCCTTTCGTTTACCATTTTTCATGAAGCTACTACCATCAGTAAACCAAGAATCAGCATCTTCCAGAGGTTTTTCTTTCAAGTCTGGTCGGCTCACATACAGTCTCTATGGTGGCCAAGCAGTCTTGTGTTAGTGGTTCTGTCGATTGTTCCTGCAAAAGGATGCTGGATTGACAACATTAGTGACCACACTTTCTATATCTTCTTGTTCCACAAGGGTGGCCTGGTATTTAAAAAAACATGAAGGAGATAACCAGTGGGCTACTTTCCGTTCCAGGACTGCTGATACAACACGGGACATTAGCACAGTAATTTTTGTCCCAAGGTGAATTTGCAAGCTTCTTCAATATTCATGACAACTGCTGCCACAGCCCTTAGGCATCTGGGCCATCCTTTGCTCGCTTCATCCAGCTATTTTGAAAAACACGTCACTGCCCTTCTGTAGGGTCCTAGTTTTCGAGCAAGGACCCCCAAAGCTATTCCCTGTTCTTCATAGGAATATAGCCAAAAGGATTTAGTTACATCCGGAAGTCACAGAGCTGCAGCTCTCATTAGCTCTGTTTTTAAATTTCTAAAAGTCCCCTCTGCTGAATTAGTCCATTCTAAAGAGGGAGGGTTTCCCTTCAACAGTTTATATAGTGGTCTTACCAGAACACCATAATCATGGATCCAAAGTCTGCACCATCCAGTCATTCCCAGTAATGTCCGGAGCTCCTTGCCAGTTGATGGTTGTGGAGTCTGACAGATGGCTTCTTTTCTAGCAGCTCCAAGTTCTCTCTGTCCTCCTGTTATTTCATATCCTAGGTAGGAAACTAGGGTTTGGATTAGTTGGGCCTTTTGTCTGGATACCCAATAACCATTCAGTCCCAGAAAAGTTAATGATTCCACTGTCCACTGGATACATTCTTCCTTTATTTCTGTAGCAATTAAGAGGTCATCCACATATTGTAAGAGTCCCCGTCTGAGCAGGTGGCTTCCATGATCCTAGTTCTCGTGCTGATTTCCAGAAATTGCTGGACTGTTTTAAACCCTTTAGGTAATACTATTCAAGTTAATTGAATTTCCCTTCCTGTGTCAGTATTTTTCCATTCAAAAGCAAATCAATTTTGGCTTTCTTTGGCCAATGGTAAGCAAAAGAAAGCATCCTTTAAATCCAAGATGGCAAAACATTTCTGATTATTATTCAATTTAGTCAATAAATCATACAAATTAGCTACTACTGGACAAATATCCTCTGCAGTTTTGTTGACTGCTCTGAA
This sequence comes from Melopsittacus undulatus, assembly GCF_012275295.1. NCBI lineage: Eukaryota > Metazoa > Chordata > Aves > Psittaciformes > Psittaculidae > Melopsittacus > Melopsittacus undulatus. Next base: position 67,428,323 of record NC_047528.1, on the reverse strand, counting down.
ATCTTGAATCAATCTGCAACTTTTATCATCCTATTTCTTTACTGTCCAGAATATTATATTCCAATTCATATTCAATTAATAATATGTATTTTAAAATTTATCGATGACCTTTTTTTTTAAATTCCCTTTGATCTTCTAATTTTCAGGGATATTGTTTTATTCTAAGTTGGGCAGGCCCCCCTTTTTATTTCCACTGTAACAGGCAAAGCATTTTTCACCTTACCTGGAACTTCAGATGCCCATACTCCCAGATATACCTGATTAAGGATTTCTTCTATTTCAGGGAGGTCCTCCTGTTTGCTTTTCTGTTGAATTAAAGATAAACTCAAAACTGCAATTAACTCTTTGATTTTAACTCTCCATTCTGCCATCTTTAAATGTTGCTTCTCACCCTAAGAAAGATTTTAGAGAATTTGGCATGCATAAAAATTTATGCATTCCTATTTGTTTTCCCGATTTGTACTTTAAGGGTTTCAGAAAGAATGTCTCGGGTTGTTTGTGGTTTTTTTGGTTTTTTTTTTGTTTGTTTGTTTTTCTTGGTGGCCAGTGGCTCCCACATCTGTAACAAATTCTTTTCTCTCAGATTTAACACCGAATAAGTTGCTCCTCTATCCACTAAAATTCCACTTTATTTCCTCTAGCTCCTACTTTTAATTTAACCAGTGGATCTGCTAGGGTAGATTCCCCAGGTCCCTGTCAGTCTGGTTCCAATTCAGTCGCTGGAGCCACACCATGGCACTATCCCCCCCCAGGGCAGTCTCACTTCCAGCGTCCGAACTCTCCCCCCCCAGTTTCAAAGCAACCACCGCAGCCGTGGCTATAGCACGACCCAGCTTTTTCTTTTCTACCTGTTCCTGATTCCTATACGCTCTCCATGCTTCCTCCTGTCCACATTTATTCAACAACCCCTCAGTCCCATCCGTGAACATGTCTGTTCCCACTTGTTTGCCTGCCTCAGCACCCATCCCACACTCAAACACAGGAGCTGCGTGAGCTCCCCTCCTTTCCCCCTTGGGTTTCCTTTTTTTTTTCCTCACAGTTGCTCACCCTGCTCTGCAGGGGCTGCAGATGCCACCTCCGCAACAGCACTGCTGGTTTAACCCTTTCTGAACTGGGAATGTGCATCTGCCGCTTGGTGCCAGTGACAGTGATCTCTCGCTCCTTACGAATATCAGAGAGGAGAGATGCAGAGGGTGCTCCTCGGAGGTGCCTGTGATAGATAATTTTACAGCCTATCTTCCTGATTACTGCTTTTTAACTTTAAACATCTTTCCCCAGTATCACAGGCTGAACAACATCTCTCCATCTTAACTTTCAGTTTTTTCCTGTCCTTTTCCAAAGCCAAAATTAAGAGACCTAGCGGAGCTATATTAATTTTGCATTGCGTCTGTCACTCCACGTGGTCTCTTAAAGTGACGAACATATCGGCATACATCACTTCATGTCATTTTCCTTGCAGCCTCAAAACAACATTAATTGTAACAATGTATTATAGTTCAGGTTCCATTTTTAGGCCATTTTTCCTGATCTTCCAAAGTATACAAAGGCCACCATCGGTTACAATATTTTTCAAAACAGCTGGACAACATTTTCTTATTTACTGAGCCCCCAGGAGACCCTCACAGTTCTTTCCAGTGTGCCAAAATGCACCCTAAAGGACTCTTTTGCATGATCTCTTCACTCTGCTGATTTTCCATTATCAATCTCTCACTCACACACACACAGGATCCCACAGACACACTCCACACAGTTACAACACTTGTAACAGACAGAGACTAAAATTCTATCAAACAAACCACAATTAATAACAGTTATAACATCCTGTCACCAATACCAAAATCACAAGACCAAAATCCTTAATGTAACAAGCCACAAGAAGATCCAAAACCATTTCCACGAGACACCCCCTGCGTCTTGCAGAACCCAAACCACAAGAAGCCCCTGCTTCTTGAGGGTGTATACCAAACAGACGCTAGCAGCCGGGTATACGCCTTTACCTACGAGATTTCTTATCTCGATTTACGGAAGGCTTCCAAACCTTGTGTACGCATACCAAACCAACCCAATTACCAATGTAGTCTTTATGCAAGATGCCCCCTGCACCTTACAGACTATAGGAAAGAAAAGAATACCTTTTATGAAGATGGTCCTTGTCTGCTCCCGCAGTGATCCGAATGAGTAGAGGGGTCCCTCCGGGAAAAACTCCCGAGGGCCCTAGGGAGCCCTGTCCTCAGCGGGTCCTGCAGCCGAGCAGAGAGGGTCCCATCTGGGGTGCCAAATTGATTCAGAGAAAACTCCAGGAACAAACTTGCCAACAAAGTTTTCAAGCTGACAAGCAGGTATTCTTTATTGCGGCACCGGGAGACACGGGGGATAACTCCTCCTAACGTGTGTCTCTCTATTGCTACACAAGCCATCCTCATATAGTCCCTGGGCGTACATACATATTCATGAGGCTACGTATGGATTACATCACTTTCCAGAAAGCTCCCCGCATGCGTACAGAATTGTGGTGGTGGTCTCTGAGGGTCGTTTACTTCTTCCAACAATCTTCGTCACTTCTGGCAGCCTTTGAAGCATGTGCAGTAGATGCTTATACCAGTTTAATTGGTTCGTTAGCACCAGAGACATAATAATCCTCCTATCCTCCTACTTATCAGTTAGTTTACCCGTAGCCTATCCTGGACACCTGCTATTCCCAGATACTCCTTATCCCTGTGTCCCGTTTTTCTAGACTGTTTTTCTTAAGACCACATCAACTATAACGATTTATCTTGTGCCAGTATGTTCTCTATCTGTACTCTATTTTTTCTATGTATTATGCACCTCAGTAATTTTCCACTGCTACTGTTACAAAGCCATTGAACTTAACATTGCTTAAAACTAATTCTAAAGGTTTATAAATTCCATCTTGTGATTTTGTGTTCCCCTTGTTTCAAGACATTCAAAACATCCTTGAACACGTTTCTGTGTAACCTGCTCTAGGTGGCCCTGCCTTGGCAGGGGTTGGACCAGATGATCTCCAGTGGTCCCTTCCAACCCTAATGATTCTGTGATTCTGCATTAAACTGAGCACTATCAACAAGGGGGGCAGCATGCACCTCAATCTGATGTAGCTGTGAGCAATCATGTTGTAAGGCCACAGATGTTGTGGGGCTCTAGGCTCACCTGGGGTGGAGGATACCACTCATCCCCCCACATCAGGCTAAGCCAGAGCTGTGGCATTGTCCCAGCACATACAGGGCTCTGGATGAAGCTGGAGGAAGTTGTAAGAGGACTCTCACTGCTCAGAAGGGCAGCCTGTCTCTATCCTAAATGATCAGTTGTCCTGGTCTGAACAGTAGCAGTCATTTTTCTCCTTCTTGGTAGCTGGTGCAGTGCTGTGTTTTGACTTTCGAGCTGAGAACGGTTGCTGATAGTAAGTATGTTTTGAGTTACTGCTCTGGTGTTTGGTTTGTCCAAGGCCTTTTCTGAGCTCATGCTCTGCCAGGGAGGAGGGGAGGACGGGAGGAAGCAGAGACAGGACACCCTACCCAGGCTAGCCAAAGAGGTATTCCATACCATAGCACGTGATGTCCAGGATGTAACCAGGAGAGACCCGGAAGGGCTGGAGCTCTGGGGGGATGGAGGAGGTATCGGTCAGTGCTCGGTCGGGCAGGGTGGGGTGAGTTATGGGTCGGTGGCTGGTGAGGTGTTGTATTCTCTTCACTTGTTGTTTGCTTTATCATTATTATTTGTAGTAGTAGTAGCAGTAGTGATTTGTGTTATGCCTTAGCAATTAAACCGTTCTTATCTCAACCCGTGGGGGGTACATTGTTTGGATTCTCCTTCCTAACTCTCCGGGAGTCAGGGGAGCAAAGGGGGGAGTGAGTGAACGAGCTGTGTGTGGACTTGGTTTAAACCACGACATCAGTAAACCCTTATGGGGTCAGGGAGAACTGTGTATGCAGAGGAGTTGGCATCTGGTTAAGGAGGCTGGTTTTGAAAAGATCCTTTTGAGCCACTGTAGGTCCACTCTGGGAAAGCAGGCATCTGAACAGCTCCCATGTCTTCACTTGCAGTAACTAATAAAGATTTCAAGGGTCTTGTCTACAGTAAGCTTGGCTGTGTTGGGGCAACTTGGCTAGAACATGATGGGCAGGGTGCCATTGCAGAGTCTATTCTACTTGCTAGGAATTCATTTTTAGAAAAGCTGATAATGAATGGAACATTGCAGAAATAACAAGTAAATTGACAGGACTCAGGAAATCAGTTTGGGCATCTGCCCTGACTGAGGATAGGTGGAATATCATCATGTCATCACCAAAAGATGTCTAATGAGGCTTTTAAAACTCTCATTGGCCAAAATTCATGATCTACCTAGGCTGGACATTCTAGTGCTTAAGTGTCTCTGAAGTTAGAAAGTGGGAGAGGAGGGCTGGGGCATCAAGTGCCTTCTCAACCTGCTTTGGATAACTGTGGACAACTGATCATTCCCTTTTATATCACTGTGTTTTATGTCTTGAAATATTTATTATGGTGTTTTTATCCAGCATTTCCGTGAGAAGTTCCCGTTCTTTCTTTTCCCATACTCCTTCACCTCCGTTTTCTAACAGTGCCAGAGATGTACTTCCCTTTGTACTTTCTTCAGAGAGCATGCTTGTGTTTTAGAGAATATCAAGGAGTACTCCAGCCACAGGTTGATTCATTATCAGATTACAATTGACTTTCTGCCACTGAATGCCAATGAAATTCTTCTGGAAGGATAACTGCACCTTTGGAAACTGCTCCTCATTGCTGAATTGTTTAGTCTGTGGTTCTTACACACTTTAGTCCACTAGTATTGCCTAATCAAGAAACACTCACAATGCTGCTTGACTCTGACTACAGATAAAGGGACTCCACATGCTCTTGACTTTTCTTTCAGGCCACAGCTTCATTTACATGCACCATGGTATCCAGAAAAGTCAGTACCCAGTATCTGTGTGTGAACTGCCAGGATAGTCCACTCCCAATACACAAAATTTTGTCCACTACATGTCCAGGTGGAGACCTTTGGGAAAAGCTCAGACTCTGTTTGACCTCACAAATCCTGTCAGCATGGGCCTACCTTCAGGTGTGGATGGAGGTCCTACAGCCTGTCCTCATAGCTTTCACCTCTGTGGGAAGGAGCTTGGTCTTATTACATGGAAGCCTACAGTCTGCAGGCCATACCTGCCCCAAACACCCATCCAGTCTGCTGGGTGCCTCTCTGTGTATCTTCCACCTGTCTACCCAGTCCCTGTCAGATACACAGCAGCACTGTGAAACTGCTCTTGAAGGGAACATTAGTGTGAGGTGTGTCTGCCCATGGCAGGGGGGTTGGAACTAGATGATGTTAAGGTCCTTTCCAACCCTAACTATTCTATGATTCTATGATTCTTTGTGTGCTTGCCATCAACACTGACATTTGGATGTTCACTTCTCCACAGCTCAGCGATCATCTCCAGATAGGGCATCACACAGCTAATTCCTCTGCTGCATAGCAAGTCTGACCACACTTGCAAAAGGGTATGTGAAAGGAGACTGGCCTCTCCTTTGAGGGTATCAGGCCAAAAGGACCACAAACAAGAATAAGGACAAACCTGACTGCCGCATGACAGGGGAGAGCAGGACAAGAACAAGTGTGGTCAGTTACACTAACTGATAAGGATGTGTGGGTATGGGAATGCTTATTTTATCGATCAGGAGGATAAGGAACAGGAGGGATACAAACACACAGAGCCCTGAAATCTGAGCAATTAGGGTTAGCAGACAAAATAACTAGAAATAAAGGTGGTAAGTGTTGTCAGGACAGTCAGACGGTAATTGATGGTCTAGCAAGAATCTGCAGGCAAAATAGGACTTTGTGGCTGATAGGGATGCAAACCTGAGGCTGCACAGTGTTGAAGGGGGTGGGTGGGACTGTGTCCCCTAATGAAGGACATGCAGAGGAAGGGAAGCAAGGAGAGACAAAGAAAGCAGACACAAAAAGGTATAAAGGGGGCTGGCAGTGCGCAAAATGAGGCTGGAGCAGTCGGGGTGTGTGGGGACACATCTCTTCAACCCCTGGCCACTGGGGTGGGACTGGCCATATCTGGCCATCAACCAGTGGCCATATACACACACAGCTTGGCCACTGGTTGGACCTTCAAAGTGGGAAGAGGCAGCCACATCACAGCCCCTAGTGCAGGCTTCAACAGCTGGGCAGGAGAGTCCCTGGCCAGGGTGCCTTAAAGAGGTGGCCACACTCTTAACATCCCTTAGCAATACTGTAATAGGCATAAAACATCTCACTCAATCCTGTCACTTTGTCAGACAGCCCTTCTATTAGCTTCCTTTTGGCCATGGACCCGATTCTTTAGTTATTTAAAGGGATGCTTCAAAGTCAATGTGATAAAATAAATTAAAATCTTGAGAAGCAGCAGAACGAGGAAGGACACATGCAGAAGCCTTACTCAAAACGAAATTCCAGTTTAGGAGGGACCTTCACACTTTTCCTGCAGTTTAAATTCCACCTCATTTAAGAAGCCTTTTTAGTTTATTTATGAAAGAGCACTACAAATGAGGGGAGAGTATGAAAAGCTATAGTGAAGCAACCCTGCCCCAACTGTTAATTACCAGGTCAAAGGATTTGAATGGTTTCATTTGAATGGTTCATCAGTTGTGCCTGACAAATCACATGTTCATCCGCAAATGTCAAGCATATCAGAACAAATGTCAGAAAAATTTTACTTGCAACATGGAAGGAAATTGCTCAAAACAGGTCAGTTTCTGCTGCTAAAGAGCATATTTTCCTCAAAATAGTGGTGAAACACTTTACATGGAAGGATTAATTCAAAAGTCTGTCTTCTAGGGAAACAAAGCAGAACTTCATCTGCTTGTTCATTTTTCAGTTTCTCCCCTTTTGGACCTCTGAAATGGCATACTGGTTTGGGAAGAAGCATTAACTGTCATATCTTGGCCACAAGTCAAGCTCTTCATAAGGAGAGAGAAGTGAGAGCAGTCTGCTACGGCTGCAAGCATCCCAATTTCACGCATTTTGAGTTTACACTTCCTTGGATTTCATTTTCCTAGATGACTTGCTGCTAAACAGAACATCAAAGCTCAGCTGACCACCAAGACTGAACAGATTGACACTTTCTGCCCCCGTACACTGATAAAGTTGTCACAGTGAAACAAGAAGATGTACTACTGTTCTGGACTTCACTTTCTAGAAGTGCTGTACCCCATTCCTGTTAAGGCTTAGCATCAACAGTGAGTGTATGCAAGTGCCCAATTAGAATTAAGTTTCTTTTTGTTTAACACTGACCTGTTTACAAAAGAGAATCCTAGAGGATTTTGTATTACATCATGCATGTGACTCCACGTCCTCTGTGCAGACTTCTCAAAATGCTTCTTCTGAAACCTTTTTCAGGTCACAATGTCAGTGCACCTCAGCCAAACTCACTGCAGAGAGCTGAGTACATATGCTGAGAGTCAGAAACAACTGGGACAATTCTGCTCTGTGTTTCTGTGAGATCTTTGCACAATGATACTCACTGGCCACCAAACGACCAAACACAAAGCTTAAGCACTGTGCCTTCCAGATACCCCATCAATATTCACACTTCAGACATACAAATCAGCAGAATCAGTAGAAAAACTTTTCACCAATCTCACACCCTTGAACCCCTGTTGAACAAAAGAATCATGTTACATGTTTTAATTAATACCATAATTTTTAACTGTAATACTTGTTGGGAAATTAACCTCAAAATGCAACACCTACAGGAAAATACACATCTGTACATTTTCTTTAATAAGTCAAAACATTTTATCAATGAGGTCCCATATTTTTTTTCTAGAAGAGTGCTGCATGGCTTAGTTTTGCACATAGGCTGCTGATAAGGGTGCTTACAGGGGAGGCAAGTACCTATATATGATGTTATGCTGTCCTGAAGACTTCTTTGACTAACATGTGAAGAAACAAATACTATGATTATGATTATGAGTATGTTGAGTCCCTGATCAGACTCAATGAGCTTCTCTCTTTATTAACAGGTTGGTTTTAGAATATCAGGAATTTACCCAGGCAATAAAAAGTAATTTTGAACATGAGAAGGGATTTTTCTCTCTCAGTCTTCTGCAATTTCATAATGTTAAAGCTTTATAATAAATCAAAACATTATCTTTGGTTTTACAGGGAAGTAACATATGGAGAAGGGAAAGGAGGACCAGAAATCCGTTCCTCATTTGCAAGGCTGAGTTCTTTTCCTCCTCAGACTAGGTATTTGCATCTAAAATCGAATTAGGAGAGAACAAAATTCTTTCTGACCACTTGGAGTGATGGTTTTTCAAGAATAAGAAGTGACTGCTCAGAAACACTGTAAATGCATCCACAGGTAAATGTAAAATGATGTTCAAGACTCTTTTGTTAGGATGGGAAAACAAAGAAGTAGGCTTAAAAAACTTTCATGTGGTTCACTAACTAATGACAAAAACTGCTTCCTTACATGAAAGATACTTTGTGATTTTCTTCGAAGAAAAAGCCTGACATTCTTTTTCTTTCCTCAGCAAGTTGTACAACTTCTCCATGTTATAGTAATTCCTATGTTCCTGAAATGGGGTTTGAAGTTCAAGAATGACAACTGAACTTGGTCTCAGTACTTGGACTTCTGGCATTTGGCATGACTCACCCTTGAAAACCTGATTACAAATCTCTTTGATCAAGCTGGATGCTTACGTGTCTCCAGAGAAGGACAGCAGACGACCACATGAGCACTTCTGTGATAGATTGTCCACTCTTTACCCTCAGGGGAAATTCAATTCAATTCAGATGAAAGGTTGCTTAACATTCTTGGGGTTTGCATGTTTTTTTAAGACTCAGAAAAGACTCAACTTTTTTTCATAAGCAGACAGAGAAAATCTGGAGGATGGGGCACAGGCCTTAATTCCAGAATTTCCAGACATGAGAGACATTCATTGCACAGCATTCACTGCAAAAGATCTCCAGCACTTAATAGAGGCCTGTAGAGGTAATGAATTTCAAACCTTGGTCAGTTTAACAACAAATAGGTAGTTTCACCAATATATTAAAATATCAAGTATGTCTCAAGAAACTCACCTCATAAACACAGTAAATATTTAAGTTTACAGAAGTCAGAATAGAACTCAAGTGCTAAATAAAATGAAACCACTCTGAGTTGTAAAATGTTACAATATTTGCAATACCTATCCTAATAACCAGGGAATAAATGGTATGACACTACCTTCTACTGGATTTTAAAGTAAAATATTAGTGCTCTGGCACAATTAAATCTTCTTTTCCCACTTTGAAAAACTAGTGCATACATTGTGTAGCAAACACACCATAACTGCCCAAATGCTTCTTGACTTCAATGAGTTACTCGAACAGGCTGCTCTGGATGTTTTGTCATCAAGCCTTGTACAATGATCTCATTTTCTCAGAGGCAGTATGTTATGAGTGTCATCATACTCTTACTCACGTGCAAATACCTGAAGACATCTGTCCCTTACACTTCCTCAAAAGCACTTTTTTTTCCCTCGTGTCCAAGAACAAACTTACCTTTACTGACAACAGTAACTTTCTCTCTACAGTCTTTACTAGATGTGATCTCATAACATGCTAGTATTTTTGCATGCCTTTTTTTCCATTGCAGATTCTTCTGCAAGCATAATGTATGGTGCTCCATGTAGTACATCACTACCATGTTAAATGCATTATTTTCAGAGACTTGAGGCATACACTAAGCACCACTTTCTCTAGTACAAATACATGTTACCTTGCTATTTTTTCTTGTATTTAGTAATAGAATTAGGGAATCAAAATAACTTTCATTAGCAATATAAGAAAATTCAACAACATTGACTTCCCAGCTTTCACACTTTCTATGCCCAGCATACTCATGGAATGAATGAGAACATCACAAACATGCATATGAGTGTAGCAAAGGCTACAGCACTTTGTGTGCAAATAATCTGCCATTAATTTGAAGTATTTCTGCCAATTCCATTGTCAGTGTGTGTATGCTGGAGTGTGGTCTTCAGTGTCTTGTTCACTGATGACATTAATGAGCCTCCTCCAGCCTTTCAGTGTTCATCTGCATCTTTTTGCTGACATCTCACTTTCTGCTTTTCTATGGTAATTTGTAACCCTGCCTGCCCCAGCCATGCAAGGGTTGTATTCTCCCCTCTGCCTGTTCCCCTCAGCCATCCTCTGATTGCCTTTCTAGGCACAGACTTTTTAAAGAACTGACTTGACTCAGTGTATTGATTTAGCCTTTATACTCCAGCCTCTGTATTAATACCTGTATCTCTATAACCCATAAAGCCATTCCCATTCTTCGGTTTTCTGCCAGAGGTTTGTTCAAGACCTAGCTGCTGGCCATACAGGTCTTGGAAGTGAGCCCTGACACACTTTTGCTGAAATTCTTATTGCTCTTGCTTCATGGAACTAGGAGAATAATAATAAACACTTGATGCATTTTCCTTCCATTTCTCATCTTGCTCAGACACCAGCCCCTGTTTACCAGCACATAACTCAGGATACTGAAGTCATCTGGTGTTTTCTTCTGAACTATGGAGTCTTCCAGGATCTGCTCAGCTGTAATTTGCACAGGATCTGCAACTAACCTTCTTAAACCCCTTTCTATCATAAGGTGCCCATCTGCTTCCCATTTTTGTTTTGTCCCATGCGTCCTGAGTGTCTTGAGTTTGCCTTAATCTGTTTTCCCTAAGGATACCTTGCCTCCTATTTTTTATGCTGGGCAACACTTTTTTGCTGCTGGTGAGAATCACTTCAGTTAATCTCTTCAGTACACTCATCTGGGTAGGCTTGACTCTTGTAGGCTTTTTATAACCTGGGAGGGAAATGCTGCAGCTTCTTCCAGCCTGGGGATGTATGCAGCTTTCGAAAACCTGGAAGAACACAGCGAGTCCATGTCATCATGTAGCACTTATACTTTCTGTGTGCACAGAAGACTCTAGATTACCACTAGAGTGCATGGAGATACTTATCTGACACGTAAACTTCACAGGAAACATTTCTTTTTACTTCTCAGGATTTCTGCCTGGCCTTACACTCAATACTGCTGTCTCAGTGACATTGCACAAATCTTGATGGAAGTGTAGGTTAAATGAGTTAATGCATGTTTAGTGAACTTTTACGGCAAACAAAATAGTCTGCATCCCTTTGAAGTGTGCCCTCCTGAAATACTACAATTGCTATGCAGATCAGCAATGTTTTATTCACTTCTTACCCTGTTTTCTGTCTTCTGCATTTTACATTATCTGTATAGAGGGAAACTTACTATTTTTCTGTACTTTGGGATTCTCAGCCATGGCTGAAGCATCTAAGCAATAGAAACACAAATATATTATAAAGTTGGAGATGGATAATTTATCTTACTAAAGGGATTCTTTTTTTGTACCAAATAAGCTTTTAAAGGAGAATTGGGATCACTGGTCTACATAAAATTGGATGGGAGGACACCTGTATATTTATAATCTGTATATTTATAATATTTTCATGGAAATTATATTTGCTGCAATTAAGAAGGCTTGTCTCACTGGCAGATCTACTACCACACTGAAGCAGTCATGGAGTATGTGTCCTGTGATACTGAGTATAGGTATAAATAGATTTCTATTCACAAAGCATGAGCAGGCACTTCTTCAGTTACAGGGGTGTAAATAATGTCCTAGAGTCTACGCTATTGTCACCTTGGTGTTTTTAGACAATCAGACTAAACTGGAACCTATTTTTACAATAAAAGAGCATCTATTAAATATGCTTTACAGCCTAGGAGAAAAAAAATCTCCAAACTTTGAAAAGCATACTTTTGGACAATTAAGTAACTCCAGCAACAGCACAAATGGAACAATTCAACAGAAACTGCAAAATGGTCTACCTTAGTGCATTTCTTCACCAGACTCATATAGTACACACCTCTCTCAGGACCAAGAGAAGAGTCAGGCAATGGATGTGCATTCATGATGCTCATAAAATGAAAACATGTGAGATAACTATTGATGACCTTATGGATAATCCTGAGGGAGCTGGAAGTGTTCATCTCTTCCTTGAATCTTAGAAGGTCAAAAATAGTTACTCATCTTTCAAGAACAATTGCTTCTTCAGGAAGGCTCAGATAGCAAACCCCATCATTACTGCTTAATGTCATGAAGCTCTTCAAGGCAAAATGTCAACAGCATAATTCTTTTTTTGAAGAATGAATTTTATATTACTTGCCTTTGTCTTATTCTGCATCTTGCTATCATACTAATGTAGCATCTGTTTCCTCAGTTGACATATAATGTACAGGGAATGTAGATTATATTATATTTTATCAGTTTTTGTCTGATATTGGCAAAAAAGAGTTTGGGTGGTGTGGTGCTTAATTAATATTGCAGTTAGTACTGCAATGTAATTCATAAATCTTTGAAATCACAGAATAAAGAATGAGAATGAGTGTTTGTCAATATATTTTTTAGTACTTTCTGATGGCAGAAAAAGTGAGTTTTCACTCCCCTTTCAAATACAAGCAGTTTTTCATAGAACTATTACATCTGTTCTTTTATAACTTCAGTGGCAGTTTCATAACAGTACTTCTGCTCTGTTTTCTTCTTGCTTTCTGCCCAAACTCAGGGCAGTGCCTGAAGTGTCTGCTCAGTGAAGCTAATAATGATCAGTGTGCTCTTTCTCTTTTGCCACTTGTTACACCCATCTCAGGCTTCAGAAGAGCTGTGTTTGGGCAGGGAGTAACCGGTCCTGGGAGTAAGTCAAGTGCTAGTTCCTCACTGAAGTCACATGATGGCAAATCTGGGAATTCCTGCCTCATTTATGAGTGTGCACAGGATACAATGCCACTTTCTCCCCATCCAGAGATGCTTACTACAAAGAACTGAGCTGAATTCCATAGCGACAAGGTCATTTACCCAAATAAACTCTTTCTTCAGAAAACACCAGGCATCTTGCAGCTCCCTCAGCTGAACCAAGCCTCTTTTCCTTTCAACATCTGTGATTTTTATTTTTATTTTATTTCATTTCAGAGTTTTTTATTTTCAAGCAAAAGAACTGCTTCAGAAATTCTTCAAAAGAGCAGGTAAAATGCAACTTTTCTAAAAGAAATGCTTTCTAGAATAGCTTGTTGTAATTCAGTTATCTTGAGAGGATGAGTTTTAATGTATGCAATAAAATATTACATATTAAAACTTAGTCAAACTTTGCAAATAGCGCAGGATCTCTCAAGAGCATTTATGTGTACCTGAGTATTCAGCTTTTTAAAACATCAGTGAGACACATTGAGTATATGTTACAGGGTTTGATGGTTCTTTTGGTTACATTTCCTTTTACCTTTGCATTGTCTCAAACATTAACCTTTCCCAGAATATTTAATATTTAAAAGATTGGTTTAACTTACTTTAGATTGTAGATTCCTTCGGGACTCAAACTTACTTGCATTTTTAATGGATATTTTTTTGACTCTCCTATTTAATTTATGTGCAAGGGAAGTGCTTCAGGCTTACTTCTGGGGCTAGATAATTCTGTAAAATATGACCCTTCATGTTTAAAAAGTGTCTTTAGGTCTCTGTGTTGAGATAAAACATTCGTATTGTGGAGTGAATTCCTGTCTGAAGTAAAATGATTGAATAAATAATGAATGCAGCAGGTATATACTCCTATTCCTTTTCAACAATTTCAGTCATGTTGGCTGTATTTGTAACAGGCTGTTGTGATTTTTCCAGTCATCTTGCTGGAGCAGTCTGACAGCAGGAGAGCAGCTGGAGACCAACAATGGACTTGCCTGTTGTGCTCAGCCCTGCATTTGTGGCAGGTCTAAGAGGGTGAAACCGTCTCACCACTTCCCAAGAGCTTGAGATTTTACAGATTAGGTGTGAACATTTGGTTTTCAATAAAACTTAAGGCAAGAGGTTGGAGGATCTGTCATTTAAATGTTGCTATATATTTTTTATGGGAAATATTCATATGTATACTTTTGAGAATAAAATCTATTACATATAGATGTAATAAAGATGTTGAAGAGCTGCAGCTTTCAAGAGGTATGGTTAAGCTGAAGTATAGGGATATTTTTGTGCTTCTTAATATAGTCATAAGTGGAAAACACTCTTATTTGCTACCTGAACTCTCATAAAAAAAAAAAAGTTGGTCTTCTTATATAGTGCCATCAGAATTCCTGGTAGTTTCACAAGGGGAACTCCTGCATTGCTGCAGAAAGCTTAGCTTTCAATGCAGACCCTGATCTATCAGTAGGAGGCTAATTTGGACCTCATCAGTTCTCTCCTGAGGCATCCATATGCTTTCCTCTGAGTTGAGCAGGTCACCATGAGTTAGTCTTAAAAATCACTGGAACAAAGAAAGGAAACCATGGATGACAGAATTACTAAAATTTAGAGCTGAACAGATCCTGGTGAGTTAATGAGAAGAATTGCCTGGCTTATAGGTTTTTATACAGCAAAATCTAGGAGAAATGGTTCCTCACCACAAGCCTTTAGGGGCGATGTTTGAGCAGGAAAAGAGGGAAAGAAGGAAAACACAGGCTTGTGGCCATGTGAAACTGTTGAGGGACAGAAAGAGAAGAGCAGAGCGCTAGTCTAAGGGATGTATCTACTATTTTCCCTTCAGAAAGTGTGTTAAAATAAGCTATAGCCTACTGGGAGAACTGAGAAATTTAAACTTTCGCCTTCTTTTTCATTAATAGAGAAATAACGTATAAAAGGGATAAAATGTGTCACATAAGACGGGCCTTGTTAGTCCGAGACAATACAACAATTATTTCTACATGGTTTCCCAATAACAGTAGCTGTAGAAATACTGAGAAAAAAACTCCATAATATAATGAATACATTTTTTTTCTTTCTGTGACTGGGTGCTCTTGCCAAATCACATTTTCCCCTGAGGATTAACTTTGAACTGCCAATTAAAAGTTATTGCTAAATCCTGTTACAGCAGAAAGCCTTCAGGTTATTATTGTTAAGATTTGGCTGTCGTCTCACAGAATAGATTAAACTGCTGGGGTTTTGGTAAATTACTTCTGTAGAATAGCTACATAGCCATTATATGTTTTAGGGGAAGGGTAGCAACTGTATTCAGTTAGGGTTATTTTATTCAATTAAAAACAAAAGGAACAAAAAGTGAAATTGAGACAAGAGCAAATATTATCATATTGTGTTAACAGTGCAATAAAGTTTCCCTATTTGATACAGTGATGACCTGGTTTCTTCTTCAAGAGCATTACAAAACCCCATCAGCCTGTTCCGCTTACAAAAGAAAATTATTACTTAAGTCTGGGTACCAAAGGTTGGATGACTTTTCTTACAATTTTTGGGCAAAGAGCCAGAATACTGCCATAATCCTACTATTTTCTGGCAGGCACACGCTGTGTGTGTCACTGCTTCGAGCAGGGACAAGTTGAGCATTATCTTAGAAACCACCATGTGGTAATGGTTGGCAGATGTTTGCTTTTTTAATGTGGTCACTGTAGGATCATCATCTGCTCTAAAATCTGCATGTCCATCTAGGAACAGATCAAACAGGAAAGAGGAATGAACCCACTGATATTTCAGTTTGGCAAAGAGAAGAAAGAAAACAGTCTGTGTCCATTAGAAAAGCTGCATGGGGCTGCCAAAACCATCCATTCACACTAAGTGCAAGGTTCTGCACCTGGGCCAGGCAATCCCAAGCACAGCTATAGGCTGAGTGGAGAGTGGATTCAGAGCAGCCCTGAGGAGAAGGACTTTGAGGTGTTGGTTGATGAGAATCTCAAAATGACCCAGCAGTGTGTGCTTCTGCTATGCAGAAGCTCAGAAAGCAAACTGTATGCTGGGCTGCATTGAAAGGAGCGTAATTCTTCCCCTCTATTTGTTCTTGTGAGACTCCACCTGGAGTACTGCATTCAGATCTGGGGCCCCCAACCTAAGAAAGACAGACCTGGAGAGGAGGGCCACAAGGATGATAAGAGGGCTGGAGCACTTCCCATATGAACACAGACTGAGAAAGCTGGGGCTATTCAGCCTGGAGAAGAGAAGGCTGCGTGGAGACCTCATAGCAGATTCCAGTACCTAGAGGGACCTATAAGAAATCTGGAGAGGGACTTTTTACAAGGACATATAGGGATAGGACAAGGAGCAATTGCTTTAAACCAAAAGAGAGGAGGTTCAGCTTAGACATTAGGAAGAAATTCTTTATTGTGAGGGTGCTGAGGCACTGGCACAGGTTGCCCAGAGAAGCTGTGGCTGCCCCATCCCTGACAGTGTTCCAGGCAAGTTTTGAGAGGGGCCTTGAGCAACCTGATCTAGTGGTTACAGGTATCATTACAATTATTAATTTAATTTAGCATAGAAAATTGATCTGCTAAATGTTTGTTTTAATTACATAAACCATCTGGGCATGATAGTATATTATAACTTGTAATTTCAAAATTGACAAGAGCATTGATTATTCTTTTTCAAGAGGCTGGCCTAGGATTTCTCTGGTTGCTTCACAAAAAGGGACAGCAGGGTTTTTCTGCTTGTTTCATTGGCTATTTTTATTTTATTTTATTTATTTTTTTTCCTGTACTAGTTCCCAGCTACCAAATTCTACTCAGCCCAACTAAACTGCTTTCTGCTAATACAGCTGTGATGTTGTAGCTTGCAGCTCAGCCACCAGAGGCTTGGATGTGGGGAACAAGCTAGTGCCTAATTCAGCTACTGCCACAGCTGGGCTGCAGTTCTCAGCAGCTTCACAGAGAGTGCCTACTAAGAGCTCTTCTCCAGCAAGATTAGAGTTGGTGCCATGATTTTTCACTGATGGATATAATGACCCCTGAGCAATGTTTAGTCAAATATAAGGGAGAGAGACTTGGCCATGGTGGGGTATGCCAGGGCTGCTCTAAAGCCAAAGGTTTGCTGTGATCACAAGCCTTGCACTGGAATGTGTAATATTTTCTTTTCCATTATTCATAGGAACACTCATTTTTTTACCTGTATTCAGATCAGGAGGATTTCTCCCAGTCCAGCAGCAGGAAGGCAGTACGGCTACATGAGTTCTTTTGGATTTATGGGTTCCTGATTATATGGATTTGTCAATAACTATGCAGGGAGGTGGCTGTCCTATGAGGCATGAGGTACAAGTGCGATGTCTTTTGTGTTCTGTGGGGAGCAGCAGCAGGGAGAGCACAGCAAAGTGCACGATGCAGGAGCTGCTTCAGCAAGGGTGCTGGGAAACTTGCTGGAAAGGGTTTTTTTTGAAACTAAATCAAAGCAGAAATATAAATGTGACAGTCCACGTTCCTTGAACAGCAAAGGATGTTTATGGAAGATTTTCCCTCTGAAAGAGTTTCTCTTTCAGAGTACCAATGAAACATGACATTTTGCGATTGCTCGTCATAGAAATACATTTTTGTTATGGCTTTGTAGGTTTGTAAGCTTGCAATTTGTTTTTTTTTTTTTTCAGGACAATTGGATTGGTTAAAGTGCCTTGTGGAACTGTATTTATGTCATAACACAAATACCACAAATATATAAGATTTTTTTTTCCATTTTCTTGGGAATGGGGCAGTGTTCAAGGTGCACAGTGCCAAAAGATGTACTAAGTACAAATTGGAGAGATGTTGCAACTGTTCAGGATATAGCACTACAAACTACTCTCAGACTAGAGTCCCTTAAAACGCAGGTTCTCTTATGACAGACATTAATCATAACCTATAGGCATATGCATAGTTGAGGCAATACCTCTTTGTCTGTAGCGACATCATCTAATAGTTGTATGATGCTGAAGGAGCCATTTTTCTGTTTGCACATCTTCTCTAGTGATTGATCTTTACAAATGGTATATGTTAATCTTAGTCATTGTAGCTCTTTGCAAGGACCCTTAATTTTAGTTCCTAGTGGAATTCATGCAGTAGAAGCAACTTTCACAGCACTGTAGAGATCTCATGATAGATGGGTAATTTAGAAATCTGTTTTAATCAATCTAACCAGAGTTTTGTAGGTGGAAATATTTGTCAAAGCAGTGTCATTTATCATCAGTAATGTTCATACCATACAGTACTTTTGAATATTTGCCATTTGTGTTCAAGAATATATGGAGGCAGATTTCTGGTTAAGAGGGCTCTTTAAAACAAGACAAGTTTCCACCTTTTTGGTAGCTCTGTCAACATGTTTTCTTTTACCTTTTCAAATACAAAATGCACCTTCATGAATCTCTGTTATTAATCTTCTATTTTCCTGATTAGGTAATTAAACATTTTTGCTTTGTCTCATCAGTAGCGGGGAGAATTTTACCTGGCAATTGTGAATAGCAGTAGGCTAATTACAGAGTCTGAATACAAATACTGCTGGAAAACTTGGAAACTCCCCAAAGTGAGCCCTGGGATATACATGGATGAGACAGCTGTGTGCCCCTAAGATAAGGTCCTGAAAATGGTGACAGAGGGAGGGGGAGGCAGAGGCACTTCAGCTGTGCTTCTGTAGGAAATGAGGCAGCTGAACACACTCACTCACTAATAGGCACAAGAAAACTTACTGGGAGTGCCTTAAATACCCTCAAACATGGCTCAAGCTTCAGTAAAGGACCTGATTTTTTCAATACTAAACTCAGCTTGTTATAATCAATTGAAGGCTAGAGCCCCTTGGTTTTTTTTTGTACTGGTGTTTTATACTTGCTTATATAACTACTAATACACATTTTTCAAAATTGGCAGTCTTGTGCTTGTATGCCCTTGCTTGGTTTACTTTAAAACCTCCTAGTGAATGAATAGGGGCTAATTTAGTTTATAAACTAGTGTTTTACCTTGCAGATACAGTTTCCCATTGAAATTATTTTTCCTGGTGTGTTACACTAAGAAGTTCAGAAGTACAGGAGAGAAAGTGCTTAACTATAGCCAGTAGCAGACAATTATCCTTTATCTGAGCTGGAGCTTGGCAAGCTTGTTGCCCATGGATGACTCTTCATGTGACAGCTCAAGAGTACTCGGACAGAGCAGGGAACTGGGGTAGGTTGCTGTAGGCGTGCAGGGAAGTGGGAGGTTTATTCATAAATCCCCATCTCCTCCCATAGTGGATTTTACATCTTGATTGTCTGCATCTAACCCGGAACGCCTCATTGGCGTCTGCAGGATTTTACAGAACAGTCAGGCCAGTCAGCTAAGGGACAGGCATCAGCCAAGCACTCTTGCTGCTATCATGTGCATCGGGGTCTGGCCCTTGCCTGGTACAGTTTGGTACAGGCTTCGCCATCTTCTTTAAAGCAAACATCCTTCTGGGCAGAGTGGGGCCCAGACTAGGGTGGTGGCTTGTGCACATGGGGTGGAGGGTGAACTTTTCAGAATTGCCTTGGTAAAATAAGGATGCATATTAGCTTTGAAAACTGACCTTATGGATTGAGAGAGAGATACCCAGTTCTGCCTAAAACCTTCCTGAAAGGGAATTACGCTTAAGAAACATTTACCATTGGTGTTGAGTTGAAATGAAGTATCCATGAATAAGAGGCAGATGAAGACTCTGTGAAGGACAGTCTGGTGCTTGTGCTGTCCTCAGTCTTGGGAGACACAAAATCTACATCTGTGTCTTCCCAGAGCTGTAGCCTATTGGTTATCAGGAGCCCATTCCCTTCTTACATTGGGTTCACATACTCAGGGAGCACCTGGCTCAAACCCTGGGCTGCTTTGGGTATCTCAGATTATAGTACCTTAGTCTGCCTTAGCTGTCTTTGAAGCCAGGCCTGGTTTGAGCAAGGTTTGGGCAAGGCAATCTGCAGAGGTCCCTCCCAGCCTTGACTGTTCTTGTTCTATGTCCTCTGCAGTAGGGCTTTGGCTGGCTTCAGATCTTCCAGGGAAGAAACTTCAAGCTGCATCTTACCCACAAGAAATAAATACCTTGTCACAGGCTGACAAATCTTCTTTTCCCTAATCCAAGAGATATGCAGAAATTGGTGGAGTTGACCAGTTTGCAGAAACTGGTGCAACTCCAACAGCTTCTTCTGGTACATATTAGCATCAAAATACCCAAAGTCAGGTCGAATGCTGGGCTGGTGCGACATTCAGATGCTTATCTAGTGTTAAACCACAGATTTTAATCCACCTCCCCTGTATTCCAAATGAGCCCTTGGTCTTCTTGATGCTTAGAGTCCCTCTTCCAGTCTGGTTTTAACCAGAATGTCTGCAGTCATCCAGGGAAAAAACTTCTTTTAATAAAATATCACTTGCAATGGGGTATCACCTGCTAGGAGCTACTTGCAACAGGAATTTGAGAATTCTTGACATTTTCATGGGTTCAAAAGATGGCTGGACAAGTTCATGCCATGGAAGTCCAACAAGGGCTGTGGAGAGCAAAACTACCATCACTTGGAGCTGCAAATCCTTGGATACTGGGGAAGGCAGGACATGGGACTTTGGGCAAGGGAGGGCAGCTCTGAGCTGGTCCATAAGCATGACCTTGGCTGTCGACATGACAGATGAGCTGAACTGTGACTTAACCTTAATCTTCCTGCATTTCAGCAGCAGCACTGTGGTTCTTCCACAGACCACATCCTAATGTGATAGTGTATCCTTGTGTCAGTCTTACAAACTAATGTACATCTTTAACAAAAGAAATGTTTTTGCAAGCACTTCTTTTATATCCCTGACTTGAACCAAGGAAGGTAATGAAAGGAGAGTTTCTTGTGCCATTGTGTATTTACTGTTTTGTTAGGCTGCAGGCTTTACATTGCATATGTAATTTTGGGCAGCAGCTAGTGCTTTGTGCTTGTGCCTGCCTGTGAGCATTTTGAGTAAAAATCAAAAACAGGAAAGAAAACGAGTTTAAAAAAATTAAATGTGAATTTAGACTGAAAGAAGCATCTTCTTTGGAAAAGTAGATGTATCAGTCACACACACATAACCACTTACATTTAGAACTTGTATTTGCCTCAAGGATTTAAGGGCTGTTGCTCCATGTCTGTATCCTGAGTGATCAGTGATGCACTAGACTTTCATAGAGAGGTACTGTCTGGTTGTTAGGGAGTACTCCTTCCCTCCTAGCACTATACAATGCTGCAATGTTTTTCTCCTGAAGAAGGAAGCTGAGTGATTTAAATGAATAATATGGTCTTTGATATCAATGAATAATTTCATGGGTTTTTATTTAAGCACCACGTGGAAATGAATTTTCTTCTTTTTCTCCTTGACATTTTCCGTGTATTTTCCTTGTTAGCTTCCAAGACCATCTAAGCAGTGAATTTTTTTCATGCCAGCCATGACAGTTTTAGCTGGGTCTGCCCTGGTGGAGAGGATGCCTTGCCTCCAGTGCTCTGCTTTGCAGGGGCACTGAATGCTTTAGCTAGAAGCCAGAAAATCTCTCAATAAGCTAAAGGGTAACTGGCCATCAAAAAACTCTAGAGTAACTGTATGTACAATCACACCTAACTTGGTCTGGGGTTGAACAGGGACCTGATGTATCAGGAGACACTCCTACATCCCTTTTTCTGTTTTCAAAGAATTTCTCATCAGATAAGTACCAATTTATGCAGTGAATCACTTGGTCATTTCTCTTTGGTTAGCAAAGGACATACTTACTGTTGTGTATGCACAGCTCAGCACAGGTATGTGGCAAATATATGAGGGTTATAACTTTATAAAGGCTGTGTGATCATAATACCCTGAGATTACCACTTTCTGCTAACACTTTTTATGCAAGAGATTTCATTACGTGGCCCTTTTCTTTGTCTTGGACATATAAGCTGTTTGAGCACTAGAACCCAGGGTAGAACCAGTGTAGTCTGCCCTGTGGAGGAGGACTTGGGGGTGTTAGTAAATGAGAAAATGAACATGAGCCAGCTTCAGTGTGCGCTCAGAGCCTAGAAAGCCAACTGTATCCTGGGCTGCATCAAAAGAAGCGTGACCAGCAGGTCGAAGGAGGTGATCCTGCCCCTCTACTCTGCTCTCATGAGACCTCACTTGGAGTATTGTGTGCAGTTCTGGTGTCCTCAACATGAAAAGGACATGGAACTGTTAGAACAAGTCCAGAGGAGGGCCACGAGGATGATCAGGGGACTGGAGCACCTCCCATATGAAGACAGGCTGAGAAAGCTGGGGCTGTTCAGCCTGGAGAAGTGAAGGCTGCGTGGAGACCTCATAGCAGCCTTCCAGTATCTGAAGGGGGTCTATAAGGATGCTGGTGAGGGACTGTTCATTAGGGACTGTAATGATAGGACAAGGGGTAACGGGTTAAAACTTAAACAGGGGAAGTTTAGACTGGATATAAGGAAGAAATTCTTTACTGTTAGGGTGATGAGGTACTGGAATGGGTTGTCCAGGGTGGTTGTGAATGCTCCATCCCTGGCAGTGATCAGGGCCAGATTGGACAGAGCCTTGGGTGACATGGTTAAGTGCGAGGTGTCCCTGCCCATGGCAGCGGGGTTGGAACTAGGTGATCTTAAGGTCCTTTCCAACCCTAACTGTTCTGTGATTCTATTCTGTTTGGGTAAGCCCCTGTTAGGAGATTATCCTAGGCAACTAAGATCCTGATGAAATGCCTGCATGTACTGAAGATTTTATGACTGAAGATGTCAGCAGTGACTCTGTTTTGTCCATTCCCTTTCACTGCTTCTTATAGCACTTTTTGTGTCTCTTTCTGATCTTATTTTTCAAGGCTTAATTGGGCATAAGTCTCAACTCTGGCACAACATATGTGCTTCAGCTTTACTGAATTAAATAACAGTAAATAAATTCATTTGCATGCATGTTGGAACCACAGTGAAACCAAGTCATTGCAGCCTGGCTGAAAATAGGAAACCACAGACAGCTTCATTTTGATTTCAAAAGTGTATATTTTCCTGTTTTGCCAGAGGTACAAATAGAGAAATATTTGCCACTGACTTCAGTGAGGACAAAGTTCTTCTCATTTCACAGAAATGAAGGTTTCACCCAAAGCACTTTTCTAAAGCAGATTTGAAAAATGAATACCCAAAGAAGTTACTGGGGTAAGAGCTCTTGCATTACACTGAACGTGTCTGGTGTTTCGCAGCAGGTCCCCATGTGGTTATCCATTTCCAGGTCTGACACAGAGGTTCTGGTGAGGATCGTCAGAGTGGCAGCACTGGGAACAGAGCCTGCACACCATGACCATGCTCCGAGGTTCACAGTGATGATGTACTTGTATGATCCAGTCCTAAGACCATCATCACACAGCTCGTGATTTCTCCTTTGCTAGCTTCAGGTGATAGCTGGTCAGCAGGCAGCCATTATGCCATAGCTGTTGTGCTGGAAGTGATTTTGTGTTCCAAATGTTTCTGGAGATGCATTCCTCATGGATAACAGCACAGGGAGTCTGATATTTCCCTCAGTAAACCATTTTCCTGTAGCTTCTTTCTCTGATGAGCTGCGAAAAAAAGTCTGAGTTCTACAAAACCCTCTGACAGCATGAAGCCATTTACCTTGTACAAATTCCCTTGGGCTTAGGACAGGCAGGAAAGGGGCTTTTGCTGGGCTGGCAGTCTTGTCCCTCTGCCTTACGTACTTAGTACAAAAAGGAGTAAGTGTATTTAGTGGAGTACTTTATTCTTTGCCTGTCTGACGACAATGTTGTTGCTGATAGACTTGCAATACTGCTGTGGTTTAAGTTGATTTTAATCTCAAATGACTAAAAATTTCACATGTCTGATGTGGTAAGTTCATTGATGCAATCTTTAGATGTAGGAAATCTGAGACAGAGGTTTTAAAAGGTTTTCTTGGGGCTACCCACTATGTTAGTGGCACTGACCAAAGTTGATATCTTCTGGTAGGGCTACATTTTAATGCCCTGTCTTTGCTTCCTCAGACTGCGCATGCCAGCCCACATTCACTGCTTACGCAAACATCGGGGATATTAAATGTGTGATATCCAGGCTTTTGAGTTTCTTATCTCTGTCTCTCTTAAGAGAGCCTGGAAAAGAGAAAGCTCTCAGGGTATCTTAGTGTTGTCTTTAACATGCAAAGGCAGTTCTAGAGGAGACAGAGCAGGTCTCATCTCAGATGTGCACAGTAAAAGGCAGGAAGTGACAGACTCAAGCTACAGTAAGAAAAATTCTGCTGGCGTATAAGGAATTTTTGCTCATGATGAGAGTGTGTTAGCACAGCAACAGGCAGAAGGAGGCTGAGGAATCTTTGTCCTGGGAAATATTCAATACCTGGCTAAACAAGACCCTGGGTAACTAGGATTCAGTTTTGCATTAGCCTGGGTTTGGACTAGAAGACCTGCACAGGTGCTTTCTAACCTGAACTATTATATGGTGCATATCATATCATTAGGTGAGAAAGCAGCTTGCAGTATTCTGAGTGTTAAAAAGAAGAAAAGGCACTCTGCATTAATTTTCCAGGATCCCTTATTATGCCACACAGTGAATTACACAACAACATGGATCAGTAACACCCCCTGCAAGGCTGTTAGATGCTCCTGCTTGTGCAGCACAAAAGCACGTGTGCATGGGTGGGCACTGGGGGACAAGGGACTGCCCAGATAAGTGAGGCTGCCTTTCTGGCAGTGCAGCTGCCCAAGCACAAGTACCTTTGGGTCCCACTAACCTCACCAAGCTCCCCTTGGGTGCAAGGGTCGCTTTTAGTACCTTCCCAAGGAGAAGCAGGGGCTGAGGTATTTCATGTTTGAAACAAGAGTAGGGCTGGTGAGAAGAGCACATAACTAAGCTCCTCTTTGGCATGGCCTATTGGAAGACATTTCTGAAGGTTCAGCAGTTTGGGGCTGGGAGGTGAGGCTGCAGGCACCAGCAGTCATCATCAGCTTCCTCCTCTACAGGGTGGGTGAATGAGCTTCTCCACTGCGGTGGGAGTCATGAGGAACAAAGACCTTGAGGAGTCCTGTTGACTACAGAATCTCAAAGGGAAAGAGCAGAGTCACTTCTTGACTCCCTTAGAGGGTTCATTTTGAGAGTCTTCTGCTTTTGCTGCTGGAAAATCCAATTAGAATACAATGTCTGGATAAATTTGGTATCTTCAAAAGCATAATGAGCTCTTTGCATTTTGTGTGTCTCTCAGCTAATGAGTTCTTCACTTTTATACGGAAGCTCTGAAGACAGATTTTTATTATCTTTTTATTATTATTAAGAAAAAAGAGTCTAAATACCTCTCAGTACCTCTCAGACATCCTTCCCATGTCAAGGGCTGCCAAAGAATGCAGAGCGTGATTTCAGCTTCCTATTTCATTGCTGAAGTGGCTCTATAAATAACAGCATTCAATGAAAATTTCTGGCAGAAGCATTGCTTTTTAAGCATGAAAATGTACAAAAAAAAAATCTCAATAACTAGAGGCTTTTCTTTCACCTAAGCCTCTGAACGGGTTTATAGGTCCAAAAGGAACAGATTACTTCAAGTATTTTTTTAAAACAACTTTTCTACTGTGATAACCATTTCTGTCATCCCTGGTTGTTATCAAAGATCTGCAAAGCCAAGGTCTAAAAACCAAATTCCAGTTGGTACTGATGCTGATTTATTTCCTAAGCTGGAAAATTAACCCCAAATGAATTTGAGATCATGGACTAAAAATAAATCTGTACATCTGGACTTTCATAGCATCTGGGTCTTGAGGGGGACTCTCAACTCCACCTCTCACATCTTTATCC
Organism: Melopsittacus undulatus; assembly: GCF_012275295.1. NCBI lineage: Eukaryota > Metazoa > Chordata > Aves > Psittaciformes > Psittaculidae > Melopsittacus > Melopsittacus undulatus. The sequence goes on along the minus strand of NC_047528.1, from coordinate 67,402,735 downwards.
CACATTCGAACATTTCAGTCAGTTTTACAAGCATTGGTAAAAGCGTTGGTGTGCCTTGTCTAAGCAGATGTTCCAGTGATAACTCAGGTTGAGAAGACATTGTTGGGCTGCTGTCTTCAGTAGTTTGTTTCAGTAGTTAATCAATGTGACCACCAACAAAAAAGGCAACAAAATTTGTCCTGTATTTCCTGTTTGAATTTATCTGACTTCAGCTTCTAGACGTCAGTCTGTGTGAAGCTTTATCCGCTAAGTTCAAGAGTCTTTTAGTATCAGATTATTTTCTCTTTTTTTAAGAAATGGGACAGATTGAATACCTTTGATCTCTTTCATGAGAAGGCATCTCTCCAGCCCTTGAAATATTTTCACTGAGTTTATTCTGCACTGCCTCCCTTCTTCCAAATTCCTTTCCAAAATGAGAGCCCCAGCATTGTACCCAGCTCTTGGTGGGTAACAAATTCTTATATGGAGGGGAAAAAAACAATCTCAATTCCTACCCAATACATGCATACATGGTGCATGAGATTGTAGGCTTTTTGTGTCTGTTAAATGCTGGAACATTTTGCAGGGCTGTGGCTCCTTGCTATAGAGCTTTATTTTGTGTAAATAGACTTCATTCCTTGTTCCTAGACCTATTATTTGCACAGGTCTGTTTGCAGAGGTGCTTGCTCGGAATGGGTCCAGATGGATGCCTTAGAACCACTTTATCATAAAATCATAAATAATTCCAAGGGCAATGCTGTCCATTAAGTAAAAAACATCTCAATAATTTTGGGGCATGCAATCCTAAACTAAAGGTGTCTGTGTTTTCAAAAGGAGCCTTCCCACAGTTCCAGCGATATTTGGGCTAAGCAACTGTTGCTGGTTTTCCTTACATTTTTGAAGGAGCAAAGTTGTGAATTAGTTTTGTTTAGTCACTTACTGAGCTACAACACTGAGCATCAGAGAGTGCTTGATTTACTTTCATATAACTGATATTTAACTTTAAAATGCAGACTACTTGGATGTCAGAGAAAGTTAATAATGAAGAATTTTCTATTGCTGTGTTAACTGAGGACTATTTCTGCTGTAAGGTAACTTTTTATGAACTTTGATAAATGAAAAGTCGACTTCTTTATCTAACAATTATCCATAATCTAGCAATTATCTTGCATGAAGCAAAAGAAACAAATGTCTGTAGTTCAATGTGAAATTCATACATATCTTTGAATAATATGTCTCCTGAACTATGATCCATGATTAAATTAAAGCTTTGGGATGCATGAAATTACCTAGTCATTGTCTTCGACGTTCTTGTGACTACTAGTGTGAGATTTCCAAACTGTATTGGGGTAAAGAAAATTTCGTATTCCAGTGAAACTGCTGCGAAGTTTAGATAGGTCAAATTATCTCTTTGAAGATATTAGTCCTATTCCCACCAAACCTAGCATTCATTTACACTCCTTTGACAGTGAAAATAGGATTTAGAGTAAGTGCAGATGTATCTTGCTCCAGCTTTATGGTAGGGAGGAGAGTCATTAGTGTGTGTCAGGCACAACAGTTTTGTCTCCTTTCCTCTTCTTATTTGTATCTGTGCTCTACAGTGGAATAGGATGTCACCACCATAATAAAAGGATAGAGCAGAGTAGAGCCAATTGTCACACATCAAGGTGATAGTTTCTTCCAGCCTTCTGTCAAGCTCTATGACCTGCAAATTATATTTTTCAAGGGCTATTTTTCAGTAGGGATTCTTAAAGGGATGGTGTAATGATGGAGGCCTAAAGCTGGAGGTGAAACAAACTCATGTGATATTTTTCAGAGCTCGAAGCTGGCTGTGTCCATGGGTTTGCCTTGATACAAGGTGATCATGATGCTCATGCATGCTCATGGCAGCTTACATGCAGCCATTGTGCTGCCCTGCAGACAACCAGAATCACTGTGTGATGTTTCCACTTCCATCTGAACTGTTAGATGCTAAAAAACTTCGAATGAGAATAAAGAAAGAAAGAAAGGGGAAGGTGGGTTCAGTCTCCTTCCTCCCCTCTGTTTATCTGTCATGATATCGCATTGTTCTATCACTGAATGGTATTTTTTTGATTGTGTAAGGCTGCCATGTCACACTGGACTTAGTGTCTGAAAGCCAAGAATACTTGGGGCACTGGAGGATCATGTGGCTATTCTTTTAGCCAAGTTTTCCTCAGATCTTTAAGCAGCTCCTTCAGAAATTCACTCTTGCTGCAGACTTTCTGGAGACTTGGAGGGATTCACAGAAGGGCTCACTAATGATTCTTCTGTGCAGTGAACTTTCTGCCCAGGAATGCACTGTCTTCCACCAGTGCCAACAAGCAAAATCACTTGTCGGGGGTAGTTACTTAAGATTATCTGAACAGAGAGGCCACCCTTGTTCCCCCTTTCAGGGAAACACACTCAGATGTACTCTCACACATAGGCCAAACATCTTTGAAAGGCTTGATCCAAAGCTGAGTGAAGGCAGTGGAAGGACTCTCACTAGCCTCAGTGCATTTTTTATAAAGCCCCAAGGCAAGGCTCACATTCCATACATTTTATCTTGGATTTGGATTTTCATAAGCTTTAACACTCCAGAAAGCTGCCAGCTTCACAGATCTACATCCCATACCCCATGCTTTCAGCCTTTTGGTCTTGCAGAAATGCTTTAAAGCTGTCAGAGACGTTAACAAATTTGTCAGGACTACAACATGAACTAGTGCCCCCTATGGCACAGAAATACCAGTTTTCATTGAAGACACTGTGTTTCCTTCTAAGGCATGATTGTTTGCATCTAAGAAACATGAACGTAAATAAAGGTAGGCTCATTTAAAACATGAGGCAGGTAAAAAGCCGTGTACAGCAGTAGGGTGCTAACAGAGTGCCCAGACCCAGAAAAGACAGTTCTAAATATGTCTGGTTTACATTTTCACCCTTGCTTACTCAGTGTAGGCTTGGTCAGTTTTTAATACCAGAGCAGGTCAGTAGAATAGCACTGACGTTTCTAATCCAGACTGAGACTTATTAGCTAAATCAGGTCTGCCCCTTTCCCAGCTAAAATCAAAGAGAAACTTTGACACAAACAAAACCAAATCCCTTTGACTCTGCAAAGAAGAACAAGTACTAATGAACTAGCAATGTCTGAAACCAGTACAGCTACGTTCATTCACAGGGTCACTGTCAGGCTCCTGGAATGCCGTGCTATTTGCCATGACTGTCTCAGGAGATCATTTATTTTTGCATTCATTGCTTTATGGGACAAGAAATAGCTTTGTCCTGTGGTAATCATCAGTTTCTGAGCATAACCATGAAACTATTTAGTACAGAAATAAACAATTTGTTCAATAAATAAAAATGTTTTTTAAAAGGAAACAAAAACTTTTTTGAGCATTGAATATGGAAATGGATCTGTACAAAATACTAACCTACCTCCCTTAATGTCTCTCCTTTGGTTCAGTTATCTTGGATGCATTATGGCCAGTGTCAACAAATAATGTAGCAGTTATTTTTACCTGCAGTGAAGTTAAAACTCCAGGCATAGTAGAAGGCTATGAAAAATTGACATTTATTCTGAAATGGTTGCTGCACCAAAGAGCATTACACAAACCAAACTCGTCTGATAACATTAGGACAAAGAGACCACTTAAAAACTGCAAGTCTACATCTCACTGCACTTGGGTCCTGTAGGAAAATATTTATCTTATTCTACTCTGCAGCATGTTTGGAATAGAGGAGAAACCAGCAATACCATGAACTCTGCTCTTCTGCACCTGCTATTATCTTTTTACCATGGTACAGCTGCCAAGGCATACAGAGGCTCTAATTCCTCTGTGCAAAGAGACTCCTTATCATCTTCTTTTCTATGAGGTAAATTTAGGCTAACAGCAGACAGGAGAAATGTGACATCAGTGCTTATTGTGTATCAGTATTCTAGCTGCTGAAGCAATTTCAAACACCTGCAGTTTATCAAGTTAGACATAGGAATGATTGGTACTGTGGAAATAACAATCTAGATATGTCATTCAGCAGTCAATAACATATATTTTCCTGCACTTTGTTTTAGGGAGCTTGGTGTTCAGCTTCAAAGTCTGTAGAATAATTTGTTAAGGACTTGTAACATTTATTAGTAGAGTACAGGCATAATACTAATAAAAAACCAATCCCTGATGTAGATGCTCCTTTTCTACTTGGAAACCTGATTTTCCTGTTATTTTCTGAAATAGAGCAGAAACTAGACAGGCTTATTTTAATAATTTCAAAATATAGTGTTAACCAATCAACTCCTTCCTACCATGTTGCTCATTATAGTAAAAGGAAGATGTAAATACCTCTATATGCATCAAAAACCAAGCTATAGCATTGCTGTATACTTAGTCAGACATGTCTGAAGGATAAAGAGCCCAAAGTAAAAATAACAACATTGCCAATCTATAATAATCATTAAAGACCTGTTGGAAGATATGTAAGATTTCAGAATAGTCTTTCATAACAGCCTCTCTTGCCTGTGTTCTCACCCTGTGCTGCCTTTGCTTGCAGCTTCTGGGGACACCCAAGACCCTCGCAAGTGCCACAGGGCCTGGCATTTCTTGCCTGTCTCTACCTTGAGACCTCAGAAGTTACCCACAGAAGCTCTTTAACGCGATCTGAAACCATGAGGTCTCACTGTCTTCCCTTGACCATATAATGACGGGTTCTGAAAGTGCAAAAGTGAAGTACTGAGCTCTCAAAAGTCCTCTACAAAAGCTACAGTGCTGGAATTTTACTCATAGGTGTGAATCTTTTCACTTTCTCACACATAGTTGCCAGGAATGGCCTTGGGCATCTCAGCAGGCTGTTTAGCTTCTTTGAGCTAACAACATGGCATTTGCTTTTTAAAAGAATGCAGAATCATTAACTTCATGGCGCAAAAAGCAGGTCTCATAGCTTAAGGAGTGAAGAAAATCCTCTCTGGGTTTACACTTGGGTCAAGACTGGTTGTGACCTCTTTTTCCTTTCAGACCTGCCTGGTTTCTCAGCATCTTTTAATCAGAGAAAGCTGTATACACTGAGTGGTCACCAGCTATATTTTGGAAGTCTCTTCTAGCATCTCTTTTCTTTTTTTTTGTATCACCCAAAGTAAGACCAAAATCCAAAAAGTTTGTTTCAAAGTTACACGATTTTCCATTCGACAAAGCTGTCTTCTGACACAGCCCTCTGAATCTCTGAGCTCATAAACTTAAGATAGTGTTTAGCTGCTTTGTACTTGGCTGCTTTTCTCTCCTTTTAGTCTAAGATGTTGACACTGTTTTGGTTCCAGTGAGAGTGCCTCACAGGCCCTGTGCACAGTGATGCAACTCTCATACTCGAGCAACCTTGGCTGAATAATTTGTTCAGTGGCTTGTTGTATTGATGTTCACCCTCCCTCCCTCTTCACTTGTTCTCATCTTACCAGCAAGAAGTCTACTTCAGTATATGCAGTGGTTTGTTGATGTGACAGCATTAAGTCATGAAATGATCAAGCTCCAACACTGATCCTAGTAACTATACAGCATTATTTGGTGTCACAGGTTTCATGTTCCCAGTGACTCCAGTCCCTGATGTTAGGCTAGTGATAGTTGCTGGAAATTCACTGAAGCTGAGATGTCATTACAACACACATCTGCCTCAGGTCAGGTCCCTAGCTAGTAAGGGAGAGTTCCAGGCACTTCTGAGGCATGCTGCATTGACCCTGTCCCAGGGGTCCACTGTAGTATGTGCTGGATGGGGGATTGGCTGCCAGCACCTGTCTCTCTCTATGGGCTTTACAGGGATCTAGGACATGAAGGTGGTGGAGGGGAGAAGCTAACTTTCCAATGTATTGCAACTTATCTGTATCTGATTAGACAGTAAACGTCTGCCTATTTATTTGAATGTGCTTTGTGTTGTCCTCTTTGACAGATGCGATAAGAAAGGAAAAAGGAAATTACTGTTTTATCTGGATTTTTTTTCTTTTCCTGGTAGCTGGCCTATTTGATTGCCATTATGTGTGCAGTGCTCCCTGCTCCTAACGACCAAGCTGATACATTTTTCTTTCAACAAAGACTCCTTCTAAAAGGCTCTGGAAACCAAATCTGTAGATTAAACACTGAGCAAGAGCAGGGCATTGGAACATAAACATGCAGGGACAGAGTGTGTTCTTTAACAATGCCCAATTTCTGGGGATTTTTAGCATAGGATAGTGGTTACATGGGGAAATGAATCTTTGAACAGGATGAGCAGTTACTGCCTGGGTGATGATGTAACCTCTGTTCAATGCCACCTTCAGCTGGACTGGATGAAACTTCAAAAATTGCTTTTTTTTCTGGCAAATTCTTAAAACCTGGCTGCCCTGACCATGGCAGCCTGTGCATGCCCCTGTGCTGCTCATCACCTTAAGATACATACAAACCTCTTCCTGTTGCACGAAGGACTGCCCTATCAGACCATTCCTGAGTATGCAGAACGAGTGTCTGCTGGCTAATGTATAATTATATATACTCATGTATATATATGTATGCATACCGATGTACAGTCTGGGGAGCGCTGTGGCAGGAACTGTTGGGGTTGATCCGGCCACGGCCAGGCCCTCCTCCCTCTCGCAGGGCGCTTGCAGGTGCGGCCCGGGGTTGCGGATTCTCCTTCAACACCCGGCTTTACAAATGGAATCCCTTTAAATATGTTTTTCCCGGGGAAAACGCGTTTCTGGTCGGCGGTCAGGCTGCCAGCAGGGGTCAGCCTGTGCCCGTGTATGCGCCGGGCTGCAAGCGCTTGGATCCGGGCCGGTGGGCTCAGGCTGTGGCCGTTTTGAGCGAAGCCTCGGGGCACTGAAACTCTTGCTAACGCTTAGTGCTGCCCCGCAGGACTACCCTAAGGCACTCCAGGAGCGGCAGTGTTGGTGCCGCAGCTCTGACCATCCCACAGGTAGCGTGTCCTGCCCGACACAGGCACTGGAAGGTGACCCAGGGAAGACGCGCATCCTTCCCTGTTCTGCTGGCAGCATGGTGTTTGAAAGTGTTGCCACATTGTGCCAACGCTGTTTTTTTTTTTTTTTTTTCCTATTACATCTGCTCTGTCATGCTTATTTGCCACAGTCCCTTCTGAGGGACTATGTCAGTGCAGCCTGACAGTTTTGTGCTTTCTTGGGATGCAGATGGGCACTACATTTTCTTTCCTCAAGGCTGCTTGCTTTTGCTTCTGTGCTATGGTTTGCTGCCCAGAGTTGCAATGATGCAGTCACCTGTGGGGTTGCACTTCAAAAAGGAGAATAACAGAACATATTTTTTTTCTTTCATCAGCTGTCCTGCAAGTAGTTTCTCCACAATGTTACTTTTGTTTTAGGGCTCACAAATGCTCTCCCTCTTAAGCTGTTTTAACCATGCCTGTACAATAAGCTTGTCCCCTGAGCAGACTTCGCCATCATGACTATCCTTATCATCATGGGTAGCGATGGACCTCCACCCTGCAAAGCCTCCACTCCCACATCTCCCCTGGGCTCTGCAGCTGTCTAGTGTCTTCAGGAGTCAAGGCCGTGTCTCCAGGCACAGCAGCTGCTGGATTGCAGCAGAATCAGCTGAGTGTGAAGGAGACTGGGGACTCATTTGCAGAGGCAAATGAACTCTGACCACAGAGTTTTAACTTTGACCACAGAAAGGTTTTTCCTGTGTCTTGTTAAGCTCAGGGGAAGCTGTTGTGCTGGCTCCTCATCAGCCCTATGAACTCTGTGAGCAGTGGGGGGAGACAATCAGCCCAGGCACTAACAAATTTGAGGTCTTGTGTATGTAAAAGGGACTGCTGCATCAACACCACTATAAGGTGGGCAACCTGTTCCAGTATTTCAGCACCCTCGTGGTAAAGGATGTTTTCCTCACATCCAGCTTGAACCTCCCCTCTTTTAGTTGAAAACCACTACCCAACCTGATGAGAGAGAATATAAGGTATTTGGGCTTTAACATTATTTTTGTGTCTGGGAACAAACACCTGGGAATGGATCTCATGTGAACAATTTGAAGCAATTTCTTCTTGGGCAGGCCAATGGAGACAAAGCTTCCTATAGCCTCTCACCCTGCTTCCACATGCCAAATAGTCCTCCCTGCAGCTGTAAGCCAAGAATCCAGGGGGAATTTAAGTAGGGAGTCTTATATTAGGCATGAGCCTCAGGTAGTCTTATTTGTATGGTAGATGCATAATGATAAAGGTTTATCCACATCATTCCCCTTGTCATTGATGGGTGGCATGAGATGACCCCAAAACCATCGAAGAGTCAGCAGCAGCAATCTGTTTGACCTGCCCTGAAAGCTACTCTCTGCACACCATACTCTGTTGTCTTCCCACTCTGTCATGCCTCCCACAGTGGGAGCTGCTCTGTGCAGCATTATTCTGTGCAATGTGCAATCCCTAGCACCACCCTATGGGATAATGGGGATCCTATATGTAGGATTGGCAGGGTTTCCATGGAAAACAGCTTCACTGGAACATACTGTGAAATCCTGATGTCAAAGTGATTTGCTACACCCTGTATGCCAAATCCAGTCTTACCTTCTTCCTACAGTTAGAAGCACCTTCTATTTATAAAAGAAAACACACCAGTTAAGAAATACAGAGAACTCTTGTTTGCACATCACAGCTTTAGACAATAGACAATAGACACCCTTCCTTTATTCAAAATAAGTAAATCTAAATTACCGTGTTTTGGCTGTGGTAGTGTGGGAGCGTGTGCATGTACAGTGTCTTGTTTTTATGGCCCTAAAGATGGGTTTTGAGCTGCATTTTCATCTATCTGTCCCCAGAATGGCAGGGTCAGGGATATGCAGTGGTTATGTAAGGGCAAGCCTCTTGTGGGAAGGTTTATGAGATGTAGTGATGAAGACCTGGTTTGTTTCTCCAGGCTGCAGGCTGGGAATAAAAACTCTCCTCCCTGCTACTGAGATCAGTTTAAGGTGTCTTTGCCAAGGCAGGCCAGTACAACATCAACTGTCTGACTTGTGGGGAATCTGTCTGGAGAGGCATATCTGAAGGGAGATGCACATATAGAAAGGTGCCTTGGGGGCATGTCTGCATGGTGTACTCTGTCAGTGTGAGACTGTGGGAGGTTCCTCGCAGCTTGTACCTATGGCCTCCGCAGTGTGCCTGGCACAGGAGCACACTGAGAGAGGAGTTGGAGCAAGAGACGAGTTTGTTTAGTCTCAGATGCCGTGGAGAGATTTCCCAAGCAGGTGAGATTTGGTCTGAAATTTCTCTGGAAGACTCCAGTCCATCCAAGCTCTGGGGGCTAAGTGAGAGTGTTGCTTCAAGAGCCATGTTCTCCTTCCCCTGGGTAAGGTGGGTGTGCAGGCACACTGCTCAGCAGCACCACTCCCTCCCTCTTCAACTAGCTCTTTTTCAGGATTTGGGTTTCTGCCTGATAATGGGAAGGTGGCTTAGTGCAGAGGTAATGTTTTCTTCCAGTCTTCAGGGGAGAGAGGCTTTGCTGGGTAATAAGATAAGCAAGAAAGAAAACATGCTATCCCTGGGCATTACCTGGAGCAGATGCGATATTTCATTGTCTCATGGTCCCTAAGATAAAATTCCACTTAATTTTGGATTGCAAAAATTCTGTGCTTTGCTTAATTCATACCCAGGAAAATAATGCTTTAAATGATGATGTATTACCAGCTACATTATTTGCCTCCAGCATTTTGTTTTGCAACCAAAAAGCAGGATATTCTAACCCTCTTAAATAAAATAACACATCCTTTTGATCTTATTAGCACCTGAAAAATTGAAGAAAATATAAATTCTGCACTAGGGCTTTAAAAGTGGATCCTTGTGATGACAGGGATGAAGAAGGCATAACAAGCATGGCTTAAACATTGTATTAGCGCTTTTATAGTAAAACTCTGGATGTGGGGTTACTGGATCAGTTTATAGCTGTGGCAAAAAAGCCCTTGGTGGTGCATAGCTCTAGACTGATGAACCGCATATAAGCTTCCTTGGCTAAAATATCTTCTCACCTTCACCTGATAACATCTCACCTCTGTCTTGTTCCTGATGGAGACATTGCAGGAGAAGAAAAAGGAAGAAGAAATAAAAGTGGAGAAAAGTTCTTTAACTACAGACAAAATGTGATCATTTGAGAATTTCTTGAATGGTAAATGCACCGATGTCTTAGAAGCTTAGATACCATGGTGATAGTTGCCTTAGCAATGTTTTAGCTACGTAGGTAATCGCAATCAAACCTGTCTCTTGTGGCAAAATGATGCTGTATTATTTTATCTTTTTGCAAAGCTTTTGTGAATGCATAATAATGTGTTTTATTGGTTTTGGATCTAGGCATCAGATTCTCTCTCAAGCTTTTTGTCCTTGGCATTCTTTTGTTTTTTACTATTTCTGAAACTTAATGTCTTTCATAGTAAGGGCTTTGTACCTATGAAAGCCTGACTAATTTAGTCCTTACTTACCTACAGATAAAAGCTTCCCACTTTTGGGGTGAGACAGGGTCGAATTTAAAGGTTGTGTTCAGGTTCTCATCTTTGAAGAACTGGTACAGCCTGAGTTGCTGTAAGTTTACTGCTCATGTTTCCACAGCCTGACATAATTTAAAAGTCTGAGTCTTTTCACAGCAGGCACTCAGACAAACCAAATGTTATGAAAAATGGAATAAGTGGGCAGATATCTCAATTATGATTTACAGAGTGTCTTAATAAAAACAGTACATAAAAATATAAAGTAATATTGAAAACAAGAGCAATTATCTTTTCCATTTGGAGCTGGAGGTATTCACATTTCAAAGTTATTTATTAGGGAGGAAGGCAGCTTGGGATCTTAGAATAGGCAAAAGCGGCTGCCTGTTAGGGGCAGCAGGCTACCAGAGGTGACAAGAAGACGTTCATGGGGCAGTGGTTGCTCCTGCATGTGGTGTGCTGGCTCTCGCAATATCTGCAGCCTTAGATCCCCCAGTGCAGGAGCGGTAAGCCTGGCTTTCCAGGACTTCTACTCAGGATTTTGTCTTGGTTTACCAAAATTCGTGCTTTTCAGGCCATGGAGAGGCCCTAGACCAGCTCAGTGACAGTGTATTTGTTATTACATCAGCCACATTTGTATTACTTACACTGAGTGAAGAAAGGGCTTGTCCCTTTAAGAAAATATCTAGGGGAGAAGTATTATCCATTGAAAATTGAACTGCTTTCAGTGTCTCTTGATGTATGTCAGCCATGTCTAAACCCAAGACCTCTGTAAAGCCAATAACTTTATAGCTTTGAGAGGTCAAAGCTGAACAAAATCATCATGAGCTTTTTGTTATATCAATTTCTAGTGATTTTTACAGCTGGAACCAAAGCAGAACCTATTTCCTGTTACTGTGCTATTTTTGCCCCATATGTGCTCTGGCAAAGCTGCTTTCCCCCACTGCAGGGATGTTGGAGGCTGATGGGCCTGTTTCCTGAGCTCTTGCTGTACTCTGTGGTGGCTTCAGCACTTCATACTGAAATATTCCTGTGATTAGACTCCACAGTGTGTGTTTAAGACAGGCAGATCTTTAACTCGGTCTTCATGCTTGATTTGTGCACTTTGTGGGGTTCTGAAGTGTTTTTTATCACTTTTCACGCTGAATTTTAATGATGAGAGCATAAAAGCTTTTTGACTGTTATGCACTAATTTTTATTATAATCACCATTAATAATCATCTAATAGAACCTAATTTTCATCAAGGTTTGATTCACATTTCATAAATGCCTCTGGCAAGTGCTGAAATGGCATGTTGTTTTCCTAAAACTCAAGTACCTTCTCTGCTTAATGAGGGGCCATCAGATGCAACAGAGCTTCTGCCTGACCATGTTTCCAGAGGGAGCCTGAGCGCTAGGAGGGGAGAGGTGGCTTCTGCAGGGCTGCTGCCACCACAACTGCTGAAGGAAACCTGTGTCACGGTGGTTAGGCAGTGCTGTTATAAGCTGGGAAGATGTTTTGCACCAGTGGCTCTTGTGCCACTGATGTGGAGATTATTTTTGCTTATTCTGTGGGATAGGTCCTGGGAAATTTGTGGGAGAAAGTCACAGTAGACATGGAAAAAGTAGAAGATCCATCTCTATGCATTTGAATGCTTCTTATCATGGTTAATTTTGAAGATGCAAAGATGTATAGGATGCTGGAATCATTTCTTGTGGTAATAAACCATCAAGAGAAATATCCAAAGGTAAACATAAAGTCTTCTGCTTGGCATTTTTAGCGCACACATACTGAAGTAAATGTTGAGTCAATTCAATTTAGTCTTAATATATTTGTTTTCACTTTCTTTAGGAGAACACCCCCCAGGGACAGATGTACTTGGATAACAAAGATGAAAGTACTAATCCTAGACAACAAGAGATGGAGTTGAATCAGACATCTCTACATCAAAGTGCAAAAGTGACAGCCAAACCGGTGACCAGAAGTTGCAATGAGCTGCGGCTTTTGAAAGAGTATCATGGCATGGTAGCAAGTCTTGGAGAGCAGCAGACCCTGTGTGAAAACCCAGCCATAGGGGAGGATGTCTGCATTGCTCTGGGGAAGGATTTCACCCCTGTCCCCATTCAGGGAAGGTAAGAATAAGGACAAATAGAATATTTTTTCTCCTAATTAAAGTTAATTTTTATTTCCTTACAGAGCAGATATGTATGTTTATTAAGTGAATGTTGTTTCTCCCACCTACATAGAGAACAGGAAGCTTAATGGGGCACCAGAGCAGTCTTAATGGCTATGGAGGGGTTGTGGATTTTTTAGCTAGTCTCAGCTTTAATAGCAGCCATAAGCCAATTTTACTGTGTTTTCAAGACCAGGAACATGCCTTTCCTTCCCTACTTGGTGTCACAAAACACACAGAGATAAAGAAATTTTCATGTCCCCTCCCCCCACCTCTTTCAGAAAAACACACTGTAAGGCTGTGAACTGAATCACTACAGGTAAGACTGTGAATACTAAAATGGCACTAATAACACAACTGTGACTGCTGACACCCTGCAAGTGTGGGCTCCTTGTGCATCCTTTTCTGTATCAGGAGAGGTGCAGGTTTGGGGGTGGGAGCGCTAGTCTTTCCTGTTGTGACAGATACAACATCAACAATTCTATTTGTAAGCATTTAGAAATATTTTATAGCCCCTAAAATATTGCAGGTGGCTTTTTAACCCTTTCTGTTCACATATTCACTTTCTTAAACCCATTTGGTAGCAGGATGGAGCAAGTTGTGCAGCAAGAACAGTGTGTGGAAGGCAATGAGGGTGGACTGTCAACCTTTTTGAGCAGTTATGAGAATTTGTAGAGGTGACTTGATAGAACTTGAAGCAAGAGCAATGCTGTTACCTAATCCAAGCTCCTGCAGAGCACATGTCTTGAAACACTGCCTGGGGGGTCTGCGTAGAGCAAGACAGCTCACATTGCAGTGGTGAAGTAGAGTGCCAGCCTGATGCTGGATAGTCTCATTGCACTGCTAGAAATAAGGAAAAAACATGGTAGATTTCAAAGCAGTTTAATGTTTAAATCAGATTAAAAAAAAACCCTAAGTAATTAAACTTAAACATAAAAGTACAATTTACTTAATGATTTGCTATTTGGCATAATGGTTGCCCAGAGAAGCTGTGGCTGCCTCATCCCTGGCAGTGCACAAAGCCAGGCTGGATGGAGCTTTGAGCAACCAAGTGGAAGGTGTCCCTGCCCATGGCAGGGAAGTTGGAACTGGATGATCTTAAAGGTCCCTTCCAACCCAAACCATTCTGTGATTCTGTGATTCTTATGGACCAGCTATCACCCTTCAGGCTAAATTTCTTTCTGTTATTTTCCAGTGTACTGGTGGTACACAATTTGCTGTGAACTTATGAACTACAGTTTGGAAATCATGGTTGCAGGTGTCAGAGATGAAAAACATTAAATCACAGGGGAGTGCACCTTCTTGCAAGTGCAGGGAGTACCTGCAGGTCTTTTGATAACACTGTTTTCCTGTTGAGTAAACTGTAGTCATTGTGATTTAGGAATCGAATTAAAGAGCCATGCCCATACTCCCTTACATACAAAGTATATCTAATCTTCTATAGCAGTATATTAGGGCTCAGGAAAGGATCTCCTGAAATTTATCCTTGTTTATCTTTACCTCTCTTTTTCCTGCAATATTGATTTTTTTTTCATGGAGATGAATCTTCTCTGGTTCTTCTGAGCATGTATTTTAGCCAATGCACATTAGGTGCAGTTAAAATACTGTGTAATCCCTCTAGTATGAGTAATTACCCTTAAATCATTGGGACTGCTCAACAGAATACAGACAAAAACATGGATAAGCCTTTGCAGAATCACGAGTTGTTTGATTAGTTCATTAGAATGAAAATTAGCTTTCAGTGTAAATTGTTCTTTTGCTTGCAAAGAAAACTACTAATGATTAAAAAAGAGGAGACCAAATCCTTTTTTTAAATTTTTTTTTTCCACAAAGAGGCTCAGTAAATTCACACATCTGTATGGGTTGGTTTTAATGCATCTACTTAACTTAAATTGCTGAATTATCTTTCAGGGATAAGATTCCTAGGTTCTCTAAATTGTTCAAATGTACACTGAGAGAAGACTTTCTAAAGAATCTATTTAACAGAACAGGGGATTTATCTCAGTCCCTAAATAACCTTGAAGAAAGTGTTCTTGAGTTAGGCAGGACCCTTTTCCTAGGGACATTTATGTCCACCCTGTTCTAGACTGAACATTTCCATTTGACTGCAGCACAGTCCTGCAGGTATTTTGTGGTCGGTGTGTGTATTGTCTCAGGCTGCCTGCCTGTCAAAATGCCTTCTTATTTACTTTGTCTATTTAAGACCAGTACCTTCTGATTTTTTACTGCAATGCTTGAAGCTCCCTTGGCTCTGTGTGAGGAGGCCTGGGCCATCCACAGTGGTCACTCTGTTGACTTTATCTTTCCAGAGCATCCTTTCTCCTAAAATAAGCCTGTCTGGCTTTTTGTAAGCAACATAATTCCTTTGGTCCTGCTTGCTGTGGGAAATGCAGCCATGCCTCTTGGAGTGAGCCTCTTGATACATGAGCTCCAGTGGTGTTCAGTGGGAATGTGCAGTTTTGTCTATCAGAAATACAGGTTTTAAAGTACTGTGGTGGCAGTGAATTCTGAAATTTGAATTTACACTTCTATTTTCCTCAGCTTTTAAACAATGGATTGACAGGCTCTTTTTCATTATAGTTATGTAAAAGTTGCTTTTGCAGTTGATAGACACTGGTCCAAGCCACCTTTCTCGGCTTTGAACCCTCTTACCTTGCGGGAAGATTTCATGGTGCTCTATGGCAGCATGACCATTGCTCTTCAGGCCAGCCCTGATAATCTCCAAAAGCACAGGGTGTTCTGTCTATGTACGTACAGGATGTGGCCACAGAAAAAAGGCCCTTGATTGCCTTGGTCCCATCATCATCAGTGATGTCATGTCATGGCTTTTTATATCAACCAAATCTGAAATCCTACTTGGTGAGCCACCGGAGTGGGGTGAAGTCAGCTCTGTTTTGGTTTAGGAGTTAATAGGTCTTGAAGGCCAACTATAGAAATGAGATGAATACTAACTCTTAAACTCATGAAACCAATTACTTAGTGCTGCTACTTAAAACTGTACTACTAAATAAAGAAGGGCATTCATTGTGGTGGAAGGCAGTGGAAGAGAGGAGTAACAGCGTAACTAGACTCTGCATTAATTTCATATTGACCTTCTTTCTTTAATGCAGTTGCTGGTTTTACCTCCTTTAGGTGGTCAGGTAGTAACATTATCTTCTTAGGAAAGGGAAATAAAAGAAGGTTGGCAGTCATACAATTCATTATGTTGTGAACTTTTCACAAGAAATTAAGCTGTGAAAACAACGCGATGAAACCAAGCTCTATTGTCCACTGAAGTTATATTTGGATGAATACAGCCCTGGAACTTGCTAGTCATTTAATATGATACCCCTTAGAAGTTTTTTTCTTTAATCTTTTTGCCTCATTAAGAAGTCTCATGTCTGGGAGAACAAAAAAATAATCTCTTCTTTGGAATCTGCTTCAATTTGTGTTGCATCAAACAAAACTATTTCTCTCAGCATTTCTCCTGTCCTGCAGTTTCATTTATGTAATGCTCACTTATGCAAGTAAAGCAATCAACCATATTTAACTCTTCCTTTGCCTTGTGTCTGTGGTGCTAGGATCAGTAGGGAGGCTTGTTTGCAATGAGGAAGTCAGTGAATTAAAACTGTCTATTGTATTCTCAGTTTGCAGCAATACAACAGAAAGATTGTAATTGTATTTAATGTTAGAGACACTGGGAGAGGATAAGCTGTTTTATAGTGAAAAGTCACTATGAAAGTGAAGTTATGCCTTTAGGAGTGAGGGATTATAAATCTCAATTTTGATTTTTAATTATGTTGATGTATTGCTACTTTTAAAGGACATTCATGAGACTTAGAATTAGATGTCAACAAGACATGGTTACTGTCTAGATAAGTAAAATTTATGTGATAATTTGAAAGCTTTTTCAGACAGGGGAAACAGAATGAGGAAAAAAACCTCAAAAACATTCAAAACACATTTTTTTTTTGTGTGCTGTGAGACTAATTTTGATCTCTGGCTATTAGAATAAAATGGGATCATCTTCTGTTCAACATTCAAACAGGGAAAGTGGTCATTTTCACACCATAATTGCATGTTTGTGTAGAAACCATTCTGATTTTCATGTCAATCACACAAACATTACAGAGTCCAGGACAGATAGATGACTTCATAGCAAACAGCCATATTCATTATTCTTGTGTAGCTTTTGGTGATCTTGCTTGCTACCTGTATGGTGATGCTTCTGGCTTTCTTTCAATTTCTTATCTGTAGTAAATGTTTCAGAGTTTTGATTCCCCATGAGGATCTTTAAGTGCTGTGACACTGTGCTGAATAAATAATACTGAGGAAGTTTGTGATTTTACTAATTGATTTAATTTGGTTTGTTTGGCTTTGAATATATTCTCTCAAACGTTTGTTGCTAACATAGAGGCATGTGGCTGTAACACAGCTTGTCTTGAGCAAACTGTGTAGGGGCATGGAACTGCTGAGTCTCTCTGACTTAACTCAGATTACAGCTCTCTGCTGTTGCCCCTATTACATCACAAAATACCATTCAAAAACCTGAAAAACTAAAACCAATAAGCAAGTCTAGTGCATTTTTAACTCAAATGCTAGGAAGTATAACAGGAAGACAACACTATGCACAATACACAGATAAATAAGTTATTAGGAAGTTCTGCTGCTCCCTTCTAAATAACTGTTTCCTGTTTCCTAGAGAAAAGCATCTTGGACTGGTAACAGAAGACAGAAATGTGATTGTAGGGTATAATTTCAGGAAAATGTTTGCTTCATTTGAGCAAAAGAAGTGTGCTCAGCAAAACACTGATTTTAACTTAGTTTTTCTTATTAATACAAAAATTAACAAAAAAATTCAAACCAGAAACAGACCTCACTCATGACAGATTTCCCTGTGTTGAGTTATTTAGTTTCCCTGTTGCTGTGTACTATTCATCATCTCAGTGCTTATTTCTTAGAACTATTTACAATATCTCAGATTGGTCATGTACTAAAGTTTCTATTCCATCAGCAGCAGACTAAAACCGTAGCACACCCATGTAGCTACTTGAATGCGGTTTTAAGTGCTCTGCTGAAAAAACTGGGGGATACTAATTAACTGCTTCAAACTTTTCCAGCTGCCAGGCTAAAAACTGAACTTGTCACTCCAAAGATCAAAAGTTTCAATTGAATCCCTGTGACATTGCACAAAACTGTTGAATCTGGCAAGCAGCTGCTCTCTTCCTAATGGTTACTAATATGGGTATGTGGGGTTTGTCTTTTTTAGACTTCGTAGGTCAGTTATGGAAAAATGCCAGTGACATACAAGCTTCAATCCTCTTTGGGGCTGGACAGCTGTTTCCTCATGTAAACCTCTTTTTAAACAGGGGAGAGGCTTTTAATGTCAGCGATGCTTTTTTTTTACATTATATGGTTGAAGAGTTAAGCTAAACAGACAGCCAGACTTTGAAAAGCAATGTGTTGCTGTGGTGGGTTGACCCTAGCTAGATGCCAGTTGTCCACCAAACCCCTCTATCACTCGCCTCCTCAGCAGGACAGAGTGGAAGAGAAAACAAGATGGATAAAAACTGTAATGGGACAAGATGAAGGCAGTTTAATAAAGCAAAAGCAAACAGCATGTGTAGAAACAAAGGAAAACAGATTTATTCTCTACTTCCCATCAGAAGGCAATGTCCATCCACTTCCAGGAAGAAGGGCTCAGGACGTGTAGTAGTTGCAAGAGCAATGTCATAAATAAGGAATGACACAGCCTCCTTCTTCCTCTCCCCACCCCTTTCTCCTCATTTTCTTGGCTTTTCTTGCTGAGCAGCCATCATGTAGTGTAGAATATCCCTTTGTCCAGTTTGGGTTGCTGTCCTGGCTGTTGAGGGGCAATGTTGTAGAAACTGACTTGATGCTGTGTAAGCACTGCTCAGCATTAGCCAAAACACCCTTCTAGCTACCAGTACAAAAGCAGAGCACTATAGGGGTTGTTATAGGCAAAATTAACTCCCTCCCAGCCAGACCCCAATACATTTGCACAGAGGCAGCCCCAGTTGAGCAGGAGAGCAGACATGGGGCTAAGGGTAGCTGATGTGAGGAGTAGCTATCCATGTAAGATGAAGCAAACAATTCAGGCACTCGGTATCCCTCAATAAAGCTTTTTCTTTGAAAAACTGCTCAGTGTGCTTAGTTCCTGGCTGATGCACCTATGTGCAGGTAGCATTTCTGACATCCTAAACAGTCTGTGGGAATCAGAACATTGTACTAGCAGGTGGTCAAATTATGCTTATTAGTACGAATCCAGTTTTGTCCCTAATTTTCTGCTGTGTAGTTGTGCATGTGCAAAAGCTTTACATGGGGAAGAACAATGAGCATTTGCTGACAGTTGCTGGGGAGAAGGAAAATAAAACATTGGAAATCCATGGCCCTTACGTGTAGCACTGCACCTGGTGAACATGCAGATAGGCAGCCGTTGTGGCATTGTAGTTGGATGGTAAGTGGTCTGCATGAAAACATGGTAACTTTTCCAAGGGCTCAGGCCCTGAATTTGCAAGATAGAGCAAGTCAAACCCTGAAAGTGCAGCCAAAAATAGTTGAAAGTAAGAGTCATGGAGAGGAATCTGTTTTTTGCCAGTAAGTTTGGACCATTTAGCTTTAAGACTTGAACCTTTTTATATATATATATTTTCTTTTCCCCCAAAGCTTCCTGTTAGCAGATATTTTAAAGCATAGTTCTTCTTGGTGATAGAGATGTGTTTCAGTCTGCTCAACATTTTAAATGTCTCTCCCATTAGAATTAATTAACATCAGAGTGGTTTGTCCTTTTTTGTTGGAAGCACTGGAAATCATTCCTCAGCCACAGTGAAAATTTCTAGGGTAGCGGTGGTCATAGGTTTAAGAACTGAAATTCATGTTAAATTAAATGTAGCTGATGGCAAAATAGATTAATGCAGATGGAAGAAATTAGCCAGTGAATTAAAAAATAAAAGGTTACAGTTTGTAGTCTGGCAAATCATATGGCTTTTTTAAAAACCTCCTGTTCATAAGGAGCTCAAGTGATTTAGTTGCTAAAATACAGCAAAAGCTGACAAAGAGTCACCAAAATGGTTACAGACAGTGACCAAGCAAGCAATTCTCTGCTTGATAGGTATTAATGGGACTGCAGGGGCAACCTGCAATGATTGTGCTAATGGACCACCAGAGCTTTGTCCCCAGTAGGTTGGAGCTAAGTCAAGGATAGCACAGTGAGCTGGAGGCAGGTCTGACAGGACTGTGCAGGTTCAGAAGTAATGCACTTAGTTTTTAACTTTGCACGTTTTTATATGATTCCTTTTGGGCAGAGTGAAGTAGAAAACAGATTGGCAGTTGCAACAACTCACAGTTTTCAGGGGTGCAGCATAAGATACTGACTCAGTACTGTCTGTGAATTGGCATCATTCAGAAGCAGCTGTGAAAGGCTGAAGGTTTTGCTCACACTTTCTGAGCTACACCTTTTTCCATGCTAGTCAGTAAGGACAGCAAACACAGTCCATCTGCCGTTCATTTCCTGAGATCCTTGAGCAGTTAGCTTCTCTAAAGACTTCCTCTCTTGAAGTGGAGCTCTGGCAATGCTGGAGTATGCAAGCATTTGTCTCAGACAGCAGTGCTGGCAGTTATATTGAACTGGTATGTCTGGTCAAGTATTACACTTGCTGTTTGAGAAGGAAACACTATGCCATCGATGAATTTATCGTAAGAAGTGTAATCCTGGATTAATACGATACCTCCTTGGATGGGGTATTTCAGAGTGTCTTTTTCACCCATCCTTGCAGTCTTATGCAATTTATTTTCTCTGCTGCTGAGAAAATAAAAAATTAAAAGCAGCCTCATGTATTCTTTCATCTCTAATCTTTCTAGGAGTGACAGGAGCAACTCTGCCTCCTCAGCCACATCAATGACATATGAACTGCAATCCTCTTTAGGGTCTATTGACAGCTGGCTCATCATGTAAACCTCTTACAGTGTAAAGCATGAATCTGAATTTAGTGAATCTGTCTGATAAAAGGAAGAGTAAACCCAGAATGAAGGGTAATGAGGAATGCGCTTCTTCTTCCTCTGATTTGTATTTAATTGTGTAAGCTAAAACAGCAGGGCTATTTCATAATATTATATAAATACATGATTTTGCACCCATTGGCTGCATGTGGCTACTTTGCCAAGATGCTGTGTGTGCTGTATGTTGTGCCTCCTAGTGCTCTCCAGCGCAGGCCAGCAAGAGTAAATGCTCTTTGCAGAAGTGACGCAATGGAATTGTGTATTTTAGACATTGTTTTTGGTTCATGTTTACTTGGCATATTGTAGCCTCTGCCCCAAAACAAGTTAAGCCAAAATTGTAAGGAATAGTGATTTTTCAAAGTGAAAAAATTTTGAACACCAGCTTGTGTAAAACAGTTGTTTTAACTACAAAAAAAGTGCCATCAAACACTCATTACAAACCTGCTCAAGGTTGCGTGGCAGTATTGAAGATGATTATAGGACCAGAAATATTCAAACTACACTATTTTGACAGAAGACAGTCTGTCCTTGGCAGAAGAGAATGATAGATTGTCATAAGGATTTGGATGGATCAGTATCATGCTAATCACAGTTTCGAACCTATAGGTCTGTCAGCAAAAGTTGAAAAAAGCTCCACTGATGTCATTAGACTTGTCATGTTTTCCTTCAGATAGAAATCTGGATGTTTTTGAGGCAGAACACACAAGAACTTCACATCAAAAGCAGTCGACGAATGTACCAATTTATTCAATTTATTTTCAATACAGAATAGGACTGATCATTTAATTTTCTTTATATGTCAATCCAAGAAACCTTTTAGGCTCAAGCAGACAGGACAGAGGAAGGACATTTCTGGCTTTTCATACTTGGGAAACTATGAATCTGGGGAGATTTAGGTCCTACATATAATGACTTGAGATCATCAGAATTAGGTATTGACATCAGCTTCCTTATGGAGCCTGCCTGTGCCACATATGTATCTCTTCAGCGATGCAGTCTTCATGGTATCATTTTCTACATCACCTTCATTAACAAGAAAGTTGCAAGTAGGAGCATACTTTGCCCTTCTTGAGGTTACAGTGTTTGATTACTGATTAAAATAAATTAATATTTAAACTGGCATAACACTGCAGTGCCGAGATTCTAACCATACCTCCTGCAATGATGAACAAATGTTGATGGAGTCCATCCTTCCTTTCTAAATCAATGGCCTTTAAAAAAAATAGTATGTCTATGTGCTTTTTGTGTGAAGTTAAAATCTGTTCTTTTAGCTGTGCCATGTGTCATGATAATTTTTCTCTCCAGCCCATGCTATTTTCTAATGCTTCTGGAGGAGATAATTCCTGTAGCTTTAGTTCTTCCACTATTCTGATTAACTTCCACATTACATAACCTTAAAATAGTACATTTGTTTTTCTCTGAGACAGTGCCCTATGGACTTCTGCTTTTCATAAGCATTTTTTGTTTGGTTGGTTTTAAAACCTTTCTTTGCAATTGTAACCTACTTCTAAGTGCCATGACTCAAATGTGATCTCATTGTGTGAGGTTTAAATAGGTTATTTTTGTGCAGAGGAACAACCATTATTCTGTATTGAATCTTGAGGTGCAGAAGAGCTACCTCTACATTAACTTTTAAGAACAATATGTGGTTATGGGCATTTTAGTGTTTATCTCTTTTTTCTTTTACTGTGACTTTGTATATTGCTCTGCTGCCTAGAGTATCCACTTACCTTTTTCCTTTGCATTGCCATATTGTCAGGCTATTCCTGCTGTGTCACACTGTGGATAATTTCTTTTTGCAAACTGCCTGTGCAGACTGTATTAAAAAGACAGTTTTCAGTGCAGTATGTGTTTATCTTGGCAACAGTTTCTGGAGTTGTTTTATTCAAAAGATACATGTGAGAAACTGTGTTTTGTTAGTACTATACTTTATCCTACATTCAGGCTTCTGATGTATAGACGCTTCAGGCGTCTTTTATTTGGAGGTGCTGTTGATTCAAGAGCACTAAACCTTTTTGATCTGTTTGAGTTTATAATCAAATAGCTGCAGTAACTGTCTGGTCTAACACATAGCAAAGGACAAGGTTTGGCTTTTTTCTTTTTTTTAATTGAAACCCTGTTTTTTCATGATTTTAAAAATGCTAACAAGAGGATTTTTTAATTGAAAATTAATATATTATTCAGGTGCAGCATCTGCCTGAAAAATGAAATACTTGTAAACTTATGTCTTTAACTTTGTAAATCAGGTGCGCTCCACATCATCTCTGCTAGGGTGGGACCAGTAACAGAGATCCTTCATCTCAATTCTGATTTTGTAGACAGATATATCTGTCTTGCTTCTTTAATGTGGTTCATTTGCAAGGACTGACTGCGTGTTTTTATTCATCTGTCTCTTTGTATAGCAGCTTGGAGCCTCCTGCCTGAATAAGGGGAAGAAGCTGATGACAATGGTCAGTCAAGGAGTTTCTCCTTTCCTGCAACTAACCTCTTGCTAAATACTTTATTTATTTATTTACTTAATTTTTAAGCCATCAACACTGACACTTTCCCTTTTTTCTTTGGGATCAGAGAATTAGGTCTTATTTATGTCACCTCGTGTCTGGATACCCAGAAATTTTCATGCGTATGCAAAGACTTATTGTCCATACAGCCACTGAACAGAATCCTATCTTTTTTCTGGTGATCACTATCCAGGATTTATTTATCTTTGGGATGGTGATTTTTAGAACATGCATAGCAAAATATTATGACATTTCTTATCAAGAATATGTTATTTCAGGAGAAAGATTGAAGGAAATCCCCTTTGTGAGACTATGGAGAAACCAAAGTGTCACTCCGTATAGGGCCAAAGCAAACACTATGTCTGAGAAGAAGGAATCTGGGACTGGAAAGGGTCTGTGACTTGAGGGGAAGATCATTGCAAATACAACATACAGTTACACTGTGTTGCTGGAACAATGTCATCTGCCATGCAGGAAAAGAATTTTCCTTCTGAACCCTGAGGAGCATGATCACTGTTTTTTGACTTTTCAGTGCACAGGAATACGTCCTTACATGAAGAAGGATTACAGATTAAATAACGAGGAAGGGAAGCTGAAAATACATCATTATTCTTAGTTTTTGTGTTCAGGTTTCCTCAGCTGAGGAGAGACTTGCTGACTATAATTTCCCAGCATGAGACAAGGAAATTCTCTGTTTCTTTGCAGTGCACTATCTATAATCCTTTTATTACTATTTTTTCCCTCCCTCTTTTTAAATTTGTGAATCTCAGTTGAATATGTTGACTGGCTCAGATCTTTGTGTTTCAAATTCCTCTCTCATGACATTGAATCAAAAATTTGTGTTTTAAAGCTTCTTGTTAACATAAATTAGATAGCTCTTTCTCTGACATGGTAGCCTTCAGGTACCTATACATATCTGAGGCCTTTCAAGGTAGAAAAAGATGTCTGATAGCAAAACAGAACGAGTTTCCTGAGGCTTGTAAACTGCATATGTTAATGTATTTCAGTGATACTAGTGAAGGGAAGAGCATCATCTTTGTGAGATAAAACTGTATTTGTTCCTAGAGGTTTCACTGAATATTCTTCAAATGTAAAAACAAATATTGTATTATTATCAGCTACCTTTTTATTCTGTTTGGTTTCTTTAATTTGTTCCTCTGGGATTTTCAGCACTTTAAAAATATTTGTCTGTGATGCAATTCAAGGTGGAATGCAGTGGTTAGTGATGTGGGTTTACTTTGTTTTGGAAGTTACTTGTTAGTAAGTTAAGAGGAAATTATGTTTGGAAGGGCTTGATAATTCTTTGCATTCCTAGTCAACACTGAATAACTTTTCTGGTGAAAAGTTTTCTGTATGACAAAGAGATTTCATCTAAGAGTGAAGAAAATGTACATGAGGAAAGTACTTTTTAGTGCACTGTGTGGGGCTTATACATTATTTAGTGAAGGCTTTGTTATCTCAGAGTTAATTCTCCAGGTTCATTGTATAGTCAACATAGGTGGCAGGGAGGATGAAAGCAATTTGAAGATGTCTCTCTCTTACCAGTGACTGTAACTATCTTAGATCAGACCTATAGATGGTAAAGGTCATATGGATAACCTCAGTTTCTTATGCTCAGCCAGAACTTGAAAAGGAATTCTTATTATCTCCATTACAATTAAAATTATTAAAAAAATAGCAGGATGTTCATTATAGTGAAAAAAATGCCCATTATTTAAATATATGATAGCTATATATTTCACTGCAAATTATTTATCTTAAAATTTTACTGCTGTTTCTTCTATGTCTGCTCTGAGTACTGCGTCTCATTCCCTAGATTTGGAGAAAATTTTAGCATTTTTGTTGAGGCCAGTCCACTGAGATCAGGGTCTACATAAAGGCCATAGAAGTTGTCCTAGTTATATTGTAACACTTTATGAGACAACAACTACTTATCAGATAGAGGGGTTCTTGAACCTGCCTTGCTTCATTTTATTCTGACCAAAGGGCAAAATACAAGTCCCAGCAAGCTTACTGTAGTTGGTGTCCATCATGTGCTTTTTTAAAACAAAGCTTAATTTGATGGCAGCTTGAATTTTTAAGCCATGCAGTCGCCTGCTGCTTGCCTTCACCTCTACTGTCTCTCTGAGCATAGGAATCAATCACATTTTTTCATGTTGTTAATGAGCTTTTTTGTACATCTGTCTGGCTTTTCTTTTTTTTTTTTTTTAACCTCCAAGCCATGAAAACACTTTGTTTTTAGTGACAAAGTTACCTTTTTCTCTAGAGTTGCAAATCTGTAAATGTCATCTCCAAATTCTTGGAATGAAACAAGTAATGACAATTTTAAGATCAATGTCTTGGAAAAAAATAGAGAAAAGGAAAGAAAAATAGCTTCTGCATTACTTCATCTCTAAGTATAGTTCACTAATTATTCTTTTCACTCTTCAAAACTGAGGTGAGTGGCATAAGAGTATATTATAAGACTATGTAAGGCCAGAAGCATAATTACATGTGACAGATCACTACACTGTTTGGATTAAGGGAAATTATATCAACATGAACCTGTCTCACCATTGTGTAGAAAAGCTTTCCACCACCTAGGAGGTAGTCAATTGTCTTTTTTGATAGCACTTCCTTTCTTTTATCATCCTTAAATTTAGATAGTCTGAATCTTCATACTTCATACATACTTCAATCTTCATATATCTTCGTATATGTTCCCCCAAGCCTTTGGGCCTACAATATCATATCACTTCAATGCTCAATGAATAACCTTCTTTAGAGATGGTCACATCATACGTTTGTTTCTCAGACCTATCCTTCTGTTTGTATTTCCATCATCTGAGTGCTCCATCTTGCATCTTTAGGAGAGTCTGGTCACTTATGTAGTTAAGACATTAAATTGTGACAACTTCCTTAACTTTTGAGATTCTTGGAATTGCCTCACAGACTACAAAAAATGTGTGAACCTTGTTTTATTTGTCATAAATTTAGTTAGCGTCAGAGCTGCTTAAGCTAAAAGCCCATTGTGAATACCAAAGAGAAATGTTGGCATTTAAAAACCAAGCTTGCAGAATATGCTAAAGTATTACAAGTGTAGCCATGCTTACAGTGTTGCTTATAAATTGCTTCCCTATAGCAGATTCATTTTTCCCTGCAGCAACTGAGAATAATACCTCTTAAGAGGTTATCTATGTAATCTGTATAGAAACTGGGGTTTTGGAAGTTGCGCCATTACCCGTACCAGCTACTGCTGCCTATTTAAAATTTGCAGCTTGCTGGCAGTTGCCAACAGCTAAACTGTTTTGGCAGCAGCTGCTCCTGAGATGTATTTTCTCCTTCGGAGTGTCTGCAGTTTTTGTATGCTATCTCCTGTAGCTTTCCAATTTCTTTGCTGAAGCAGAAAATAGAGAAGAGGAAATAGCAGTTATGCCTTTTCAGTGCAACTTCTCAGTCCTTCAAAGGGCAGGCTTTTTTGCCCTGCTTCATCACTGTGGCCCTGCTGGGCACTCATGGAGTTCTGGGGTGGTCCTGGTCCCTGTCCCTGTCCTGTTCCTGCTCCCTTACTGGGTGCTGTGGGATAAGCCCTGGTTAGGGAGGTCATGGTCCTGCCAGATCCACAACCACCCTCTGTTCCTGGCTCCTCCCACAGGGTGGCCGGATCTTGTGATGTCTTGACATGAGACTGAGAAATGTGTGGAGAACATCTTAGTCCTTTTAGTTAGTCAGGGAACTTAAAGGAACTTCAAGGCTCAAGGATGTAAGTATATTCTTTTAGCTTGACCCACTGCAGTGATGCACTGATCTGTTAACCACATCTTGATGTCTTCTTGGTGGAGACTTCCCCTGACAGAGGAAGGCAAAGACTCTTGATGAAAAGGAGCTGTCAGGTCCTGGAGGTATCTGAAAATTTAATTTCTCAGGGAAGTACAATAACCCTAGAAAGCCTGATTTGATTCAAAAAAACCCAAACACAGGAAGCAGTCTATTTCCAAGCTATTTCTAAACTTAAAATTGCCCTGCTTCTTAAAATAGCAGAATATGGCAGAAATGAAAGAAAAAAGACCACTACCACATGCTATTTCTGTCTTGGAAAATCTCAGCACACATTTCACTACATAGAAGATCTTTCGAGGTTCCTTCCAACCCTTGGGATTCTGTGATTCTGTGATATTTCTTAAGCATGTTCTTTACTTGCTTGGGGTCTTAGCATGGCAAACATTTCTCAATATGACACCTGCCAGTTGACTGTACCTCTTGCAATGTCTTGCTGTCATGTAGTACCAGCACCACAGTCTTCTGGAGAATTCTGTACAGTCCTGTCTAATAGAAAATTAGGAAAGTCAAAGAGAAAATGAGTCTGTATTAAGTAATGCTTTCATTGTTAAATTTTTTCTGACATCTTAATGGTGCATGCTTTTAAAGGGTCTAGAGGTTATTTGCTGATTTAGTTGATGCTACCATAAAGCAGTCATCAGAAAATGTCTGGAGCCTGTTTAGAGATGTAAGCTCTGGAGTCTTTGATCCTTCCCTTGACTCTTAGTATATCAGTTGACTATACTTCATTTGTGATGGGTAGTCATAACAGTTCCCCATGACGGACTGACACTGAGGAGAAGACATAATGGAGTCTTGTGTCTCTGTGTGGGCACATATATATCATAATGTCCATAGATGTATGCTAACAGCTGCTTAGTACACAGTAAATGTTTAAAAGCTGAATGCTATGATGTTGGCCAGCACAATTTGTACCATATAACCATTGTCCAAAACTGGACTTTAACAGAAAATGACAAATACCATATTTGCTGGAAGAATGTGTTTTAAATGGGGCCAAAAACTGGTGTGGTGTTTTCTTTTTCTAGGTTGTTTTTTTTTTTTTTTTGTAAAAAGCTCTCTGCTTTTCAATTTGTTCCTGCATTGTGCATGTTTAATACTCTTTTTCCCTGAAAACCTGCTTTTAATTTTTGATATAGTAAAATTTGCAATAAGTTATGTTCACAGCTGTTGATGTTCTTGCATAAAACTTATGCTTCCATATTCACCTCTTCTTCAATTCTGACCAAATCCTTTCTGTAGATGTAGGAATTATTGCTTTCTGTTGTTACAGAAATAGCTTTTACTGATAGTTACATGCACGTCATAACATATGTCAGATGAAGCATTTTATTAGCTGACGTTTAAAATGTATGTTTTTTATTATAGGAAGTGAAAACTTAATGGATTGTGTGGCATGATTATACTTTTCAATACAAGGCTAAATAATAGGTTCTAGCCAAACCTAGTGACTATTTTAAGTATTTGCAAGCTGGCTAGGATGAGAATGGTCTTTTTGTTCCTCAGGTTTCTCTTGTTGTGTGCTTACATCTTTAGGTGTCCTCTTCTGTAGTGTATTTGGGATTGAAAGGTAGCTTCTTGCTGAACAGCAGTTGCAACCACAAAGTCTTCCCTGTCCTTTCCTTTAAAGTGGCACATTAGGAAATACCTGAAAATGTGATTGTGGGGCAGGTCTCATGCTCAACAACAGGAATAGAGTTCTCTTTATGGAATTAATCCAAAGTCCCCCGAAGACTTTGGAAGTTATCACCTGCCAGGTAGTAGGAAACAGCCGTGTGTTGCAGGTGGAATCCTTCTTCAGCTGTTGTCAGGCAACTAGACCTTCATCTGGGGTGTGGACAGCCCTCTTACAATGCTGAGTTACTATGGAGACAGTCAGAAATTGTAATTGCTTGAAAGATTAGCAACTGGAAGTATGACTTTGATTGCAAGTAACCAGCTCAAAAACCGCACTTCCTCAGAACAGACCTATACTCCTGCAGAGAGAGACAGAATCTGTGTATATGATTCACAGCAGTATCCAAGTGGTTAAGAATCTTCTATTTGAAAGTTTTCTCTTAATTAAAATATAAACTATGCCCAATTGTAACAAATGTGAAAAGGAATGTGGCCACAGCAGTGGTTGTACAGGAGGCAGGATATGCTCTTTTCCTGATGTCAGTTCTACATGGATCTTTCCATATGAGTGATGCTTTGTAAGTCTTTAAAAAGGTCCTTGTCAAACACTTTTTTCAGTAACTTTTGGTTTTATTTTTCTCCAATGAATTTTGAATGAAAGGGAAATGAGAATGGTAAATTTTTTTTGTGTGAAGATCCATGAACCTGTCTACATATAAATATATACATTTGTAAATGCACTTATTTCATGTCTTGTGTTTGATGTATAAAATGCTAATGATTTTTGAGTTTGAACCATGAGAGAAGAACAGTGAACACAATTGGTGTTCAGCTTACCATTTCCTCAACTGTACGTAGTATAAATCCAGAGCAGTCCTTTCATCCTATGAATGCATCTATCCACAATGGGCTAATGAGCTGACCTCCTGATTATCTCCTTGGTAATGTTGCTGAATTGCTTAATGGAGATGGATTGAACTCCATTCTAGCATCTAGGTAAAACCAAAGTTTCTAGCTCTTTTGATTGTGAAAAAACCTTCAAAGTGTAAACTTCAAAGGTTTTGAAAAGTGTCACATTAATTTCTTTCCTTTATCTAGACAATTTCAATTGCCATCCACTTGCAGGGCTGAGGAGCACCAAGAATGGTGCTAAGAAGGTTTCTGAGCACTATAGACTTGTTCCTCTAATAGCAGGGGGTCATTGGGCCTTCCTAGGTTTTATTTGCAGATGATTATCTTATGTGTTATCTTTTAATAAAGTGGGTGACCAATTCTCCCCACTAGTGTCTCTGCAGAAGTAAGATGGGTACAGAAGGGCTTGCATTAGTCTCTCTGTTTAGGAATACTTTTGTTTTTATAGCCCATGCTATTTTTTCATGATATTACAACTTTTCTTTCTAGGCTTTCAGCCTTCAAGGTTCTTATATGCCTTGATTAGCTTTATTGTTTGTATTACTCTCATTCTCTAATTAGAGTAATCACATCATGGGGGAGTTGAGGCTCTTCTGTTTTTTCTCTAATTATTTTTGTTTTGTTGAGCCTGGCTGTTTCCTGCTGCTTATTCTTGTCCATGTGTTTTTACTCTCTGCAAATTGATGTTGTCATATATTAATTGTTTTCATTTTATTTGAAGACCTTTTCCATTTTTACTGTATTTGCCATTCCTGGCAATCTGTAAAACTCTACATTTTAAAGTTCCATTTAAAAGTGGCAAGACCTATACTGGCAGGTGGGCATAACAATTGATCAAAAAGAAAGCAAAAATGATGCCTTAGCTAGCATTCTGGATCCTTTACCTCAGGTTTTGTCATTTAAACAACCTTCCATTAACTTTTTATTTTCCCTTTATGCTTGCCATTGCTGTGGTTGCTTTGTCCTTCAGCTCTCTTTGCATAATGGTCATTCACAGTAGCAGTTAAGACCTGCTGAGGTGAGGTATTGTCAGTAGATATATGTATGCCTATGTAGAGCAAAGCAATGTTGGTATCGAGCCCTAACAATTAGAAGAAATTGGAAGTTTTTGTAGAGAGTTTTATGGTTATTAATCTCAGAATGTACATGTGCTAGGAGAAAAAGAAGTAAGTGTGGAAAGGTTAATGGTGTGCTCAGTATGAGGTTAGATCAGAACAGCATACAATACATTTTATTTAGAGCCTTCTTTTGTGGAGAGTGGCATCATTTTTTTAAAAGCAGAAACAGCTAATCAGTCTTTGCATGAGTTAAATTTCTGACTGTGCAAGTTCAAGGTCCACCATTAAAATTGTCACCTTTGGATGCAAACTTTGAATATAGTGGGATACAGGAGTTAGCCTCCATATCAGGAGCAGATCAGCAATGCTCTGTGAGCACACATTTAAAGTCCTGACAGTGATTTTGCTACCCTTACAGATTATATTTTGTAAAAGCTCTGGGTAATCTTTTACATCTAGGGCCATGATAACATTAGAATAGCACTTACTTCAGAATACACGAGTTTCTCCGCTCTAAACATTTTGTGTGAATGTTATTCTCCTATTTAAATGTGGAAGCACTTAGATAGCTTCAGAGTATGCACTCATCACTTCACAAATGAAGTGTCAGTGCAATGTAGCACCTGAATTGTAATCTTCTCAACATTTGATCTGAGGTACTGGATAATTCAGTCTCTATAACTCATTCATTCTCTTCTGCTGAGACTGCAAATACAGCGCTTGCTGCAGAGTTTGAATGACATTTGTTCCACTCAAAGATGATATAACCATATCCAGTCACTCCACACCTAGAATATCACTAGATAGATAGATAGATAGCTGTACTAAACAAGCAAACTAAAGCATTAACTGGAGGTTTTAATTCTACAAAGTGTGAGTTCACACATACATCTACAAATTACAAGATATTCCACTGTCTTCCATTTGCTATAAGGTTAAATACACAGATCTTTCTTTTTGGACTGTCCTTACGTTTAGAAGATTGAATTATCAGACATATTCATATATTTTTAATTAGCTGTCTATGATTTTATAATTTCTTTCCCCTTTCAGTCCAGCAATAGCAGAAGAGATTTTAGTTTTCTTCTAAATGTCCCTGGGAATAAAACTGTCTGCATATTGACTGTATGTCTAGCAGATTTCTTTGGGACTTTCTGCTGTTGGGTCGTGACAGTTTTGTACAGAATAAATCAGAGTGTGTTTGAATAACGGTGGTTTGATGGGAAAAGTCTATGGAAGAGCCAAGTCTTGAGTATTGCAAAATGGCTCAATTAATCTCTTCCAGAAGCCTTCCCCAGAGCTGGACCCCTGTGATTGTGCTTGATTTTATTCAGCTGCTTCTTAAGATGGGATTTATATTTTAGCAAAAGACTTCTTAACAGTGCTAAGCTGCTGTATGGCAAGAGGTAGTTTACTCTCTATTAATTTTATGCAGCACCAGGACCAAGACTTGAAAATGTTTGGAAAGAATTGTGCTGCAGGACAAAGCTTTCTTCCCTAATACAAAGGGTGCTGAGGTTGCTGTACATATTAGGAGATTTCTGGTGACCCATGTCTCAAATGAAATTTACAGGACAGAAATTATCCTATTATTTTGTGTTTATGAAGTATACTAATGTGAATTTATATGAATAAGTAGCATTCTCCATGACCGTAAGGAAGTAGCTACCCTGACTAGTTCAAGCGTAATGAAAACCTTGATTTAGGTGAACACCATTCTTAAACAATATTTAACTAGTTAAATGCATTTGTACCATATATTATGTAGAACTGCAGTCGATCATTGTACTTCAGATATACTGATTTGTGTTTAATTTTGTCTTTTTTTCTCCTTCAAAGATATCACTTCAATTTTTCCAAATTATTCAGCTCAAGGTCAAAAAACACTGGCTTTACAGAGAAGACACCACTACTGAAGGTTTCCTCAGAAGAAAATGGGTGAGACACTTTCATTTCACTCAAAATCTTTTTCTAAGCTCTCTTCTATTTAATAGTGCATGGTTCTTTCTTATATCCTGACACCAAACCTGCTGGGAAATAAAGTGAATAGCAGGGGTTGTAAACAGAGAATTATCCTGAAGGGCCTTGAGTGGAAAGAAATGGGGAAGGGAAAGATGTAAAGTCTGAGGTTAGGGTGATTAGAGAGCCCTAAGGATAGGCAACTGCAGGCTGTATGTATGCTCTTATTTCCTCCATGTGGTGTTACATCAGGTACAGTGAAAGACACAGCAGAGCTATAGCATGGATCCTTATAGGGGATTTACACACCAAATCCTGAGGCACATCTGCTGGTGCATTAGAGAGATGGTTCTCCCAAGTGCACCTAAACATCACGGGATCTCTGCTCTTGTGCCCAGTCTACCCAGCTGTGTCACCAAGGGGAGCTCAGTCTGTACTGCATAGATCTCTGTCAATCAATTTTTCCATTAAAATCTCTCACAGTGAACCTGAGGATATGCAAGGTCAGTTACATCTGCCACCTGTTAAAATAAACCACTGTTTTGTTTTATTATGTTCCCCGAACATGTGTGACAGGTTGCAGTGCATGGCTCTTCATAATCCAGATTTTACCACAGATGATGACTCCTGGGACAACAGCTCTGCAGAATTTGAGCAAAGGTTTCAACTGGGAAATGAAATTACATGCTTGTCCAGATCTGCTTCTTCTGAGAGATATGAAATCTTGGACAACCTTCATGTCAAGTTCAATTTATCAAGGATGAGGTCTGAGTTCAAACATTAATTTACTTCTTTTTCCATTATTTTTATTTTTTTTAATTTCTGCAGGGATTAGTTTTTAAGTATAGATATCTAGAAAATAATTTATTTCCTGCAAATTAATAAAATAACACTTAATGATTAGGGTGTATCTTGCCATTGACAGTTTTAAAAAAACCTGGTGAAGCTGAATATAACCTCTACCTAATGATCAATAGTTCCTTGTTCTTACAAGCATCAATCATAACACCTATTCTAAATTTGTAATTAAATGCCTTCTATATTGCTTCTAACATTTCTTTGAAACCATTCCTTAAAAACCCCTTGGTTGATTCCATAATTTTGGTGTTTTGTTGCTTTTACGAAATGCTTCACTTTAATTAAAGTATGTACTAACACAGTCTCTCTGTAGTTTTTATAGTAGCTTTTCAAGCAGCTTTTTTGCAGTCCAAAATATAACTGATTGTTTTCTATCATTAAGTACTTTAGTATTTTTCACTCTTTACCTTTGTCTTTTACCTCATTTAGGCATGGAGGAAATTGAATCTGATAATGTATTAAGAAGATACCAAAGTAATAAGAGGTTAAGGTCAAATTTTCTTGGGATTTTTTTGCCTCAGATTTAACTGGCAAAACCTTTAATCTTGGATACTAATTCTCTCCCCTTCCAGAGTTTTAATACTTTTCACTAGTTTCGTTTGGCCTCTACAAATAGCTTTGCAGATCTCCACGTTGATCCACAGAATCTTTCCAATGAGATGTCAGTGCATCTTTTCCCAATTTGTATGTTATCTTAGCTAATCACAGTTGTTTTCCTCCTTCCATCGTGCATGTGGTATTGTGTGGAGTGCTAGTCTCCTGCACTGCTGCTCAACAAATGGAGCAGGAGAGTTTCAGTGACTGCAATTTGCGCAATATAAGCAGATGTGAAGAAGTTTGGCAGATTAATTTCTTCACACTCACAGTAAATTTCCCTGGTATTTAATGGAACAAAGGTATTGAGTGGGATTGTAGAGTCCATTGTTTCCAGTACAACATAGGTTTATAATGTGGGGAGTAGAGTGTTTTTATGCAGAACTTCCCTTGAAATATTTTCATTGCTATAGAGCAACTTGTACATATGGGACCGGCTCTTTGGCTGTTGTAAATCAGCATAACTCTGCTGAGATAATAAATGGAGTTAAACTGCCTGACACCACCTGCAGACCAGACTAAAAGTCATTTGGTTTAGAACAGGGAGTGAAATCCTTCATAGATTTGTGCTTCATGCATTTCCAACTGAAGTCAAATAGGATTGTGCTGGAGGCATATATCAGTGCAGGATTTGGCACAGGGTTTCTACTTGTATCACTGTGCCAGATTAGTGCTATAGCAAGAGACAGATTGCAAGCCACGGGTGAGTCAAAGGCTGATCACTTCTCAACTGTAAGCTGTTAAAAGCGCTGTTTCCCTAATACAAAATGCCACAAAAACAAACAGATGGGAGGAACAAGGCTTTCTAAATTCTACATTTAATAAAGTGACCATTTTCAAAAGCTTTTTTTATTATACCTTGCCAACTCCTTTAGATGAGTTTGTGTTATTTATAGCCAAGTGGTTATGAAATATAAAGCTTAAAATCAAGTTAATGTTGCTTCTTGTTTTAATAATAATAATAAAAATTTCAAAGTGCAAACAGAAAATATTAAGTACATTAAAACCCCAGTCTGGTCTGGACTTTGGTAACTCATAACACAATAAATTCTCAAAAATACCTGAATAGAACTGTAATGTAGAAATAGGGACAATAGACAAGCAGGGTAGAGGATGCATGACTAAGCTGGCATTAGGTATTTCCTATAAATCATAGAATTATAGAACAGTTAGGGTTGGAAAGGACCTTAAGATCATCTAGTTCCAACCCCCCTGCCATGGGCAGGGACACCTCAGACTAAACCATGTCACCCAAGGCTTTGTCCAACCTGGCCTTGAACACTGCCAAGGATTAAGCATTCACAGCTTCCCTGGGCAACCCATTCCAGTGCCTCACCACCCTTACAGTAAAGAACTTCTTCCTTATATCCCATCTGAATTTTCCCTGTTTAAGTTTGAACCTGTCACCCCTTGTCCTATCACTACAGTCCCTAATGAAGAGTCCATCCCCAGCATCCCTATAGGCCCCCTTCAAGATACTGGAAGGCAAAGAAGCTTTCAGTTATGAAGTGCTGATAATGGTTTTGTTGTCATTCCTTTTTTTTTTTTTTCCCAAGCCTTTATTTTCTTCTTTCCCCTCCCCCCACCATGTTTTTCAGTAGAGCAGGGGCACCTGGCATTTCTGGAAGTCATCTTACTGGTTTCCACCCCCTCTTGCTCTGTCTTCTCTAGATTTTCATGTTATGCAAAAGTTTACATAAAGTTACTAGCACTTGTGTTTCATAAGTTATTGTAGCCCCTTCCTATCCATTTGCCTGTGGCAACACATTTTTATTACCTTCTGGGTTTTTGTTCCTGTCTATTTGGAGGAATATAAAGAGGAAGTGATCTTTAGAAAACAATGTTTTTCAAAAATGGGTCTCCAGTCACTTATGTTGCTTTCAATCAATGAACTTAATATAGGGAACTATTTCCACTGTGATTAAAAATTGTTCCTGACTCTCTTCACACTACTCTGCTTTAATACTTTGTTCTATAGCATCTGCCAATGCAGTTATTTATTGTACTGTTCCCTTCTCAGCTGATTTTTCTACTAACTTGAAATTTTTTTCCTTCCTGCTTGTCATCAGGCTTAAATCAAACCTTACATTCATCATTCTGTCAGAAAAGCAATGTTTGAATGTTCACTTTTGTTTTTTTTTTTTTTAAAAGGAATGAGAACATCAATACCTCCTGTTAATGAAAAGACGTAATAAGGGCATAGCACCAAAAAGAGTTCTGTAAATTAAGACATCTGTGTAACATACTGTTGGGTGGTCAGAAAATAATTAGTTAAGAGTTGCCTTTTATGGTAACCTTAAAAAAGATGGCAATTTACAAGTGCTAAATCTTAAAATGTATTATTTGAGAGCATGCATTTTCAACATCCACATTTTAATTTAGTTTTAATTTAGAGTTATTCTTTCTTAACCCAGTAAGCTCTGACACCTCAGAGGATTTGATGTCATCACATCTCCAGAACTGGGTATTCCTTCAATGGGCACAGGCATTCTATGGAAAAAAATATCTAGTTTTGCTAGTTGTTTTACCTAGAGATGCTCACGAAGTGTATTTGGTTTAAAGAAGCACTATTACAATCAGAAGGTACTTAAAGCTGTTGAACTGTCTTTTCCCAATATTTTTCAGGATGTATATTAGAAGTCCAATTTTTGAGAAAGTCATTGATGACACCACCCCACTATGCAAAAAGTTATGCTTTCTGCTTGGTCATGCCACCTCCCTGTAATGGCAATGCTCCTTTGCCTCCCTGGGAGCGACCAGCGTGGGCTGATGGGGCTATTGATCTGTCAGTGGCTGGCAATAGCAGTGGAGAAGCAGCTCCAGGTCCTGGCACCAGCTCATGCTGCAGCCTTCATTCAGCTTTCCTGAGGGGAAAACCTTCCTGTGCAATGAGACCCAGCTGGCAGCAAACCTGGAGCGAGAGCCTTTATAGTCACTAAGGCTTCCCAAGTCCCTGCTTACTCTGAGTTCTGTGTCCATACTTTGATGTGGTCTATTATCACCCAGAAATGCTTACCATGATGCTTTGGAAATGTCAGAGCTACTAAGAGAACAGAAAAGATTTGTTTAAAATTAGCCATATAATAAATTCGTGTTTCTTATGTTTCAGATGCTGTCTAAAATACCTAAAAGTTTCAGGCCTTTTTATCTTTGTAGTTGTCTGCTCTGTAAGTACTGGATTTGCAGTCTTCCCCTGGCCCTTATTTCACAGAATCATAGAATCATTCTATTTCCTTAAAATTAGATCAAAATGAGGTATAATATGTTGTCTTAGCTAACAGAAAAATGTCTTGAGGGTGGGAGACAGACAGCAAAGAGATGAAAATATTGTTCAGGGCTTCATGCCTAATCACACCACTGTTTGGTGCACTAGCCACCACCCTGGGCAATATGGTAGTGTAAGCAGTTGAGGCTGAGGAGGCAGCTGGCACTCAAATTTGTATGCCCTTTACAGTTGCTTGCTGAATTTAGGATGAGTCTATGAGTCTTTAGATAATGGCTGACACCTGAGGAATGTTCATAGGAAAAGCTGTGCTGGGGAAGATGCCACAGCAGTGCTGTGGAAGCTAGAAGGCCACAGGGAGGAAAGCTGCCCTCCCCTCCAGAATCTTCAAATCATCAAAATCTCAGACTGCAAGACTTGAGAAACATTTCAGAAGGTTGGAGTTTATGCTTTTAGTTGCTGCAAGGAACTCCTTTTTGTCTTGCAGGGCTTCTGTATCAGAAAAAAAATAGATGACAATCTATTGCCTCAGATGTGGGTGTTGCTTTCCAGATAGATCCTGAAGATTACAACTTTGTCCCAGGAGACACTTGGATAAAATACATCAAAAATTTGACTTTGGCAGTAAATTTACAAAAGGAATATTATTTATGTTTGTTAAGTATCCCAGGTCTGTTTTTTAGCTGTAGTGTAAACATACCTGAAAATACTGAAAGCAATCTTACAATTTAATGTACAGATTGAAAGACTTTAAGTATTTGAGATAATATTTGAGATAATTATTTGAGATACTATTATTTGAGATAATATTTTTCAGTTTTTGTGTTATTAATGAATGTTTTTTATCCTTGCCCTAGATTTTATTTGCCACTTATCCAGATCAAGGTGTGTCCTGGCAGATGTTGGCTGTATCACCTCTGGAAAGTTTCTGTATCCTTCTTTCAAACCCCACAAAACTCAACTGAAGTTTCCTTGATAAACTGATTGAACTAGGTGTGTGGTTGTTTTCTGTTTTACACCCTGAGAAAACTGGGTGCCCTCAGAGCCTGGGCTTCACTGAGACTTGTCCTTTGATGCAGGCCACAGTCATGCTCCCTGTCCAAGTCATATTGACTGGCACCTGCCTGTGTGCCCTGTGGTTCCCACCTAGTCCTTGTGTTCAGCTTGCATGAAGCCAAGAATGCAGAAATGAAAACTCCTGTATATGCGGTGTACATCACCAGGGCTTTCATGGCCCATTCTGCCAAGGGAGGGTGTTGTTGGGTCTTTAAGTTCAAGTTTTAGTCAACTGTTGTAACATAGCTTAGGGATTCCCTCTCTTTCAACAGATTTTGAGTTGGAACCATACTTGCTGCATTGTACACACTGACTTTGCAACCATCTATTCCTTTTGTTTGTTTCAGGAAAGTGCTGGTAGAATTGGGATTTGAGTTCAAACAGGTGTTCCTTTATTTCACATTTACCTATCATGTCCAGATGCTTTGAGTAAAATAGGTGTCAGACAGTCAGAATACAGCTTTCCACTTTCTTATGCAACAAACATGAAGCTGAAGCTTCTTAATTTGTGTCATGTGTGTTGAAAACTGGATGTTCTGTCTCCTACCTGAGGTCACAGAGCTGAGAGAAAATATGTGAGAGGCAAGCAAACCAGCAAAGCCATGCTTCATTTTCAGAGTGATGTGGTAATTCAAGTAAGAAGGGTCAAGGAGAAAGACTGCATTTCTAAATAAGGTTTGGAAAGGGCAGCAGCAATTCTGAATGTCATCTCACTCTTGCTGCCAGTCTTCATTTGCACAGAAGTAAGCTCATGTGGTTGTTGTACACCTTGTTGCATAGTGAAGAAAGTATTCAGCTTTTTGTTTAGGCTTGGATAAGATTAACCATTCACACAGCAGTGTTGAATTTGTGATTTATGCTGGTTGACAGACTGTGGTATTCCCAGTGGACATTAGGTGCTACTCGGAATGTCTACAGGAATGTCATGGTAGCCTGACAGATGTGCTGCAGTAGTCCTTGTGACAAACAGTTTAGAGGTTATTGTGTGAGACTGCTTTGGGTGGAAAATATGTCTCTTAACTCATATGATGCCAAATTATGCAAATGAACACCCTTTAACTCTTGCATATGCCCCAGAAGCTGTTAAGAAGCACCACATGGGTATAAATCACTGCACTTTTTTCTGAGTTCATGTGCCCATGCACACTGATGCGAGTGTTATGGACATGTGTGCTGTGTGATGTGTCTGTATACAGAAGAAAATTCAAAACAAAGTTTGAAACATTTTTAAAAACCAAATCAAGTGATCCCCTTTGGGCTTCATGTCCTTTGTTATCCTGGTGTCACTTAGATATCTGTGGTTTTTCTGTCACACCCATTAGATCTCAGGCTTGCTCAGAGGCAGGACATTCTCTCTTTGGTGTTGGGAGGGACCTGCATTAGCTGGTGTTGGGGTGACATCTTTTTAGCACTTTTTCACTTGCTCTAGTTCCCATTAGTTCCCATTAGTTTATATTTCTACACCTTTATCTCTTGTCTGAATTTACTTCAGCTGTTTTCTTTCCCATTATATGATTTTTTTATTAGCCCAATTGTATCTCTCTTTGCTTTGCCTATCCCCATGTGTACAAATCTGGCATACAGCACTGA
Source organism: Melopsittacus undulatus (assembly GCF_012275295.1). Taxonomy (NCBI): domain Eukaryota; kingdom Metazoa; phylum Chordata; class Aves; order Psittaciformes; family Psittaculidae; genus Melopsittacus; species Melopsittacus undulatus. Next base: position 67,362,979 of record NC_047528.1, on the reverse strand, counting down.
GGTGTGTTGAGTCCAGTTTTTGAAAACAGTATCTTGCCTCCTGTGAGTTAGTAGAAGCTTTTTGAGTTTTTAAGCTTGCTTTTCCTGCCTTTATTTTTAATAGTGATTTCCCTATGACACAAGATACAAATTCAGCATATTTAGTATAGTTTTTCAAAATAGTGGTAATGGTGTTCCTTCTTAACAACACTTAAGAATTAGTTTCTTAAAAGTTCTGACAGTCAGATCTCTCGTGGCAGAAAAAACTAAGTTTTGAAGCTGGCTAGCGGACTCTTTTCTGCAAGAAGCAAGATTCAATGCCCCAGTTGATGTAAATGTGTGAAGCTCTTTGGTTTTGTTTTTTTTTCTCCTCAGATCATATGCTTAAAGGTTGTATGTTAAGTGCAGAGCATCAATAATTAATAGGATGATGTGTCTTTGGAAAGTAGATTATAAAATGGAAGAGAATACATAGAGTGAATAAATTCAATAGTTTTAGTTACATTAAATAGTTTATTTATTACATTAGTTTATTTAGTTACATTTAAATAGTTTATTTAGTTACATTAAATAGTTTATTTAATAAATTAAATAGTTTTAGTTACATGCACCTATTTTAAAACATAAATGTTTTTATTTTCTGTAACCCTTTGGCCATTCAAACCTTCAGGCAACTTCTCTCCATTAACTGCTCAAACAAACTGATCAGTCGAATAAGATATATTCATGTTCTTCTCCGTAACTTACATTGGTTTTTAGGCTTGAAGAATCTTCTGAAATGCTAAATATTCTCCATGTTTGTTCCTTAGTTTCTAATAACTTCTGCCATGATCTAAGCAAAACTTTATTTTTTTCTCCAGCAGTGAGGAGCAGACAGGTGGAGCAGAACTGTGCATTAACTTTTTGAATTGAACTAGGCTTTATGAAATTAGAAAGTAATGGGTATTTGTCAATGTTCTTAATGAACTATGCAATCAAACTATACGCCATCACAGTTTTTTAAAGAAGTGTCTGCCTCCCTGATACAGTGCCTTTTTTCTTCCACTGCACCTGACACAGTTATTATTATTATTTTTACACTTCTCTATATTAGAAGTATTTTCTTTTTACAAGAAAAAATAAAACTTCTTCCATCACATTTCTGTGCAATGGGTTTCACGCTTACCTTGTTGAGCTGTGAATTTCCATCTTTACTCTGTCCCTGGTGAGTGCTTCAGTAACAATCTTGTGTTTCCCCCTCAGCCTCTGCAATTGTGCCAGTTCCTATTATAGGTGAGGGAAAGCTAGATCAGCCTAGGTGAACCATTTTGGTTCAGAACTTCTTTTGGACCTGAAACATGATCATAAATGGGGAGTGAATTGTGAATTCTGACTCTGGACAAGGAGCTCATATTTCTACAAATACATTTTAAAGCCTTTCACTCCTGATCTGGTTATTTGCTTTAAATGTTTGATATCTCCTCAGTAAAATGTTCGGAGCAAAGGCTGACATTTTGCAAGGTATATATTTGCACAGCACCCAATCTGAAGGGTTCTTTACTCAATTGCTCTTTACGTGCCAGACACAACTTAATGAAAATACATCATTTCAAGTCATGGCTGAACAGGTCTTTGATTAGTCCAAATCAGACAAAACAAAAGATATCAAATACACTAGCCAGTGGCCATTGTCACTGACTTACCTCCTTCTTCGGTAGCTCTGAGGGATGTCATCACTTCCAGTTCAGGTTTAAGATCTCAAATTCAGAAATTAGAAGATGTGTCTCAATAGCAGTAATATGCTGTTTTTTTCTCATTTCATTTGGATTCAGTGAAACTATTTAGAATGATTCCACATATGGAAGTTTATGGGGAGACTGAGCAGACATAAAATGACCCTATTATCAAATTCCTTCCTGAAGTTGCACGAGTTTGAATGATCGTTGCAACTGTGTTAATCATGGAGCAAGAAAAGGTCACTAGGAAAACTTGTAATCATGCCATGATGATTAATGACACTGATAATTACTATACCCACTCCCTGAACAAGAGGTATGTATAGAAAGAAAGGCTGTGAGGCAAAGAATTTAATCAGATTTTGTTAGACCCTTCAGCTTCCACAGAGGTTCTAAAGATGTGTTCTTCTCCAAGGAAGCATAAGTTAACTTGATGAATGAAACAACCTCTCTAATACCTTTAGTTCTTTTCCCCTCTGATATTTTTTTTCAATTTTTATTTTGTAACTCTAGTTCTCTACTGACAGATATTCCTCCATCATTTTTCCTTGCAGAATACATTTAAAAATCATTTCTGTTTGTTGATGCTGTTGGAAATGTACTAAGCATTTTGGCCTGCAATGTTCAAGCTGCTAAGTAGACGAGGGAAGACCATGACAACATGCAAAGACAGGCAAAGAAGCAGAATCTCAAGGCATATTGAGAAAATATTGTAGAAAAGAGTTTATTAAGGACTCACAAAACTTCTAGAACTGGTGGAACACAGAGAGAAAGGATGGATCCAATATAGACAAAAATGGAACCCCATTGCTGACACTCCAAAAAGAAAAAAAAATTACATTCTTCAGATGGGGAAACCAATAACTGCAGAAAAGCATGTGGTTCAACTTGGTATATTGTGAAGGGATGACCTCATAAGCTACAAACAGGGATAGGACATCAAAAGAGAAAGCTGCAGAGAGTGATGCAGAAATAACATAAGTTAAAAACAACATGTAGAAACAGATGCTAAGACCCCTGCAAAATACTTTCTTTAAAATGGTAGTATCCTAGGGAAACTAGCATGAGTGACCTGGCCATAAATCAGGATCAATAGTATATGGGTACCTCAAAAACCTGGTGAAAAATAATCAAGTATTCTCAAGGTATGTTTTACAGTAGGCAGAGGAAGGTATACAAGTAGGTGTTAAAGAAAGCACGAAGGCAGCCATCTGCATGCAAATATAAGAGAATCTCTGTCAATCATGGCTTTTCAGCTAGCTCTATACATACTGTAATAATGGCATGGTTCAGGGTAGAGCAGCGACTCAGTATCTGAGAAGTGACTTGTCCCAGCTACACCTGACTCATCCCAGGCTCCCTTTATAGTTAATAGAGAGAACCAATGCTTCTCGTGAGTGAATCCTCTCATCTTTGTGTGGTAGTCTAAAATGAAGCAATGAATTCTGTCTTAACAGCATTCTCTTTCTACTGATGTTAAAGGAGTAACCAACTCAGATGCGGATGTCCAAGTACAGAACTATAAACTGTAGTGAACAAATACCAATTCAAATTTTAGCCACTGCATCCATTCTATTGTGTTGGCTATGTAAGCTAAAAGAATGTAAAGTGACATGAGGTGACTCTCACGCACTATTCAGTACCTTATAGGAGCGGCTAGTCAGAAAACCAAGATCAGAAAAGAACAGGTTTAGCTCTGAGCAGTGGGCCCAGTCTGGACCCAGATGTAAATATAGACAGCCACTGTGTAATGGTTCACAAAGCATACAAAAAGCCAAATCCCTTGACAGGATAATTCACAGCAGTAATATAATTTCAAGAATTGAACTACATAAAAATGAGGCAGCTTAGCTGAAGTAAAATAAAAAATAACAGCTCTGGCTGTAAATCTTGTCAGGGACAATTTTTTGCTTTAGAGGCCCACACTGGAGGCTACATTACAAAAAAAGTTCAGAAAAAGCAAAAAGTCCCAGCAGAATAAAAGGGGATATTAGAAGTAAAAAGATAGTTTTCCCACAAGTTAGTCATATCAGAGTGATTTAAATACGGAGGAAATCACATTCTGGCAATTTAAGGAAAATATAAAACCAAGATAAGGCAGAACAAAAACATTCTGAAAAGTAGCTTAATAAAAAAATTGCATTTTGATTCCTATAAGTGTGGCTAAAGCTTTCTCCTGGTTTGTTTTGATTCCACCTTTCATAAAGGCTGTGATCTGCCGCAGTATAACAATGGAATTATGACAGAGTCTCTAAATACTGTTTGGAGAAAGATACCTCTGATGGGATTTCAGAGCCTCAATGCAGACTGGTGAATGATGTTCAGTTCTACTTGCAATCAAAGGAGAACCTGTTTTGCTAGGACTCTTTCTGATAATTTTATAAATGCACAGAAAGGAATGCAAAAACTTAAGTATCTCCATCTTTATAGGAAAAGAAGGAAGGAGACACTCTTCTTGAAAATAAGGTTTAATTCTTCCCCCCTTTAATTTTAACCATCCTTTATAATAGCTCCTGAATGTGTCATCTAGGTAATTACAGGATTTATTTTAAAAGTATTGCTTAAAAGGAAGCTGCTATAATTATATGCACCTGAAGCTTTTCAAGACATAAATTACTGGCTACACTCCTAATAAAAGGCAGACTGTCAAGAGGTGTCCCAAATCATGGGGTTAATGACTCTAGGTCAGCTGGCCTTTTAGAAGGTATAATTAATGTCTCTAGTTAAAGGTATAGCTATAGCTCCTGTGGAAATTAATATTATGTATTAATTAGGACACAGAAAAATGGTGATGCCAAAACACACTTAAAACTCTTCAGAACAGGAAAAGAACTATTGTAATTTGTATTTATGCTTGCTAAGGGCTGTGTGTCTAAATTGTCCTGACAAGAGGTGGTCTCCTGAATTGTTGCATCCAAGGCTATTTTTTTATCTTTTCTGTGTGATTCCTTTAAGCAAATAGATGCTTGGGAGTTTCTTTCTTAAGGAGTGGCATGTGTGACACTGGTGCTGAGTGCTCTGCTCACTGGGCTAAGTGGGGTGACAGTTACATTACTTTGCAACATCATGAGATCTGGTAGGGTCTTTTTTGGGTTAATATGAGATAAATCTTTTCTCTAGATTCAGTTCTGCTGAGTATGTGAAGAGATGCAGCTCTTTTTAAAGATGAAAGACTCTTGCATAATGTCACAAAGTTTTCCCAGCTGGGACTATATACTCCAGCTCCCCCAAAAAGGCTTGTCTACCATGGATGGCCCTACTGTGGTTCACTGGGAAGCAGGGCACAGTATTACTTTGAGTCCCCTGTAACTATCCTGTATTTTTAATTCTCCCATTAGAATCTCCTGAGTTCTGTGGACAAAAAATGACTTTCTGGAAAAATCCTTCTGGTAGTTTGAACTTGTATGGCTTTTTTTTTGGAACAGTTTCACTCTTCTTAGCATGCTCAATTAAATGTCAGATGTTAAAAGTGTTAAGATACTACAGCATGTGATTAAGTTACATGTTTTCAACAGAACACGTATGTATTAAATCAAGTCTTTTCCTTCTTTAAGTTTTAATTTTCTTGGTGGTGCTTTGGCTTTTTATCTGGTGAGTAAAATTTTGACCAGAAAGCAAATCCTCTGGCATGAATAGGACACTGACTATTGTTTATTTTCCCCATGGTTGGAGCTTCCACAATGTTTTCCTCAATACAAATTCTGTAACCTTTAAATTGCTGAGTTAATGATGCTGCCTTTCACCTGGCAAAAGCACTTGAAGGGCCTTACTTCTCTGCCTCTATACGTATTTCTATATACTAATTTGGATCTTAGTATACATACAGCATTAGATAAAAACACTGGTGGTCTCCAAAAAGAACCCTAGAAAAGGACAGAACCTGGCCAAAACAGTGCTGCTTGGTGAGAAGTAGGCATCTATTTTGTTCTTTACATAGTTTCTTAAACATTTTAGCTGAAGAATATGTTTTTCAATATATGTTGACTATATTTTTTGCTGATATTTGCACAGCCTATGCTATTTTTTTACTGAAAATTTACACCTTAACAACTTTATTAACAGCTATGAATCTGACCGATTTTCATGATTCTTCCCTGTTGAAGTTAGACATAGGAGGCCCATTTGTAGAAGATGTAGTTGATGACCAAACAGAGGAGTACATTGTAGTACAAATCAGCCAGTCTGAAGATGCTGGATCAAGGAGGAGACACCAGCAGCAGGTGATGGTCTTTAAATTTTTGAGATGTGTTTTATCACTTGTATTTCCATCACCATTGTGCAGATTAAATCGTCATGCGTTTCCCTGCTGTGAGGTGTGTCAATGTCAGCATTAAAAAACTTGTTCTAATAAAAGTAAAGTTACACATTCTTTTGTCTGTGTAAGACTTCCTTTAGCTTTGTAAAATTTGCCCCCCTTGCCTGACACTTAGCATGGAAGTTCTTGTGTTTAAAATTGGCAATGTTTCAAAAGTTGTCTTAGAAAGAGAAATAAGTGCAAAGTGCCTTTTTGCACTCACTAAAATACATTTTCACATTTTATTGCGAGTTCTTTTCTTTAATGTGTCACATTTATTTGCTTTATTTCTCTTAAGGCTTTCTCATCGTTGTTGTTTTCTAACAAGTTCCTGCTCCTTTCTTCCAGATAACTTGGCAAAGGAGGACCTTTTACAACCTGTCATTGTTTATCACTGAAAAATAAAAATAAGTTTCATCATTTAATAAATAGCACTGACATACAAACAACTGTCTGCCGTTCTGTTTACATGATGGGATGGCCTGCCTCTACTTGTGACAGCACAGCTAAACAATGCTGTCAATATTTCTGCTTTCACCCTATCTCACAGTCTACAGCAAAAGATTAGTCCCACTACCTCAACATGGCAAACAATACCATAATAGCAATTACTCTTTAAACCACACAACCCCACAAAGAGGAGGCTGTTGTGACCTGTGCTGTCAGCAGCAATCCCCAGGCAGCCTTCATGCTGCTGTGGGGCAGCCAGTGCAGAGCTGGCTGCAGCAGCTCACCTCTGCTGGCGTGTCAGTGGAGGTCCTGACGCAACTGAAGGAGTAGGTACCCAAGTTAACCTTCCCTGCTCTTCAGACATGTCTCTGTGTCAGATGTCCTAGGCTGGCTGATTAAGCTGTTTTTTTATTGCACTTTGCAGCATACAGGGTCAGGACAGGCATAGGATTTAGGTCCTTGTGTGAACATCAGTGTGTTGCAAGGAACAAAGTGTTTATTTTCTGAAGATATTTTTAATTTAGTTTTTTTTTTTTGTTGTTTTGTTTTGTTTTTTTTCTGGAAGATCAGCAAAGAGTAATTTTGTTTATTGAAATTCTACCATGTCTGAGGGTATGACATCGCTCCTGGGCCTTTCATCATCTCTACCTTATGTGTGTTAGTTTTCTTCCCAGGCAGTTTTGGGGAGTGAACCACATTGTTGTCTCTGAGTCTTAGATGCTCCCTGTAGTCAATATAAAGTGTGATTTGGCATCCTGTCTCTCCTGCACCTCCTGGATGTGCCTCTCACCTCATTGATTGAGGGAATGAGTTTGCTTCAATCAGGTGGATTAATTTAGGCTGATGTGCGCTATGCCCTGTCCTAAATTCTCCTAAATGGACGAGAGAACAAAAAGGAATAAAACCCTACAGCAGAGACATATCACTTTCACTGACTTTTAATATTGCCAAATGTTCTTATCTCTTTCAGGTGGTATACAACTGGTCTCTATCTTTAAGTTCAAGAAGAAATCAGCAAATCATCACAACACGAACCTTTCAGATACCAAACAGGTTGGCTAAGAGAGACTGAGAAATGGACCATTGAAACAGTAGTTTACTTAGACCTGACTGTGAAAAAATAGCTAGTGTTTTAAAAATAATACATCATTGTCTGTTTCAGAGGGGCAGGAAAGGATGAAATTTTATTGCTTTTAAATGGATTTACAAGGCTGGTTTGTACTTGAGTTGCTTTCTAAACAATGCTATTTAGAGGTGTAGAATGAAAATGTTAGAAAGTTGATTGTGATTGTAAATATATAACACATGCACAAATATTTATAGATACTGAATATAAAATTAATGCATAAATAAAACTAATGGTATTTCATTCCAGAAATAAGCAAAACTTCTTTTCTTTCTTTTTTTTTTCCCTAGAGGCACCATCTTCATAAACATTCAAGCTTTCCTACAAGGGCCTGGAAGTGTTCCTCTCTCTATGAAGCATCAATATCTCCATGCAAATATAGAGGCACAAGTAACAATTGCGTCCATCATCTTAGTAGGTGTCTACGTGCTGATCATACTGGAAGTAAGCCAGTTTTGTACTTTGATTTTATTTTTCCCTTATATTGTAAATGGAGCATAAGGAAGGGTTTCATTGGTGGGCTTTAATATATTTTTAATATATGTATGTGAATCCTTGGTATACTATCTGTGCTGCTAGTGGCATGAATAAGATACATGTGAGGGAATTGTTCTGAATTGTAACTGATTTTGGCAAGTTATATTAATGTTACAGTGATTGTGTATATTTTTCTATTAGGATCTAATGGATTTTCAGTATTTTAACAGAATTATAATTTGGCTGTGAGAATGAAAATAAGCCTGGGTTATAAAAGGAGTGTAAAACCTCTTTTTAAGTGAATTATTTTTTTAAGTTAACCAAAGTTTTTTTCTTTACCTTATTCCCTTCTCTAAGGCACCTTAAACAATGAACCTAGTGTACTTTTAAAAGGTTAAACTGAGCACGCTTTTTAATGAGTGACATTTAGAAATTCTTTTACTGCATTATTTTATGAAGAAACTGAGTATGAGTTAACATGAAGAAGTGAAAGGACAGGGAACTTTAAGTATATATTGCAACATCTTTCTGAAGCCTTGAGGTACCAAACCCAATGAAAATGCACTGCATCAGCACTAAGGATGGAAAACATGTCCGAAACAGCACAAGGCTTCAACTGACTTTTCTGAACTGAAAACACTGTCTGATTATCTTAAAACAAGATTGGAGGGAGATTTTTTTTAATTATTATTGTTTTATTTTTTTTAATTCATGTGAGCATCCAGTCTGTCAGTGAATTGTCCAAGTTGAATCACACCTGATTTACACTAGTATGAAACAGAAAAGTGAATCAAATTAAGTCTTCAAGGTATTCCATTGCAAATATGTCCCAGCATGCTCATTTTATGTCCACATCCCTTGTGTATTTTAACTATACATCCTGTTAACAGCTAAAATTGTAAGATAGTTGAACACCTTTTAATCAAATATCAATAATGGGTACACACAACACGACAGATGCTTTACACATTTAGATTATGTTGTTCCGCAATAGTGATTTATTTATGAAGCTTAAAACACCTCTATGTGCTTTATAGATGAGCAAAGGGATATAATACTAAGTGTGGAGGGGGACTGGACTAGATTTTACTATAAATATATGTAGGCATGCACCACAGCACCAAAATAATCTTAATACTTATAAATGCAGCTTTTGAGTTGTTTTTTTTAACACCCCCCCCCCCCCCCGAAGTATGCAACCCTTTAGAAATTGCAAAAAAATCAGGTTTTTAATGTATGTAAAGGGTGGGTTTGTGCTTCATCCTAGAAAGCTGCTTTGAAACACTTTATGTGTAAAAGGAAATAAAGGCTTGAAACTGAAAATTAAAGGCAAGCAAAATATGTATTTTCCTGTAATTTCTAAGGAAAAGCTTTAAAACAGCTCTTTAGCTTATTGTTCCAGTGAAAAATCAAGGACAATAGAAACAGATTCTTATAAGTAAAATTTTAGAATTTTAAAAATGTGAAAAGTCACCTTTTGCTTCGTGATATTATCTGTTTTCTCCATAACACCTGTAGGAATGACAAGTGCTACAACCAGAGTAAATTTTAAACTATGAATATATAAGCTTGAAATAACTGGCATAGAATGAGAACTTGACTGTTGTTTGGTTCCCTCAGAGATCTCTTCCAAGAGATTGATGTAAATATTGTTAGACTATGTAATAATAGCTTACCTTATATTCAATGTTTATAAGTTTAGTGCCTGAAGTCCTGCTTTCTCAACACATTGCTCTCTCTATTCCATTAGCAGTTGTCACTGTTAGAGAAATCAATTGGTGTTGCTGTAGGAGATCTCTCTCATGGGTTTTCATTCAGTGTTGCTGCTCTCCATCTTTTACCATTTTTTATCATTTTCCTGTGTTTTATTAATTATTTTTGGCAATATGGGTTCAACCTCAGACAGTGTCGATACACTAAACAAGGCTTAGAGCTATATTTTTACATATTTTCTTACATTAATGAAGAAAGAAGCAGCACTTTATCAGTTATGACTCACAAAAGCCACTTGAAAGTGTGCCTCTTTCTTCTCTTGCACAGCACTTTTCTCAGAACGTGAACTGTAGATCTGCCTCAGCCCCACTGTCCTCATCTTTTAATCTTTCTTCCCCCTTCTCCCCTTGCCCTTTGCTACCTTAGTCACCAGGGAGGGTGCAGGAGAATAAACTGCAAGGACTTCTGCCTCCTGCAGTTACAGATGATGGGAAAAGCTGATGAAGTAAGAGGTTCCTGTTGGAAAATGAAGTGCACTTACAGTAAACTGTAATTTTCTCAAAACTTTCACCACTGTAAAGACACAGAGTAAATTCTGCTTTGAGGCAGCTCTTTGCTTCTATGTTGGCATCAAATCCCCAGGAGGTCAATGCATGTCATGGGCAAGTCCTTGTCAGTGGAAAATTCTTACTGTCTCAGGGTACACTGCTCTTCATAAAACACAGCACATAATTTCTTAAGATATTTATTTTAAGTGTTCTTTCTTTTGAAATTGATTGCATGTTATGTATTCCTGAAATGCAAATATTTCTGGTAAAAGAAGATGCCTTTTTTCCCTCTTTAATTTCTAACGATTTTTTTAAAGCTTACTACAAATATGAGTATTTTCTTCAGTCTAAGTTTGTTCCTTGAAATTTTGATATGTTGCTTTTACTTTCTTTAGATGGACACCTCTTAGTTACATTTTCTGTTTGAAATCTGTGTTTTTTTTTCTTTTTTTTCCCAACGTAATCATCTTTTCCTTCAGTACCTAGACATTCATTCTCTTGAAATTTTCGAAAATCGATATTTTGTATAAATATTGATAAGTTGCCTTTTTGCATTTCAGTCTTCTCTCCTCTGCCCCTCTCTCAGAGGAAAAAGGAGAAAAAACATCTGCTTCTTTTGGTATTTTTTAATTAATCTATCTGAAGGGGGCCTACAGGGATGCTGGTGAGAGACTGTTCATTAGGGACTGCAGTGATAGGACAAGAGGTAACGGGTTAAAACTTAAACAGGGGAAGTTTAGATTGGATATAATGAAGGAATTCTTTACTGTTAGGCTGGTGAGGTACTGGGATGGGTTGCCCAGGGAAGCTGTGAATGCTCCATCCCTGGCAGTGTTCAAAGCCAGGTTGGACAGAGCCTTGGGTCACATGGTTTAGTCTGAGGTGTCCCTGCCCATGGCAGTGGGGTTGGAACTAGATGATCTTAAGGTCCTTTCCAACCCTAATTATTTATGATTCTATCATTCTATGGTTTTATAGACTTGTTGAAAACAAATATTTCATTTTGTTCTTGAAAGCCTACACAGCATTGGTAATTGATCCAAGTGTATATTTAAAAGCAAGAAAAAAGTGTGCCAGGTTTACCTTTGTTGATCTCAGCTTTTACCATCTGACCCTTCAGGTTTACTGATAAACATAGCTAAGATGGGATATAAGTATGCTTTCACTTTGGTTTACAGGGACACGTGGTGTAAAGTGCTGATGTACAGAGTTCAGTGCTAATATTGCTGTACTAAATTAGTTCACAATGTATTTTAAGATAGGCTTTTTCTAGTTTTGATCCTCAAAATGCATAGCCTCTTTTGATTAAGAACTTTATTTTTTACATTTTTATGCTCCAAACATCTTTGTTTTTTCAGCTAAGAATGCACTTTGTCTTTTGACTTCTTTTATTTCCATTCTTTTTCCAGCAAAGCCTTTTTCTATGTTTGTAGCTTAAGAGACTCTTTATATCCCGTTCACTCAGATTCAGTAAGAAGCGGTGTATGATTTCTGGTGGTACAGCATAGACAAGTAAAAAGTTGAATGGATAAAATCTCATTGTTCCTTTTTTTCAATACCGTAAGATACCTTTGATTTTCTTCTTTTGCCTGTATTTGTATACACAAAGAATAGGATAATATGCTGGTTACTCTGTTAATATTAAGAAATTTTATTGGTAATTGGAAAAGTTTCTTGAGTTGACAAAGCTCTTACTAGCAATTCTTAACTGCATGTTTGCAGCTATGTTGGAGCTACATTAATTAAAAACATGTAAGGAGGAATGTTAAAAATATATTATTAAAGGACATTGCTTTAATAATATATTTATTTTATGTTGTGGTTTAAAATGCAGTGTTAGCTGTTTATGATGCTTCAATGAGATAGCAGAAACAAATAAGAAGGTAATGATCTTTTTAAGGCTATTTTATAAAACTTTTTATTTAGTTGGGAGAAAAGACAGAATAACATTCATTTTATTAAATTAAGAAAAAATAAAAAAGAAGAAGCAATACTAGTAGCACATTAAATGGCAGAAAAGTGACACCAGCAAGTATCAGAAATTCTGTAAGAGCCTCCAGAGGGCTTGTTTAATCACAGGAGCTATCATTCAGTTTCATATCTTGTCTGGTAGGTAGGCCTATGAATGATCTTGCCTGGATATTTCAAATGGTGTTTTAATGATCTGACACCTTGAATAACATTTACATGTCTGTATTTCTCCTTAAAACAGAAATACTTGAAAGTGCGAGATCTGGCTTTAAAAGTTCTAGCTTTTTACCAGCATGAATTATTACCCTATAATAATAATTTTTATTACTTTAATGGAAATAGAGAGTGTTGGTTTCTCTTCATATTACTTTTCTGTTATTAACTAGCTTAAATTATGAATAAACATCTCCTAAGCTTAATTTCTTTAACTCAAAGCAGAGTGATTTTTAATAGCGTCTAACCAGCAGAATTTAGCTGCAGACAGCAAAATTTTAATGTGGTTCAGTCTGACCATTTTTCTACTACAGTGGGCTGGTTGAACCAATGTTGCCTTGCAGGAAGCATTTTTACAAATGAAATAAGGTGTTTGTTATTACTGCTGTCTGTGTTCACACAGTCCAGTTTTTGCTTATTTCCAGTAATAAGGCTATTTATCTGTACATGGAACATTATGCTTCGGAGAGAGAATAGGAAAACAGGAGAGATGCTCACTGATATACGGAATGTAGTACCAAGTGATGGTACTAGGCTAATCTTAAGAGAGAGTTTTTCCAATCAGGAGTCACAGGAACTAATGATGTGCTTACTCAACACGGTTTGTCACTTCCTATCCATTCTCCAATTGATCTGTCTTTAAATATAGACAGAGTGTGGATTAGAGTGTTCTCTCCGGCACATATATCCTATGAAGAGATTGGTAGCAAAGGGACAGAAGAAAATCCATGGCGTTTATTGGGAAAGACTGTAAAAAACAAAACTGCAGCTGCTGCTCTCCCTGAATTTTGTGGTGGATATAATATTCCTGCTGCTATTGCTTTCATTTGTGCTAGGATGGAAAATTGTGAAGAGGAATTAAGATGCTGCTGCAGGAGTCAACAGAAAATCAGGGTAGGTTTATCAGAACAAAACCATCTATCCTCCTTGGTGAAGAGTCTGAGCTATACCTCACTGGGCAAGAATAAAAGTTTGCCCTTAGTTGCCCCCCTTCTAGGGATGGGAGGGAGCAAAACTGCATAAGATTGGGGCAGAGAGGGAAAGACAGTGCCCCTGGGTGTGCTGGCCAGCTTCCAGCAGGGCAAGGATGCTCTCCTGCACACTTTTCCTTCTTTGAGAGACTACTGTCCTGACCTGGGAAGAGAGAAGGCTGCCTTGATACTGTCTTGGTTATCTGCAGAGTTTTGCACTGAGGTAGAAACGGTGCCAAAAGGTAGGTCCTGGAGAGTGAACTTACTAGTCTAAACCAGAAATCAGAAGTGTTGTGACTCTGGGCATTGCATGGAACCTGAATCCTGTGTAGTGAAACCTAAATCATAAAATCCAGTAGAAAAATTTAGCTTGAATTAAAATCTAGCTCCCTCTGAATCAAGTTAGCTGCATCTTTCTAGGACAGCATGGGATTGTGTGTCTGCTTTAAAGTTCCTATAACCATAAAACACCATCACCATTCAAAAGTATACTCTAAATTTCTTTTTCCCTATCCAGCTGAAATTGTGCAATATAATGAGAGCAGACTTAGAGTCATAGAATCATAGAATAGTTAGGGTTGGGAAGGACCTTAAGATCACCCAGTTCCAACCCCACTGCCATGGGCAGGGACACCTCACACTTAACCATGTCACCCAAGGCTTTGTCCAACATGGCCTTGAACACTGCCAGGGATGGAGCATTCACCACCACCCTGGACAACCCATTCCAGTACCTCACCACCCTAACAGTAAAGAATTCCTTCCTTATATCCAATCTAAACTTCCCCTGTTTAAGTTTTAACCCATTACCTCTTGTCCTATCGCTACAGTCCCTAATGAACAGTCCCTCCCCAGCATCCTTATATGTCCCCTTCAGATACTGGAAGGCTGCCATGAGGTCTCCACGCAGCCTTCTCTTCTCCAGGCTGACCAGCCCCAACTTTCTCAGCCTGTCTTCATACAGGAGGTGCTCCAGCCCCCTGATCATCCTTGTAGCCTCCTCTGGACTTGTTCTAACAGTTCCATGTCCTTTTTATGTTGAGGACACCAGAACTGCACACAATACTCCAAGTGAGTTCTCACAAGAGGAGAGTAGAGGGGCAGGATCACCTCCTTCTACCTGCTGGTCATGCTCCTTTTGATGCAGCCCAGGTTACAGTTGGCTTTCTGGGCTGTGAGTGCACACTGAAGCTGGCTCATGTTCATTTTCTCATTGACCAACACTCCCAGGTCCTTCTCCGCAGAGCTGCTCTGAATCTCTTCTCTGCCCAACCTGTAGCTGTGCCTGGGATTGCTCCGGCCCAGGTGTAGGACCTTGCACTTGGCTTGGCTGAACTTCATGAGGCTGGCATCAGCCCACCTCACAAGTGTGTCAAGGTCTCTCTGGATGGCATTTCTTCCCTCCAGCATATCAACAGAACCACACAGCTTGGTGTCATCAGCAAACTTGCTGATTGTGCACTCAATCCCACTGTCCATGTCACTGACAGAGATGTTGAACAAGACCGGTCCCAACCCAGATTCCTGATGGACATCATTCGTTACTGGTCTCCAGCCAGACATTGAGCCGTTGACCAACAACTCTTTGAATTTGGCCATCCAGTCAGTTCTTTATCCACAGAGTGCTCCACCTATCAAATTGATGTCTCTCCAATTTAGAGACAAGGATGTCGTGTGGGATGGCGTTGAAACTTTGTACAAGTTCAGGTAGATGACGTCAACTTCTCTACCCCTGTCCGTCAGTTCCGTAGCCTCATCATAGAAGGCCACTAAATTTGTCAGACAGGATTTCCCCCTAGTAAAGCCATGCTGCCTGTCCCCAAGCACCTTGTTGTTTTTCATGCGCCTTAGCATCCCTTCCAGGAGAACCTGCTCCAAGATTTTGCCAGGCACAGAGGTGAGACTGACTGGTCTGTAGTTCCCTGAGTCTTCTATATTCCCCTTCATGAAAATGGGGGTTATTTTCCCCTTTTTCCAGTTCATTGGGAACTTCACCTGACTGCCATGATTTTTTAAATATGATGAACAGTGGCTTAGGAAATTCATTTGCCAGCTCCTTCAAGACTTGTGAATGGATTTCATCAGGTCCCATGGACTTGCTCACATTCAGTTCTTGCAGTCTTCATGAATAATACTTTTAAGACATAAACTACGGGTGTACATTTGGAATGGTATCAAGGTATGCAGAGCAGGAACAGGCAGCAAAACCTCCTGAGATAGGTGTTGGAGGACTCGACTGAACAAGCGCATCCAGACATGGGGTGGATCCATCTGTCCCATCCCCCAGAGTGAAATACACACCTTAGAAGTTCTCCCAGAAGGACTGTGACTGAGCTATCAACTAATCTGTCTGGACTATCAAGGTTTACGGTCATTCCCTGCCTTTCTCTTATTTAAAAGAAGAGTGTGACCTCTGTGCATTTTGAGAGACTCAAAATGACTTCAAAGCAGCTATGCAGGAGCTCCTTTGCAACACTGCAAGTTGCTGCTTATAATGAGCTTTGGATCAGTATACCTGAGGTGCCTGATTTCTACTACTTGGATAGAGCCACTGTCACCAACAAGGAGGCTCCAACAGGCAAAGCCAATACCAGTTATACAAGCTATAGTCACTTTTACTTGCTGTAACTGCAGCAAAAGGGGTGTAAAAGAAGCAGATTGCTATAAGACAAGTACAGGATAAGTTTAAATTCAAACAAAAATACAGCATAACAGCAAGCTAAATCCCCAGCTGATTCCCAGCTTAATATCTTGTAACAATGGTTTTGTATTATTAATTTAATATAAATATTGATTTTACACTGACTTGCCTAATTGATAGATCTATCTTCTTAGATGTCTGGCTCTGCTCTGATTATGTGTGCTTTAAGGAAAAATACCTTCTTTTTGGGTGCTATAGTACTTCTGTAATATGTAAATTGGCTTTAATTAAGAAATTGCTAGGTAGAAGTTGCCACTGGATGGTGCTGCTTGCTATTCTAAGGAATTGTTAGGATTGTCTACTTTAAAATATATTGTTGCCCAGGCTTCACTTTATGCAGAATGTATTTTTTTTTAAATAATAGGAGTCATATTTTCAACACTAAGTGTAAAAACTAATTTCCAAATGTCCATTTCCTGTTTTCTGTTGCCTTTTAAAACTAATTTTGAACTACATTTTGTTCAATTTTTGAAAGACTGTCAAGCACATATGTGTTGCCTCCCTTGCATACTGTGTCTGTTGTTGTGGGTTGTTTTTTCCCTTCCTTTTTTGAGACAGGCAATAGAACATTAAATTAGCTTAATTGAATGCTGCTGTTCTGCTTCTACCCTGCCTATGGCAACCAAAGGGCCATGAAGCCTTAACATTTTAACAGGGTGTTAGAACACGCATACACTTCTAATGCACACAAACAGGGATGAGAACCACTCGGCTTCTTTTTGGGCCTCAAGTGGTGTCTTCCTTCAGCTAGAGCAAGGGCAAAAGTAAATAAAAAACATGAGAGAGTGTAGGTGGAAGGAGTGGAGCAAGATGTGATAAGAAAGGCAGAGAAGGAAACTGGAGTGAGAAAGAGAGACATCAGTGATTAAAGACTCCCCAGAGGAACTGCTGGCTAGAGCAGAAAGCTTCCTATAAAGGTAATGTGAGTGCTACAGTTTGATGTACTTTTGTTCATAGTGCATGGCTGTAATTCTGTATGGTCATATTACCCTAATGTTGGAAGAAGACTTACAAAGAGTCACACAGGGGAAGTAAAATAGCTTTGCTTTTTGGGATTTGCTCCATGTAATTTCTTTATGAGAAATTCACAGACTCCTTAGTCTTGACGATGCTGAGATCACTGGGGAAATAGAGATGGTGGCAGTTCTTCAGTTTCAGAAGACATTCTAGAACTGCAAAGACGGTCTTGCAGCCCTCCCCACATTGTGCTTTTAGGGCACAAAACTGAGTGAACATCGGAAATGATATCAAGGCATGTGAAATGGATGGAGACAGACAGCAAAGTCTGCTGAAATAGGTGCTGGAGGACAGGACTGATCCTTGCAAGAAGGTTTTGCAAGACTGAAAGCTCGCTGCCAGGTCAGCCTGTTGATATACCAAGGCTCTGGACATGTCAGCCCACAGTAGCAGTCTGGTTTATCCTCTTCAAGGTAACAACATCTGTCCTTTTTTAATGGCTCATGACCAAATCTCTCTACTTTAGTCAGACAGCAAACTTTTTTTGTAGCTAAAACATTACAGAAGTGAGGTGCCTTGGCTTATAAAAATGATCACTATCCTGTATTTCCACATGACTCCACTTTCTATTAATCTGATCTAACTCAAGACCCTGATTTACAGAATATCAGCTCATTCATCTCTGTATGCCTCTGTCCAATTTTACATAAAGTCAAAACCCCCAAATTCATAGCAAATAAAAAACTCACTTTTAAGATTTGACTCTGAGGGGCTCTGCAACAATTAGATGTTACTGGATATTCCCCTTCTAGTGTTTCCTGGAGGTGTGTAAAAATAATTTTCTTACATCAGAGCCACCCCAACAGGCAGAGGCCAGAAAACATCCACCAGTGGCTATAATGATAGAGATATGACAGACTCTTATTTTTTTTGTATGAATCTGATAGAAATATTTACTAAGTGTGATGCTATATACCTTTTTATTCCCACTTGTTATTAGCAATATTCTGTGGTGGGAAGTTATTTCAAAACCATACTCAGAAGTCTAGCAGTCATTTCAACCTTCTTTATAGATGAATAATCCCTCTTCTTGATCTTCTGATCTGTACAAATGCTGTTTCCCTCCTTACTTCCTGGACCCACATTCCTTTCTCCAGCTTTGTTTTTCCCCTGAGTTTCCAAGGCATAAAAATATAAGCGTTACAATAGTTTTGATCTTCCCATTAAGTAAGGATACATTTATCCTTGCATCCTTCTAGTGCTACTTTGAACCAGTTAATTCGATATTCCATATCAGCATGAATCTTTAGCACATCCAATTTTCTCTACAAGCAGCAAGAGCTGGTATCACCGAATAAAAAAGCTCACAGACAGTGAAAAGAATCCAAATTGTGCACATTATTCATTCAAATCCTTTGATAAAGCTATGGAGTAACAAATACTTTTGCAAAATCTACAAACAGCTCATAGATTTTCTATATAGAATAGGGGAATGAATTAATAAATAATTTATTCACAGAAAATAATTTGACGTCCTTAAGTCACAATCTCTCCTTCTATGCAGTTATGTTTTACATATAGAGAGAATTGTTGTCAGCTGATGAAACTTTCTGGCTTACTGTAGTTACTAAATCATGAATTTCAGGGCTATTGTTCCTAGACAAAACTCCCCAAATATCCCTACTTCGTATTTCTTAGACTGCTCAATCAAAATACCATAGGAAAACCAGTGAACTAATACAGGTGTTAACTTGCCTTGGATACCATATAGTATTATTTTTAATCACCTTCTGTTTAAAGATAATCATCTTAAGTAGTGCCATCTTATATTGCGAAACATTTCATTAGAAAGTGGCAAACTGCTGCCTTCTATGCCTTTTCCCAAGGCTTTTCCCAAGGCAGGATTGTTTACAACATGACTTTCTCCACTGACATGCTATCTGAGTGAAAAAAAAACCATTACAGCAGAATGTCATAGGTGGGT
This sequence comes from Melopsittacus undulatus, assembly GCF_012275295.1. NCBI lineage: Eukaryota > Metazoa > Chordata > Aves > Psittaciformes > Psittaculidae > Melopsittacus > Melopsittacus undulatus. The sequence continues at coordinate 67,343,880 of NC_047528.1, read as the reverse complement.
GCTTTCTTACCTTGGGGTTGTGTAGATGTTCGTTAGGGGTTACGCAGTTTACTATAGAATCTGATGTTGATATTAACATCCCCCCTCCCCCTGTTACAAGGATCAGCCATTTACGGTGCAATTAAGAAGAATGCATGTTAGTGCTAAAATATGCAGCTAATATTTCCAATTCCAGACACCTTTCCAGTCTGTGCTCTTTAGTGATCTTGGGCATATATTTCATGCATATGGTAGTACCATCATACTGACTCAACACTGAATTCTTGTAAAAATGAGTAAGCTGTTGATCCAGGGTTGGTTGGGTTTTTTTCAAGCAAGGCATACTTATGTATGGTGATGCAGTTTTGATATATTTTTATTTACTAAAAGGATATTAATAATAAGATTTTGTAAGAAATTTGACATAGTGTAAAGTCATATTTTATGATTTTTGTGTCTGCAAGCATAGAATATACAGAGATAGTGTCCTAATCTGCAGACAAAGACAGAAATAGATATTCTTGCTGTTACTGACTTTTGTAGTGCTTGTAATCACTTTGGGATACACATAATCTTTCAGCAGCTGTACCCTACATGGCTGCCTCAAGAACTGATTTAGTCCACCCCTGAGTACTGCATCAGTGTAAGTCATACTTTCTAAACTATGTCAAGCAGTTCCCTTTTGCTTCATTAAAATCCTCACAGAATTTACTTGCTACTGCTTAACTAAGTAATTCTAAGGCAATTAATTTTCCATTATCATTCTTTCTGCACTAGCTGTTGAGACACATCCTCTGTAAGGGGTTCCCATGTGTTGGGAAGAATGCCTTGGAGCTGAAGAAGCTGCAGTACTGTTTCTGCAGAGCTCGTGTAGGGAGCAACCCAGGGGGAGGAGGGTGAGGAGGTAAAGCATTAGCTGCCATCACCAGCTGAAGGGAATGTATGTTGCTATACCTTCACTAATTAGTATTGGTTAATGGTCTGTTTAATATAGGTGAGCATGAAGAAAATCAGGTAAGCATGTTTGGCTTCACTGACCTTCATTTTCTGATACTCTGATCTCACCTATACCTGACTATGTCCTGTATTTTTAGTCTATCGGTTTATCTTCTGCCCAAATTGTGCAATATGCTAGCAGTAAAGCAAATTTTTATGAACTAAGAATTTGATGCCATTCAACTTTGAACTCTGCCCTGCAGTAGATCCACTTCAAAGTATTGCAAGGCTTTTTTAGGCCCTTATTGTTTGCTAACATGACCTGAAATTTTCAGTTTTATTGCTTCACAGAGTTAGGAAAAATTACCTAAATTAGTTAGTTAAATTACCATTGTATTTCTGCAAATATATCTGATGTCAGTTTCAGGCTTTGGGATTTATTTTCCAAACTGTAATTGGATCAAATACATGTAACATGAAAAACTGAAGTTTCATCTCTATCCTGCTAGAACAGCTGGAATAGACCAAGGCAAAACAGACCACCAGATTTATAATGTATGTGACAGCAAATGATAACACAACCTCCAAAAAGAGATCTGACTGAAGAAAATCTTTTCAGAGGCAGTCACGCTAATGCTATCTTGATTATCTTCAGAATAACCAAAACTCCTTGTCTATGAAAATAACCTCTTCTCCTGCTAATCCAATAAACCCTTATTAAAACATAAAAAGGAATAGATATAAAACATGCCAGGAAAAAAGCTATCCTAGAACAAATTTACTCTCCTCCTCTTCTTCCTTATCCCCTGAGAAGAACTAAACTAGAGACTTTATAAAAGTCTAAGGGGGATTTGGTTGTTGATTCTACAGAGAAGGTCTTAGACACTCTTGAGGTAGGTGAAAAATACATAAAACCCATATGTGGATATAGGCTTGAGGAATAACTGTCTCCTGTTGAAATACAGCAATGCCGTTACTCTATTGAATGAAACTAATTTATCAGTAAAATAAGTAGTTAAATGCAACAGGCTTCACTGGAAAAATAGTGGCTAAGAAATGAATTGAGTCATTTGAAGATTTACATTAAAGTCACTGACAATCATCTTTCAACTGCCATTTATCACTTATAAATAAGGACTTGTGGAAATAAAATATTTGGCATGATGTGTCATTTATAAAGTATCTTCAGAAGCACATTCTGGAAATATGCATGTCCTGGATTTAAGCTGAGAAATGTGTGCTCTGAAATAGCATACAGGTAACCATTCAATTGCCTTCTAAATAATTTCTTTTTATCTCCTGGAGCACTGTACAAGATAACGTGTCTGGAATTTTGAATCTTCTTTATAGTGATGCTGTTGCAGTCTACAAAAGATTTGATGAACTCTGTGCAAACATTCCAAAGCACTTTCAGAGAGATAAATTTAAATCTGGAGAAGGTTTAGGTTGTCTGAGTCCAGCTTGCATTATAACTCTGGAAAAGTATATTGTAAATTTATATCAAGCACAAAAACTTGTGGTGTAAATTATATGGGTTGCTTTTATTTCTCACCTTAAAATTAACTATTAATTAAGAATAGAACTATTATACAGAACCAGCATCCAGCACCCCGTGTTTTATCACGCAGTAAGCAATCATAAGACAACATTTCTATAGATGATTATGAAACAAAATAACTATAAAATTTTTTCTCAATCTTTGCCCATTCTGAGCTGACCCTATAGCATGACCCTATGATGTTACTGTTGCCACACCTGCACTGTTGGTGTCTTTGAGAGCCTCTATTGTTGTAGCTTTGGGTGTTTTCATTACTTCTATATAATTCCGTAAATATACATTTCCTTTTTGAAATCTCTTCATCTGTCAGCCTAGTGATATCCTGAATCATGCAATGTGAAGAGTGAAATCTGGGCTGCATTATGTTCAATAGCAGTTTGTATTGAGATAACTGTCCCTTTATAGGAAGCAAACACCATCTCTTGCTGATTCATTAAGTCAGCATTGCTAAGCAATTGTCAGACAAGTATAAAGATGCTGTTAATGGTGAAAATAACCCTTCTGTGAAGAAATTATAAGGCTTGTAGATGGGTTGGGAGGTGGGGAGTTTCATTTTGCAAACTGATAGACTAAAATCTTTGTACCTTCCTTGTCCTCTTTTTTTGCGTCTAAATGGCCATTGCTTGTTTTTTTGTGTGTTCTTTTTTTGTTTTGTTTTGTTGTTTTATTTTTAAAGAAAACTTTCTGGGAAATGAGGCAAGAGACTTTTATAGTAAGTGAATTTTACAGAGTGTGCTAAAACTGACTGAATCATTGAAATGTGAGGATTCACAGTTGTGTAATGGAAGAAATAAGATGAAAATAAGAGGTCACTTTGAGATGTGGCCTTTATAGAATAAAGGCCACAGAGGATGGGAACATGTAAGGATGTATTCACGTGCAAGAGAGTGGAAACAAAAATGCAGGTAAGAGGCAAGTTGTAGAGAGTGTGGAAGATCAGGCAGAAGGGTTGTTTTGGATGGAAAGATGGAAAGAATTTTAGTGATGGCTTTTGTCAAAGGAATGAGTACCATGTAGCTGAACAGTGGCCCAGGGAAGAGTTTATTAGTGTTGGGAGATGCATTTTGAAAAGATGAAATAGAGAGGAAAATGTAGGTACCATAATAAGATCTGCAAGAGATATTGGCTATGTCAGTGTCTTTGATGAATACACGTTACACCGAGTCTTTTATTGGAATTTGTACATCTTTGCTATTGAAGTAACTTTTGGCCCACTGTTTCCTTCTGCTTCCATTCCTAGATTGCACATAAGACTTATACTCAACCTAGTCAGGCTGATGCAGTCAACCCAAATTTGTGATCTTATAGGCAATTCATATTTGAAAGAGAAATGCTACAAATTGGGGTTCAGTGTGACTGTCTTTGCTTATTGGAGAATACAGAAATTTCTCAAGAATGAGAAGGATCAGATGAACACATATTATTTCCACTTAATCTTTCCAAATGTATTTTAGATTCAGAACTCCACCAGATCTCTCAGCTTTCCTGGGGTTAAATCTCTGTCTTAATTTATTTCTGAGCTTTTTTGTACCTGAGCTTTTATTTATGGGTACTCTCTAAGATTCATCCTGAAATGACACTCATCCTCCTGCCAGGCTTCAAAAGGTTTGGATCAGATCTGTACTATTTTCCAAAATAATAATAATAATAATAATAATGAAATTCTAGTTAATATAATGCCCTCCAAATGTGTAGTAGATGGAAGTATGGTTCAAAAAGTGTCACAACTTCTAAGCTGCATCTCTTAATTTCTCCATTTGCAAGCTTTTTTGAAATGAGTTTGCAAATATATATATATATATTTGAGTTTGCTTTATAGTGAAAAAATTAAAGAGTAATCTATTTGTTCCTAAACCTCCCCAAACCTCAGCTTTTACGTATTTACATGTCTTTGAGTTTCTGTAAGTGGGCTTTCTAGGCTTTATGTTCCCATATAACTTCTACTTAATAGTTTGCTGGAATGAAGAGTTGTACATTTTACAAGTTTTTTGTAATAGAACTTTGTACCTGAATAATCTGTGTTCATTCTTCAGGATATCCTTCTTGTACATCCGTCTTGAAATATCACCAGGATGAAGGAACTGACAGAATAACTCAGCTTGCACAGAATTTCTTCCCCATCTTTCTGCAGAAATTAACACAAATTTCACCCATAGGTGACAGGAAACTCTTGGAAGCTGAAAGCGCAGTCAGCGCAATGCATGCAATTAAGTACACAACAGTGATGGGAGAAATGCTCGTGTGAAAATATGCAAATAAATTAAAGCCAGTCAAATCTTGGGAAAAACGTGTCTTTCTGAGAACTGCAAAAGAGGTAACATGTGTGGTGATTAGATGAGGAGAAAGTCTTCAGCCCCAGAACAGCTGAGGATTCCCCAGTACCTTACCCTTGAACATGCTTTGCCCTGGTAAGAAGCTGATCCCCCTCTGTAACCAAGACCTCCGCTTCTTGCCTTTTGTTGAAAAGAACTGTAAGGTATGATTCCTGCAACCTGTCATCAGCCACAAGAACTATAAAATGCTCCCCAACTTTCCAGAATCAGAAATGCCATATGTATGTGTTCATATGAACTCTCTGAAACTGGAAACCAAAAATGAAACCGTGACATATCACATGCATTTCTATGGGAGCTGGTGGGAGCTGTAAGGTGTACCTATTTACTTTTAGTTCATTAGGAGATAAAATCCTTGTTCTGGTCTCCTGCTTTGTCACTACAAATAGGTTATTCTGCAGTCCATTTTGAAGAAAAACGTATGAGAATGAGAATGACTCCTACATCAATGATTTCTGTATTTATTTTTCTAGTAATCTGGTAAATTGCTTGGTTGTTTACCCTACTGTAAAAAGTCAACGTTCAAAGAAAAACAAAGCCAAATCTTTTCTGTTTTCTTTTCCTTTACAGGCAGGAAGGAAAGCCTTTAGAGGTCCACATTCCACTGTTTCTTATCAGCAAAATATTTCTGACAAAATTATCAACAAGTGCAATATTTTTAGACAGCATTATTTCTTTCTGAGAAATAATTCTTGTGCCTGAATAATATTTAAACCCCTTAATAGGAAATGCTGTTCATTAGATACGGTCTTTTGTAGTGTGATTTTCATTAATTACATTCTTACTTTAACTGAGTTATTTTACACAATCTGTGATCTTCCAGTCATAGTCAATTAAATAACTATAAATGAGCACTTGGAGGAAAAAGCACATTTTCAGGGCATGCTTGCTTTTATACTTTCTCCTTTAGAATTTTAAGTACAATTTATTCATTAGATACATAGACGTGGACAAATGTCCATATAATGTAGTAATTGCTTCAGTATTAAATGAATGTCTGTGTTGTGGTTAGGGGTTTGGATGCTATTTTCAGATGCATTGCTTGTATGCTAGAGAAACATTAGAGATAGAGGAGAAGCATTGTTCAAGGCTGGGTTAGTCTATACACTGGTGAAAGCAGCTTTTGAGGAACTGAGGAGGCTATGGCAAAGGTGTCCAGTAGATTTTATTCTTGGAGTCAAAACACTTCGTAGAGAAAATGCTGATGTAAAGAAACACTTTATGAAGGAAGAAAACTGTGTGAGTGAGACATAAAGCAAATGTACAGGCTTGACAGATCTGTCTGTGCCCAGAACTGGACTTGGAAACTCAGTCTAATATGTTTCTGTATGCATAGGATGTGTCTGTTCCAGGTCTGAGCTATTTGCTTGGGAATTACTTCATAGACATTGGAGATGAACAAGCATCTCTAAAGAATGAGGTGAACAACTCCTGTCTTCATTCCATGAGCTCTGAAGGGGAGTCAACAGGACTAGGCTTTTTGATCAATAAGTTAGGGAAGGTGAATTGCTTACCTTGGGTCACTTGTCACTCATTGTCACTTGTCACTCTTGGGTCACTCGTCATATATAAGAAACTGGTTTTGAAGTCGCTTCTCTGCCTTGAGATCAGAGCTGAGACTTCCCAGCAGGGTTTTGCACAAGCATGGCTTCTTTTTTTTTTTTCAATAACATCCTACAGCAAGGCAAATTAATCAGGCATTCTGTAGTCAGGTCTTTTTGAATAAGAATGGGGTGGAATGAGTAAAAACCTCCAAACAAACCAAGAAAATCATCAATGACATGATTTTTTTTTTATTATTTTCCCTCCTCCTTTTTAATAGTAAGGAGATATTTATTAGAGTCTCTGGTCAATTCTTACCCTTTGTTGCAGATTGTCCACAGGACCCTTGCCGCGATGCTTGGCTCTTTGGCAGCTTTAGCTGCCTTAGCTACTGTTGGGGAGGTAAGTTGTCAGACTGTAAGTGCTCACATTGTTTCTGGGTATGTTATCATGAATTTCCATGTTTGCCCTGTTATGACTGGGCACATGACCAAGCAGAGTTTTTCAAGAGAAAGAGATGGTAAGGCAGATATTGGGATGGGGAAATATCTTGAGGAAAACAAGTCAGCCTAGAGTATAGACAAGAAGAGTAGGAAAAAAGTCAGTTGGTGGTATTTTGTTCTGATTTGCAGGAGACTGAGTACAACTGTTTTCATCTTAATGCTGAGTTACTGCAACACTGTTATTTTCAGTAATGTTAGGTTACCAAGCAAACCTAAATGGAAATACATTGCCTTATACTACCCTAAATAATTACACCTCATGTTTACACCTTGCAGTCCTTCCCTGCTCATTCTTCCCCAAAGCCTCCCCCCACCCTCCATTGGCTTACTCTTAGTTGATATTTAATGAAACCTTTGATTGATTTTCTATGTTTTATTTTCTCATAACTGGTCATCACATCATTGCTATATTCCCCTAATTTATTTCCAGTTTGTTCACAGGTGAAGTGGTATAGTTCTGTTCTCTTACAAAAAAGGAAACTAAGGTGTACAATATAATTCATCCGTCTTTTATGTCTGCAATGTTACGTAAGGAACAACTGGATAAACCTATAGCCTAATGTAGGCTTTTGATAATGACCCACTTAGGATACCAGCAGGATTTTTGAATTAGTAATAATAATAGTAATAATGGTAATAATAAAGAGTCTTTTTTGTGTACCTTGTAGGAACACATTAATTTCCATCTTAGCTTATTTGAATGGTTCATTAATTAAGTGGAGTTTAAATTTCATAGCAAATAAAAAATTAGGTGTTTTATGGCATTCACTGGTAATTGTATTTTTTGATTGCAGAGGCCAAGTATCGTTAAAGTGGTGGAGTGGATTGACTATGAGACACTGGCACTGCTGTTTGGAATGGTGACTAAAGCGTATCTTTTGATCTGAATGTGTTGAGTTAATCATATTCAATATAGAGATATTTCCCTCTTAAGCATTTTGTTAACTGTATTTTACTGAGACATGGTATGATGAAAGTCTGGGCCTTGAGGGATTTATCAAAAAGGAGGATGATCGGACTTCTGGAGCAGCCTTTTGAAAATGCTGATCACTTTCCACTTTTTTTCAAAATCTGTAAAATTGTGTTTAACATACTGAAAACATCCTTGAGGTCTATAAATGGAAAGACCTGTTTAAAGGCCAAGTATTATCACTGTCATTTATCTGGTTAATTACTCAGAACTTTCCCCAAACACAGTCTGGTGAAAAGGTTGGTTTTTTTTTGTCTTAGTGCTATGTTCGGAGCCACAGAAAAAGCAAACCAGGAATGGAAGAAAAATATCTGATCAGATTATAATCATATTTTATTTTAAACATTTTGCTCAGAGTTATTTATGGTAAAAAGATTTGTCCAAGTGCTATTAAACTCTAACACAAAATATACAATATAAAGAGACAAAATTACAATTATCTGTTGCCATTCTGAAGTTTATTTATTTCCTGACACTGCTCCCTGCTTCCTGCCTTCCCCACAGAAAAAGAAAGAAAAAAATATCTGTTAGGATCAAAGATGGAAGGACAGGAATCTTCTCAGAAATGTGGTAAAATGCATGTAGTTCTTGGAGCTGCTATCTTCTGCTCTCTGTATAGTGTTACTGGAGTAAGCAAAGCCACTTACTGGCTTTTCTTGGCTAATGACAGAAGGGAGATACATTGAGTACCTAATGTATGGTGCCTAATTAATTATTGCAACTAAAATTCAACCAGACTAGTATGACATTGATGGACTACTTATGTTGAGAACTAAATTTCACCATTGACAAGAGATATGGCAGCTGTACTGGATATCCTAATATGAAGGTAGTTTCTCAGAAGTGTATCAGATAAGAAGGACTTTCATCAGGTTCACAAACTACATTGCTTTAGTTTTGTGTAACAATTTGGTTGCAAGTTATTCTCTTTTCCCTCATATTTTGGTAGATGGTTTTGGTGGCGATATTTTCAGAGACTGGCTTCTTTGACTACTGTGCAGTAAAGGTAGGCTTGGTTTTGTACTCTTAAATTACTACTGGATTAATCAAATGAATACTTAATCAGCTGTGTTGCCAGGCACTATCTTTGAAGAATCTTTCTTTGGGCAGTGTCTACTTATCACATTAGAAATCACAGTGGTCAACTTATAATTTTGAGAAATCTCTTAGGGATGAAAGGAAGCCCTGAAGGCAATTCTGTTTCTATAAGGGAAAGGTAAAGGCCTCCTTTTGCTACACAAGCATATGGACAATATAAAGCTGAATTATTCCCCAGGACTACCCCAGGGCTGCAGTTCCACTGCAACTGCAATCTGCGTTAATGCCTGACAGAGGGGGAGAGGAATTATGGGAGCTATAATTAGCTGTATGATCACACATGAAAAATGGCCACAGAGTTTTTCACAGTAGCAGAACCAGAGATTACATTAAAAGGGCAATTCTGATGGATTGGTTGTAAAAAAAGTGTTACGCATGGTGAGGGACTACTTCACCTACTGCAAAGCTCAATTTTCTTGAGAAGGGTGGAAAGAAAGAAATAAAAATCACAAGGAGGACTGCTTTGAGCATAGAATCCCTAAACAAAACATAGGTGGACACAACCCCTGCCTACATAGATGCCCAGACTGTGTAGCCCTGACCATCCTGCTCTGAGGATGGAGAAGATGTCCCAGCATGTGAAGGAGATGGGAGATCTCAACCACATTAGTTGACCTGGGTGTGTAGGCAGAAGATGATGGCTTCATGCCCTCTTCATGCCTGGCATGGTTTTTCTTCAGATTTGTTTCTTCTTGTGCATGATGAAAATATTTGCTTCCAATTTCTTCCATTAAATGTTTTCTTGCTAAATTGATTTATATTGAAGAGGGTGCTGTTGGAGGTGCATGGAGTACTAATGCTCTGAGCTTACTGTTGCCTCATCTTTTGTGAAGTTATTTTATCTATAATTTTTAAAAAGCTAAGATGGAGTGACCTAATCCCTTTGATTTTTTGTTTTGTTTTGTTTGTCTGTCTGTTTTATTAGGCTTATAGATTCTCTAGAGGCAGAGTGTGGGCCATGATTACATTTCTGTGTCTCATTGCTGCAATTCTTTCTGCATTTTTGGACAACGTTACCACTATGCTACTCTTTACTCCAGTAACCATAAGGTACTTTATTGTTATGGTTTTGGACTTGGTCTTTTATAGCTAGCAACCAGTAGCAGACGTGTGCAAAATGCTTGTTTGGATTTTTTTTAGATCATTGAAATGGAATTCAAAACTTCAAATAGTCCTGTTATAGTAGGGTGAAGAGCTAACATTTTCAAAGGAATGGGTTGCTTTTTCTCTTTGATTTAATAGAAAGCACATATCTGAAGCCTGTTACTCTGTCTTGGCAGCTAACTATTCTGGTTTGTCTTCATGTCTGAACTGCAATAGCATATTGCACCAAATGCTCTGGACTAGAGAATTTCTTCTTTTTATTCCTGTAAGCAGAGAGAATTTTTCAATTAAAACTGCCTTGTCTTTTGCTGGCTCATATCTATATACAATTTTAGGTACTAAGTTATGTTTTAGTGAAGTCATTATTCCTTCTAATACTGGGCACAAATAAATTAAAAAATTTACTAGATTTCAACCAACAGCTTTGTTTTGAATTATGAGACTGAATCTTCTTTCTGCTGGTGATCATGGCACTGGTACAGCAGTGGTTAATTCCACAATTTGAGATCCGATTTTTGGAACTGTCATGGTTAAAGCCCAGCCGGTATCTCAGAACCACACAGATGCTCTCTCACTCCCCCCACTTCCTCCCTCCCACTCCCGGATGGAGGGGGAGGAGAGTCAAAAGAATGTAACTCCCACGGGCTAAGATAAGAACAGTCCAGTAACTAAGGTATAACACAAACCACTACTGCTACCACCAATAATAATACTGATAAGGGAAATAACAAGGGGAGAAAATACCACTGCTCACCACCCACCGACAGATACCCAGCGCAACCACAGCAGTGATCTAGCCCTTCCAGGTAACTGCCCTCAGTTTATACACTGGGCATGATGTGCTGTAGTAGTTTGGTTCAGGTCTCCTGTTTCTGCTTCCTCCTTGCTTCCCCTCCTCCCTGGCAGAGCATGAGACTCACAATGTCCTTGGTCAGAGTAAACATTACTGAGCAACAACTAAAACCATCGGTGTTATCAGCGCTGTTCCCAGGCTCAAAGTCAAAACTACAGCACTGCACCAGCTACTAAGAAGGAGAAAAATGACTGCTACTGCTGAACCCAGGACAGGAACTTTTAATAGAAATCTGTGAATTTAATTACTTCAGATTTCTGTTTATTAATATCATGTGATTTGCAACTAGATTTAATCAATATATGATTTTAAATTATTGTTTAACCTGAATTTAACCTGCATCTGGCCAGGCAAATCTGGTTAATCCATTTCGGTTTTGGAAACACCTGTTGTGTTTTTAAAAATATCAATGTAATGCTTGCAGTCATTATCACATTAAAGTACACAAAATTCTAGTAAGATATGCTCTCACTTTAAAATGTAGCATGAAGCAGTAAAAACCAATTTTGCAAGTAGAATATATTTTAGATTGGGAAACAGTTGGTGAATGAAAACCCCATTTGTCTTCTGTCTGATTATATTTTCAAGAGATCACTTTGCCTAACTGCAGTTAATAATTTCACCTCTAGCAGTAAAGCAGCACTGGAACTATTAAACACCAAGTTTTCTTTAGCTGTGTTGCAGAATATTTTGAATTAATGATAATTTGCAATAGATTGAAATCCAGATGTCAATGTATAATGAAAGAATCCTGTTCACAGGCATGGCTACTGTAGCATTTATTCCATTTTCAAAGGATCAAAGAACAGCCCAGCTTGGAAGGGACCTCAAAAAACTATTTGGTCCAACATTTCATGGGAAAGGAAGCCTTGCTGAGATTATCTAGTGTTCTCTTCAATCACAGCTTGAAAACCTCCAGTGATGCAGAATCCACCACACCCCTGGGGAGGTTGTTCTAGTGGCTAATTGTTCTTACCATGATTTTTTTTCCCTTATATTAAAAGGAAATCTCTCCCAGTGCAACTTGTACTTGTTGCCCATTGTCTTCTCCATGTAGTTCTTTGTGAAACGTGAGTCTTTGTCTTTGTACCCTTTAAGTACTAGAGTTTTATATTAAATGTACCCCAAATACTTTAGTTTTATACTAAATAAGTTTGTAGTGCTAAAGAAGGGGAAACTCTATGTGGGTAGCATTTTTATTTGAATCACTATCAAAGCCAGAACAAAATTTTATCTTGCCTAGTAAAACGAACTAATTGCCCATTTCTAAAAGCTTCATGCTGGAGGTAATTTTTTTTGCTTTTATCTTCCTTCCATTGTCTTCAGTCCTTGTCTACAGCTTCACTGTGTTGCACTGTGCTGTCATTGCCATGGAGATAAAGCTTGCAGAAAATCCTACTGTCTCTATTAATATAAGGATTTTTATTTCCATAGATAAGGCATAAAACATAATACTTCTTCCACTCTGCATTTTGTAGTAAGATGATAAAAATAATTAATAGCTACCCCTTTTTAGCTGTAGTTTATTTTCAAGATACTTTGTTATTTGGAGCTAGAAAAGGCTGATAGATTTTTGTATGAGGAATTATACAACCAGGGTAAGTAAACAAAAGTTTGATCCTGCTCTATAGCTAACATATTCTGATGATTTTATACTTTGGGCTTGGCCTTTCTTGGCATACATCAGAGGTTCTTCAAGCTATCACTAAGTTCATCAGAAAGAAAGAATCACTAAAAAAGTTAAGGTTATATTTTGAAGCATTCAGAAATCAAGGAGTGATGAAGTTAGAATTTCAACTACAGCTATGGTCTTATACCACAACTGATGCAATTGATCCAAATACAAAGTACCCTTTAACTGCATAATTTTATGCTTTTGGAGAAATAGTGTATTTTTGCATAGTTGTTTTTGTTTTTTTTTTTTTTTCTGGAGATTCTATGTGCTGAGGTATGTGTCATCTGACAGTGTTTTTTCTGAGTTTTAAATTGACTCTGTTGTTGACAGCCTAAATGATGTGCTGGGTTTGGCTGGGGTAGAGTTAATTTCCTTCACAGCAGCTGGCATAGGTCTATATTTTGGATTTGTGCTGGAAACAGTGTTGATAACACAGGGATCATTCCACTACTGCTGAGCAGTGCCCACATAGAGCCAAGGCCTTTTCTGCTCGTCACCCCACCAGTATGTAGGCTGGGGGTGCACAAGGGTTTAGGAGAGGGCACAGCAGGGACAGCTGACCCCAACTGACCCTAGGAATATCCCATAACATATGGCATTATATTCAGCACATACAGCTAGGGAAATAAGAAGGAAGGGGAGACGTTTGGAGTGACGGTGTTTGTCTTCCCAAGTAACTGTTAAGGGTGATGTAGCCCTGCTTTGCTGTAGATGGCTGAACACCTGCCTGCCCGTGGGAAGTGGTGAATGAATTCCTTTGTTTGCTTTTCTTGCATGAAGGGCTTTTGCTTTACCTCTTAAACTGTCTTTATCTCAACACAGAAGTTTTTTCACCTTTACTCCTCAGATTCTCTTCCCCATCCCACCAGGGTGGAATGACCGAGCAGCTGTGAGGGGCTTAGTTGCTGGCTGGAGTTGAGTCACAACAGTATCAAGTTGAGCTTTTGTGCAATATACACTTCTCTTTAAAATATAGATATTAATAATACATACTTAGAGTGAAGCTCTTCCTTCAGGGGAATGTGTGACAGCACTACAGTGAAAGCAATCCTGAGAAAACATTCTTGCTGCCTGCACTTCCCTGTATCCTGTATGAGGCAGAGGGGGCAATAATTCAAGTGTGGCCTCCATCTTTACACACTGGAGCAACGTTCTGATAAGTCATGAGCAGGAAAGCAGTCATCCCTTATTCCAAAGTGCTTAAGTGTGACCTTAACTTTCAGCCTTTAATACCATGGCCCAAGTTTATAGCCCAACATGTACTTCACAATTGAGTGGATTGTGTGGATTTCTGCATAAATGTCATTTGTGTGAATTGAAGTAATCTGTGTGAAGATTACTGTGTGTAAGTGAGCTCTGACTTTAAATGGATCATGAGGTTACTGAGTCAATCTCAGTATTTGCTTTGGCACTTTTAGATGCTTCTTATTTAATGAGCATTTTACTTTATCTTATGGAAGAAGAATCTAACTAAAGAAGCATTAAATAATTCTCAACAGCTAAAAACATTTTGAGATTTTTTTAATAATGAGAAATCTGTATTTTCTACTCTTGTTCCATGATAAACAGAAATACCCATGATCAAGCTTTAGAGAAGGGGAAAAATAAGAACAGAATAAATCAGATAAACCTAGGCTGAAAGCTGAGGTCTTTAATACGTGATTCGTGGCTAATAGGGAGCCTGTGCAGTCCCCTACTCCTGCATTGCACAAGAAAGCCAATAACTGATGCTGAGTGCAGAGCCTGTGGTTGCCCAGAATAGTTTTCAGTAGGTCAGTGTAGTCTGGGGACCATGGTTTAAAAAGCTGTATGGTGCTGAAAAATTGAAATGCTATTTTTTGTGCACTCCAACTTTCTTAATAGTTGATTATTCTTAACGAAATTCTTTTTTAATTGTTGAGTTATAAAGGTAAAAAAAATCTAGACTTTTTGCATTTACATTACTATGATTATTGTAGCACATATAATGTAGCACAATTAAAGATTTAACAATATATACACATGTAGATATTATGTTTAAAATCCTGCAAATTTTCAGTGAAATTACTGTATTTTATCGGTTTTATAATTTATTTAATTGTAATTTTATATAATTTATAATTTTAATGTTTAAGGTACTTTAGTCTTAGGCTGAGAAGTTAATTTCATTCTCTTTACACCACAGGCTCTGTGAGGTACTTAATCTTGATCCTAGGCATGTCCTGATTGCAGAAGTAATCTTCACAAACATTGGGGGGGCTGCCACAGCTGTTGGGGATCCTCCAAATGTGATTATCGTTTCTAAGCGGGAGCTGAGAAAAAAGGTATGTACTGAAAGCTGTTTGGCTGCTAAAATTAAGTACAAATGTTGACTTACTCAGTGTTAAACCTTCTCTTACCCCAGACAGCCAAACAAACAGAACATAATCCACTTTTTCTGCCATGCTATCTCTTAGTATGACAATCAGGCAGATCAGAGTTATATTTTGGAGACAAAAATTGCAATGAAGAACAGACTTTTTGATATGGACTAAGAATACCAGATTCCTTTTTTGTGGTGATGGTGTGGAGGATTTCCCTGTCAATGGTGAAGTGAAGAAAGAAGCAAAACAATGGAAAGCTGTAAAGAAAGGGCAGCAAGTTGGGAAAAAAAAAAGAAAAAGGCGAAAATGAAGGTGAAAATCCAAACTTTTTTCAGAATAGACTTTCTGTCAGAAGTTAAAAATAATAGGACAATTTGATTATTTTTCAGAAATTCCCAACTAGAAGTAATTGTCCATACACGAAACCTCACAATGTGAGAGGCTGTGTTGGCCCTGTAGACTCTGCTGCAAGAGAATTTGTCCTTCAGCTGCAGCCCAAAGGGATGCGGGTGGTGAAAGGAGAGTGTGTGTTCCTCCCATGCAGCACCAGCCGCAGTTGGCTCCCACCTCCTGCCAACATTTTGGTATCTCCAGGCTGCAGTGACAGATTGTAACTTCCAACACTTGGCCTTTCTTTCATTTTATTGGGTGGCTGGTGGATGGGACTGCAGGACTCCAGACACCTGCTACAGGTACTGTCCTGGTTCCACCATCTCCTCCCATCCACATGGCCCTCTTTACCCTGTGGACAGGCAGGGCCAATGCTGGTGGGTGTTCATGTTTGCAGGCTTCAGCTTCTGGATGGAGCTGATGTTTATGTGAGTTCTCCAAGCTTTAGCTATCCCTGCCACCCTTGAACAGGAGGGCATCCAATCCCATGTCTGCCTCTGACACTGTGCTCCCCAGTGTCTTTTGGCACATCACCCACCTCTGGTGTACTGGGGGTAGCAGGGAGACAGTTTGCTCAGGATGCAAGGGGCAGCAACTCCTGGAATGGGGCAGCTCTGTTCTCCTCCTAGCTCTCCTACCAACACCCCCACCAAGCAGCACCACTGAAGGGGCTGTAAGGTAACAGGCACATTTGTAGGGATGCCAAGCCCATGTTTTCTGGTTTGGCCAGTTGTCATAAAGCCCCAAAGTAGATAAATCTAAAGGAATTCAAAGTAGTGTATGTGCTAGTGTGAAAATACCTGTGCAAGTGGGATAAGGGAACTATAGTACAAAATATATATATATAATTTTTTTAATTTATTTTTTTCTAAATTTAAAGTCAATTACATTTCTATTGCTGTACCAAAAAAAAATATCTTCCAATTAACTGAATACATTCAAATGAATTAAGTACTGTCCAGGTTGGAAAAATGTCTTTGAAAGTTTATAGCATTTAATAAACTGAACGTTTACTTTCAAAATATTTGAAATGTGCTGCAATTAGTTTGTTCAGATGATGACTTTGGAGACTGTAATATTCATGGCTGTGGATTTGGTAGCTAATTTTACATTTTAAATATGAAATCTGTTCAACTATTTAAAACTGCTTCTCTAAAAGAGAGTAATTGGCACCTGACAGGCAGGTCATTTTCCTAAATAGTCAGAAACTCATTATCTTTGTAGAACCTTTAGAAGTGGCTATAAACATGGGAAGCAATTAAGCAATCACATTGAAAGAAAACAATTTTACATTTCTCTTGAATAAGATATTGATATTTTTGGGAGGACACAGATGTATAAATACCATAGAAATGTGACATTATAGCATATTCGGTGTTTGAAACAAGCACAAAAACTTTCCAAATGTTTTCGCTCTGGATTGTTTTCACATCTTTTGCTGCATCACAGAAATAAGGATGTAAGAACATCGATCAGATTTAACACAGGCCCATAGGACTTGTACTGTTATTTTCCTATATCCTCAACTGTTATATCTATCTATACAAATATTTTTATATAGATCACAGTCTATGGTCAGAGACCTGTCCTTGGCTCTGAGGCTGAGTGGCACAGACTGGCTTATGTCCTCACTGCTTAGAACTCACTCCCTCTAAAGAAGATTTGCTGGGGAGAGCTCTGGCAGGAGTAACTGGATAAAGCCAAGAGGGAGAGCAGGGAGGTAGCTGGACCATCTGGCCTCTTACAGTCTGCACTATTGAGCTAATAGCTCAATTCTTAATTTGTCCACCTGCTCCAGCATGCTCCGTTTTGTTCAGAAGACAAAACATAGACACTGTTGTCTTGTCTTGGTAACTACTTCTAGCAAAGGTTGCTGTGAGGACAGGTTATGTGATCAACTGCAAATCTGCCTCTGAAATGTGTAGGGTGTCTCTGCTACATTTGTACCAAGTAACTTTTTTTTTTAATCTTTCTTTAAGTGGCTTTCGTAGGGGGTTTTAGTACTAGAAATGCTTAATTCTTTGTAGTGCTGAAGAGATTTTTCTCCTTAGGTTCTGGGGAAAACTCATGTCATATTAAGAATATTTTATTTAAACTATATTTGAATAAATAAGCTTTATGTTACAGTTTACTCATTAAAATATAAGGGTAATTTTGTTTATTTGTCTTAAGATGCAAGTGGATGCCAAAAAGATATTTTTATCTGTAGCAGTGGTTAATTTATAATACTGACATATTCCGTCAATCATGCCTAGAATCAGTGGAACTTTTGCATACGAGGAGAGGAAGATTTGTTGTACTCTTGCTTATTCTTGGAATTGGAAGAAGTTTCACTAGATAGCATTTATGTTGTGATTTCAGGGAATGCAAATAAGAATTTTCATAAAGAGCAAATGGAAAATCTTTCAGTGAATACAGATCATGCTTTAATTTTTTATCTTCAGAGTACCGCTACTGAGTGGCCATTGTTAGCAAAATCACAATTTTTTCTTGAAGAGATATATGCTTCAGATTTTGGGAACTCCATTTTTATGTGCACAGTAGGGCACAAACCATTTTGAAATGGTCATTGTTTTCAGAAAGCTGAACATTAAGTTCTCTGTGTTTGGGAAGTATCACAAGTATCTGCAGTCACACCTTAGAAAATCAAGAACAGCTTATGCTCTAAGCTTAGGCTGTCATTACAAGTTCTTTAGAGAATGGATGGTGAATAGGTCCCCAGAGCAATATGATGGTGTGAACATAGTGTACACTAGCGCATCTAGCTTTAATCTGCCTAACAGATATAATACTAAGAGCAAAGGCAGTTTTAGCATGTGCTATCCACTGGATTATATCCTCTTATTTACTGTCTTTGTTAGCATGTGATAAAGCTTGTACTATTAATCTGATGTTTGCTGAGGATTTTGGGGTTTCAGCATCACACTCAGAGTTACTCCTGTCATCTAACAGGAATTTCCTGAAAAATGGCAGCCATCAGGTTCTCCTGTTCTGTTTTTCAGAGACTTTCAGCCTTCATGCTGGTTTTTTGTATGATGAGATATTAGTTGATTATATTTAATGAAAAGTTGTGGTACCAAAAATTTATGAATAAAAGTAGGAAATTCTGAAAAATGGTAGAGGGAAAATCATACATATGAGTCTATAAAGGCATTTCAAGCACTGGAAGATTGTGAAATGGACTCCCATACCTTACTGGGCATTTTTTTTTTTGTTGAGTTTGCTGGATACAAGCTGAAGAGTAGTTAAAACTACCCTTTTATGTTGATGTTTCATTGATTCCTCTTCTCAAGAAAAAAATAAATCCTAGGTAAAGTATATGAAATAAAAATTATGGCTTTATGGCTTATTTCTGATTTTTTTTTCCCCCATCTCTGCATGTGGTAAGCAAGATAAAAAAGGAGGTTTGTCAGTGTCTTGGACAAGCATTATCTTCATGTAGCTGTGTTAGACCATCAGTGATTTATGGCTGAGACATCATGAGCTGTTCCCCCCGAGACAAAGTAGATCTCAGTCACTCAGCTAGAAGGGATGTTTAAACCAATGTAGAAATGATATATTACTCTTCTTCTTCCTCATTTTATGAGTTTTAAAATATTAAGTGAAAGTCATTCTGGCTAGAAGCAAAGTATTTGCTACTCCCTGAATTACTGCACCTAGCCATATTTTTTTTGCTTTCTCTTTGCCCTAAAATGGCAGATTTCTTCTGGAAAGATCTGAATTACTAGAAGTTAATTTTACACTTTCAAAATCAACAAAAACAAATAAATAATGATGATAGAAAGTTAGTGTTTTAGCAAAACAGTGTGGTACTTCCTTTTAATATGAATTTGATGTATTTGACTTTGCATTTAAAACTATAAACCGAGGGAAGATGCCCATTCTGTTTCAGTTCTGAATCCATAGGCAGTGGAACCTTTAGACTGCTGTCTTGCTCAAACAGAATCTTTAGATTTTCTGTTGACTGGGAAATGGGAGAGATTTAACAAAATCAACATAGCCTCAAGTAAGGGACATTTGAAGCAGGTATTGTATTTATCTGATGGATTGAAATCTCCTGGGAGAAAAGTGTTTCTTGCCTATTGTGCATGTCAATTCTATTTCAGTCTATTGTGTAGGAAAAAGAAAACCTTTATGAAAATTACATTTTGTTGTATGCAGCAGACATGTGGAGCACTTTACTATGTTTTTACAATGCTGAGTCCTGGCCCCAGCAGTGCAGACGACTCAGGAGGTATAAAATGTGTTATCCACAGCCACAAAGGGTAAGAATGTAGGCTCTGTGGAGGTGCTACATGCCTTTTCTAGGGTGTGGGAAAGGGAGTAGGAGCAATTGGTGAAGTAACTGTGACACTATTTTGGCATCCTCTGCTGTAACTCTGGTACAATGTGAACCGTTTATTCTCTTAAAGTTTTCCAGAGGCTGCTGGTTGACTGTTAGCTACCTGACAATATCTAGTGTGCAATCTGCCTTCTGCTTCACTGAAACCATATTCTGTGTGCATCAGAAAGGCTGGTGCTCAGCAGCCAGGCCAAAGTGTCAGGGTGGGTGGTGGTCTGTTTTTCACTGGGATCCCTTCCGATATCAGCCATAAAAAAGAGTGCACTTGGTTGTCCTCAATCTCCTCATGGCTGTGGGGTACCAGATGTCCAAGGCTAGCGGTTGTCCAGATGCATTTTCTCTCACCGGCTCATGTAAATCAGTGCAAGGAGGTAATGGGGAGGAAAGCCAGGAGCAAGGGATGGGAAGAGGGTTGAATCCTTGCACTATCACAGGCAATACTGTCATGCAAGCTCTTTCCTGAAATAAGCACAGTCCTTGTTAGAAAACTATTTGTTTCAGTGGAATTGGAAAGCTGCTCTGCATTAGCAGCAGCTCAGAATGTTTTTCCCCAAGGACCTCAGAAATTAGAAAAATCAATGGCATGGTATTATGAAGTTTAACAAACTCCTGAGATACTCAAAGAAAGTAGCCTAGCTACTCTCTTTGGCAACTTTGAGTAAGTTCCTAGATAGGATGCCAAAAAATCTAGTTGACAATTTTTTTGTCTTGTGACGGTGACTGTAAACCACTTTTAGGGCTCATTTATGTCAGTTCTTATGTCAGAAATCTGTGCTAATCCCGATTTTTCTTTTAAGAGTATTGTAATCTCCTTTTCATTTCAAGTCCTTTAAATTATCAGTCAGACCTAAAACCTGCTTCTTAACCTCAGCATTTTAGTTCTACTTCTAGGTTCATGTGATTTTCCTTTTGTAGAGAAATTAGTTTTGTTGGCTTCAAGTGACACATTCTTGTGCTGTATTTTTTGAGAAGATTCTACATTGTGGCATTTCAGTAACAAACCACAACCGTTGATGTGATATTCAAAATGTACAGCTGAGTGACTTCATAAATCTTTACATTTGTTTGCAATGAGCCACGTCCTTAAAGTCAGGTTCCATTTACCTGTGATGGAGACATTACATATTTAAACTTAAGCATTTTCAAGGATTCTTTGGTTTCCTATTTATCTTCTTTATTTTCTGCAATAGTAGTTATCTTTATGCCTGAATCTCTCTGCAGAGAACTTCTGCTGGTACACTCTGCTGGCATCCTTATTCATGATGTGGGCACATTCCTGCCAGCCCAAGAAAGTTTCATCTCCACTGCTTTTTGCAAGACTACGTTGAGTGTTTTAAAGTAATTTTCCTCGTTCTGATAGTTCTGGTTTGAGATATATTCTGACCACCTCTAATTACTTTATTGCTCTTCAACCAGCTGTTTCCCAGTTTGGGTTTCTTGGGTTTTTTTGTTTTCCAGTCAGATTTAGGCAGATTTTGCTATTTTGATGTAGCTTCAGTGTTTTTACAGCTTAGTTCCTTTCAGCTTCCTACCTCTCGTTAGGCTGTTTTAGAGACCAAAGAAAACTGAATGTTTGTTTTGTGTACTTCCTGAACTATTTAATGGCACACTGTCAATACTTGAAAGATTTCTGAACCAAGGCCAGTTCAACTTGATTTTAAGTATTCTGTTTTTTTTTTTTTCTGGCCAAAATATTGTGATCTTTCTTTTTGTGTATAATCTTAGAGGTAACTCATATATAAATTAGATTTATTCTCAGTTTTAAATGGCTGTGATTAAGGAAACACACATGGGGATTATGGACTTTTTTGGCAGCAGGTCTTAGAATCATCGAGCCTTTGCAAAATATTTATTTTTCTCACTGTTCTTTGTAAATTCCTAGAGCTATGAATGTTGATTTCATCCCTCATGGAAACATCTTCTGTAGTTCTGATTCTTGACTTGATGCCCAGAGGCCAATCTTTCTGAGCATTTATAAAAATTAGCTTGTAAAGTCTGTCTTGCAGAGATGTCAGACATTTGACAGGCTGACCTATTATCTAAGCAAACTGGATGAAAGTATATAATTTTCCTTTGTGGTACCATCTTTTTCTGTCCAATTCTTAAAATAATCTTATTCCTGTTCCTGAAAAGTTTTCTTTGTACTTGCATAAAAGAAATGGCAGTAGCTAAGTTATGATGAAAGGTCAGTGAATGAACTGGTATACAGTTTCACCTTTCAGTGGCTGGAGAGTAGAAGAGGCAAGGAATCTACTGTTAAATAGCAACTAAGGATGATTTTCTTTAGCTCATGAAACTGAAACCTGTGCTTTTAATAGTACCAAATTCTAATCCTCTGTCTGCATATTTATGGTTTGAGATTTACTTAAGTGTCAGCAAACTATGGATTTTTTGTGAATAATCATTAATCTTTATCTGGCTACAAAAGTTCTTTATGACTTTAATCAGTTTCTTTTGTTGTGTGTTACTTTATTATGCCCTGGGGTGCAATAGAGTGAACATTTATTTTTTTTTTCCTTTTTTGAACTAGAGACATTTTAGTAGGAGACAATATAAAAGAACGCACATTTAAGGTACTAAGTCCCTGCCAGTCTTAACACACAGGAGTAGTATCATCTGATGCTGTATGGGAAGCTGCTTTTAACATGTGTTGAAATTTCAAAGGGTCTATAGGTAACACACAGGTATTTGGTACAAGACAAGTCACTACAGAGACATAGAGTTGTGGCATAGGGAGATCCCATGACTTTCTAGAACCTCTGGAAAATCAGGGAATTCTTTGAAAATTCAGTTTGGACAACCTGAGATATCCAGGGCTTGGACCATGCTTTCTTCCAAGTGTCAAAGATCTGCTCTACTGAGATGACTAATTCAAACAGCCTTTGCTCTATATAAGACAGTTCCTTGATACAGAGGAATCACTTAGATGTGATTCCCCTTGGAGCTTCATGAACATCTTCTTTTGGACAGGCTAGTCAGGACTAGCTGGGATTTCAGAAAATCCCAACCCGAAGGCTAACGTTGATCCACTACAGTGTGTGTAATATGGTGTCATGGAATGATTCAGTTGAAAAGGGCCTTGGAGGTCATCTAATCCAACATCTTACTCAAATCATGGCTGTGAACTGTATAGAATTATACAATAATAGAATTATAGTAAAAATCCATGTTATCAGTTTCAAAAAGATGGTCATTAAAGTTTAGCTATTTCACAATTCAGTGTGATTTAAAATGAATTCACAGTGATTCAAGTGAAAAATGAAAGTTAACTGTTCAGTTTGGGATTGTCTACCCATGTAAGGAACATTAAATGTATTTCAGAATAACTCGTAATGCTATATTTTAGTTTTCTGAATTAAATTGTAATGTGGCTTGTCTCCTTGAAACAGATGAAATAGAGCTTCTACTGACTTGGAACCTAGTTTATTGCTTTATATTTTTTATTGATTGCTAAGGTACATACAGTTGAATACTTTTCCCTGTAGCAAATAGAGAGAAACAACTGATTTTTAATTTAAGCTTTCATTTTTATTTCCAGGGATTGGATTTTGCAGCCTTCACTGGTCACATGTTTGTTGGCATCTGCCTTGTTGTTCTGGTCTCCTTTCCTTTCCTCAGACTTCTTTACTGGAACAAAAAACTTTACAATAAGGAACCAAGTGAAATTGTCGGTAAGTGGGAGTGTGAAAAAAAATTATTATCACTATGCTGAATGTGCTAAATAGAAACTGAATAGTGCCTATTACAGTGTCGTCCTCAGCTGAAAGTGCCTGCTCTCCTGCAGTCTCTGAACATAAATTTTTTAACTAATAATTTAGGTCTCATTTTTAGTCATGATATTTTCTGACTTCTAGAAATTGATGTTTTCCTGATGCTAAGGTTGATGTGTTGACATGAATTATTAAAAATCTTTCAAAATTTATGAGGATATTTTATGCAATTTATAGCCATAGGCTTGAATACTGGTGTGTTCTGCATCACAACAGATAACATCTGCTCAAGTGCTGAGTTCACAACCTCGCTTTAGAAATATTTCAGGTTTCCCTTATGACAGGCATAGTGTCGTAACATTGCCTCTCTGCTGGTTTTCTTCCACTGGATTCTTTCAGCAATCTTTTCCTGGTCTGTGGTCTCTGAAGGACATTTCCTCAAGAGTAGAAGAACATTCCAAGGTCTTTCCAGCTTGCCACTGTGGCTCTTCCAATTCTAAATTTCCCCAGTGTATAATTTCTATAATTCAATAAGAACAAATTATATCTTTTTTGGGTTTCTCACCTCACCTAGAAACCTTGCTAAACCTGTTTCAATGGCGGTTGACTACGTTAGTTCCTTTTTGTCTTCATGCTTTTATACTTTTCTGTTCAGTTGTTTTGAAGTATTCATCTTTGTTCTCAGGCTTCTGTTCAAGTGGTGAAATGTAACAGTAACACCCAAATGTTCACAATTTCTTTACGAGGTAGGAAATAATTCATTATAATTTTTAGCAAGCTTTGTGCCACTAAGATGCATAATCTGAACAGCTGGGTAGTAAGCTCATCTTCCTATTGCTCCTTCTCTTCTTCATGGTGGGCTAAAAGCTCATCATGAGCCAGCAATGTGTGCTCGCAGACCAGATGGCCAACTGTATCCTGGGGTCAATAAAAAGCAGTGTGGCCAGCAGCTGGGGGAGGTGATTCTGCCTCTCTGCTCCACTCTTGTGAGACGCCACGTGGAGTATTGTGCCCAGCTCTGAGGTCCTCAGCACAAGACAGACATGGACCTGCTGGAGTGAGTCTAGAGGAGGGCTATACAGATGATCACAGGGGTGGAATACATCTGTCCTGTGAGGACAGTCAGCTGGTATTTTGCCTGGAGAAAAGAAGGCTCTGGGGAGACCTTAGAGCAGCCTTTCAGTACATAAAGGGGGCTTCAAAGAAAGATGAGGACAGGCTTTTTAGTAGGACCTGTAGTGATAAAATAGGTGTAATGGTTTTAAACTAAAAGAGGATAGATTCAGAGGAGATACAAGGATGAGGATAGTGAACTACTGGAACAGGTTGCTCAGAGAGATAATAGATGCCCCATCCCTGGAAACATTCAAGGTCAGGCTGGAAGGGGGCTTTGAGAAACCTGATCTAGTTGAAAATGTCCCTGCTCATTGCAGAGGGGTTGGATTAGGTGACCTTTAAAGGTCACTTCCAACCCAAACCATTCTGTGATTCTGTATCAAAATGTAAATACAGACCAAATTCCTACCTGTTCAACACAGTGCTTAAGAATGAGAATCTTCTGGGGAAAAGATCATCCCTGGAAGGGAATTTACTTTTTGTTGGGGAGTGTCGTAGTTTAAGCTCAGTGGTAACTCAGAACCACAGTCACTCCCCACTCTTCCTCCCCCCTGCTCCCAGAGGGATGGGGAGGAGAATTGAAAGAATGTAACTCCCACGGGTTGAGGTAAGAACAGTCCAGTAACTAAGGTATAAAACAAATAACTACTGCTACCACCAATAATAATAATGATAAGGGAAATAACAAGGCAAGAGAATACAACCACTCACCACTCACCAACTGATACCCAGACCAACCCAAGCAGTGATCTAACCCTTCCGGGTAACTGCCCCCAGTTTATATACTGGGCATGACGTGCTGTGGTATGGAATATCTCTTTGGCTACTTTGGGTCAGGTGTCCTGTCTGCTCCCTTCTGGCTTCCCCTCCTCCCTGGCAGAGTATGAGACTCACAAAGTCCTTGGTCAGAGTAAACATTACTGAGCAACAACTAAAACCATTGGTGTTATCAGTGCTGTTCCCAGGCCAAAAGTCAAACCACAGCACTGCACCAGCTACTAAGATGGAGAAAAAATGGCTGCTAATCCTAAAGGACAGGGAGGAATGGACCCTTTGCAACCTTCCAGACAAAACCCTATGTAGTTAGTAATTATTAAAGAAAATTATTACTTTTGGTTTTGCCTGGAAATGTATTATCCAATTGTTGGTATTCATTATTAGGATTTTTTTTTAACTTCACAACTTTATCAGTTAAAAAGAATTAGCTTGCTTTTAGTAATTTCTTATGTTCCAGTAGAAGTCGTAGCTTCATGAATAACCAGATTTATTAAATACTTATATTTTCTTTAAAAGTGCCAGCTTGCAAGGAGTCTTGAGATAAGTAATATCTAAACAGTCAGAAAATTAATTCTGTCAACTGTGAGCAATTTTGGTCCTGACGTAATGACATTATTTTGTGAATACATAGTTTGGAAAATATATTTTTCTTTTTTCTTTCATCTATGAATTTTTAAAATATTATTTTGGATTTCTAAGAAATCAAGTATGCATAACTTTTTTCCTTTTATTAATTTGAATATTATAATTTACTCACTGATGTAATATTTCTGCCAGTTAAACATCGTATTACTGAAACACTGGCTAGCATATTTACCTCAGTTCATCTTTTGGTAATCTGTTACTTGCAGCTTAGTATGTTCATATATAGCAGTCTCCTAATCAGCATACCATGTGTTATAATCAGCTGCTTGTCCATTGCTGCAAAACTGATCAGTAGGTGTTCAATTAGAGCAAATGCTGAAGAGCTACTCTTCCTATTGAAATTTTCTGTGAAAGGGGAAGAGAAAGCCACCAACACTGCTCCATTAGTTGGTAGCTGTTGTGGTTTGGATTTGCAAAATGTGCTCCAAAGTGCTTTCAGGGGTCCTTCCATCTCAGGTTGCAATGATTCTCTGATAACTTCAAATGGCTTGTTTGAAGCAGCTGCTTTAATCAACTGAATACCAGCCTTCCGTCACCCTGCCCCCAATTAACAATTAAACAAGATATGTGAGACCTAATTGGTATATTATTATACTCCCCAGATTTCTCCCTGTATTCCATGTGCTTTAGGATTTTGTCTGTTGTTTTAGGCTACATGTATTATTGAGGATGGATAAGCACTAATTTTAAGAACGGACCATGCTGTTATTCTGAAAATACATTGGCAGATTAATTTCAATGCTGTGTGCTACCGGTGTCTTTAAATTGTTGCCTTTCAGGCTGAGTTGCAGCACCTGTACAGCAGAAAAAAAACATGTTCCTTCCCCAGAAGCGACTGTTTACTTGCAGTCCCTTGAAGTAGGTCATATTAAAAAAAGAAAAAAGAATCTGAAGAACTCATCTGTGAGAGAGAAAAACAAATGCTATTAAAAAATTAAGGGATATTTTACGGCTTTTTTTGAGTGTGACTTTCAGCTGATAAATCTGTACCTTGTTTTGTGTGATGGAGAAAAAGATAATAGGGTTAGGGTAGAAAACTGAGAAGGTTTAAAAAGTGTATATATATAGTTTCCTAAAAGAATATCTAAGGGGAAATAATAATATATGAATGTAACAAGAATTAAACTTGCTTCTCCCCCCTACCCTCCCCCAAAAAAAAAACCAAAACAAAACTTGCAACCGAGGAAACCAAAAGTTTTGCTTCCCTTAGGTGTTAACAGTATATTATTTTGCCATTATTCCTGCTGGTGTGGCTCACTTCAGCAGCTGGGAAAGTACTGCTATGGTAGTATGATAGTCAGCATGGAAAATCGACAACAGAAGGAATTTTCTAATTAATCATAGTCATGTGTAAAGTGTTTAATATGGGAAAAACACAGTGCTGTTTCTCACAGTGTGAAATGTAGCAAGCAGATGAGTGGGCAAATCTCTTTCTTTCTTCCATGTGGAGCTTTACAGCTGCTTCTCTAGGAGAAATAAAAAAAAAAGAGAAGGAGGGGAAAAAAAAAAGAGGTGCAAAACCAGTAGTGAAAAAGTAAAGTCTAAAAGAGGAAAGAAGTAGGGGAGTGATAACTGAGGGTTGTGAGACATGTACAACCAACAGGATTGTGCTGCCTGAAAGAGGTCCAGGCATTGTTCTCATTCCTTTGCGTGTGGACTGCTCACATTGGTCCTTGTTTTGTGTGAAACCGTGAGAAGAATGAGAGAGCTAAGGGATGGTCAAGAGGGAAAACAAGGTAAAATTGAAAAATTTGTTCAGCATTTAATGTCTGGTGAGTTTTCAGGCATTTCCTCTGTGCCAACTGACCAAGCACAGGTATTGTCAACTGTAATCATAGCTGAACAGAAGGTGTAGCTCAGTGCTTTTGTTATTAGTTAGTCCATGTGAACCCCTTTGCCCTGTCACAGCTCTGAGATGCCTGCCTGGAGGTATGTATGGTCCTCATCACAGGTGGCCGTGGTTAAAAGGTTAACAGCTTTGCTGTTTCCTCAGGGCATAGGATGTACTGGTGGCCTCTGTGCTCTCTAACAGTGGTGCATGTCCTCATGCCATGCCCTGCAGTGTAATGTACAATTTTTGGTTTAGTGCTGGGGAAGAACTAATGTAATGACTTGCGAGATAACGTCAGTGTTGCTTCAATTTGAACTGAAAAAGGCTAATAATAATGATGATAATAATATCCAGGGCCATGAGGACACCAATGGGGCACAGAGGGCACCGAGGCTAAGGTGTTACATAGCCATGTGTTTTGCTTGGGGTCAGAGAACTCTCCTTAGCCGTATTTCAGTTAGTAACCGATTTGTAACTGTAGGAACCAGTTAGTAGTTTCTTGCTAGAATCAGTGAGAAGTACATCAGGTACCTAGCTGGATCAAGTACATCAACGAATCTCAGTCATAAGGAGTGTTTGTATCTATGTAAATACTTTCTAAGGGCCTGAAAAGCATTATTGGTATTTAATGTAGCAAAAATAGTGGGCTGTCCTCACTTGAAAGTTCATTCAGGTGAGGAAAACAGCAGGCAGATAATACAGAGAATAATGTTCAAGGAAAGGAATATTACAAGATATTTTCCATCCTTCAACTCCAAACTTAATCTGGATAGCAATTTCAAAATATGCATTGCACTCTACTGTCCTCACCTGAGATGTTAAATCATGGGAATATATGGGAAGCATTTTATAAATCTTGAAGACCAATGAGGAACATGAACATGTTCTTGGTGTTGGTTTGGTTTTGGTTTAGTTTTTGTTTTTTAATAATTAACATTTTAACTCTCCTAATATGGATGATACCATGCTAAACTGAAAGATGCAGCTTTCTTACGAGTTATCTTTCAGTCCCAAAGGAACAGGTAGTCTTACAGTTCCTGCAGAATTTTTGTATACTCCTTTTTGGATAATATATCAAGATCCATGAGGGTCATGGTTTTATGTTTAAAAATGTAGAACAGCAATCTGTCTTTTAGTATTAGCACCTTAAACAGCTGTTTTAATTGATCATTAAAAATGAATGAAGGATTGAAAATAAGTGTAGGTTTTTTACTTTACACAGATACTTTTAAAAGATTTTTAAATCTTTTAATGTTTAAAGACCTGTAAGTCCTTCGAACTGCTTTAGAGTTGATGGAGTATTCCTTTTGGAAAAAAGAAAATGTCAATCTGTCTTTTCTTGTTTTTGGATTATAAAACTAGGTTTCTGACATTACGGAATAAGAGAAATATGACAATCTCATATTATTTGTTTAGTGCATTGGTAATATACCCATCAAAAGAAGGCAACTGTAATACTATTTTAGCTACCTTATGCAGAAAGAAAATGTAATACAGTGGCATTTTGAATCAATAGAGCAGCACTTCACAATTTATTATACACATTTTTCACAGAAGGAATTAGTACCGAAAAATCACTGATGGAAGGTAAAAACTGAGGAAGTGATACCTCCTGTTTCTTTTATAGCACGTCTCTCCTTTGATTTTTGAGTACATACCATAAGTGTGAAATATTTGTATAGATCTACATTGATTGACGAGACCTGGCCTTTTCATTAAGTGTTTAGAGGAAGCTGTGACAAAATTTTTTGCTTTACTCTGATGGTATTGAAGCTCATAAGATCTTCCTGATATACAGAACTGAGGAGAACCATTAAGGCTAATTTAACACATGCTCTGTGTCTGTTTGCTGCAGAGAGCTTTCACTGTGATGATGTTTCAAATAAAAAAGTAACCTTGACAGATTTGTAAATTATTCCTGCCATAAGCCAAACTTATCAGTCACCATTTATACATTTAAGCCTGTTGCTAAATACATGGTGAGTCTGAAGTGTGCTTCATTATTTTGCTCTTTATTTTATCCTATTAAAAGCATTATATGAGACACTGTCTTTCGGATTATGAGTTGTCCTCTTGAGGCTCTTTCTTTTCATGATTCTTTTTTCCTGAATAGGTCTTTGGGAATACCATTTGTAAGTGGTTTCTTGTGGCACTTCGTTTTGTTTTACTTTGCTTTGGATTGGTTTGGTTTGGGTTTTTTTTTCCTGGTGTTGAAAGGACCTCAGCAGTGGCTATGTTTGGTGCAACAGTAGTTGTTTGGAATGTATCTGTTCAAGTTTAAGCAGAGGAGAATGAATTGAACAGATATTTTTTAATTGTGAGATTTGTACTTTAATGGAAAACATTGGGTAAATTGGTTTTCATGTCTGACAGTTTTGAATTAAACCTTTTTGAAAGGGAGTAAACCAGAATTAGTTTCCAAGATTTCAAACCTGATGAAAAATTTCTGAAAAAAACTACACTGGAATATAAGAAAATCAAATGCTTAAACTACTTGACCCTTGATTTCCCATGACCCTGTGCCATTCTCAGTACTGAATATTGTGATTCTCAGAGTCCTGCTTTGAAAAGATGGGGAATTGCAGTAGAGGAAACTGAGGGATAAAACCACAAGGACTGAAATAACTTTGTTGCTCTAAGTCTGACTTACCCAGAGATGGGAACAGAGCTGAGTGAAATTCCATCCCTCATTCAGGGACAAACCAATTGAAGACTAATGTATGTCTTTATCAACCATTCTGAAATGTTATAAGAGTTCTAATCCTCTTTAATATCTGCAGACTACTCCATTTGACTGTTATGTGACCATCATAGTGGTATTAAATTTACTTTTCTCTTATAAAATGCAGCAATAGGCTTGTAGTGTTGTAGATTCTTTCGGTAGCTAAAACTATAGGGGGGAACCCAAAGTGCCTTGAGGAAAGATTCCAGTTATATTTTGAAGGAGAACAATACTTAGTATTTTTCAGCTTTCTGAACAGCCTAACTCCTGGGCCTGCTGCCCCAGCTTGCCTGGAAGAAGACTCCTGGGAGGTGACTGAGGTGTATGGTACCTTCTCAGGTTTGCAGTTTTCTGCCAGGTTACAGCTGCTTTACTACAGGGATGAGGTTGACCTGTAAATACTGTGCATGGATGCAATCCCATGCTAGGCAACTGAAACAGCATTAGGTGCCTTGGCGACCAAATGGGGCTCCAGCTGTTGGCCTCTGAGTTGAAAAGCTTATATAAATGCTCTATATTTCTTTACGCAGAATTGTGCATATTTTTTTGCGTTCCTTTGCAAGAATTTAGCTGAATAAAGCAAAGCATGTTTTGTTGCAGTTTTGAAGACCCTGCAATGTTTATGCCTCTGCTTAACTTTAACCACTATTGATGACCTGGGCTACCCAAAAGAATAAAGTCAAGAACATTTCAGACATTGCTTGTTTCTTTCCACTCAGATTGAGAGCCTTATGCTTGTGTCCTGTTGAGGGGTGCTGTCTCTAGGATTGAGGCATGAGTTGTTGAGCTGGAGTATTCCTTGAAGTGAATTCTTTCTGTACTTGGTTTTCACCTTTCTGACTTAGTTTCTGTGCTTTTAAAATGGAGATAACACCATCTAATAATGCTTAAAAGATTAATTGCATTAATCAGGGATTTAAAAAAATACTAAAAATTATGGATATTGCTATTACTAGATTAAGCTAGAATTAATGTTACTTAATTTGCTTTTCAGTTAACCTTTAAACAGAAGTATTCTTGATCTGAGAGGTTAGCAAAGAAACATAGTTGCTTTACTGAAGAGTTAAGCTATAAAAGCACATGGAGACACCATCCCCTTCACAGGAACATGCTTTATATGTCATTAGTCACAGCCTAGCAGTACAAACTGTGTTGCTTGCAAAAAGGTAGTTAATGTACTTAGTGCACTTGCAAGTTAAAAATTGTCATTTTATGATAATTCTTATCATCTCATCAAGGTTGGTCATGCTCTTCTGAGTATCTTCAATTAACGAGACTGGCCTTTTCAGATTCTGAGACTGGGAATTAATTACACTCAGTTTTTGAGGATGTCATCTTTGTTACTGGCAGTCAGGTGGGAGGGAATGCATGATTACTTTAAGTGAAAATTAATCTGACTATTAATTGTCAGATTGCAGAAATAATAAGCATTTTAAAATGAAATTTAATGTTTGCTAAAATGCAGAAAGTGTTATAGCTCAGGTCAGTAACCGAAACTCCATTAACTTCAATGGATCAGGCTGTCATTATCTGTGGTATAGGGTTTACATATTTGCTGATCCTTTATTTGAGACTAAAACTAATCAAAAAACTATTATTTTCTTGTTGGAAATGGACTTTCTGTGGAAAAAAAAAAAGGAAAAAACATTTTTTTTTGGTGTGAAATACTAATGCTGGATATATTGCTGTGGTTCCTTGTGGGCTTTATGAATGTACCATATTCACAGAGACTTTAGTATCATAATGGGCTGAATTCCCTGCTGGAGCTGTAGCTCTCTAGTCTTCTTTAATTACAGATTACTGCATACTAAACTTTGTATTCTGTCACTTCTACTACTGCTACTACAGTTGCAGTTAAATGTTAATTTAGATGTTTTATAAAGATAAACTATCATGAAAGGTACATTCCACACACATGTACCATATCAGTTATTAGCAATAGATCTGGCAGTGGTAAGATAAATTGGATGGTAGGCTGGTCCACCATAAAGGTAACCCTGTGAGAACTCTTCAGATTGGGTTTTGCTCGAAAAGTGAGTGGAGTGATCTCACCCTGGATGGTCCCCGTCCAGTAGGGGGCAGGAACTTAAGAACACAGGGGAACAGGGTGTAAGACCTTCCCATTCAGGGACAGCCAAGTGCTGCATTTATGTTGCCCTAGATACAATTTCAAAGTGACTGGTAAGAACTTAAGCCTTAAGCCCTTGTCCGTGTGCAACATAGCATGTCATAAAATATTAGATATTCCAGACTCTAGGGGTTGTTGTCTGGATGGGTTTGCAGACCTGAAATGGGAGAAGTATAGAAAAACCTACTGGGTTTTATCTATGTTCAGTGTTCTCACTGACTTCAGGGTCCTGTATTATGTTTCCTTCAGAACAAAACCAATGACCAATACATATGGATCACCTATCTTATCATGATAGTCACAGTGAACTGTCATGATAAGACTGTGCATAAAAGAGAAATAGAGAAAAATCGTCTATTGTGTAGGATTAACTAGAAAATCTTTTCAGAAAATTATTGTTACCACAGCAATCACAGTATAAAAAGACATATCAACTATTCTGATTTTCAAAGGACATGCTCTTCTGAAGTAAATCCAGCATCCTGTTGCTTCACCAGGAAACATTTGTGCAGTTTCTGAATGAATATTCTCCTCTTAATTCTTTAGAGATTTTGTTTCTTTTTTTTTCATGCCTAGTCTAAGGTCTAGAATCATAGAATCATAGAATAGTTAGGGTTGGAAAGGACCTTAAGATCATCTAGTTCCAACCCCCCTGCCATGGGCAGGGACACCTCACACTAACAGACACTTTTCAGTCATTCTCCAAGGCCTTTACAATACTGGGAAAAAAGTAAAATCAGAAAGTGTTGAAAATCCTTGCAGGATTTCGGAGGCTGATTGCAAGCACTAATCAATTTGTCTGAACTACACAGGATCAGATACCTTTCAATAGGTGATGGTAGATGTGTTTTCAGTGCTAAGAATTAAATCCTCTCAGGAAACCTTTAAAATATTGAAAAATTTCCATTCATTTTTATTCCCCTCAGCTCTTCAAAATCAATGGTAAAAGCATTCATTTTTTGGGCAACCATTCCAGTAATTATAAAAGTTTTGAGACCAGAGCACATTACACATATTTTGTGTGTCTCTGGTTTCATATACATTATACTTGCTCTAAAATAAGTGATTTTGCTTCTTTTTAGAGCTGAAACATGAGATCTATGTTTGGAGACTGACAGCACAGCGCATTAACCCGGCCAGCAGAGAGGAGACTGCTGTGAAATGCCTCCTGATGCAGAAGGTGCTGACCCTAGAGATGCTC
This sequence comes from Melopsittacus undulatus, assembly GCF_012275295.1. Taxonomy (NCBI): domain Eukaryota; kingdom Metazoa; phylum Chordata; class Aves; order Psittaciformes; family Psittaculidae; genus Melopsittacus; species Melopsittacus undulatus. The sequence continues at coordinate 67,310,125 of NC_047528.1, read as the reverse complement.
CTGAAGAAGAAGCTGAGGACGTTTCACAGGTGAGTGGTGACCATTGTGTCCCACCTTCCCTGCTCTGACCCTGAGTGGGGACAAACTGCAGGCATAGGCAGTTTGTTGGACTGGTAAGGAGCTCCTGCTCATCTCAGTCTACATCTAGGAACGATAGTGTTGCTTTGCTAATGTCAGGGTTAGTATTTCTGTTTGCTTCAACCAGCCAAGGACTCTCACCTGGTAATTTTAGGCAGAGCTGGAAATGAAGACTTTCAGAGATCTTCACTAGGATAAGACCTATATTTTTGTCTCTTGATCAAATGAGTACTGGGGCAGATATGAAGAGTCACTCTCAACCTCAGTAAAACACAAAGAATTTTAGGACAAAACTGATGCGTAAGACTTGGAAAATATATATCAATATGACCTGATTTTAAAGGCATAGAAATTTCAGGTAGTTTTTGGTGTAAAAAGATCACAAATATCTCCTTAGGCTTTTCCTTGCAATAGTGGCTTCAGTGTAGTAAAATGCTACAATTCATTTTTTTTACCAAAAACTTAGTGTTCTTCAGTGAGCTGTTGAGTTCAAAATATATGTTACCACTGAACTGCTGAGTTTTAAAATAATTTCATAATCAAATCTTCAGTGCGAACCTGAGTGCAGACATAATATTGTGGTTTAAGCCCAGCTGGTAATTCAGTAACACGCAGTCTCACACCCCCCCTTCCTCCCCTCGGGCTCCCAGAAGGATGGGGAGGAGAACTGAAAGAATGTAACTCCCACGGGTTGAGATAAGAACAGTCCAGTAACTAAGGTATAACACAAACCACTGCTGTTACCACCAATAGTAATAATGATAAGGAAAATAACAAGGGAAGAGAACACAACCACTCACCACTTGCCAACCGATACCCAGCCCAACCAAAGCAGTGATCTAGCCCTTCCGGGTAACTGCCCCCAGTTCTACATTCTGGGCATGATGTGCTGTGGTGTGGAATACCTCTTTGGCTAGTTTGGGTCAGGTGTCCTGTCTCTGCTTCCTCCTGGCTTCCTTTCCTCCGTGGCAGAGCATGAGACTCACAAAGTCCTTGGTCAGACTAAACATTACTGATCAATAACTGAAAACATCGGTGTTATCAGTGCTGCTCCTAGGCCGAAAGTCAAACTACAGAACTGCATCAGCCACTAAGAAGGAGAAAAATGACTGCTACTGCTAAACCCAGGGCACATAACTAACTGTTTAGGTACAGAAAAGAAGTTTATTGAAACTAGGACTAACAAAAATGTTAACCTTATTTTGTGTACATTCCAGCAAACCCATTTGTTATGCTATGGAATTTAATGAGTGAAAATAGCAGTGATAAATAGTCTAAAAGTATAGAATTGACTAAACTGAAAGTGAAATGAATATTTTAAATTAATAAGCATGTCAAATAGGCAGTATGAGTAAGGACATGCAAATATGTTATCTTAAACTATTTCAGTAATATGATGACTTTTTCTTCACATTTTTTGTTGGCATTGTGTACTTTGAATGCAGTGACAGTATTAATATTTAAAGACAAAAAAGGCTGTTAAGATTGCCTTCTTTTAGAAAGATTATAACAGTTATTAGACTTTACAGCATTCTAAAGAAGACACTTCTGAAGTATAAATAAAAATTGCGTATTTAAACTTAAAAATCAATATTCCTGCAGCACAGTACATTTACAGCAACATAAAAATTCATTAGCATTAATGTCAGTGTTCCTGAACTAGGAACCCCAGGGCTTTTTGCTGGAGGGCTGACAATGCTGGTAACATGATATTTGGATCATAAAAATTCATTATAAAATGCAAATGTAAAATAAATGATAATTCTGACTTTGAATGTTAGCATGTGACCCTTGTTTTATTGCAGCAGGGTACACATCAGCTCCTGAAACTGTGAAGGGAACTACATATTGCATATAGCCAGATCCTATACCAAGGTCCATACTCTGGGGGCTAGTTCCTTCCAAGGCTGTGGCATTCTTCATGAACCAAAGAGTTTGTGCATTAGTGGAGCATGTTACAAAAGTGGACTCTTAAGTGAATGCTCATGGGAATTTTGATGATGGCTGTAAGAAGGCCATGATTCCTTTGTGGTACAAGTTACTCTATATGGGGGAAAAGTTGATCTATTTGTGATGAGAGGGATTTATTCCAGCCCTCTTGGCAAAGCTTTAATTTCACTCTGGAAAAAAGCAGGTATCTTTTTCTTTCAGGCAAATTTCACAAGAAGATAAAAACTGGGAAACAAATATTCAGGAACTCCAGAAAAAAGTAAGTAGACAGCAGTTTTTCTTAGTATGTGTGCACCTATGCCTTTATACAGAGAGAGTGCTTAGAATCTAATGCAAATTAATAACTCCCAGGATGGCAGAAAAGCTGGCAGGCAAGCTGGCTGGCTTCTCAGTGGGATGTGGTTACTAAACCACATTGTGAGGTTTTGTTAGGTTTTGTACTTTTGTTCCTTAGAAAATATAATTTAAAGGATCAATAAATGATTCAGCATGTTTTCTTGGTCAGAAAGACTCAGAAGATGTCAACAGGTTGTTTATAACCGTAATGTGTGATGATAGGGTACATTTCTGCTGATGTACTGAATACTGACTCTAGTGTACTACACTGTCTGTGACATGCCTGCTTTATTATTTACAGAGGGATAAACCACTTGGATAAATCCTATTCTCTTTGATGTGCATACATTAACAGTGGCTAAGTATGTTGAAGCTGGGTCTGTTGAGATGTAAACTCTGCAGTGGAATTAATTACATCTAATTTTATTTGTCTAAATGTCACATCCTTCCACCTCACTGGCATCACTAATGAATACAAGACTGTGTTTGGAAGCTCAAGTTCTTGACTGGGACATCACTGTCCTATCTGTCACACCAAACCAGAACAAAACCAACAGAATTTCTTATTAGGTTTTACACCTTTTCCAAGGCATTGCATTAAAGACAACCTTTTTAAAGATCGGAGACTTACTTACTTGTACTTTAGTAGAGCTTTGAAGTATGTGAATTGAGGTCAGGACTCAGGGTGGGAGATGGTGATTCCCTGGATTGGTAGCAAATTGGGATGAGATCAGAGCAGAGAAGCAGAGTCATGGAGGAAAGCACTGGATCTGAGGATGAGAACATGAGGAAGTCAGCACAGGGGTGCAGGACCTGGGCAAAGAAAAAGTCTAGAAGCTCCATAAAGATTATGGGCTTGGCATGTCCACGAGAGTTGTGTAGGAGGCATAAAAGATCTTAACCTCTAGTCTAGTTTATAGGTTTTCAAAGCATAAGTGCAAAAAAGGGTGATTTTGTCCAGCATCATGAAATCACAGAATGCCTGGAGTGCCCTCTCTAGTAGGAACTGCATTTCAACCCTACTTGCCCTGCTGAAATGAAGTTGTGATGAGGGTAGCTAAACACAGCTGAGTGCATGCAGGCAGATATTAGCTACTTGTATCAGATCACATTTGGCCACATCTTCATTTTTTTTATAGGTATGCATGAAGTGCTTCAATTCTAATAGTTCTGTCTTTTATGCTGAAGAAGAATATACAATACAGAAACAGGAGTTTGCACTTCACACTTACTTTTGTGAACAATATGCATAATAGATAGCTCCTTGTTTAATGCAGTTATTATTTTTCCCTCCCTGTCTACAGCACAGAATAACAGACAAAATTCTTCTCATCAAATGCCTGACTGTGCTTGGATGCGTTATTCTTATGTTTTTCCTCAACTCATTTGTTCCAGGCATCTACCTAGATCTCGGTAAGTTTCCTAGTTTTGTTCTAAGTAAAACAACCAATCTTTCTGAAGACAATGGTAATATTTTTCTGTGTCTGGATCTTCTCAGAAAGCCCTTTTCCATATGTCTCTGGCCTTGTAATTCCACCACGCTAATCAGAAGTGATTTCTCAGAACAGGTGCTTGAAATGCAGTCACATCCCAGTTGCCCCAGGAGGAATAACAAAGAGTGCTCCTGACTTAATTTCTCTGACTTCCCAGTGCTAACGAGCTGGCTAAACATTGCATAATGAGCAAGTTTGACCTTGGCATTATTGCTCTGTAGGCTTGAGTGAATGACCAAGATGCATGATAAAGATCAAAATATAATCCATGGAAGAACAAAAGAATATGGCTTTATTTCTTGGGTATATATAACTCTTTGTATGACTTCCAGTCTCCATTAATTTATTACCAGAATAAATTATCCTTCAAAATAAAATCAGGAAGACATTGTTTGTGTGTGAAATGAAAGTAGCTGTATGCATACTTTCTATGTATAGACCTATATGTGAAGGTTTTTACATACCTAGTTGTGTACCTGTATGAGAACAGGTGCTGCACATCCAGAAACAAAAACCAAATTAACCTTCACATTTAACCAAAGGACAGTCATAAAGCCTACTTGTGCATTGCCCTATAAAAAGTTAGAAATATTTCTTTTTGGCTGTTGAACACTTGAAAGTTATGGAATTTCAGATTTATCTTTTTTTCATGCAGTCTGAATACCCCCACTGTGTACATTCATCGCAGTGGCTGAAAGATGTAAATCTTGAAGAGGAATAGCTTATGACCAGTAAATCAGAGAATCAGTCTTCCTACTTAGATACTACATTGGAATCCATTTTAGTTATGCTCAGTGCAGAGCTAGTTACAGCTGTACAATGGTGATCAAGTTGTAAACAACACACCTCTAGTGTATTGACTGGCTTAAAAAGGTACCAGCAGCAGAAAGTTTTTCTCTGTGCCATGACATAGGAAAGGAAGCACCAGTGTTATGTGTTGTTGGCACCAGTGGGAGGATATGGGCTGCTGTGTCTGGAGGAACATGTTTTAATAGGTGTAGCTTCGCTGCTAAATGCATTTATTTCAGGGACTGATTCCCAGCTCTCAGGCCTTAGAGGTGCAGGATGGCTTGTGTTCACACTGCCCAGATCTTGCCCCTCCAGAGCAGATTGGCTGTATCTCCACAGCACAGCACCTGGCCCTGTGTTTCCTTTTGACATTGTATGTGTGGGATAATTAATTTTTAGGTTTGAAGCAAGGGCAGTTTGGCAGCCTAGCATAGCTGTGTTTTGAGATTATGAGGCTGAGGGCATATACTGCATTACCTGGTACATGTGATGGAGTTTGAGTGCATGGAGCCACTAGGAATAATGTTGGAGCAGAGACACAAACCTGATTCAGACTCATCCATGTTGTTTGGGTGTGATCCCTGAAACCAGTTCTCTCCAGAATTGCACTTTTGTTTATTTTTGGCTTAGATGAAACAAACTGGGTCACTGCCAAAGAGTCTGGGAGCAAAGCAACATTTACATTAGAGGGACACTGGGGAACTAGAAATTCACTGTGGACTTGGGCTAAGCAGTTATCAATGTTAATCCACCCAGCAAAAACCTGTTGGCATGCGGTGGTAGTCCTGGTGCCCTGAAGCAGTGTGAGTTTAGGAAAGGGGTTGTGTCACCCAAGCTTTCTTCCCCATTTCAGTCAGTGCTGTGTGGCAGCTGCTATAGCAGCTTCCCTGTTCCAAAGTATTTGTCATGGAAATGGGCAATTTCAGCCTATAAAGATTTCTGGCTGTCAAGAAGTTAAAAGGTACACTGACATATTTTAACAGCAAAAGTGCTATATTACTAAGGTGTAGGAAGATGCAGAAATTGAAGACATTTGAGGTCATTCGAAGTCACAGTGGCTAAGAACATAAGGAAGGCATTCACATCGATAATTTAAGAAATCAATTTTCAGTCTTACTTTTCTGTCTCAGGTGAGTGGGAACCGAAGTATGTAGGATTTATGGAATTAAACCCAACATCTATGAGTGGTTTTGAAAAGCCAGTCAGTCAGTAAAGACCACATAGCAGTGGCTGCATATGCTGCTGGTAAGATATTCTTTCAAAACTCTAAAGCAGTTGGAGTCAATACTGGAAGAAACTTAGTAACTGATGATTGGTTTTGTCTTACTTCATGTCAGTAAAATAAATGAAAACAAATGGCATGGTTGGCATGCAGTGCAGGCTTCTATTATTCACTAGCTGATCTTCAGCTGCAACCTTGAAAGTAAATAGGGGCTCCATGTGTTCTGTGTAATTTCTCTATGTTCTGTACTCATGGCGAACCTCAGATTAATGAATAAATGTTATTAAAGCATATACGCAATTTCTATGAACAATTAGTGAAACCTGTAAACTTCTACTGAAATCTCATTGGTTCCTAAATTCCACTATCTTGATGATAGCTGTCATTTATCATTACTGAAGTAGTGCCACAGTGAACCTCTGTGGATTTTAGTCCTCCAGTGCATGGAAATGAATTTCTTAAAATACAGTACATCTTGTACTCTGGTGGTTTGGGTAAATTTGTTCAATATGTTTTTCTCATAAAAATGAATGTAGATTGTAGTTCAGTGTTTAATTTTCTGCAAGAGTAATGTTTTATATGGAGGCTGAAGTGTCAGGAATCTAATAACTTTTAATTGCATTTGGTAGAGAGAATTAGAAAGATTATAGAATTCTTTATCAGTCCCCAGCCTTGATCCAATTTTTCCATTATGAACTTGAAATCATTAATATAATTTGAGGGAACTGACATTTTAATTTAAATAATAAAATTTGCATACTTAGATGCCTTTTCAAATGCAGAACATTTTCCTATTCAGTTTTCTTGTACCTGTTCATCAATTTATCTAGCCTAATTCTGTGAAATATCTATGTTAACGAAAGATTCATACCAAGACTTTAAACGAACAGATACGGCAAACTTGAAGATTTCTACAGTGCTTTCGTTCATCCCCCTGGGACTTGACTTTATTGATAAAGCATTGATAAAACACCTGAGAGAAGATGAAAAAAGATCAAAGTAAAGACCCTTTGAGGATTGTACCTGGCCCCTATTTTGACTTTAACTCTTAGGCAGGCATGTCTAGAGCTTTGAACTACAGTGAGAATCCCCAAGAGAGACAATAGATTTTAAAAGTAAAATAAAGCAAGATTCTGTTAAAATGTAAACTAGATTTTTTCCCCCTTTTTAATAGAGGGTGCTTAAACTGAATGGATCAGAAAGAATACACAAAACCAGTTTGTAACCTGCTTTTTTTTTTCTGTAGTGCAGTTCCTTCTTCTTTGGTTTGGTTTCAGTCAGCTCAATGGGTTGCTGAGCTGTTGTGACTCTGCAGCTTCTTCTAGTATCCCTGAAGAGGGACCCATCACCTCTGTGGCACTGCTTTTGTCTGCTCCTCTCAGTGATCTCTGCACATAATGCAGGCATGCTGCTTCTTGTGGCCCGCCTTGCCCTTGCTTCCTTCCACCTCTGGAAGCCTCTTTCCCAGGGCCAAGCTAAGTGATTTCCAAGGCAGGGGAAGGTCCTCTCCTCCTATTTAGAAGGTTGCAACAGACTCTGCCTCTCTCATGTCCAAGAAACAAGGTTCTATCTGAGACAAAACAAGAGATATATTGCCTGTTTCAGAGAATAGATGCTGTCTCTGTTTTGGCTGCAGACTGCTGGAAGCTGGGCAGCTATGACAGGAGAGATATAATTTTATGTTGCCTTATTTGTATGTTCATTCCCACGTTATTGCTGCTACCTTCCCTCTTGGAGACAGGACTCTTGCATAGATGAACTTAGAGTATTGTCAGCTATGGCTATTCTCATGTTCCTTTGATGAATTATTTATGCATGGGGACCAGGAGAGATTTTTGGATTCACTGAATTCTTTCATGATTTAGAACTGCTATTTGCTCAACCCCCAGTAGAAGACAGAGGTTCAAATCATAACCCTTGAGGGAGCTATCCTGGTTTCTTTTGCCCCTTCACCTATTGCCTGAGCTCATTCTGGTATTTTTGGTGCCATTTGGTGATTCATTTGAACTATAAATGTCTAATTCATTAAATGATTCACCTTACCTGACTCTTTATATGCCAGAGGGCATCTTCTCATGCATGTTTCTCATGACAATTTTAGTCATAGATACTTGAAAACAAAACCCACAAAAACTAGATGGGCATTTGGCTTAGTAATTGATTATTTGGGGGTTTCACTGCTAATTAAATTCAATCTTGCTATTACTAACCAAAGCAGTGTTAGCAAAAAAAACAAACTTATGAACTTTTAATAATTTACACTTTTATTGTTTTAACTAGCTAACATGATTACTGTGACTTTTCTGGGTACCAAGACCAGTTCTATAAATCAACATGCACTTCTGTCAAGCAAACATCCTAAGTCTAAATTTTCCATGTTGTCCTTTCTCTAAAGCTAATATCACTCAATATTTACAGACAAAGGTTATCTTGTTTCATGAGAACTCATTTATGTAGTTAAATCTAGTTTCTCTTGTCTTTTGTTTTCACTGTGGTTTAACTTCAGTCTTGGGGCTTGGTCTGCAAATTCAGATGTTTTTGAGGATGTGAAAGTCTCTTTTTGCAATTTATCTTAACTAGTTGTATCTTCCATCATTGAAACATCTTAAAACTATGACAGAAACAGTGGAAAAGTAGGGAAATGATTGTTTTCAATTAGTTTAAACTGGCTTTTGTTTGTTTGGTAGGGCACATTGTGCAGAGCTCCTTTTTATTTTATTGCCATAGTGTTAAAGGAGAAAAATGTTCAGCTACTGTCAATACAAAAGATTCCTGTTATATTGTCACTCCTTTGGATACCAGCTGTCACATTCCTGACTCATTTCCATAATTTACAGAAAAAATGTTGAAATTCACATGAGAAATTAAATGCCTTAATTGGAAAGGGCTTCAGCAGAACAACCCCCCCTAAATTATGTCTACAGAGAATGTTACGCAAATTATAGCAAAAATTCCTTTTTAACCCTTGGAGAGGTTTGACACCTTAAATTCAGGGAAGTGGACTGGACTGGAAATTTCTCCTATATAATTTCTCTTGAATTTCATCCTGCTTTTATTTAAGTGGACATGCACAATTTTCACTGCCATTTACACAGGTGAACCAATCATTATAACAGCATTGGAACTGAGTGGCACTTGTCTGGTAGCTTGTTTAGTGACAAAGAAAAGGCTGCACTGCCCTGGACAGCTTCACAAACATTCTTAAATTTGCCATTGAATCACAAAATGTTAGAAATTCCCTGTCAGTATTTACTTGACTTATGAACACTGAAGCTAGTTTTGTGTTACTGCAGCCTACAAAGACTTTAGCAACTAGCTTCATCCATATTCTCTTCTGCGACATTTTCAGTATGGAACTCACTGCAGCAACGATCCTTCCCTAGTAACATTGAGACAGATCGGCAGGGTCAGTATGTGTAAAAGGTTGTCTGAGAGTTAGCAGTGCTGTAAGCAGTGACAGAAAACCTTAAATGTAGAGATCTTTGATTATATTATTCAGTACTATAAGCTAAGAAAACGAACTAATATTGCACAAGTGAAATAAATATAGTTGTATGTTTTGTGTTTTTTTCTCCAAATGTGCAGCCTAGAAAGCTGCCCAAGAACTCTAAGAAGCTTCTCCCCACCCTGACTTTTACCTGTACCCTCAGACAAAGTATGTGCATTTGAACCTGTGCTAAGAAGTTTCTTTAGAATGGTGAAAATGTATTTAAACTTGGACTACTCCGTCACAGCACTGTGAGAAAAATCCTGCCTGACAGTGAGCAGCAGAACTTCTCAGGTCCAAAAGGTTTATAAATGGTCATGGAGAAAAATCACAGGGGTGAGAAAGATGTGGACAGATCCCATTAGGCTGAAAGGGGTGTTAATGTCGATGCATCCATCAGACTCTTATTTTCACACTTTAAAAATGTTATTCTGGAACTTTTTCTCATCTGCTATCAGTTATAAATAGATTCAACCATATTTTGCTACTCTCCTGTATGAAAGAGGAGTTGTATAAATCTGACTCTGTTTACAAACTATAAAGTTATATGTGCAGAAGCAAACAACCCTGACTAAAAATTTAAGTGTTTTTACACATAGAAAGGGAGAAAAAGATTAAATATTCATATTTTGGAAATGTTTTGTTTCAGATTAATTTGTGCAATGGTTAAAATGAAAGATTCATTATAGAACTACTCAATGTACTGAGGAGTTATTTTGAAAAATGTTTGGAAAAAACCCCAACAAACCAGATCAGTTTAATAAGCTGGTGTATAATTGATTAGTGCTTAAGAAAACAGAAAATACTGGTGAGGCAGTCAGCTATTAAGCTATAAAATCTGGTGAATGACATAGATTTGAGAAAGCATAGGCTGAATGCCAAAAGCCACATTGTTAGGTTTAGTGCATCTCATATTTCATGTCTTATATAACTATATGATCTTGGCAAAAAGTGTACATTTGCTTTTTAATTTGTCACTGAATCTAACATTTACCTCCAGATTATGTAGGCTTGGTGATATTAATCAGTTTTAGCTGAGGAGAGCATGTAGATATTGCCTGCTAAGTAATGGCTCAAGTGATAATGAATTATCAATTGCATTTAAAGGTGTTACAACCAAGATTTTATTTCCCTTGTCTTTTTTTTCTCTTGTATTTTTATTTTATTTTATTACCTTGTAAAGCTTTCCAACATGGCTTAATATATTAAGGAATGACATGAAAAAAACTGGGAAGCAACATTTATGGACGTTTTCTATAGAGCTAAAAATATCACTTGAATAATCTATTGTTGCCTGGAAACTCCTTCACACATTTTAGTAAAGTAGATGAATGGGTTTGGTTCACAAAACATTTGGATTAGGGATGCCTTTTCTGTATACAGCAGAGAAGGTATCTCTGTATATGGTAGGTTCCCATTTTCAAAGTATCAGTGGTGATGTCATGCTTGTGATATTGTGGGTAAAAAAGGGAATATTGCTCATACCTGGAGCTAAGAATTTATTGTTAGTCTAATTAAAAGTTGTATCAGTATAAACAAAACACAACAGTTATTGTTTGTCCTCTTATGATAATACATACACAGTCCAAATTAATTAATAAAAACCAATACTCATCAACAATATACAACATACAGATAAAAGTGTAAATATAACCCAACAAACACCAAAATACTTTCAATACCTTCCCTTATATTTTTATGTTAGGGTCACGCTTTGATGCTCTGCAGGGTGATAAGGTTCACAGCTTTGGGCTGAGCCAAGACACAACATAGTGCTGGTATCTTCAGGTCTTTACAGAGATGAGTGTGATAGGGTTCTCTTCCTCCTTTTTACCAGGAGGTGAGTAGTGTTGATGTTTTCTTTTTCCTTGTACTTGGGTCCACTTGAGCCCATTTTTATGCATTTTCTAAAGCTTTACACCTCACTTTTTCAAATTTGGTTTTCAGGTCTGCATTATACCCAATTTTATATGTGGTATGTTGTATGTATGTTACACACTTGTTTCTCCTGCTTTTGTTACCACTAAATGAGTTTTGATAGTCTCCTAAGTTTGCTCTGTTATCTATAACTAGCTACAGTTGAGTTGCTGATAAACCTGGGTACTTTAGTATCACTAGGTGCAGTTACTCATCCTGTGCACTCTTGTCTGCGTCAGCTTCTTCCTATTTTCTGTTAACTCTCCACCTACACGAAGCTATGACACTACTTTCAATGACTAAAGTGATTTCTTTAGTTCCTGACCTTATAATGGTAAACAGAGCAATGAACTGTAGCATCTGACAAGTGTTCAGCCTAATGTAGTAAGATATAGGAAGTTTAGAGCCATGGTTTTAGGCAGTCCTCTTTGAAAGTCCTTGTGCCTTTCTGGAGATCCTTCCAGGTGCTTGCAGTTGTGCTTGCAGGGGCTGAGCTGCAGCCCTTTTCCTCAGATGGTATAAGCTATAACTGTCAACAGAATTTGACATATTTAGTGCTTTTTGCCTCCCTGCCTGTGCTTCGTTCATCTGTTGAGCATTTTGAGACTGGTGAGACATTGGAACATGCCTAGAGAAGTTATGACTGCCCAGCAGTGTTCAAAGCCAGCTTGGACGTAGCTTTAAGCAGCCTGGTCTAGTAGAAGGTGTCCCTGCCTATGGCAGTGTGGCTGGAACTAGATGATCTTTAAGGTCCCTTCCTCCCAAACCATTCTATGACTGTATGATTCTATTTTTTCTGTTTTGGCATGCAGTGGTGTTGGTTTAAGATGTCAAAGACTTTTACGTTGAGGTCAAGAAGAGCATTGCATGGGACTGACCTGCTGGCCTCTGGCTATGTAGTATGGAGATTTAATAGCAGAGCAAAGATGCAAATTGGTGTTTTAAATTGAGAATGGATGTAGCCATTTAAGTGGTATCTTTGATACTGATGTTGAAAAAATCCTGAATAAGAGTTAAAAATAAATGTTATGATTATGTAATAATGAAAATGTTGAAATAGACCTAAATTGATGCAGTCAAATTGACTAAGATTCAAAGTCTGGTCCAGATCTTATTTACCACCCCTTCTCAGAATAACACTTTGCTCATGAAAATAAGAGAAATCTGCTTTCTATGATCCTTGCACTCTTAGTTTCCTATAGGATAGTTTTCAAAAAATTCTGCTCTTGAAATTACACAGTCATCTTTAAAAACATGTAATTAAGCATGGAAAATATCCTCAGTCCTTGCAGCTGCCCATACACATGGTGAGAAAGAAAACAAGAATGGTAGCAGTTGTACAAAAGCTGCACTAGCAGATACTTTATTGGTTACTTCTGGAGAAGCTGACCTTTCTTTTATCTTGATATCTGCATCTTCTCAAATTATTTTTGGTTCATAGGAGTCAACAAGGTGATGGCAATGGAGTGTGTTTATTTACAGTGACCTTTTCTGAGATAGGTCTGTAAATTTTTTAGCTTTATGGATTGGTGCAATATACACAGCTATGTATCTGTCATCACAACCTCCCTGTAGATGCAGTGACTATCTATAGCAATCTCTAACTATATTAAAGATAAAACAGTGCTTATCAGTTGACAGCAAGTATTACTTATAAACATTCAGCATGATTTCAGAATATATGTTTTTAAGGATGTCCGATAAAATAAAACAAACTACAGAAAATTAAATACAGGATATTTTAATTCACATTCGCAACTGCTGATAAAATATGTTCCATGAGTAGAGCAAGCACTACTGAAAATCTTCAACTTTTTCACACCAATATTTCTATATGCTTGTATAAGAGTATAATTGAGTATATGCTTTATATAACATTAAAACTACACCATAAGTATATTAAGGACTTGGCTAAATTTGGAGGGGTCCTGGAGTTAGGCAGACATTTGATTAAGCTGTTGGAATAGAACAACAGAATTTCTCATATATTCAGTAACATGCTGTGTAACCAATTATTCAAAGGTAAGCACCAAACATGTTTTAGCTGGTAAACCTGTGTCGTGGTTTAAGCCCAGCCATTCAGCCTCTCTCCCACTCCCCCCCTTCCTCCCCTGCTCCCAGAAGGATGGGGAGGAGAATTGAAAGAATGTAACTCCCACAGGTTGAGATAAGAACGGTCCAGTAACTGAGGTATAACACAAATCACTACTGCTACCACCAATAATAATAATAAGAGAAATAACAAGGGAAGAGAACACAACCACTCACCACTCGCCAACCGATACCCAACTCAACCGAGCAGTGATCTAACCCTTCTGGGTAACTGCCCCTTGTTTTACATTCTGGGCATGATGTGTTGTAGTATGGAATACCTCTTTGGCTAGTTTGGGTCAGGTGTCCTGTCTTTGCTTCCTCCTGGCTTCCCCTCCTTCCTGGCAAAGCACGAGACTCGCAAAGTCCTTGGTCAGAGTAAACATTACTGAGCAATAACTAAAACTATCGGTGTTATCAGCGCTGTTCTCAGGCCGAAAGTCAAAACGACAGCACTGCACTATCTGCTAAGAAGGAGAAAAATGACTGCTACTGTTAAACCCAGGACAGCCTGTAGTGGACATTGTGGGCTAAAAGGGTTTCTGCAGTTCACAAAATGTTGCTGTTACCATTTTGACAAAATAGATAATTAAGATTGCAGAAAGAGAATGTCATGCTTTGCTCAGTGACAAATGTTAAAAAAATCAATGTGTCCGTTGTTTGCAGATAGTATTCTATTTCCATCTGGCAGAAGCTGGTCTAGCTGATTTAAAAAAAAAACCCTCTCTACTTGTTTGTCAACCACTATAAATCTGTGACCCTGTATATTGTGTAATGTGAAGGTTCCTCACTGCTATTACACCTCCTCCTCACTCCCTCTTGTCCTGCCCACTACTGTTGTGACAAACAGGTTTCTCTCTACCTTCTGAAATAGCCCAATGACTTGTCAGGACCCCTTTAATCTTCTTGTTTTAGAGCTAAATATCTTAGATTCTTTAAATTTTTCCTCAAAAGCCAACTTTTCAGAGTGTCGATTGGGCTTACTTCTCTGCCTTGGATTTCCTAATGGGTATGTATCTTAAAGTGTGTATTGTCAGGATTTACCAGGGATAAAGAGATCAGAGATTACTTCACAGGGTTTACTATCAATGTTCTGCTTCTTTATTTCAGTGGATCATTAGGCTCAGACGTGATCCCTGTGTTTCTTGAGTCTTTTCTGCAAGACTTAGGTGTCCAGCTGCTTCCCACCCTGGATTTGTACAGTTTTAAATCTTCTTGCCTAAATGTAGTACCCTGTGCCCATCTTTCATGAGGAGCATGCTGTTTTTCCTAAGCCAGCACTGAGATCATGCAATGTTATTCTGCTTTGGTTTCCAGAGCAAATATCTTAAGTGCCATTTCAGTTTCCACAAAAATGAAACTTCTCTGTGCCCTCATTATTCAATACGTTATTTCAAATTCTTTGCACGTAAAGAGAACATACAGTGTCTACATGTTCACATTGTTAGGAGGAAGCTTATTATGCTTTTCAACTGGTAGTAGGTCAGACAAAATTACTTTTACTAAAGAATACATTTTTTTCTTAATGAGCATTTGAAAAGCCTGCAGATTACACAGTAATTTTTTTCTTTAATTTCTTTCTCTTTCACCTACTTTCCTCCCACATATTCTAGACTTGTATTTGATTTTGTTAGATTGTTTTCTATTTTCAAGTTCTTCTGCTTGATTATTTCAAAATAAGGTTTTTTTGGTTTTTTTTTTTTTTTTTTTTTTTTTTTAGTAGAATTGCAATTGTATTCCTCTTACCATGTGCTATTTATTGTTCCAAAGGTGGTTCTCCCTGCTGGGTAAGTGTATGAGAAAAGCAGAGCACTAAAGATATTTCTACTGTACTTTTTTTCCTCCCAAGCAGAAGACATGGGAATCTTTTCTATGAAGAATGCATTATAAATTTGAAAGGTGCATTTTACAATAAAATTTAATTTTATTTTTGCTAAAATAAATAGAAACCCTCACAGTCTTCAACAGGTACCAAAGCAGTGCAGATATGGAACTTAGATTCAATTTCTCTCCATGTTATATTTCCACAGCATCAATTATTGGCACTGAGAAGCAGTAAAGGAAATGGTCTGTGGAACCATAAATGGGCTTTGCTTTCACTATAGTAATGAGAAGTTATTTTTTGAAATGATTTCTATTTCTCTTCCTCCTGGTTCTCTTTCGTGGTCCAGTAAGCTAGAAAATAAATGAAGAGAGAAGCTAGTGTTTAATATATATTAGTACTTTCAGTTCTTCAAAAAGGAAGAAATACTTCAAATAGAATCCAGGGCAAATGCAAAGCTACCCAAATATATAAAACACTGATATAGTGTGTTCACAGTCATGAACATACTTAGAATGTCCTTGGAAAAACCTTAGAAAACCTGCAGGCTGACACTAACATTGCAGTTAAATTTGACAAGCAATTCGGCAGAGAACAGTTAATCAAGAAGTTGTGCATACAATAACTACTGTGGCCTTCAGGCTGTGGAAGAAGACTTCACTCTTGTCCAGCTGCGGGGGTGCTTGAAGTCAAACCATGGTATTAAAGGGTGTTGTGAACAAACATCTTGATGAAGTGCCCCAAATATCTCAAGAGACTCCCTCCTTCTTCTCTGCACTCTGAGAGGTGGATAACTCCTCTTTGCAGGCACAACAAGGAAAATAAATACACTCCAAATAGGCCGTGTATGTAGACTGAAACAAGCTCTTGCAGTCAGAACTGGCAGCTGAGGTATTTGAGCCTCTGGAGAGCTGTATTTACTGGAGCACTGCAGGAAGACACCTCCCTTGTCTGTCGATATTCCTAAGCAACAATACTGTAAGGCAGGGCACTGTTCTGTCCTGCAGAGCTGCATGTCTGGACCTAACGCATGCTGATAACACTTCATGGTGCTAGAAAATGCCTGCTCTATCTACTTTATGTGCAATTCAATTACATTTCATTAGCTTTAGCAAATAATTATCTCCATATTGCACGTTCGAGTTGAGTTTTCTTTTTTTTTTTTTTTTTTTGAGGCAGGAGGGTAGAAATAATGCCAAGATATTATTACAGATTGTTCCAGAACTATTGAGAAATCACTGTTCTATAATTTTTTGCTTCATCGTACTTACATGCAAAATGGATGTGACAAAATGTAATGTCACACTTGTGCAAAATAGTGGTAAAATTCTGCTGCTAAGCTCCTGATCTGCACACATCTGCTTCCCCTTTGAGTATTCCTTTTACAGGACTTGCCATCATCTTTATTTTTTTAAGGAGGAACTGGGCCCAATGTTCTTTACTGGAATTTAGAGAACAGCCAACACGGCAGTTAGAAGAAAGTAAGGCAGTGCATTTCCATGATCCCTTTGTGTTCAGAGCAAATAACTATTAATTTGCATAGTGAACTCTCTTTGTTTTTGGAAAGACACTAAATCAATTATGCTAGAAAAAAGGTGTGGTATGTAGGAACTGACAGTTCCCTCTTCACTTTCTTTTGCTACTTTAGGAACTCTTGGAGCACTCCTGTCCCTTTGGTTGTAACTGGTTTTGCAGTGTCTATATACATATATATATACCTGGAGTCCAGTGCACAAAAAAAACCCATACATTTTCAGTTTATGCTGGAATCCAGCATTCATCCATAGCAGTACGAGTATTCACACTCTTAGATCATTTCCGGAGTCTCTGTCTAGTGAGTGGTAAAATACCATTCTTCACAAGGAAATTTGGGACTAGCTATTCCTACTTTGCTCTCTTTTGTGGTTGTTTTTGCTCTCCTCCTCCCTTGCAGTATGATGTTCATGCATGAACTATTTTTGACTATACTCTCTGACAGATTACTGTGACCAAAGCAGGGAATAGACTTGCAGCATGTCAGCTTTTCTGTCTTTTGAGGTGAGCAGAGTGCGCTGTGAGACATGGTTCTTGGATCCAGTAAGGCATTCAGGTCAGATTTTACTCAAAATCTGTATTGGGAGCTATGTAGAAGCTGAAGCTACAAAATTTGGGATGCAAAATTCCTTAATTTTTCATCTCTCTGCTTAGTTTTGGTTTTGTTTCCACCTATATGGTGGTATTTCTACTGACAAGCCATTACATTTCCTAGTCCTTCATACCTGCCCCCTTACAAGGATTTCCCTGCATCTCCCTGTACATTAAGTTTGCAGCAGGCTAAAGAAAAATTTATTATGAAAGCCACTTATCAAGGGAAGAGCAATGCAGCCGTGTGGAAGCTTTATAAGAAGAATGGTCATGGGGAGAGAGCTAGACAACAGAGGAGGCTTTTGTAGTGCTGGAAAATGTGGTTTCAGTCAAGCAGAGGGGGCAGAAGCCAGATTAGTGACATTAAAAGAAAATTTGAACTGGGAAGAAAATGGCACTTGGAGATGATTGAAAGGGCAGGAACAGGTAAATGACCAAAGAGTTTGGTAGCACTGAGAGTGTTTTGTTTTGGAGCCAAACAATGCAAGAAGTATGATTTCACTGTGGCACAAATACCGCAGCAGAATATAAACCCACCTCCAAGCATGATAAGCCAGAACTAGTGCAAGCTGGTTTAGATCTCCTTACCAAACAGACCAGACAGAGTAACTCCTTAGCTACTGGTTCTGGCTTTCAGGCAAGTCTGATTGCCCACACTGAGCTACAGTATTTTCAGCAGACCTTCCTTACTGATCACAGTTAATCTGAAATTCTCATTTAAAGAGTGCAGTGTGTCACTGAAAGCTCCTAAAATATACTTGAGGGAGCAAAATGCATTCTTTCATTAGGGAATACTTATGTGACACTTTATAGAGCTTTTTTTTTTTTTTCTGGAAAATAAATGTTTACAGCTTCATGAACAGTGAGGACCTTTGGGGCCTTTAATTCCTTTATATTTAAATAGGAGTTAAATGGAATATAGCTTAATTTTAAACTGTTGGATATTTTTTGATCTCTTCTTTTAACTCAAATGGAAAAACTCCGATGCATAAACTGTAAATTGAATTGCCTAAACTTTTGTGAAACAGTCTTCTATTTCTGAATTTTCTTACAGTTGTTGAAGGCTTTTGGAGAGGGCTCACTTTATTCATCTATCTACTTCATAGCAGGAACCTATTCTCCTTAGGTCACATTTGCTATTTGATTATAAGTTTGTGACTTGAAGTTGTTTGCCAGAAGGGATTGTTATTCTTCTTTCTTCCTCTTTTTTTCTGCATTTCTGTGAATCCATCACTTTCTGACTGTGACTATATGAAATAGGATGAAGCGTATAAAATAGTCACAACAAAGAGAGAAATAACTTGATGCAGTGGCAGGCTTCATTTCTATGGCATTAAAAAAAACCAAACAAACAAACCCTTAAATTATGTATCTTAGGGTTTTGTGTAAAAAAAAAAAAATCATCTGCTATTTAGGAAAAAATAGAGAAGAAAGACAGAGGAGCATCATTCTGAGGAAAAGTCCACCCAACCCCTTTTTCTTTCATATCTGAAATCCCATTCTATTGTTTAAGATAAATGTGTCAGAGGAATCAAACAGCTAAAGCATTTTAACTGTGCAGAGAGAAAATGAGCCTTGCTTGGACCAGAGATCTGGTAATTATATTCTCTGGCTGATTTTGCATTTGATTTGCATTTACTTTCAATCAGTTACTTAAATATGACCCTTAAATCACTTCAGGATGTATAGAGGGGTCCTGTCTGGAGTAAGGCTGTCCTGCTGTTGAAAGTCAGTTCCTCTTCTGTTTTAAAGAGATTTTTCTTTCCTCCATTTATCTTCCTGAGCAAGTAGCCAGTGAATCTTCAAGTCCCTGGGGCTGCAGCCAGCCTGCCAGGTGATCCAGAATCCTTCAGTTTACCTCATAAACACCTAAAGGTTTCTCTGTGATTCAACCATTGATTACTGGGGTAACCCAAATGTGCTTTATTTGCCATTTTCCTTTCCTAATTTATTTTAATTTGAAAGCAGAGACCATTCATCCTGTAGTATCTGTGAACTTTCCCTGTTACAGACTCACTCTGAAAAGGGCAAGACTCTTACTTTGGTAACCCATAAGAAGTGTATTAAGTGTAAAGTGTTCTCTGTCTCACACAGGCTGGATCGCCATGTTGGGAGCCATTTGGCTGCTTGTGCTAGCAGACATCCATGACTTTGAGATGATACTGAACAGAGTTGAGTGGGCAACCCTCCTTTTCTTTGCAGCATTGTTTGTTCTCATGGAGGTAATACTCTCTGATTTCTAAAGCTTGAATAGTTACAGCCGATTTAAAATGTGAATTATGTGCCTCTACATATTCAATCCCACTGGAATATTGTAGATTGAATGTAGTCATGGTAGAATAGAGAGAAATTGCAGACTGGTGGAAGCTGGCTGAACCTTTTTGAGATTTAATTTTTCAATCTAAGCTTCGTATCACTCATTCTCCTTCTGCTGCATTTGCTGAATATATCTGATATATCATTTTTATATATGTGGAATTTTAGTTTCCAGGTATGTTGGCAATCTATGTGTGCACAGTCTATATGTATTTATGTGTTTGCTTTGCAATTATTTAGACAAGTGATAGGAAAAATAAGAGAACAAAAATAAATTAGAGGTGGAAAATGTTCCTAATGATGTCTACTGCATGCTGGCTACCAAATGGCTTAAAAGATTTCATGGAAGTATGGTTTGATAGGATAACATCACTGAATTTCAGATTGGAACTGCAATCTAAAAAGATACTCCGTACTTGAAATGCCTGGTTATCTTGCTGTGTAGTTTCTGTGTGTTTGTCTGCTTGACTATCAGATGCAGTCCAGCTGTGTTTGTACCCCATTTTATTTACTGTTTGATGCTTTTGTATAGCTTGAGAGGATTTGTTTTTACCCCAACTGTTTGGATAATTCTTGGTATGAATGCTCATATTTATTGGTCAATTAGACTTCTAGAATGCTCAGTATTTTTCAGTAGTAATTTGCTGGGTTTAAATGATGTAATAATGTTCTATAAACATGACTGACAAAACGCAAGTGACCACTGGCACTGCCATGGCTAGTGAAGTGTCTGAGTGAGCAGGCTGGGAAAAGCCTGTAAGAACAAATTTACTCACTCAGCCTCCTTCCCCTGCCTCCAGTAACTGCAGAGAGACAAAAAATTTGTAAACGGGGTTCTACTATAAAAAAATTATCAACAGTGAAAGGGACAAAATTTGAAACAATAAAGAGAATAATCCAGCTAACTCTAATTAATACCAAGGTGGAAGTCAAAATCTGGTAACCTCCGAAAAGATGAATGGAAATTCTGATTAACAGGATTGTTTTCAAGCTACTAGGTTCAAAATTCACCAGAAAATATTGATTTATTGTACACCCATTAGTACAGGCAATTTTTTGTTCTCTACCTTACCAGACTCTGTATACCTTTGCATTTTCTAGCTCTTTTAGGGAATCCATACTGAATTCACGTTCTCTTTTTTACTGCTGCTGTAGCAGCTTATTAGTTGCATTCTCTGATGTATTTATTGTTTTAGTTTGGATTGAATGTTTTTTGATTTTAATTTTGATTCTGTGTGACTGCACAATAACTTAGTAAAACACACAGGAAGTTATTTGCCATTTACCGTCAGACTCCAGATACAACTGTTGTAATTCACTGAACTTCATTTTTATGATTTCTCAGGCCACTAGTGAATAGTTTGATAATGAAAGAATATTTTTCTTAGCTCTCTAGAATAGCAGCAGTTTAAGGTCATGAAAGAAGCTTGTACAGATAACCAAAAGAAAAGTGTGAGACATTAAATTCTTCCATGTAACTGAATGAGAAAAATGTTCTGTGCATCATCACTGCTAATTTTGGTCTGAATCTATTACACGTTGCACTTGCAGGAGATGACAGTCCTTGCTAGGGCATTTTCCTTTCATTTAAGTTAACAGTGTCAAGAAGAAACAAATCAAAACAAAGATATGCATTGAACTATATGGAATCTTTTCATGGTCCAGGCATTCAGCAGTTGTCAGCTAGTATTCCTCACCCTTGGTGATCCTTCACCTTGGATGGTTCCCAGCCTGAAGCTATTTCCTACCACTATAAATGTTCCCTTTCCTATTACAAGGCCCATTTAGAAACCTGAGTGGGACTTAGGCTGCAAGTCAATCTGGAAAATGTGGTTTGACTTCTAGAGCGATGAGGGAGCTCTTGGAGGTTCTGCCATTGGGTGCTTATCAGTCCAGTCTGGTTACTCTTTTGCAATGAAAAAGTTGGAAATCCTTTAGAGCTCACTTGGTTTCTATTTTATACTTTGGGTAATTCATCTCTACAGCTGTCTTTTTAGTCTTTTTTCACAAGTGGCTGTTACAGGCTATAAAATCTGTTTAAATCTTCTGTGACATAAGCTCCTCTCTCAGGGATACAGTATTTTGTTCACTTTATAGTCAAAATTGACATTTTACCTTAAGTGCTTCAGGCAGAGTTTATTCACAACAGTCATCATGGCATATTATCCATAAAAGGATTTTAAACAGATTTTTGTGCCTAAAGTAAACTTCGATCTAAAATGGTACATGAGTTTTTCTGCAGTACAACTCTATTTTGAGCTTTCAGACGGGAACTATTATGCCTGAAGACACTAATTAGTACAGTAACAGTTATTCCTCTTAGAAGACATGGGAAGATCTTCTAGATCTTCTCTGTGCAGTTAACACCTAGGGGAGGCCGGTACCAGGGTGCTAACTGACTTTCACTTAGGTGCTTGAAGGCAATTGGCGTGGGTATCATAGAGACATCCTGAAGCTGGTTGTCTGATCAGTGATAATCTCTGACATGACAGGTTACATGCAGACTGACTGTCTTGCAGGAGTGATGTGTGTGTCCTTCATTCCCTTACCTCTTTCCTGAATATCTCTTTTGCTGTACCATGTCTGGATTCCAGAACAAATTTTGAGTGTTACTGAAAAGTTATATGTTCTGTTAATAGATAATTAAGTAACAAGGCAGCAGTGTTAACTGAATATAATTCTGGGGTCGAATTGCTTACAACTGTGTTTAAAAGTTTATGTAGAAATGTGAACACAAAGCAACAGCAGAAAAAATATTACTCTTCATTAATGTATTGCTTTTGCAAATATTTAAAAAGTCACTGTCATGACATTTGAGTTTATAAAGCAACAGAGATAGCTTAGAATGAAAATAGTAACTTAAAATTACCAGCAACAATTCATTTCTTAGGAAACTTTCTCAAGACATTAAAGTAATGAAAAAATACCTATTTTTTAAATGTAAGGGTTATGGGTATGTGTTTAAAAGTCTTATCACTTGTTTTCTGCCTGCTGTGTCTTTAAATGTAGACACACTTTTTCTTGTATAATGCATTGTTGAAAGGAAATATAATTTCTGGGCCAAATTTAATATGCAGTGATACCCAAACTACTAACATTCAGCTGCTTCCTGAATGAGTTGCAGGCACATGAATTGCAGGTCTGAACGACAACCCCTTCGTCACTCTGACATTACCATGTCTTATACCACACCATACTGTGCCTATTAGGATCTTTGTCCATCTCTGTCATGGAATTTGACAACATGTGAGTTGAATGGTGCTTTTTCTACCGATGTCTCTGAAGGGCTCTGTCTGATTGCCAGGTGTGTGGGTTATATGGAGTTGCATTGTGTGAATACTGACTTCTGTGGCTCTGTGTTGGATGGCAGTCAGTAAATGAGGCATTGCAGCTGACTGATTCTTTGTCATGGCAGAAAATAAAATAAATGAAAGAAAGCTGAACAGCTTGGTCCAAGCTGAGCCAAGAATGATTTTATCCCCCTTAGAAACTGAGAAGTCATAAAATAGAGCATAGCAATAGATATATCTTTTTCAACCTGAAAATAGTGCTTCATTCTGGACCCTTGTAAGAAAAGAAAACAAAACCAAAGTAAATAGCAGGCTAGCTCTCATGAGTTAAAATCACCCTTTAACCGTGTGGTTTGAGGGAGTAGATCATTCTCCTGGATGTGAGCACTCAGTTTGTATCCTCCCGTTTGCCCAAGGGGCGATCAGAGCCATCACCACTAGGCTGGGGTCTTCCCATGTCTTTTCATCCATTGCAGTAACCATGATTGTACAGAATGCTGTCTAAATGTCCTGTACAAGTGGGAGGAGCTCTCACAGGGAGGATAGAGCACTCTGGTCCAGGCTGTGCCTGGGTCCAGTGCTTATAGGTCTCGCTTCCTTCATTTGGGTGCTTGACTTAGGTACTGGAGAGCTGGTTTTCCTGCTTTTCAGGTGCTGCTGCCTCAGTGCCAGTTTCCATTCACCCAAGATCTCTGTCCTGGTTTTAGCAGATAGGTATTGTTGGGGTTTTTTTTTATGAGTCTGAGAAAGATGTTTAACAGAAATATGTATTCTGTTTTCCTATTTCTTTGTCTGAGACTGAGCCCAAGATGCCTGGTTTCATCTAACCTTAAACACAACATACTTCTATTTATATTGTGATTTGGAGAAGTTGGTTTAAATTCAGTTGTGTTTGAGTATTCATAAAATACGTATTCACTGAAGAACGTGATCTTTAAATTTCAGCCTTTCTTTGATGACTGTGTCTCACCCTCTCAAGTAATACTACCAATCATTCCACTAAAACTAACCCACTTTTGCAAATACAGCTACTAGTTTCTGCCATTCCTTTTCTTCCCACCAACTGCAAAGTTGCTATAGAAGTTACTTGTGAATGTGAAGGAATTATTGTATTTTCTTACATTCATTGAAAAAAAAATGCAAATGCATCCAATACTTCACTAGTTGGTATAATTTTTTTATATATATTTTTAGGCTTTGGCTCATCTTCACTTAATAGACTATATAGGAGAACAGACGGCTTTATTAATAAAGGTATGCTTAAAATATTTACAGTTTTTCAATAGGTAAGGAAAATAGAATAATAAATATGAATTACTCCAATAGAATAATGAATAATATTTCCATTTTTAATTTAATGCTAATGATTGCATTCCTGCATCAGCAATATCAAGAAAGCATGTCATAATTTGGCATGGCTGATATTTAATACGGATGCATCTGTCCACAGCCAGAATAAATGCAGCCATAAATGCAAAAGGGAAACCTTTTCTGTAGTCTAAAAACCCCCTAAAATACAAAGGTTAAAAAAGTGTAAACAATTAAAGGTGAAAATTCACAGTTGCACAATGTATTTCTTGTGTGAAATCAAAGTAAGAGTATTATAAATATCAGTCCTTATATACCTATTTGTTAAAATTTTCTTGAAAGAAGAGATTGTGTTGGGCTATATTCTTTAAGATGCTTTTCCTGTCTCAGAGCCTAAAGGAATAATAAATGATGATAAATTGAAATTGTGAAGAAAGTGCAATTATGCCATGGGGGGTGTGTGTGTGTGCATGTGTGTGGGAGTGATAGAGCATCTCATCCAAATTGTGATTTGATCTTTGCCAATTCCAGGTAGTTCCTGAGGACCAGCGGTTGGTGGTGGCCATCATTTTAGTGCTCTGGGTGTCTGCTTTGGCCTCCTCTGTGATTGACAATATCCCCTTCACGGCTACAATGGTAAGGTCTCTGCAGCACTTGAGCATGCTCCTGGTGTTGGCAAGGGAGCTGAGCCTGCTGATTATTATTTGCTTTTTGTTTTTACCTCTGCTGTGTTGTAGTTTACTTTGTCCCCTGAGATCGAATCATTATCATGAACTTATTTGTACCATTTAGGCACTTAGCTGGCCAGTGCTGCTAGAAGCTACAGTTAGCTGTGGAACTAGGGGTACTGCTTAGCTTCGTTTTTGCACTTTCTCCCTTATATCCATATTTATAGCTGATAAGCAAAACTGTCTTTCTGATGGAAAATATCTGTCCACTGCAGTCAATACTTTCTCTCTGTGTGCTGTGTAGTTATGTAAAGCTTTTTTTAACATCTGAACCTTTTTTTGCTACCTTACTTATCTAATTAGTTTTAAACCAGCAAATAATGTTAAGCATAATAAATGCTTATCAGAGGCTGAGTTTTAATATCAGAAAAGTATAAAATTATAACAAATTAGGGGCAAGCTCAGACAGGTTTATTCAATCAAGTTCTCTGTTCAAAGTCCAATAATCTATTCATTATATCATAGGAATGATTCATTGTTACAGCTTGTTCTCAGCTAACTATAATTTTTCTGTGCCTCTTTTCTTCCACTGTTAGTAGATGGTCACGTCTGCCCTTAACCTGTGTCAAGGTTTACAGCACTTCTTAACAGGGCATATGACAGATTGGACAGATTTGTGACTGCCCTATTGTTATATATTAATTTGGTATTTTAGTTTGATTACCATGGTGTTTCCTGTGGAATTATATTGATTTAACAACAGATTTCAAACAATAGGCATGGAATTATTTCAGGTTGAGTCACTCCCACCAGATACTCGAGGACTAGTAAGCAGTAATGCAGAAATCTTAACTTAGAAGGTTTTGCCTCATATCCAGCTACTGTATGAAAATTGGCTTGGAGCAATACCAGAAAGCACCTACATGCACTTTGACCAAAGAGTCATTTACAGGTTTTGGAAGGAACCCTTTAAAGAACTATATTTTGGGGAATGAATAGAATTGAAATGCAGGAATCTTTTGGGATGGCTGAAGACCACTTCCTTTGTATCTTTGAGAGAGGGACATACAGATGGACATGGGAAGGACCTGTGCCAGTATTTTAAATATTTAAAATGTATATATTTTTCATTCTGTTTTGGGCTGAACCTAAGAAACTGTTATAATTTTTTCTTTTTTAAAAAATAGGCAGAGGGAGGAGGCAGGAAGAAAGAAAAGTGAATGCATATTGTCACCTATGCAAAAGCGGTCAATAACTGAGGTGTTAAGATATTACTGTTGAGATCTAGTGTCAGCTAGCTCACTGAATGAGCTTGTACTTCTACATTAGAAAATACTTACAGAAAATTCCTAAGTAACAAAGTCCCAAGTTTTGATGTAAGATTATATAAACTTTCATTTAAAATAATTTTTGTTTCTTTGGCACTTGGTTCCAACTTAAAAACCCCCACTATTTAGTTTTGAAAGGCAATTTTTCACTGTATCTGTTATGAACTTGTGATGAAGTATATTGCATATATTGAACCCAGCTCTTTTGTAGAATGGCTTTTTACTTACTGGGGACTGAGTGCATGTGTGTAATAAACACACAGTGCAACAGGTATTTCTTGTATCTCCTTTTATTTATTGACTGGCTATTTACATAATAAAGTTGTGATTATTAATACTAGATAGACATCCACACAACAAATTCACTTATTCAGCCACATATTTCACTCACATCTTCACACAGTGGGAGCAGCAGCTTGGAAGTTTACCCCAAGTGTGTACTCAGGAACAGGTGATTATATTGGCATACCTTTATGTACAAGTTTGGTTTCTTATGTCCTAGTGATATAGGAGTATGGGACACCTGCTATGGTGTATTCATGAATGATCCTGTCCATTCCTGACAAAAGGTTCCAGCTACACAGCTGAGCCTGCACTCATAATAATAGAAGACAGATGTGCTGAGGCCCTCCAGGGCTCCATAAATCTCCTTCAGTCATGAACAAATGTCTGCATGACAATGGGGGAATCTCTCTTGTGATTTTTGTAGTCATAGCCTTGATGGATTGGGTAGGGATGTTCAGCCTAGCTTTTGAACTTAAAGATACAAAAACTCTATGTGGTTTCAGAGGTGTCAGCTATATGCTCTGCCTAAGCAAAGAGTGTTTGGAGGATGGCGTCAGAGACCTCTGCCAGTAGTGGAGTTGCTCACCTGAAGGTAGTTAGTCACTGATCAGTAGGAGTTATGGGAAACAAGGCTCACAGGATGACAGCTTGTTTGACTTATACGCAGATATAGATTCCTAAAATGTCATGCAGAGATGATTAAAGGCTTGGTGGCAGCTCATAGTTGAGGATACGAACAGTCTATAATCTTTTGTGTTAGAAAAGTGAGTATACCATGACTTTTGTCTGTATTCCACGGAGGAGACAGTCCTGCCAATCCGCGTTCTGGTTGTGAGCTTCCAGGTGGCTGTGGACAAAACTACTGCGATGACAAGAGTGTCTAGAAAGTCATACTTCTCTGTTCCTTCAGGAGTGGATGTGGTGCAAGAAGACAGGCATCAATTATTTCATGGGATATCCCAACACTGCCTCTGTGTTGCTGGATAAGGTCTTCCATTCTTTCCCTACAACATTACGCAGTGCATGCTGTCTAGACTTGGAGCAGGGAGATGGGATGGGCTTCACACATTCAGTGTAGTAATTGAGAAATGGCATGAGAATGGACAGAAGCAAGGGCCTCCTATGTAAGGTGACTGATCCCCCTGGGCTGAAGGCACTGCAGATAAGAAGAGATTCAGCTACAAATCCTTCCATCTCCTATTACACCATGTTACTTGGTCATGTAGAAGTAGCCCATACAATTAATATGTAGAGTATTTAGACCTGGAACCTGCTTAAGTAGTGGGATGAATATGGAATTCCAGTATAGCCTGAGGCTTGATATGTATGGTGTGTAACTGGAGGGCAGAAAAAGAGAAAAATCTATAGATAGTTCTGTAACTGAGAGATTGTGTTTTCTTAAAAAGACCCAAGTATGGTTGCCCAAATTTTTATTTCAGCTTCATTGTACTAGTGGGATAATCAGATTCATAATGACTTGCCTTGTGCAAGGAAAAAAATGTGAATGCCTTATTAATGGATCTTGGGCCTAGAAATTTCACTTTTTCTGGATTTGGATAAAGTTGATTGGTCTTTTTTAAGTTTCAGATTTGACAGCATTAAAATTTATAGCTGACTGATTCTTACCTTAACAAAATGTAAAAAATTGAAGCTGTAGATCCATATTTAAAATAGGAAAATAAAATATGAATATGTCTGAGCCAGCATTACAAAGAATTCTAGAAATAAACCGTGTTATGAAATGAAGTAATGAAAACAGGTGAGAAATAATTTCTTAGAAGAAAAAATTTTTAAGTACATCAGAATCATAGAATGATTAGGACCAGAAGGGACCTTAGAGAACATGTAGTTTCAACCCCACTGCCATGGGCAGGGCAATTATGTACACAAATAAGGATTCTTGCTTATCCTAAAATGTAAACACACCAAATTATCTGCAGTCTTAAGAACAAAACCTAAATATTTTCAGGTATTTTAAGATAGAACTATGTTAAGGTGCAAAATCTTCATGTATTTAAACATTTTGAATACATGGATGCTTTTCAGCAGCCTTCAGCAACAGCATTGTGAGGATTTCTCTCTTACCAAAACATTCTGAAATTGCAAAGAATCAGATTAGTTTATTATTTGAAGCACCTTACCCTGAACGTTTTCAGTTCAACATCATTGTTAGTCAAATTCTAATTTGCTCTAGACAAGAGTAAATCTTGTATAACCCTGCCATCAAAAATGACAGTACCATGTTGAACTAATGTACAGAGGTCACTAAACTGAAATCTCTGCCAAGAGCTCAGAACACTGCAAGCATTTTATGCTACAGAGGATGCTGTAGAAAGATAATTGCATACATGAAACAGTGGAATGAGTTTCTGAGGGCACTTAGCTTGTCATAGGTTTATTACTTCTACTGTTTTGTCTTGGTGAAATTCTGTTTGTGTTAAACTAAAATATAGCATTGAAGCCCCACAAAGACAAAGCAGTCTTCAGAGTATCCTCCAACTGCTTGTTTCATATAATTTGTCCTGAATGCAAAGATCATTAACTACCCCAAAACAAGAAGAGGATACAGAAACTTGGTTGATGAATTATAATCCCAGGACTTTTCCCTTCTCTTTGAACACTGGAAACTGAAGATCCAGCTTTCTAATTAAATAGATGTTTATACAAGGGAGTGTTTATTATGCTGAAATGTATAAACATGCCTGGCAGTTGTGATAGCTGCCTGCAAGGGATACGAAAATCAATCATTTCTTGTCAATATGTAAAATATGTACTATAGCAAAGTATTTTGGGATTATAGAATAGAATACACTATTTCAGTTGGAAGGGACTACAGGGACCATCTAGTCAAATTGCCTGAACAATCCAGGGCTGACCAAGAACTAATGCCTTTAAAATAAAATGCTGACAGGCTTGGAGCACCCACCAGTTCTCTAAGAAGCCTGTTCCAGTGTTTGACCATCCTCTTGGTAAGGAAATGCTTCCTGATGTCCAGCCTAAGCCTGCCCTGGCAGAGCTTTGGACCATTCCCACACATCCTATAACTGGATCCCAAGGAGAAGAACTTAGCACCTACTTCTACACATCTTCTGCTGGGGACACTGTCGGTACCAGTGAGGTTGCCTTTCTCCCTCCTTTTCTCCAAACTAAATAAACCCAAAGTCCTTAGCCACTCCTCACAGAACATTCCTTCCAGCCCTTTTACCAGGTTTGTTGCCCTCCTCTGGACACACTGAAGTATCTTTAACATCCTTCTTAAATCATGGCACCCAGAACTGAATGCAGTACTCAAGGTGAGGCTGCACCATCACTGAACACAGCAGGACAATCACCTCTTTTGACTGGCTGGTGATGCTGTGTTTGGTGCACCCCAGGGTGCAGTTTGCCCTCCTGGCTGCCAGGGTACATGCTGCTGACTCCTATGGAGCCTGCTGCAGACCAGCACCCTCAGATCCCTTTCTGTGGGGATCTGTTGCTCTCCAGCCACTCCTTTCCCAGTTTATGCTTGTGTCCAGTGTCACTCAGACCCAGGTGCAGAATCCAGCATTTCAACTTGTTACATTTCACCCCATTAATCATAGTCCATGCTCCAATCCTTCTAGATCCCTCTGCAAGGCCTCCTGTCCCTCAAGAGAGTCAGCTGCACCTCCCACTGACTCCCCAGTGACACACTTGCTAATGGTGCATTGAGCTCCTGCATCCAGATCTTTGACAAAAACATCAATCAGAACTGACCCTAGAACTGAACTATGAGGAACACTGCTGGGGACTGGTTGCCAGCTGGATTTAGTCCCATTCACTGCAACCCTTTGACCTCTTCAGCCAGTTCTTCACCGAGTGCACTGAGAACCCACTCATCCCACAGTCGGACATCTTGTCCAGAAGGATGCTATGAGGGACAGTATCAAAAGTCTTCCTGAAATCTAGAAAAACTACACTGCTACCTTCCCACCTTATCGTAGGATATCAAATTAGCTAAACAAGACTTTCCCTTTGTGAATCCATGTTGACTATGCCTGATGATTGCATTATTCTTTAAATGCTTTCAACAGTATTCACATAATCTTTTCCATAATTTTGCCAGGACCTGAGGTTAGACTAATGGGTCTGGAGTTCTCTGGGTCTTCCCTCACCCCCTTTTTGTAGAACTGGAACAATATCTGCTAGCTTCCAGTCAGCAGGGACCTCCACAGTCTCCTAAGGTGTTTGGTAGATGATCCTGCCATAACATCCACTAGCTCCTTCAGTATTCTGGGATGAGCTCCTTCAGGCCCTGTGGACTTCAGCTAATACAGACTGGTTTCTTACAATCTCAGTGTCCAGATTTTGAGTTTGAGACATGCCTTGTGGGGGACTCCAAGAACTCTGACTGTATGTAAAAGCTATGTTGCAACAGCAAATCCAATGCGTATCGATACATCTGGGAGTTGCTTAATCACACCTACAAATTTTCTGTGCATGTGCAATTCATAAAGCAGGTACTTAGTTAACAAGTCTCACACATTTTAATTATTGAATGGTAAGGGTTTTTTTCCTTGTTGGATATCCAACTTCCTTTGAAGAATAAATGTGGTGAGCCATGTAGTGATGGTCTATGTGCCATTCTGTTAATCCTCTGATATTTCTCCTCCTTTTTCAACAGACTAGACTCACAATGATATTCCTTGACAGGCAGACTTGCTCATTTTTTAGGCCTGCATTTTCCTAGTATTGTCATTTAAATAGCCACAGACTTTGTCCTTAGAATATTAGATGACATGATTTTATTAGCAGTATGCTTTTTAGTTTAATTGGCATGTTTTATCAGCTGTATATGCAGGAGCCATCTGTTTATATTTTTCTTTTATTACCAGAAATATAACCATAGTGATTTCCTGTTTTAGCTGCATTTAAATACTATTTCCTCAACATAAGATAATAAACAATTTCCATTAACTACCTGACTGGCAAGGTGACTTAGTCTCTGACAGGTCTTTGTTAGAAACTAGGTAATTTTTGGCCCACTATTTATTGCCTCTAAAACTACCAGGTTGTTTTTTATTTGCTGTATGAATGTTTTGCATGTATTTCTTGTTCTTATTGTGAATTTTATTTTTTAATCTTCTTTGTCTTCTGCCCTACAAGAGTTTTCTGTATCCCATATTTCAGTACTTTAGGATAATGTCTGTCTGCAGAGACAGGTCAATAATCTACAATTTGGGAAACCACAAATATTTCACTTTTTATCCATGTATATTCTCTGCAGTTTTCACAGAAGACATCTTCACCACATGCAGTTCTTAGCAAAGCATGTGCTATGAAACCCCATGGTGTAGAGCAGCAATGAAACTCCAAAATAAAGACATGATTTGCTGATTTTTAGTCATTTTGCATGAATAGACAGAATGGACAATATAAGGTGATGCTTTCTACTGCACTGCACAGCTGATAAGTGAGAATACGCACATTTCCACTTTTATTCTTTTTATATTTGTAACTATGTACTTCCACAGTATATGTTATAAACAAAAATTTTCTTCACAAGGGTTGATTTTTACCAAGATAGCTATATAGACATATGTGCCAACATCTGTAGACACTAGTGTTGTTCTTCTGTATTAGCTTATATCCTGTATATATTATACACATAACACCTTATACAGAATCAAGATGAATAGCTTTCTCCTTTCTGTTTCAAATCTTTGAGGACACTATCCTTTTTCCAGGTACAATTTGAGCTTTTCTGTTTTAATACTTGGAGGGAGATAGTCTTACAATGAATGGGTGAGGGGGATATGGCTTTGCTTTATTGAGCTACATCACTCATCTAAACCTTGACAATCAAGCAGCAGTGTGGGGTGCATCAATATCAAAATTTTCAGTAAAATTAGCAAGTTTTCAGGAAACTAGTGAAACAGAGATTTATCCTGGTAAGACACTTGAAATAAATGGTGTAAGAAAATAAAGCTCTTTTTCTCATAAGATGTTATTTTTCTCCTAATATTGATAACGATGCTGTTGACATAATCTGATGAAGGAATAATGAAGGAAACATGAAGCTTCATAAGCTTTAACTTTTGCTTTTTTGCTGTTGATCAGCACTTTGTAAAACCGTGAAAAATCTTTATTCAAAAAAAGGTAAATCAATGGGACAAAGATATTTATACAAATGCATGTATCACAGCCAACTATACACCAGTTTACAAGGTGTTCTAGCTTGGAGTACTTTTGATGCTATTGTTAATGTTTATGGCTGGAAAGAGTTGTAGAACCAATTTATTTTTTTCAAAAACATTGAAAACTTCAGTGAAAAGTTTCCTTCTACCCCTTTTATATTTTGCTTTTTTGTTTTTAGCACTCAGGTCAGTTATAACAACTAAGGTTTGAGATACTAATAGTTCAAAACTGTTGCCTAACACGTAATTGCATGAATGAATGTGACAAAAAAGTGTTAAAGATGATTTTTGGACAAAACAGAGAGGCAGGTTCCTTTGTAACTGACTGTGCATGATCCTTATCTATTTAAAATGCAAATGCTTAAACAATGAGGAAAGCCCATTGGTTTTAATTGCTTCCCAACATCGCTTCAAGAGTTCTGGCTGATGATCAAGTTTCTTAATTTTTTTTTTTTTTCTGGAGAAGGAAGGTTATTGGGATGAAAATTATAACAATCTGTTTTCACGATGCCTACTTTTAGATAAAAAAATTAGATACCAATGACTTCTGGAAATTTTGTGGAATATAGTTGACATACACTGTAATCCATAATGGTTGCAAAAAATTAGTGTACTTTGTGAATTAACCTAATATTACTATCTGAAACACTAAAAATTTAACTGGATGTTTTGCATTTGTCTTTCATATTATTATTCAAAACTGAAACATACACACAGCATTCCTTGTTGGAAATACTTGTCATTTACAAAGGATATGTGCATGTCAGACCTAACTTCAGGCATGTGTCAGAGATCTGTAGGACTTCTCCCTATATGACTCATAGCCATTATTCTTTGGTAGAGGTGAATTCCTTTAAATAGGGAAAATATTCTAATTCAAGTATACACACATATGCATTGCTAAGGCGTGTTTCAGTGTTTGTCCCTTGCCACAAAAGTTATGTTTTGTCAAGGAGAGAACATGAAAACCAAGGAGGTCAAGTGCATATTTGGGGGTTAAAAAAAGAAAAAGAGATTCAAGCATGTCATACAGTTTTGCACCTTCTCTTGGTACATTGAAATGCATTTTTGTGTTTAAAAGAAGACACAGTGAGATGAAACCTTTGTTCAGTGACTTTTAGAGTGTTTCTTTATCTTTAATCAGTAGAGATTTGCAGGACACAGAGCTCCTGATGCTGAGCTCCTTCACTGAGCAGAGAACCAAATATTCTGATGGGAGTATTAGGCATATGTGGCTGCAAATACCTAGCAGAGAATCATCTCATAGAATTCCTGTCTGTGATCTTTGTTTTACTTCTCCCTTCCCCTGTCCTTCACAGTGCTGTAATTAGGGAGAGGGCTTCTGGAGGGCTGGAGGCCTTTGCTTTCTGCATGGTTTTCACCAGCAAGGTGTGAAAATGGCATTACTTGCTCTGGGTTTGGGAGCTGGCTGGCAACAGCTTCAGGACCAACCTCAAAGCAAGAAAATAGGATTAATGTTTTAATCTCCTTTGCCTAACCACATTCTCTGTGCTGGGCAGGGCAAACACAAAGAGGAATCTAATTTAAAAGATATTGCTAGTCTGCATGGTTCAGATTGTGTCCTGCAACAAGTGAGTTACTGTAGTACATCAGGATACTTGCAAATGATCCTGAGGAACTAAATAAATGGTTTTGGTTCTCTGGCCAAAATTATGTAGTAGGAGAAAATGCTTAATTTTGATAGAGAAAAGATTGAGCTTGCCCTGTGATTTCAATATTTGTGTTTAAATTTTGGGTTATGTTGAAGCACAGCATTGTTTTGAAATACATATGACTGCAGTTTGAATTGCATATCATGTTGTAACAGTGATGGTTTGAGAGAAACCATCAACTAGTTGGTGGGGAGAAATAAAATCTTTCATTACCGTTTACTGGAAAAAAACCCAGGCACGATATTGGGCATGCAGACCCTTCTTTAAGCATTAAAACAGAAACAGAAGTCTTCAGGCAATGTACAATTCAAGAATAATTGTTTAGTTGTTAACTTATTTAGGTTAATCGATTATAGGATTTAAGAGAGATGATTAGCACCACTGACAGAAGGGAGGCAGAAAGGATTTTAATTCTTCATAAAGCCTATATATTGCTCCATACCAAAAGAACATGCACAGTCAGTAAAGCTGAGAGCATCACTCAGCCATCAAAGCAAAAACATTTTTCAGGAAGCAGCTGTTCCATCTCTGAGATCACACCCCTTGAGGGGGACCTGTGAAATACTTTCAGATGACAAAATTGGAGGATTAGAAGCTCTAACTATTCACTACTGAAAATCATAGACCCTGAGAAAGCACTGATTTTAAGACATATTACAGTTATTTCCACTAATTCCTTCCTGCTTGGTCTCTTACTTATTCTTTCTCTCTTCCTTTTGGTCCCATAAACCTCTGTACACATTAAAACCAGGCTAATAACGTTATCAAATCTCCTCTTGCTAATGACCTTTTCTACAGGTACTGATTATACCTTTCTTTCAAACCAAGGAGTTACACACTTAATTTGAACTCAAAACATTTTTCTCAATTAGCATGAAAGTTTTTATTTTATTTATTTTATTTAATTTCTTTTATGATTAAATAATATTCATTAAACTTGCAAATATTTCCCACTGAACTAAATTTACTTTCTCTGGTAAATATATGTTTGAATAAAAAGTAAAATATCAGTTCTGCTTAAGAATTCCTCTTTATCCTAACAGTTCCGGTGCTTTCAACTATAAGAAGGATTTTGGAATTTTTTAGTTAGTGACATAGTCTACAGCCATCTTGAATTGTGAAGGTCTGGGCATCTCTTTCCAGTAAGAAGAGGGCATATAGGTTTCAAGAGGTTTCAAGGTTCATAGGTTTCAAGAGGGGCTATAGATATCAAGAAATGGATGGGGAATTGATTTACAGTCACTGTCAGTTTCCTGTTGAACTAGAAGGATGTAATGGGAAGCACTTGTAACCTTAAGAAAGCTTCAGTTTTGTCAGCAGTATCTCTGTTAGGCTTGACCTTACTTTGGTGATAACTTCTCTTTGGTTTGTGGGACTTGCACAGGCAGTGGGGAATATGATGCAAAGATACTAATTACAAAAAAAAAAAAAGAAAAATTAAAAAACAACCACACACAAGTTATTTTTAGAATCGCTGGTGGTTTATTTAATGAATTTTATTTATATTTATGCTGATGGTTGGATAATGTCTCCTGAATCTCTCTCTTTTTAAACCATAGATTCCTGTACTTCTCAACCTGAGCAAAGATCCTGATGTTAACTTGCCTATGAAACCATTAATATTCTCACTGGCCATGGGTGCATGCCTTGGAGGTAAGAGTTTATGTCAGGAAGCTGTCATGAGGTAAGAGCTATGTAATTATGGTATTATAAACTGGCATAATAAGTTCAATGATTTTATTACACAAAGCATAGGGAGGGCCTGATCCAATTCCTTTTGATTTCAAAGGACTCCTGGATAAGGATCCCAGTCACTCTCTGCTGCTGCCATAGGATTTTTGCAGCCTGTGTTTGAAGACCATATCTGCATAAAGTACAGATTCATAAAGAAGCAGCCCAGATGGTGCTTATAGGGTTCTGATCTTTTGTGAGAGAAAATACAAAGATACATCTAGTTTTCAGAACAGACACCACCATTGCTCATTGAAAAGATGCAGAAATGTGTTACAGTTGAGATCTGAAGGCTTGATTCGAAGTCTACTGAAGTTACTGAGAGGTTTTCTGGCTGGTTCATGGAAATGTTTTGAGTGTCCATTTGCTGACCTATTTAGCACTGCTCATGTTAAAGAAAGCCTTTTTGAAAGTCTTTGGGAAATGTAGCTCAAAAATGAAAGCTAATAGCCATCTCCTAGTGCCCATCTTAATGTTAACTGGGATTTCTTGTATTGTCAGTGCATTAGCACAAAACAAGCAGATGCTTTCATTACTTTTTTTTTTTAATTGTAAATGTACCATGTATGTACTATGGGCCCAGAATTTCATCTCTAAATTAATTAAATTAATGTTTATACTTGATTTTTTTTTTATATTTTGCAAATCGCTTATGAAGGTGTTATAATGTTTCCAAATAACAAGTGTACTAAGTGCAATTAAAATGTACATTCTTAATGAGAAATGAAGTTAATATAATTTTTTTACTACTGAGAATTGTAATGCTAGTTACATTGTATTGGGCTGTGTTTTGATCCCTAAACTCATCATTATATTGTGACTTTAATCTGTTGCTCTTTAAAATCAGTGATTTGAATAATCGGCATATCTTTATATAGATGTTTGCCATAAAGTTATCGTCTTTCTTCACAATTTGCTAATCACTCAACATAGTCTGATTTCATTAAACTTTAGGATTAAAAAAAAAGAAAAAAGGCATAAGGAATATAAAGTTGGCCAGGTTATGCTGATTTATTCTGTGTGGGAGTCACTTCACCAGCCTTGGAGCCTTAACAAGTCTCAGATGATTTTCCTAAAGCATTAGTTATCATCTTAACATAAATTCCTTTAATTTGATTCGTTAAAGGACTGTCAGGATATTAAGAGAGACTTATATGCACTGAGGCAAAAGTAAAAATATAAAGAGTAGCACAGGAATTATTTGAATTAAAGGCATTAGAGAGGTATGCAGAGTGCCCAGGTATGCAGATAGACTCTGACAAATATTTGGATAAAAAGTTAGATCATTATCATTATTAGGAAAAGCTTAAAGTCTTCAGACTGTGCTCTATTAGGATAAAGCTGATCATATGCTGAGTTATACTGGCAAAGGTCTCATAAGCGTGTTAGCCTGAAAATTAATGTGATGCGTCTGACTTTCCTATGTAAAACCAAAATCCAATGCAAAGCATCTTATTGTTAGAGTATGAAAAGTGTGGAAAAGCATTTTCTTAAAAATATTTTTTAGCCCCAAGAAAGCATTGAGGTTTATAGCAAAAGACTGGATCTTATCACTCTTTATGTAACCAAAGGCTCTTGGCAAACAAGACGTTTTGTAGAAGAGACATAACTACATATTTTAGGGTTATTTTTTTACTGCATAATGCAGAGCTTCAATTCTGGTAATTTGATGGCATTTCTGGGGTTCAAGGTAAACACAGTTTATGTGTCTGTAAAGGGAATATAGATGCTCTTTGCTGTGTAAAATGTGTCTCTAAAAGTGAGAAGGGATAAAAAAATCTTGTCTTTTAATCATGAAACTAAGGAAAGTGATGGCCATAGCAGTTCCTGGTGGGATGGTTACAATTTTGAAATCTTTGGGTTTTCCTCAGAATTTGCTGTTTTTTTTCCTTGCAGAAATTTTCTTCAGGTCATGTTAATCTTACATAATTAAGAAATAAACATGGTAATTTTTCTTGTTCTGGAAATTTAGGATTACACTTGTCTCAAATATCTGTAAAACCTTAAATTGTAAGTTAGGAGTCTGGTTGCCCAGGCTCCCTGTTTGATGCTGAGGATGTCTGGGAGGCAGAAATTTATTCAACCACTGAAATTGCCAGATGCTCTCTGCAGAGCACATCAGGCCCCTTGTGTGCAGAACTTCAGTAACTGAGTGGGGTGCCCAAAGACAGGTGTTCTGACAAATCTGCACCTGTACTTCTTTTGTACAAGAGGACATTGAATAAAGCTTTATTCATGAATGCTTCCTATTATAGTACATGATGGACTTATACTACTTTTTGAGACTGAGTTGTATACAGACTTTCCAGTAGTGTCTAGGGAATGCTGCCCTGAAATTTCGGAGGACAAAGGAAGATTGCTAGCTACAGCAATTTCAGAACAAGAGGAGCTCTAATTGTACTACTTCTATTTGCTTGTGAGTTTTAAAATCACATGAAGAAAAGGATTCAACTCAATTTGAGTAAATGCACATTCAGAAATTCACCTGTTAGGACTGTTCAGAACTAGACTTCTACACAGCTAAGACTGTAGAACTAGTTCCTTCACTGAACTGAAGAAATTATACCTAAGATATTATTTGAAAGGGTTTTGTATGTCTGACATTTAAAGAGCTGGCATTTATTTGTCTTTTTATATCTTTTTTCATAATTTATAAAAACTATGTTTTGAAAAAAGAAGAAAAAGAAGGAGGAAAAAAAGATTGAATTCATATCTGAAAGTTTCTACCTTCTGAGTTCTTAGTTGCTAGAACAGAAAAGTGCAAAAAGTATTTCTCTGATGCAGTGACTATTACTGTGATCTGAAGGAAATATTTTCTACAGTGTCTAGTTTTGCAGTATTTTTCTTCTCTGTATATTTTTCTGAAACAACATTGTCACAATTCTGCCAAAAGAGGCAATCTAGGATGCCTACAGCTATGTTATTTCAGCCACACAATCTTGGTTATAAGCTCTACTTCAAGAAAGGAGACAGGAGAGGGCTGCTGGCACTTTTCCTCTAAGACTACAGGGTCAAAACCCAGGTGTGAATAAAATCCATTATCCATATGATATTGTGTTAATTACACCTATTACAGCTATCCGACAGTGTAGATAAATAGTGGGATTTCTCTCAGTGGTCCAGTGCTATAGCTATTCCATCTCTTGGCACCCTTCATCAGGTATCCTGGTGCAGATAGGGCCTTGCATAGTGAAGTATCACTGATTTGTTATTCCTGCTGACTCTGGTCAATAATATCTTAAACTGGTTTTAAAGCTTCAGACACACTGAAGGTAAAAAAAACAGGAATGTTTAGATTTCTAAACCAACCGTTCTTTGTAATATGAAGGAAAAGTAATAGTCTTCAATCAAACATAAACTGTATTAAAATAGATAATAACTAATATTATGGAAAAGACACAATTGTAGCTCCTTTGAAGTTATTTTATAGTTACAATAGATCAACTTTGTGTAACACTTTTCAATTTGAAAGATTTAAAATGGCTATCAAGAATCGAATACATGCCATAAAAATATAGCAGTTGTTTAAGAGGAGCATTATTCAGCTTTGGTTTTGAACTTAATTGTTGTGTAATTGAATATGCAATACAATGTGTATTTGCAACTGTAGGAAAATTGAGAGAATATATTTACCTGAGCTTGTTTTTAACCAGGATGCTGATACTGAATGCTCCTGTTATTTCCGAAGGAGTTTTTTAATGAGAAGTCCTGAGGCTCAGTTTATATGTTTTGTGGGTGAGACAGCCCTGATTTCATAGAATCATAGAATCATAGAATAGTTAGGGCTGGAAAGGACCTTAAGATCATCTAGTTCCAACCCCCCTGCCATGGGCAGGGACACCTCTCACTAAACCATGCCACCCAAGGCTTCATCCAACCTGGTCTTCAACACTGCCAGGGATGGAGCATTCACAACCTCCCTGGGCAACCCATTCCAGTACCTCACCACCCTAACAGTAAAGAATTTCTTCCTTATATCCAGTCTAAACCTCTGCTGTTAAAGTTTCAACCCATTACCCCTTGTCCTATCACTACAGTCCCTAATGAATAGTCCCTCTCCAGCATCCCTGTAGGCCCCCTTCAGATACTGGAAGGCTGCTATGAGGTCTCCACGCAGCCTTCTCTTCTCCAGCCTGAACAGCCCCAACTTTCTCAGCCTGTCTTCATATGAAAGGTGCTCCAGTCCCCTGATCATCCTCAAGGCCCTCCTCTCGACTTGTTCTAACAGTACCATGTCCTTTTTTTGTTGAGGACACCAGAACCGCACACAGTACTCCAAGTGGGGTCTCACAAGAGCAGAGTAGAGGGGCAGGATCACCTCCTTTGACCTGCTGGTCACGCTCCTCTTGATGCAGCTCAGGATGTGGTTGGCTTTCTGGGCTGCAAGCGCACACTGAAGCTGGCTCATGTTCATTTTCTCATTGACCAACACCCCCAAGTCCTTCTCCGCAGGACTACCATGAATTTCCTTTTTGCCCAACCTGTAGCTGTGCCTGGGATTGCTCCCACCCAGGTGTTTGACCTTACACTTGGCATGGTTAAACTTTGTAAGGTTGACATCAGCCCACCTCACAAGCTTGTCAAGTTCCCTCTGAATGGCATTTCTTCCCTCTAGCGTATCAACAGAACCACACAGCTTGGTGTCATCAGCAAACTTACTATTTTTTAAATGGATATAAAACTCTTCATTCAAGTGAAAAGGTGGTATTGTAGGGAATGAGAGCAACTTGAGATCTTTCAAAAAGAAAAAAATGCTGCTGTTCTTGACTTTGAAAGGCCGGCAAAACAAATAAGGAAATTTACGAAATGTCTCACAGTTTCTCTTGAAAGACCTCAGAGCAGTCTTTAGCAGTATTAGTACTTCTAAACTGTGCAGATCTTGAAACAAAATACAGCACGTATTTTATGTCTTACAGTAACATCTACTTTACTTTCTGAGTATACTTTGCATAATTTCTGTGATGTTTGTGACAATGGAAATGAATAATGGTCTTAAACTATGATTGCTGTCCAGTAAATAACAGTACTATTGCTTGTTCTTAAAAAAACACTCATTCAGGTGTTAACTGAAAGTTTTGGGTTTTGTTATAGCATGAAGAACTGCATCATTGGATATATACACAAGGCATCTTTTCCCTCCATCAATATTTGAGTGCCCAAACTGTCCTGTTGCTATTTTCTGGAACAGGCAGAATCAGTAACCTTCTATAAAAATCCAGCTGCTGTTTTCCTTAACTCTTTCATGACATTCAAACTCTGGGCCATCTTCATGCTTTTTCAGTGTGGTGTTCTTAAGGTCCAGCAGTGCTGTGAAGTCTTTGGTATGAGAGCCAGGCTCATTACCAGAGTCCTCACAGCTAAAGGAGGTTTTCTAATCTTTAAGATTACTGAAGATAATCCTCTGTGGCATGGAAGATATACAGAAAAAAGCTGTGAAAGTGAAATGTGAATGAATTTCTATTTTGAACAAGACACTTGAACCATAGCAAAACATAAGAGGTAGGCTTCAATAGCAAGTAGATTTGATTAAATAGAATCTGAATTTACAGCAAATAATATTCTAAAATAACTTAATGGAGGGACATTGTTTTGTTTTCTTTTTCTTTTACTAAAATTTTCTTGTTCTGCTCAGCTTCAAAGTGATTTATGATGAAGTTGGATAATGTAATTTTATGCCAGGTTTCTCTACGTGGAACTATTTTTCTATATTTGGTCCTTAATAATGCTACATGTAGAGAAGCTGTGAAATTATGCTGACATTCTTCTAGTCTCTGAACCTAAAAATCAGATATTAAAAAAATGTGCAAACTGGGACTTGTGTGCAGCATTAAAAACTTTAAATGGAACCTACTTGAATATGTGCTTCAGGGCATGAGGGAATGGCATATCAGAACTCACAGCTGACGCTATCCCTCCTTATACTAGTTTATTTTACCCTTGTACTGGGTAAGTTGACTTCAAGGAGAGAAGTGACTTTAGTGATCACCTCAGGTTTTATGTCTCTTTCACAGATGTCTGGATTTGGAAAAAGCATATGAATTTATTTGTGTCATTAAAGTCACAAGTGCAGGAAGTTCAGCAATTTGCCTTATTTATTTCTCACTTGCAGTAGAAAAGTGACAAATTTAAATTTCACCTTTTCCCCTCATTGCAAAAATGGAGTTTGAATAGTGAAATACTTTAGAGTAACTGTTCTGCCAGTGGTACAGTAGTGGTGATAAAAAATAGTAAAGTTCACCTAATTAAAAATGTTGGATTGAATTCAGTTCAATGAACTCTTCTGATAAGTTAACTCCAAACTTTAATTTAAACTGTTTTTCTATTACTAAATAGAATTTAGGAATAATCTAACTCTTTTTCTATTCTAAAAAGTCCATGTGTATGCATTTGTGCAGAAACACTCTGCTCAGAATGTTTCTGAATCAGTAAAATGAAAAACTATTTGTGTCATAAAACTTCAATCTATAACAATGCGGAATAAGTTCATGCATGGCTTCTCCCCCTTACTTCCTATGTCATGAGGTTCCTTATTAAATTAGTGGCTGTTAATGGTTTAATTGGCCTTGATTCTGTAGCTCTTTATTGATTGCAAAGTTTAATTATCCAGGGCTTGTTAATTTACACATTACAAATATTAAAGGATATTCAAGACTTTTACATTGTTAAAAAATATTCAAAACTTGTAGACATTTAACAGATGAATAGAAATAGCTTTGTTTAATGAGGCAAGAAGCAAAAAAGAAGATTAGATTTGTGTGGAATAATAGAAAATATCTGAAAGTTGGAAGGCTGCTTCCTGTAATGCTGCTCAAAAACACAGCTATCCAGTGTGTACTTCTGCAGCCAGATTTGTTGCATTTGCTCAGTTTGTGCTTCAGTAGAGAATATGATATGAAAAGAAGTCACACATGTTGGTCTACATTTATTTAATGATGTAAAGCACATGGGAGACCACATAGAGTTTTCAAAACTGGTGGGAAATAAACTTCCTTCAGGAAAGTTTGTTTTGACACTGTTTGATTACAGCAAAAAGCAGCACTGAGAATCCTTACCCTAAAATTATTCATGACTCTGTAGCAAACTCCTAGTTTCAGATGGAGAACCCTTGTCTTGGAGGAAGCTGTGCCAACAGCTGTGCCTGTGTAAAACTGGGCCCACCCCAGATGTTTGTCCAATCAAGGCCGGGGAAAAGCTGTTTTCAAGGCTTGTGTTGACATGAAAACAGATAGTTGTTTTGCTTTTGCATTAGCTATCCAGAGATGAAGGGAAGAGAAAATGCAGAAAGTCAATCTGTTAAGCACACGTGTAACTTAATATTCGCCATGAGAACATGTGGAGGGGAAGTGGTCTGTAGTGCTCACAACAAAGCAGGACTTTTCCATAAGCAATCCACTCTTAAGCTTGCTGTTGCACAAGGTACTATCTCCTTTATATTTGAGAAAGTTTCTGTTCATGAAGGCTGTTCACGTTAGGCCAAATAGCTTTAGTAATGATAATCCCTTCCCTATGATTTTTCAGTGCTTTGAGTAATAAGCACTAATCCTGCCAGGCACTTTGAGGTCTTTCCAGGCAACCATATTAATGCAGCAAACCCAAGGGTTAGGCTTGCTTTTGAGGATGAGATACCAAAGGGACTCTTGAGAGCTAATGGTATTTAGGTACAATAGATGTGCTGCTGAGAAGTGGAAATCAAACTGAGAATGAGGCTTAAGCAAGAGGAAATATGTTACTGATTCAAACTCTCTTTTCTTGTTAAGATTCTGCTCCGATTTCCTAGCCCCTTCCTTTAGTAAGCTTAATCAGTTCTCCCAGCATTGATTTGTTAGTGCATTGCAGATTACAGTCATCTGGACAAACTCTTTATACTGAGGGAGAGGCTATCTGGGCCCAAGAGAAGTGCATTATATGTGGTGTGCACATTCTGTGTGTGAATTTGGTAGTCTCTGAAGGAGTAATGTAGCAGAGGATAATGGCTGAACAATGACTTGAGAAGAAGTAACTACAAATGGAAGCAGAAGGCTGGAAGAAGCAGGGCTAGTGGATACTGAAGGAGTCAGCTCAGGCTTACCAAACCTTGTTAACATTTTCCTGCTTGTACCTTTAAGTTAGCTGGAGATTCAAAGGCATGCTTTAATGTGTGGGGTTTGGTTTTGGAACTTTCTTGATAGCTTTATCCTTAACCAAAACTGACAAATACTTTCTTATACTCTGAGTTGTTTTCACATTCCTTAAAGATATTCAAAGTAATTTGCCTTGAGAAATATCAGACAGATACTTTTAGATCACCTTTGCTGGACAGAAACAGTAGAAGAATTTTTACTGTGCTTCTGCAATGATTGTGCAAAGTTAGGGCAGTTTCATGGAAAAACTAATATGATCTATGAGGACCCTCCTGTATCATCATCTTCTTTGTAGCCTAGGCAGCAACAGCAGGTCTTCCAGTGACATATCTGTATCTTTCTATGATCACACTTCAAAATGAGACTTTTTTTTTTCATTATAAAAAGGTCTCCCTTGATTCATGCTTATGAATTATTAAGTGCAGTTAGTATTGAAAACAGTGCATGTAGTCTACCAAGAATAAAAGGGAGAATTGATATGCAGGATAAAATGTATGGCTTACTTCATACCTATCACATAATATCGATGTTAGAAATATACTGTTTAATTAATTGTAATGAATACAGCTTCTTAATAACTATCTGCTTTGTGATAAAGGATGAGTTACAGTAGGGGTCATCAAAAAAAGTTACAGTAGGAGTTCTAAAAACAGACTGGTTGTTCCAGAGTTATTCTTTAATGCAGTTTACCTGTGTGTTATTACATTTTGAGCATACAAGCAAGCAAGTAAGAGTCAT
This sequence comes from Melopsittacus undulatus, assembly GCF_012275295.1. Taxonomy (NCBI): domain Eukaryota; kingdom Metazoa; phylum Chordata; class Aves; order Psittaciformes; family Psittaculidae; genus Melopsittacus; species Melopsittacus undulatus. The sequence goes on along the minus strand of NC_047528.1, from coordinate 67,265,204 downwards.
TTCTGTGCTTTTAAACTTAAATATTCTTAAGAGTGAGATGATGTAAAGATGAAGTCAAGATTGGGTGAAGTCCTAGAAAATGCTTGTTCTTCATTTGCATTAATTTGAATTAATTTAATGTGTGTAGGTTTCCATGTGCATTAACCTGGACTTGGGTTTTCTGTCATTTGGAGTTCATAGTGTTGCTGTTTCACTACTGAGTTAAATATCTGCTGAGGAGACAGATGTTCCTGGGAGGAGAAACAAAAGTTTGTCTCTGTTTGCACTGTAGCTCTTTGAAGCCTGCCGAGCCAGTACCTAATTAAACTGCACACACACTGAATAACTGGAAAAGAAATGCTGCTCCTTTCAGATAACATTTAAGGTGACAATTTCTTCTCAAGTGAGATCTACTTGGGGAAATAAATTCACTGCTGATAGAGAAACTCTTCCCATAATATTTCATTATGTGAAGGCATCACTATAGCTTATGTATAGCACAGGAGAACGTGTGCCATTTGGAGAAATAGACTGTATCTAGTCACAGCCATGGGAAAAGTGCAGTTTCAGTTCTCTTTCTTTAGTTTGAAGCCAGAGCTATTTTCCTTGTCTACAATAACATTATTCTGATCATGATGTCTGTACTACACATTGAACAGAAGCCTCTTATGAAATGTTTGGAGGCTGTAGTCTACTGATTAGTTTTGGAATTGAAAATTCCTCAAGTGTTGCTGCCTGACTCCTTTAATAACATCAGGCTATATTAATTTGTTTTGTTTTTGCCTTAAGCCACAGATTTTGTGTCTTGGCTTTCTCATGCCAGATCCTATGAGGAGCACCGATGTTCCAAGTCCAATTTCCTACCTTTAAACATGCATTAAAGTAACTAAAATATTATTTGAGGCAAAGAGAAGGCAAGACGAGCTGTGTAGTTCCTAATGACCAGTGTTAGGCACTATTTTTTGAAGCTTTCTGGTCCTGTAGTAAGGTTAGTCATCTTTTCTCCACAACTGAAGCATGTATGAGTTTCACTGTGTAGGGTAAGAAGCCTAGGTCACAAATAACCCTTGGTATCTCCTGGGAATGCTCCACAATGATTTTGTCATCCATAGGGATATATTCCTCTATTGATGTGCAGTTCCACTAACATAAGCAGAGTTCAACATGGACAGACAAGACCTGTGCACCCAGCGATAGCTCCTTTGCAATATTAGAACCCTAAATCCACGGCAAGTAGGAAACAGCAGAGCTGGCAGAGAAAAAGAGAAAGGGGGAAGAAGGACAATTACATGTTTGAAATAAAATGTGTATTTGGGATTGCAAGGCATGAGGGGAATACTTTTTTCATCTCACATTGCAAGATTCCAGCTTCTTTCTTGGTCCATAGTGGTATCAGCTGAAGAGCTATTTGAGGCTGCTGCTGAGAAACCAAACCAGTCTCCTGTTCTTAGTAAGTATTGTTTAAGCCACTGACCTGAGACAACAGATATCCATGTTCAGATCTCTACTCCAGGATGAAAATCTCAGTTTGATGCCTATTTTGTGTTGAAAGAAATTGACCATCCTGGAGTAAATAAGAATCATATTTTCTGTTTGTACTCAATTGGAAATATCTTGTCCACAGAAGGCCTTTTCAAATTTGGCTTTCATGACATCAAATAAAAATAATAAAAAAAAATGTCCTGGGTGACTTTGGAGGGGTGTAGTTTCTCTAAGTTGTTGTTCTGTCCCTAGAATGAACAGCCAACAACCTGTATCTCAGTATCTGCTGACAATGGTATGGCTGTCAATCCAAACTGGGATCAAAATTATTATAATCAAGCTCTTTCTCTTACCCTTCCTTCCTCCAGTGTTCCTCCCACATCACATCTTTTCTTTTCCTTAATTCTGAACCCTATAACTTCATTTTATTTGAATTTAAGAGCCACACCAAACTGTGTGGTTTGGTTGATACGCTGGAGGGAAGGAATACCATCCAGAGGGATCTTGACAGGCTTGTGAACTGGGCTGATGTCAACCTTACAAATTTTAACCATGACAACTGCAAGGTTCTACACCTGGGTCGGAGCAATCCCAGGCACAGCTACAGGCTGGGCAGAGAAGAGATTCAGAGCAGCCCTGTGGAGAAGGACTTGGGGGTGTTGGTCAATGAGAGAATGAACATGAGCCAGCTTCAGTGTGCACTCACAGCCCAGAAAGCCAACCACATCCTGGGCTGCATCAAAAGGAGTGTGACCAGCAGGTCAGAGGAGGTGATCCTGCCCCTCTACTCTGCTCTCGTGAGATCTCACTTGGAGTACTGTGTGTAGTTCTGGTGCCCTCAACATGAAAAGGACATGGAGCTGTTGGAACAAGTCGAGAGGAGGGCCCTGAGGATGATCAGGGCACTGGAGCACCTCCCATATGAAGACAGGCTGAGAAAGTTGGGGCTGTTCAGGCTGGAGAAGAGAAGGCTGCTTGGAGACCTCATAGCAGCCTTCCAGTATCTGAAGGGGGCCTATAAGGATGCTGGAGAGGGACTATTCATTAGGGACTGTAGTGACAGGACAAGGGGTAATGGGTTAAAACTTAAACAGGGGAAGTTTAGACTGCATATAAGGAAAAAATTCTTTACTGTTAGGATGCTGAGGCTCTGGAATGGGTTAGCCAGGGATGTTGTGAATGCTCTATCCCTGGCTGTTCAAGGCCAGGCTGGATGAAGCCTTGGGTCACATGGTTTAGTGTGAGGTGTCCCTGCCCATGGCAGCAGGTTTGGAACTAGATGATCTTCAGTTCCTTTCCAACCTGAAAATCTGAAAATGATTCTATGATTCTATGATTTTATGATTCTATGATAAGAGTGCTTTATTATGTTTAAAGAATATTTTTAGAAGTCTGCTCATTTTGTGTGCACTTAAGGAAGCAATCCTTCTGCCTTTATTCTGACCTATTGCTTGGTAAACTGATCTCTGGGTGACATGAAACATTTATTAAGTCAAAACAATTAACTGGAGTATTAATTTCCTTCTGATTGGTTTCTCTCAAAGTCAGGCCAGAAGAGTCTCCACTGAGCAGTAACATTAAACAAGGCCAAAATGAGAAGGGTAACTATATGCCAATGGGATCAAAGGAAGACATGCTTAGAATAATGGATTGTTAATGTAGCGATATATGGCAAAAGAGATGACTTGCCACAGTATAAAAAAATTCTCCTAGATTATTGGCTCTTCTGTTCAAAATTTCAGTTAAGGAACAAAATGTAGGAGTCACTGTCACTTCCTGAGTCGTGCCTTAGATCAGAAACATTTGCTGAAGACATCTGCTTTGTGGAAGTCATGTATACAGCATTTCTTAAGTCTGAGGTATGACTCATGGGAAAGCTATAGAAAATGGTTCGGTCTTTCTGAGTTCTGAATACCTGACTTCTCTACATTGCCAGATTGTTAAAAGTTTAGAGAAAACACAAATTATCCCTCTGTGTAGGGAGAGAAAGGGAAAATCAAGAAACAGTTACTGAAAAGGCTTAGCTCTTCCAAGAGGATAGGTGCGCATTTTGAACATGTCATATTATTTTCCTTTGGTATGTTCCTCTCCTAAGGGGATTGGTACAATGTAATTTGGTGAAACTCAGTATATAAAGGTGTGTTCCTTTATGTATTAAAGAACCACTGTGGTTTGGTAAATAAATTTTGTATCTGTGTTGATACTTTTGCTTTAGCAGAGAGATGTCGAACAGATCAATTCCCCTCCATTGTCCCACTTATTTTTAGATTTCTGTTAAAAAAATATGCCTTAGCTATTAGTTACCCTCTCTATAAAAAAGACACTAATTCATCAACATCAAGTTTGTATAAGGAAAAAAGCCATAATTTTATCTTAGTATCCTTAAACCATCTTACCCTTTTTTTTCCAGCTCTTCTGCTGGCACCTTCTTTTATGTAAAAGCGTAAATCAGCAAGTTTCTCTGAATGCAAGTACCTGGTGTCATTCTGACAAGTGTTAGATTGGTATTATGTTCTTTCACTAATTTCTTATGGCTTATGTAGAATCAGAGAATAATACCAGGCTTACATTTCAAAGTGTGAAGCTATTTATAGGATGTGGATATACTGTCTGTATGTTTCTTTTCAACCCCATGTAAGAGAAATTGATTTTTATTTTCTGACTAGTACATCCTAGGACTTTTAGCACAGAATAAATGAAGAAGAGTAAGAAACAGAGCAAAACTCTAAACTTGTATTTGCTTTCTGAACTGCAGGTAATGGAACATTGATTGGAGCATCCGCGAACGTTGTCTGTGCGGGAATTGCTGAACAGCATGGTTATGGCTTCTCTTTCATGGAGTTTTTCAGGTACAGTTTTAAACTGCTTGCATTAAATCTTTATTTTATTTTTCTCTAGGCAAACAATGGATTCTCAAAGGAGACAACCTGGAGAAAGGGTCTATAAAATTTGTTCCTAATTTGTTTTTGGCAACTGAAATGAGGGTGGAGGACAGATATTTTTATGTACCTTGGATAGAATGCATAAAGGTGTGGAACCACAGGAGAAACAAAGCCTCAGAAGTTACTGCTTTGATCACCCTCAACTTACCCTAAGCTCTGTAATGAAACTAAATTCTTGTTTTGTTATTTAATAGTTTAAATGTAGTTTCTCATCTGCATATTTTCATGACATTCCATTGCCAGTAAAAAGTGGAATGTCCCAGTTTAGACTGAGTAGAACTTTACTTCATGATCCCATGAGCAAGCCTATTTATCCAAAAGCAATTACTTCTTTTGACTAAATGTTTAGCATCTAAGAGTGAAAATGTGATGCACAGCTAGTAACAGCTCAAGTTGTTGTTTAATAATTGTTTAATTAATAATTAATAATTGTTATTTAATAGTGGAAGTTCCTTTGCAGGTGTTTGAGGGACCAGGTGAACTTAATGCGTACAACAGTTTAATATTTTTCCAAACTCCTCCAATTTTAGAGACTGTGGTTGAAAGCTGTAAATGGAAACTGGCAGAGGACTAGATGTGAAGTTAAAGTGTACTTGATTTATCTAAAACATAATTCCTTGCTTATTTTTCTGCATGTTTAGGGCAAAGGATACTGTTATGTTCACACCAATATTTTTTTCTCTTTTTTCTTTATATTTTTTATTTTAGTTTCTCACCTCTATTAGCTTTACTTTGTATTGTTACTTCAAAGCCTTCAATCCTGCATAATTAATATGATTATTACATGGGAGTATCTGGAATAGAGACAATGATAATCCTAAAATATAGGTGGTCTAAGCTGTTCTTGCTAAAACTCTTGCTATAAGCACGTGCTGCTCAGAGCACAGCTTAAGTCTTCACACATAGTCTTCTGATGATACGATGTAGAAAGACAGAATGCCTATCAAATGAAAGTCTTGGTTTTCAAGACCTTTGGGACTGCAGTACAGTCTTACATAGTATACAGCGATAGCTAGCAGACTTCTTGGAAGTCAGGCACTTGTACAAAAAATATGGTGATGCAGCTGTGGATTGTTCATGCTTCAACTTCAGATTTTCAGCTTGTCATTTGGGGACTTAACTTGTATGTAGCAATATGTCTTCTACGTAGATTTGTTCTTAATTCTTCCATGACACTGACAGAGTACCTAAGCAAAAACAAGGATATAAAGTTTCACTTTTTTAAGTCTCTTCAGCAGTGTTCACTGGACTGTATTCTTTGGGGAGATTAAAGACAATACACAGGTTACGAAATTATCTTCTATACATAGGCTTTCAGTGTAAATGGTTACTAGGCAAGGCTGTAGATGGTGCGAGCAAAGATGCGAGAACTGAATCCAGACTGATCACAGACAGACAGCAATGGCTATTAATTAGCAGAAAGAACACAGAAGCCTACTTTTTCCGTCTTCTTCTCAATCACCGAGCCACCAGATCATGAGCTCTTTCACAATTTGTCTTAGGAAAATATTTGTCTCAGTTGAATGTGCTCCAGTTCATTATTTTCTGAAGCTTCTCCTGGAATTAAGAGGTATTACATGTATCCCTTGAGGATTTTGATCTTGCTTAATTTCATATATGAAGTTTGTCTCAAAGCATGAAGTGATCTGTCTGCATTTCTTCCCTGTTTGGCCAGGATCACTCATTACATTTCACATCCCTAGTCAGGTCCTCTGCCATGCTTCTGCCAGTTTGTTAATGTCTTATCTTGCAAATCCCTTTGACTCACTGGGGAAAAGTCATGGATACCATGTGTGGGGAGATGATGGCCTGCTGCTGCTTTACTTTTGCTAGATGTCTTCAGTGCAACCTATGCTAGTGTTGTTTGTTTTGTCCTTCTCAGGTGTCTCTGTGCAGGAAATCCATGACACACCTGTCTCCAGGTGGGGGACATACAACACAGTATGCTACCTCCCATACTCTTCCTCCTTACCTGCATGCTCTTTTTTTCTGCAAACCACGTTTTAACAGGGTGGTCTGAGGAGGAAGTCCAGGCAGCCTTGGGCAGGGCTGCTAAGCATGTCTGGTGAATGCACCTTGACACAACAGGAGTGGCTTTGGAGGTTGTGAGTGCCTTGGGGTGCAAGGCATCGTGATGTCTTTTATTGTAGGGAGAGAAAGTAAAAAGCAAGAACCAGGCTCTGTATTTGTAAGGGGGCTGATAGGCTCATGGCCTTCCTGCATGTGCCTTTGTACTGTGGCACCTGGTGTGTTTCATGGTTCCTCTTCTCTTTTTTTAAGAGGGGAGCAGTGGCAGCCCAGCTGGTGTGTTGTACAATGCTGTTTGGCTGCTCAGCCGGAGTCAGAGGTGGTCAGGTGTGATAACCTGCCTCGAATGCTGTGGTATGATGAGCCTGATGTGCTTCTGTCTGGAGTGCCTTCAGCAGAAGAAATCCTGTGCCAGGGCGTGCATGCCTGAATTGAGATGAATGCTGTAGTTAGCCAGAAGTCTAGTATCCCAGGGAAGGTCCCTCTCCAGAGGCACATATAGTTGCCTCCTTCTCTGAATCAAGAGTCCTATTTCCCCAAGGACCTGGGGGCATTCATCTCCTCCCAGACTTCTAGACATGGCTGGATGTAAGGGGAAGACAGCCAGCTCCAGTTTCCCATTCTTAGTTTCCAAGCAGCTCAGGCCCATATACTGGAAGTGCTGTGCCTGTAAAGGAGGCCGCAGTAGGATGGCATTTAGGTGGTAAGGATTATACTGAAAAAAGAGGGTGAAAGGCATACATCCTCCCTCCCTGCATTGAAGCACCTTAAAGCAGCCTGATTCAGAGTTTGCTGCTGGTTGAGCAGACGTCAAGTCCTGGATGTGAATGAGCTAGCCAGTGTCATTGTGTATTTTACCCCGAACACATGTGGGTCTCGTTCCCTTCTCCCACATTACCTGTCAACGCATGTAGAAACCAGTTTTGTCTGAAAGTGCTTGCAAGAGAAAGAGCAAAATTGCCTGTGAGAAAAGATGCCTTGGTTGCTATGAGTTCAACTTGCTGCTCTGGCCCTTAGGAGCTTTTCTTGATACTTCATTATGTTCCACTGAAATGAAAAGATTACCATGTCCCTTAGAAAATAAGAATACTGTAATAAGCTTTATCACCATGAAAATACTTTTACCTTGAATCTGTTACACATCATGTTATGACAACAAAAAGAAGCTTTTACTGATATACCAACAGCAAAAGGAAGATTGGAGGACATATGAGCCTGCCACTGAATGGAGAAATAACCTCCAGACAAAAGATGTGAAGAAGGCAGAAGTTTTCAGTGCTGTGAGCAGCACACAAAGTCCAGCTGTAGGAAAACCACCACTGATGCTCCCCAGGGTGCTTGTGATCCCTGTCAGTGCCTTCCAAGCTCAGCCATTGTGGGATTCAGCTTTTAAACAGTCCCAGAAATCTAAAGGTGAAAAATAACTGCTGCTGGATGACTCAAATTCAAAGGAAAAAAAAAAGCAATATTAAGACTAAAAGAAAAGTCAAAGTCCTAGGAAGATCAAGCTCAGATGTAGCAATTTGCTCTTGCTTTTTTGGAGTCAGTCCATCCCAATTGCATTTCTTTTCCACCTTGAAAATTTCCTCATCAAATTGTGTTTATGTGTTTTAATCTATCCTCCTGAAAAAAATCTTACATGCACCCTAACTTTTCATTATCCTTCTAGTAATTCAGAAGGCAGAGCTGAACACAATATTCCAGGCACAGTCCTTTTAATTTTTGTCCCATTTTGCAAAGAGAAGATTAAATAATGAAAAGGACCTATTTGCCTTTTCATTGTTAATCTAAGCCATTTCAAGTTCCTGTTTAATTTACTATTCACTGTTAAATCCAAGTTTCTTTTGGTTTTCACATTACTTACCTGAGTATATCGTCATCCTCTCAAGTTCTTTTACTTTTCCTACATTGTGCTTTTAATTAACAGATTATCGATCAGCAAAGAGGAAAGGGAATTGGTGTGCTATGTGATCTAGTGAGTGAATTGGAGGATGAACACAAATACAAATATTTTAGTGATAAAGCCAGAAATAATTGTGAGCCAGTGGAGTTTGAAAAAGGAGACAGAGAGCAGTGGGATACTTGCAGTACCTGGTCAAGGGTAAACATTAGAGCAAGCGAATGAGCATTATGCCTCTGGAGAGAACAATTTTTTGCTAATCTTGGCCCTGTACAAAACATCAGATATGTTAATAATATAAAGGTAATTGCTCAGGGACAGCATATATGAATAAGCAGAAGGCAGGGAAAGATAATATGCATTTGATTTTTAGTCTAGTTATCACAGAAACATTAAATCATAAATAGGAGCTTTGCATAAAGGAAAACCCAGATGTAGGGCATGACTATTTCTCTTGGCAAATGGTCAAGGCAAATGTCAGCACAGTCTCTGCATGAGTGATTTCCAGAGGTTAATATAGTGATTTTTTATGTCAATTAAGATGGTAGAACAATTGAGAGAGCTTTGTTTTTGTCTAGGAATAAGATAAAAGAAATAGCCTTGCAGATGGCTCTTCCAATCTAGATGCTTATTTCAAGCTGGCTTTTGTTTGTTTGTTTCTTTGGTTTTGGTTTTTTTTTACATTTTTACTGACATATCTTTGAGTTTGTTTGATGCAGTATAGCAATCCATTAGGTCAGTCCACCCTATGGATTATCAAAATTATATTCGACAGGAATCTATTGTTACCAATGAAGAATCTGGCTCCAGCTTCATAGCAGAAGTTCTCATTGCTGTAGGGGCTTTAATTATCTGTTTCGACTTGCTAATAAAATTGCCAGCTTGATTTTAATTTTCTCTTTAAGAGAGGCATTTATAACCTTATACAAATACGTAGTATTTCAAACGCAAAATAAGTCATATTCCTTCATCCTATTGTAATTCACTACCAGTCACCACTGTGTGTCTGTGCTGCATAATATGATAAAAAAAAAAGAAAAAGTATCAAGAATCACAGATAAATGCTGAATTTATGTGACATGAAAAGAAAGTGGGTATTATGGGAAATACTCTATTTTTATTTCAACCAAATTTTGGCTGACAGTGAATATTTCAGGGTGAGGGATATATAGGTAAGAGAAAAATGAATTGGATAATTCTATGTAATAAGAATACAGGAGAGACGATTTGATCCATGAGGAAGCAGACTGTCCAGAGCAACAGGGTATGAATCTAAGGACCAAATTTAGATCACAGTGGTCAGGTTAGTTGAGCATGATCCTGAAAGCATTGTACATAGTTTCAGGTTTTCACTTTTTGTCATTGCTCTCTGTTTATATGTCATCTGAGGAGCTGAATGAATATTGTCTGTCTTCTCTAGGAATAACAATCATTTAGAAGTGTCTAAAAATGTTGATTTCTGATAATACCTTAGGAAAGAACTTGTTTTTATCATAGGATTTGTCTTGGGAAATATTCACAGCAAAAATATTTACAGTAGGATATTCCATTTATCCATGCTTGAAAGCATTCGCCCATAAAGACTGTGAAATAGTGCTTCCCATGAAAACTGTCATTCATGCATGTGGGAGGACAAATGTGATGTTCCTTGCTACCGTCTGTGTATCCTATTTACACAACATATTGAATATAACTGTTAAAAAAGCCACATTAGGCTCTGTAAAGCCATAAAAATGTCTTTACTTGATTATGTGTTAGACAACTATAGTCCTTTTCCTTATTTTCTCCTACTTTCTTGCTATTAATACTACTCTATGAGAAACAGTGTAGCTGTTTTAAGGCTGATTCTGATCAGAATATAACCAACTGAAGTGTTTTGGGTGTGAATATTGATGATGGAGACTTCAGTTGAGCAGCGTGGTATCTAACACACAGAATCACAGAATAACAGAATCACATAATCTGTTTGGATTTGGGCTGGAAGGGACCTTAATGGTTGGAAATGGTTTGGGTTAGAAGGGACCTTAAAGATCACTCAGTTACAACCCACCCTCGCATGGGCAGGGATGCCTCATACTAGACCAGGCTGCTCAAAGCTCCCATCCAACCTGGCCTTGAACACTGCTAGGGATGGGGCAGCCACAGCTTCTCTGGGCAACCTGTGCCAGGGTCTCACCACCCTCACAGTGAAGAATTTTTCCTAGTGTCTAATCTAAATCTACCCTCTTTCAGTTCAGTCATTGCCCCTTGATCTAACTCTGAATGAAATTCACCTGTGGGCTTTCTGACAAACTGTGCAGCTCCAGAAGATAGAATTTTGGGGTGTTCCAAGTATTTAACAAAGATCCAATGGATACATATGAAAATATTTATTACAGATTTAGGGAACTGAGTTTAACAAATGTAGCTCAATTTTTAAGATGCTATTCACTATTATGCTAAGAAAGGCAGAGCTGTAAATAATCTTCATTTTCAGCTGATCTCTCAATGAAGCAGAAAAGTAGTTCAGCATGTATTCATCTTCCAATATCAGGTTCTAGGTTGGGTTTTTTAAGAAGAATGGCAGTTTTATTTCAGGTATCCAAGAGCAGTCATTGTCAGTCTAGCGACTGCTTTTAAGCTTTATGTTGACATTTGTGGCAGATGAATAAAGTGAATGCTGTTTATATTAAACAGTTGCATATCTTACATCAAACCCTATGAAAGTAAGTATTTGTGCAATAGCGTGGTCCAAACTATGTTAAGAATAATTCCTGAGTTATGGATTCTTTCTTTTTTTTCAAGATGCTTTTGTTTTTATCTAAGATCAAGAAGCACTGTAAGTAGCAATGTAAACAAATGAGGTTTTAGCTTGTTTATTTTTAGGAAATGGGGGGAAAATAGTATTTCAAACCTTCAAATGTGAAAATATTTCCTTTGGCAACTTGAAATACAATTTATGTGCATCATATGAAGTTTTTCATATAGATCAAATTGCTCCTATATCTGAATATATTCAGATTATATAGAATCCTGTATAATCTGTAGGATTCTACAGTTTTAATCTACATTAAACAAATCTGCCTAACCACACCTGGAAAGTATTAATTGCCAAGGTTTGTATTCAAAATACATGGGATGGATTTTTCTCTGCATACATACTTTTAGCTGTGTTGAATGCACAGGGAGTCTGGAACTCCTACACAGGTAAAGTTTGGCAAGATGAACCCTTTTCTTGTCTATTCTAACCAACTTTTTCTAATTTTATTTCATATTCAGTACAGATGGCAAGGGGAAGATAGAGAATTGGAAGGGAAAAATCAGATTAAAGAAACTGGGAGCTATGTTGAGGCATTCTGGAAACATGAAGGGACAACTTTCATACATGGAAATAATAGTCCTTTCTTGAGAGCAGAAAGAGCATTCCTGTTTATATTTTCTTCTGATAGAAAACATGGGGTTGGAGGTAGGTAGGGGTAGAAGAAACAAAGAGAAAGAAGGAAAGATGTATTCAAGTCTCATTTCAGGTTGGAGCTCATACATGGACTTTTAGAACATAGCTGTTTAGAGACTCACACTGCTCATGTTCTTGGAGCAAGGCTTCGTATACTAGTATTAACATCTGGCTTCTTATTCTCTACTGCCATTGTGTTGAAGTGTTCAATTTAATGAGTTTTTACATATGGATGAATAATGAAACATATGAACTAAATCAGATGTGCATCAAAATGGAGTGATTCCTGTAGCTAACCCACAGTTAGTTAATGCATGAGTTTGTATTTTACCTTATATGTAAGAAACCACATTTATCATCTTTTTATTAGAGCAGTCCTTAATAAAAAGTAACCTCTTCTAAAATAAGAATTTAAACAGTCTGTGAAGAAGTTCATTCTTGCATTGGCTTAGCGTTTGTGAAAGATTTAAAATCTTGTCTTTCTGTAGATTCTATTTTAACATTGTTGTTTCCATAGTCTTTTGCATATGACAAGTCTGTACGAGTTTTCTGAATTAACACCGCTTTCAAGTTACAGATCTATGATAGTTGTTACATAAGTGGATATTGCAGTAAGAAATTTATTTATAGACTTATGTTTAGACTACTCAAATGCTTTTGCATTTCTTTTTCTAATAATCTGTAAAGGAAGCTGAAGAGAAGACAGAACTCTTACTATATCTAGGTGGGTGACATTGAAAGGTTTTGGGAAGTGTTCTGCGAGACTTTTACACTATGCTTTTTCTTTTGTTTTTTAAAATGAACAGAATCATGTTTTTATGAAAAGATTCCTGAAGTATCAACAAAGCCCAGGATTTTAGTAGCAGATTATGATTTGTGCCCAAGTGGATTTGAAAAATCCAAGGAATGATGTACTTCTTCTTCAGTGTCTCTTTAAATAGAAGCCATATAAAAACTTAAAAAATGAATTAGTAGAAAAATCTGCAGGGAATAATTCTTCACTGGTAGGTGATGGAGTTTAAACAAAAACTCTGTTGACATGTCTGGCTGTGAGAATTCATATTTTACCACTACTAATATTGGATGAAATCAGCTTTCTAGCAAGCTTTTAAAAGGCAAATAGATTACCTAATTTTTCATTTTGCTGAGTTTAATTTCCACCAGATCCTCTAAAGCTAGTTTGAATTTTACTGTATCTAAATGTACATAATTTCATGGTTAGATATAAGATATAATTAAAATAGGTCTTATCCAGTTTTAGGGGCATCTGGACTCAAAATATGAAGATTTGTAGCTGATTAAACTTCTGCAGCATTAAGGCAGGAGTTAATTTGAAGCCTTTCTGGTTTTGCTTTGAGGTAAATATGATTTTGTTAAATGCTAAAAGGTACAAAATGAAGGTCATATGCACTATTATGCTTTTTAGGCATGTCATGATTTTACATTTTTAAAAGCTGGAGCCTATTAAATCAGAGATATTTTTCTGTAGTTAAAAGAGGTCAGTACATTATTTTCCTAGATAATTCATCAGCGTCAGTAGTACTAATGAGAATTTGGGCTATATGTCAAGAGTTGGTGTGTCTATGTCTCTGCTGACACTGTGCTTTAGTACTCATTTCATTGCAGATCATTAAATGAAAGGTTTGCCAGTGCCTTACAAGCTGTGAGTAGATCCATATTAGAAGAGAGGACAGTGTCTGTAGCCTCTTTTGAGTGACTTCACTCCGTGGTGATCATGCCCACATCATATTGCCAGCTTGACAGCTAAGTTTAGGGGAGTATTCCTGGCGAGAAGAGAAGTAGGACCGAAACTGTCTTTGCTGACTTTCCACACCATGTCTTGGAGCTAACAGCTGGGTTGAATTCCTTCTTGTTACCATCTTATTTTATGTAGCACATAGAAAAGGAAAAGGTCTGCTCTTTATAGATGTGGTACCCAATTGACCTGTGTGTTGTGTAGTGGAAAAAGAGCTGTATGTTATACAAAGGCAGAGGGGCAGGGGAATCTGATAATGCAAAATCTTCATTGTAGCTTATTTGGTTAAGAGAGTGTTTATAAAAAGGAGATGTTTGCCACAAAAGTGGGAAAACTTTGGTGTATTTTTTTACAGTGGTAGAATATAAGAAATGGAACAAAAAAAACCCCAAAAACAAAAAACAAGAAAACCACAAGTCCATGCTGTTACAAGTATAGTTTTCTGAAATGTGCAGATTACTTCTGAAATAACATCAACTATTGTTCTGCCCTCCCCCCTCCCTGTGACTATCAGGGTTCAATCAGTCTAGTCTGACTTCATTTTTCAGTGGAAATTGCTGTTCTCTCTTTAGGAAGGAGATACTCTTGTTACTCTCTTAATTAGGATACAAGTTGTTTTCCTTCCATGATTTATTTTATTCTAGAAGTCATCTATTTACTCTTCTTGATGCACCAGTAAATAAGTGCTTCAGTGAGGTATAAAGCCCTTTCTTCTAGCTCTTGACTTTCTGGGAGAGAACTTTGTTTGGGCCTTGTAGTTTATCCTATCCTGTAGGTTAAAATGTATGCTCACAGACAACTAAACTTGACTGTGGCTTGTTACTTGGTCTTGGGTGACACCTGGCCCAGAAGTAGTTAACCATTCTGAGATTAGCTTTGAGGTTGGCATAGCTGAACGCAAGGCTCTATTTCTTACATAAACTGTAAAGAGCTGTGTTTTCTGTCAATCAGGTGGTCAGATCAGATCCTGACTTTTGGCAGCCATGCATTATGGCCATTCATAAAGAAATAAAAATGAGCTAATAGTAATTTTGCTAAATATTCCAAGCTCTCTGTGTATAGACTTGTGTAAGTTTGCTGTAAGTTTGGGGTTTTTTTCCCCTTTTTATAATGTTTTCACAGCCATGTGTATTTTACAACTTCTTTATGCTTTAAGATTTTTTCCCATCTTTTTTCCAATTTCTCTCTTAGAAAGTCTGGCTACTACATAAGCTTTAATTGATCTTACCATTTTTGTTTTATTTTTAGTGTGTTCCAGGAAGGTTCTAAATTGCTGCTTTGGCCTAAATACTTGTCTTTCGAAAAGCAAATGCCGAAGCTATATTGAAACACTGTTTAGGTTGTTAAATAACTGTGAAAATTTGCCTTACATAGGTGCTGGTTGGACTGTTTGAAAAAAATTAATCTGATTGCTTCTCAGATACTGTCCCCACTATTTGTGGGCACCCTGTTTACTGTTTCATGATTTGTTTCATGTGTTTTGGAGGGGATTGACTTCGAAATAGAATTCTTTTCCCAGTGTGAGATTTTTAAGTCTGAAAAGTATGCTCATCTCAGCAGCAGAAGGAGGTTTTCTGTAGTGATAGTGATACATAAAATGTTAAAAGAAAGAAGGTGAGTAGTATAGCTATGGAAAATCAAACCAGGAAGATGATATAAAACCAAAATTGAGACCATTCAAAACATGGAAAACACTGCAAAACAATGAAAGTCAAACCCCAGCAAAATAAAAAAACAAACAAACAAACAAACAAATCTGTTATATATCTTATATATAGTATATTGATGAAGGGTGTTTATAGTAAAGCCTATTTGCAGTGACTGGGTGAACAGTCAAATATAGGTTTGTTGTTTACAGAGCCTTCTGCTTTTCTTACATTAGTGAGAACTCATTGTAATTGGTAGTCTCTTTGATTCAGAAGACTTCAGATTGTTGTTCATAGTTCTATGCACTATTTCCACTGACTATTGCAGCCAGAAGGTGGTCATCAGTATATTAGTAAAAATAATATTTTCTGTATTATGTAGTTAAATAAAAGTCCCGAGAATAACGACAGCTTAGATTATGTCTCATTTTTAGACCTATCATGATATTGATTTATTTGGTCTGGTAGCTAATATAATGGCAGTATTTCTGTATAGCGCATGATCTGTCACATTTTATTACTTAAGGGTAATATTAAAAAAAAATAAAATTGCTCTTATCTGTCATGGACAAGGGAGCAAGGTAGGCTCTTAGGGATGTCTAAGATTTAATTTTGAAGTTAAAGTCTAACACCTACAAATTGTGTGTATTTGACAAGAAAGGTGTTGGTTTTTTTTTTGAAGGTTTTACAGGAATATCTTTTGACAGATTGATTGTGTAAGGCTTCATGTTGTTCTAATAACTCCTTTTTAATGGGAGAACTTTAATTGATGTCAAACTCAAAAGTTCAGTGACAGATAATGTGCCTTCCCTTAGTTTAGAGGTTAAAAATAATTGACACTTTTGTAGGCACAGGAAAAAAAAGCCATAAAAATATTAATTTTTATGACTATTCAGATAGGAAGAGACAGAAATAAATTAAAAATGACTGGCCACCTTTTCCATAAGATTTGAGATAGTGAATATGACCATTAATAAATACAATCAACAACCATTACTGAAAGAATAAAAGAAAGTGTTATAAGCCAGTGCTTGTCATAATTGCTGTTGCAAATGGAGTGGAATTACAGGTTTTGAAATTTTTAAATTTTCTGATTATGCAGAAAATCAGAAAATACTTTTCAGAAATGCAGCTAAATTCTGAACTATTTGTAGTATAGAAAAATTATTTTATTTCATTTTTATGCAGATGACTATATAAAAAATTAATCATTTGCCAAAGCAAATGGAAAGGAGGTTGTGCAAGTACAGTGTGGTCTATGGGTACTTTCAGGGCCATGGCAGCTTTGCAGTGTAATTTAAAATCAGATGACTTACCAGCATAAGCAGTGTCTACAGGCTCTTTTGTCTGCTGTGTACTGAGTAGTAAGACACAGCACAAAAAAATGCATACCTAAACTTATCAGTATAAATCATATGATATTACTTTAAAGGAAGTTTAGCCTGGTTGGTGACTTTTCTGGTCACCTTTTGAGTGAACCTTCACCTCACAGAAGTTACAGATTTTCCCTTATGGTATTGTTACTCCAGAATTTTCTACATTTTCCTTGTAAACAACAGGACAACTGTTAGAAATAGAATACTTGACTAGAAATGTAACTCATCATACCTGAGTTCATCCATTTAATTCAGCCTATTCATTTTTATTCCTTCTGCAGTCAGTGGAGAGGAAAAGGGAAGAGTTGTTCTTACATATTAAAGGGATATCTCCTGATGAGAATTGCTTCTTGAAGTTGCTTTATTTCAGATGACTAAAATAAACCTATAGTGTTGTATCTTAAACCTAAATGATGCAAAATGCACCTTTTGTAAACCATATCTGTATAGTTCATTTTTACCAGTTCTTACACAAAGGCTGCATGATAGCACATATGAAAAAGACATACTGGTACATGACACATTGCTTTTACTACTTCCTGATTCATGAGAGCTAAAAAGGGTAAAATTATTAATTTATCTTGACCATTTTTAGTGGAATTTATGCATGCATGTGTGTATGTCTATGAAAGGCATAGTAACTGAGTGCAATTCTACATTGATATAGTGTATTTAATTAAAAGTTAATATTTCAATTTTTTATTTAACACTTCCAACTAAAAAACAAGTAGATCAAACCCACACTGACTTTGAAATAATTCAGTCTTCAAACCATTCTAATCAATTTTCAAATACTATTAACCATTTGAAGCACTAAATTTTGAGTTTTTTTTTATTCCAGGAAAGTGTAGAACAAAAAAGAGCGAAAGAATGCACTATTTCAATATAATTTTATTCTGGCTAATCTTCATGTAACAGGAGTATCTTGATACAGTTTACCCAAAGATGGGATTCAGCTTGAGCTGATCGTCTAAAATACCATTGGAGTTCCCAGCGGGGATTTAAGGCTTTATTCACTTGCCTAAACATATTTTTTTAGTCCTGTATCCAGGGTGTCTTCATGCATCTGACAGATATAAGATAAATGGACTATCATGTCATTCTCAAGTGGCAGATGGAACCTAAGTGACACTGTCTTCGTATCTCCAAAAGCACTGTGTGCCTTTATTTAGACAACTCATTTGAGTATCTCACAATAGACTCAATGGAATCTAATGTGTGATTTGTCTCATCCTGCAGTAGACACATATATTCTACATTCTGTCTACTGCGTTGACTAGATTTACCACTATCTAACATGGCAACTTAGACAAAAAATACTTTCACATATAGATTCCATCTACATGTGTCTGAATGTAGAGCTGAATCCCAGCATAAGTTTCTCATCATGCATACACTGAAATGGTACAAAAGTTTTTCAAATGAAAATGCAAAAGAGAAAAATGAGTCATAACCAAGACAGAAACATATTAATGTAGAGAGTGTGTACACAGGAAAAAAAAATAAGGATACTGCAACACATTTATGTATGTTCGTTTTGCTCTGTACTGTCTACTCTTTCTTCTTGTCCCTTACTGTTCCTCTATACATATCTCTTCCCTTGCTATTTCCTGCCCAGCAGCAGGTAGTGTTTTCCTCTCCCATAGAGATGTGTGAGAATAACGACACAGACAAGACAGATCCCTAGTGCTTCCAAAGCTTCTGAAAGGCTATTAGGTCAATGGTCAGGGCTTTTCAGCATGGTATGTCTGAGCCAGGTTAAAATCTGTATTTCATCTGGCTAAATAAATGAAACGGACTTTACATGGTAATCTCATTCTCTAGTCAACCACCTGCTGTTTCAGGGCTGGTGACGGTCTTGTCCTAATTTTTACGCTGAAGATGCTGGGCCTGGTTTGCTGGTGGGAAGGGGACAACAGTGAAGGCCTGGCCCTTGGTGCTACAGGTTGGGGCTTGGACAGGACCTTGGCTTCATCAGGACTGTGTGGCTCTTTTTCCTGTGTTTACTTTCTCTCCATGTATGCTTTCCTGCCCAACACTGGAATGACTATAAAAGGGCAGCTCATGGGGAGTACAGCTATATGCTGATGAAGGTCAGAGTCCTTGAGAATATGGGATCTTGAAAGGGATTCTCCTACTGTGCTATCTGTGCAGTCTTGGTGAAGACTGTGTTTGGATGCTGAAGCAACCACTCACGGTTGTATTTCACTTTACATCTAAAATTTATATGCAACAAGCAGGCATCAGTTGTCCAGTGTATTTAGGAGGTAAAAACAGAAGGAAGGACACTGCCTTGTTTTTGCATTCCCAAATGTAAAATATATTTAGTTAACAGCCTACAATTCTTTACCAGTCAGCCCTTTAGTCCATTGGAAATAATCCTTTTGCGATGTTTGCTTCACCTTAAAATTCTCATCCCAGAAAAAATTTTGTGTACATCTTCATGCTTCTATTGTCACATAACATATTTTTATTTAAGTTCTGCATTTATCAGATTTAGACCAAGTTGTATTAAAGTCAAAAGCTCATGATGCATACCTACTGCAAATTTCAGACTTGATGAGAATAACTTCTGTAAGAATCATGCATTATAGATAGGCATAATCTGTATAATCTTCAAGTCCAATCATGCATAAAATGGGAAAAGTTTTACTGGCTGATAGAAATTTTTGCTGCACAAGAAATACAAGATTAGCTGTTTATAGTTCATGGAGAGTCTTGTGGTCAGAGAAGTATTCTTTTCTATGAGACTAGTAATTTTACAGTTTTTACCCTGACTTTCCTTTTTAACGGTTCTATTAGCATAAGAACAGACACATAACCACTGGAATGGTTATATGAGGTACTTTATTGCAGCGCTGGGAAATCAGGGGCACTCGCCCAAATCTGGCTTTGACCTTGTCACATCGTGTTCATAATTTATACATCAAAAGTTTCACAATTAATGCATATTCAACCTAAATTGCTACTTTAACTAATACATATGCATCAGGGATTGCCTCATCAGCCTATTAGGACATCAGCCTCTTCTGCGCTTGCGTAGTCCCCCTCTGGTGGTAGTCCTGATAAAGTAAGGAGTCTTCCTCAGATGAAGTAAGAAGTCTTCCTAGCTTTGTCCTTTGCACCCGTTCGTTCTTTGGACGGGCCCCAACCATTATGTGAATGCCAGTATTCTCTTGTTTTCACTTGGCTGCCTCTGGTCAGTCTGCATGTTCTGCTTGGATAAGGTTTTACAATACTTAAATCCACCCATGCCTAAATTGCAGCTAAGGTACAGAACAGCAAAGTTACAACTAAGGTACAAAACAATTAACTAAGGTACAGAACAGCAAAATCAAAGGCCTACTATTGATTTGCAAACTTTCAAATATAATTATTTCTAACATAAAATTTCTGTGAATGGCTTTGTACATACCTTGTTAAATTCTTAGAGAAATGGTCTACAATTTTTCCTTAGGTAAGGATCTTCAGATAGCATCCTAAAATGCTCCAAAAGAACAAGGAAATTGTTGAGATTTTTTTTTCCTTGTGTAGTAGTTTCCTTCTACATCATTGTTGCAGTTGCTAGTGCCGACTCTCAATAAAGCAAATCTTGAATTTTCAGTTTAGCATGTATGATTTAGGATGTTTGCCCTGCTTCAGCTGGGAAGGTTTTTACATACTAGTGTCTACAAAGTATGTTTTGTGATCTAGTTGCTGTCTTTGGGTTATAGAAATGGCAATTTGAACTGAAAATTTCTGTTCTTTCTAGAATCTCTGACAATTACCTCTGTTTACTTGACCAGCCTTGAAGGAGAATGTATTCTTAGAGAACCTAATGGAGACACTAATATATCAGCTTTGGGTTTTTATTTCAGTTTGGCATCTCATTTCTTAAAACATTTTATCTAATTAAATGCAAAGTCCATTGGACATATTTATAGTTCATTAGCTAGAAATAAAACAGGACTATTTTTATAGCAAACAATTAATGCATATTTTAAAACTTTTTTCTTTTTATGTAGTATGGATCAAGATTTATCCAAAAAAGGGTTTAATTTTTGTTTTTTCATGAACATTTGACAGGGGAATTGTAATGCCAAAGTGGTTAAGGTTAAATGGCTAAGCTGTTGCAAACCATTTAACAGCTGATTTTTCTGTGTTAACATAAACTTTCTTACTTGAATTGGCCTAGAACCTGCTACTCTATTCGAAGAGGGAAGTTTTCCAGAAAGTATTTGGTCTTTATGCAATTCAGGAGCCACTGTGATATGTATATAACAGAACAACAGGAAGTATGTTTCATAAAATAGAATCATAGAATAGTTAGTAGTTCACAGTAAACACAAGAAAATCCCTGATATGTGCAGTTATAAAATGAAGACATCCTTCCTTTAAAAGGAGCCCAAATATCCAAGTTTAAAAGGGTTAAAAGGGTTGTTTACTACTCTAAAGAGGAATGATGAATGGGGTTGTTTTCGAGTAAGTCTTAGATAGTACAGGCACATCTAGCTGTGATGACAGTGGGAGAGAATACACTGGTCTGGCTTATCTTTCAATTTCACTGCCAGAAAAATGTGGCCTTTTACAAAGAGATAGCTGGTGCTTTATGCACCTTTATGCAAACTGGTAGGGGAAGGAGGGCATTATTTAACTACATTGCCAGTCTATTTAAGCAATTACAACAACAAAATCTTTTTCTCCTCAGGAGTTTTTTTGTTATCCCTAAAAAGGTCCTTATCTGAGCAAATACAGGTATCAGGGCAGAATGAGATAGACACCTCTGTAGTTTTCATTTGCTGTATTGGCTGGATCTTCACTGACTGCCATCAGAATTTAGCCTCCTCCCATAGTAGCCGCTTGAGCTTAAGTAGATGAATCTGGAGTTGAATCCCACAGTCCAGGATATTTCAAGTGACTTCAGTGCAATGCAGATGTTCCTGACCTTGATCAGCTGTATCAGTGTAATCACAATTACATGGCTAATGCAGTGGAATATACTGAGCTCCATGGCGCTTAGACTGGACTGCTGCTGGTACCTCTGCTTGCAGATGTAATGCTAGCTCAGCCCCGTTCACACTGTCTACATTGTGCTATGATCTTTGGTGACCTACACCCCAAGGAATCTATCTTGCTTTTAAGAAAAGGAATCCCACTTTTAATGTCACACCCCATTGCTCTTAACTTTGTTTCTGAGATAGATGGAAATATCAGAGGCTGAATTGTTTTGTTGTTATTGCCAGGGCTGATCCCATCTCATTTTAAAAAACAACACATTGAGGACTGAGATTGCTGAAAGTACGTATAGGTGGTCTAATATGTCTCTCTTGAAGCTAAAGGGCATTCTTGAGGAGTTTGGTGGAGGGCAGAACTAGGCCAGATCATTCCCTTATGATAAACTCAGCCGTTGTTCATGCCTCTTTAAAGGTTAGTCATTTATGGAGCAGATATGAGTCCTGCTAATGATAGTGTTGAACAAGAAAAAATGTTTTCTTTGCACATTAGACTGCATGCTGTCACTGTAGCCACTGTTGGATTATATGTAGAGTTTATGAGATGGTTCAGTAATGTGGTGTAAGCCAGGAGGTGATACAAGAAATCTAATGCAAGAAATTTTCTGCCAGATGATACCTTGCTGATAGGTGATTACAAGGCTGCCTCTTGGGCCACTGCCTTTGGGAATAAAATGATCTGGTTAATCTAGTAATATCTGTTGGTTTCTGATACCACCTTTTTTTCTTCCAGTGCTTGTTTAATTCAAATATAATTCAGAAAAACATACATTACCAAATAAGATGCAGTTATATGAATTCGTGTAACTGAAGTTCACTTCCCCAGACTGTAAGGGTTATCTATCTTTTCCTGAGGCTAGCATAATGTTTCGTAGCTAACTTGCTCTTGATTCCCAGGATTGTGAACTGACACAGTTAAGGCAAAATTTTTCAGTGTTACAGAATATTTAATTGTTCTTTTGATACCAACTTGGTTTGTGGAGACCACTGTGTTTCTTCTGGTAAGTGCTTCTTTAATTTTCCTCTAGAAACATATTGTGCTTCTGGTTTATGCTCTACTATTACAAGATGGGGTTACTGTGCAGGTAGTTCCATGAGGATTGTATTAATGTGCATGTTCTCAGTGCAGAGCTGCCTATTCCACCCAGGCTTGCAGTGCTGATTTGTGCAATTCATATTACTACAGAGCTGAGTTCTTTCCAAGGCTCAGCACAGTAAAAAGGCAAGGCACTGTAAAAATCACTGATCAAAACCCATCGTACCTGTCCAGCCATTTTGTAATCTGAGTATAAGATTGTTCAATTGTAATGAATACAAAAAATATGCTAATTTAGGCCACTAAAGTGAGATATTTAACCTGCCCTGTACTTTCTGTAAGGTCAATATAAACCAAGAATTATCATAGATTTCATATTGTATCTGCATGGATGTTAGCTTAACACTAAAGTATCAGTAACTATATCAAATTGGAAGGTTGGAAAGGATCACATCTCCTTGGAATTGTAATTTATTTTGCCAAGTGTCATGGTTTAAAACCAAGTCCGCACAGCTCTTTCACTCACTCCCCCCCTTTCCTCCCCCGACTTCCAGAGAGTTAGGAAGGAGAATCCAAAGAATGTAGCCCCCACGGGTTGAGATAAGAACAGCTTAATAGTTAAGGTATAACACAAATCATTACTGCTGTTACTACTACAAACAATAATGATGAAACAAGTAACAAGTGAAGAGAATACAACACCTCACCAGCCACCTACCCATAACTCACTCCACCCTGCCCGACAGAGCACCGACCAATACCTCCTCCATCCCCCCAGAGCTCCAGCCCTTCTGGGTTTGTCCCGGTTACATCCTGGGTATGACGTGCTATGGTATGGAATACCTCTTTGGCTAGCCTGGGTCAGGTGTCCTGTCTCTCCTTCCCCCTGGCCTCCCTCCTTCCCTGGCAGAGTATGAGCTCAGAAAAGACCTTGGACTAACCAAACATTTGAGCAGTAACTCAAAACATACTTGCTATCAGCAACCGTTCCCAGCCCGAAAGTCAAAACACAGCACTGCACCAGCTACCAAGAAGGAGAAAAATGACTGCTACTGCTCAAACCAGGACAGGAAGTAATATAGTAAAAGACAATATTCTACAAGTTATTATGGGGATGTTGCAGCAAAACTTTGTGAACAGCAAAGAGAAAAACAGATATTGTTCTCTTCCAAAGGTGAAGAAGGACCTGATACAGATAAGTAGCGACAATGGCCAGATGTGGGTTATCCCATGCTGGAGTAATTTTCTTTCTGCTCTTCATTTGCTGCCATTTGTATACAGAATGATAGCAGAGCTGTAATACTTTTTATACCTTCTTCTCACCTCCTTTGCATTTAGCCATACGTACGGTATTTTAAATACACTGGATACATCTTATTTGCTCTCCTTATTATGCCATAAATCCAGTTCTGCCTGGCCTTGAAGGTGGCTTCCCTTCAGTCATGAATAACTGACCTTTTGTGACTTGTGTTCATATGTATTGGACCTCCATTATTATCCTGGCCTTGTACTACTGGGAGATGTTGCTACATGTTTTGGGGACATAGCAAGCACAAAATTTGTAGAAAGGAGTTTTATCAGATTTACCAAGTATAATGGGAAAAAATGTTCAAGTTGATCTGAAGATAGATAGGCACCTATGTATGCATATAAATGCCTATCTCTTTCCGATAACTGCACATACTGATACCTAGTTCGTCGTGTCTTAGGTTTGGAAATGCCATGTTAGGTGATGTTAGTCCAACTGAGAAAGAGCACAAATAAATGTTAATACTGAGACTGCAATGAAAATGACTGTGTACTGCCAGTTGTGCCAGGGCAAAAGGCAGTGGAGGAATACTGACAAGGTGACTTTACAGGCAGTTCTAAGGAAAGCCCTACTGGTGCTGGTAAGCCCTACTGATGCTGGGAAGCATGTGGAAGTAAGGTGCTAACATGAAATATGACAAATGCTGATGAGGGCTGAAACCAGGATGGAGCTGGAAACATTGCACTGTGAATAATCAGACAATTAATGAGATACTAGTCTATGAAAGTTGGCAAAGCTCCTGCTTACATCAAAAAAGAGCTTTTGGAGGGGTGCAGAGAGAGTCCTGTAGTGGTTGAACTCTTGGATCTGGAGAGTGATCCTTGGTATTTCTTGAGGCCAAAGAAAAGGGCATGGAGACACTGAGGTGAAAGAACCTTATGTCAGCATTTTGATTATGTGACCAGGAAGCAAAGAACCATTTTCTTTCCCTGCCGAAAATGCACGTACATGTATACCAATGAAAAGAAACTTCATGTCTGGTACACTGACATTCAACAGGCCATTGGTTAAATCTGCACTTGTGTCATATGTTTACATTGATTTTTATGTTCTGGCATTGTATTAGTCAGACTGCAGATTACCTCCTCACTTAAAGAGTTACTAAGGTAATCACTTAAAGGCTGCTAAAATTATCCTGTGCTTTGAATATTGTACAGAAAAATCTAGTGAGTACATCATTGTGACACAAATTATATTTAGTCAGTGTATATTCTGAAGTGCTAGCAATTAGTATGTCAATGCATAAAAGAATTTGAAATATTAAATATGTGTTGAAGCTTATCATTAAATAGATTACTTCAGTGACACTTGTACAGTTGTTTATTTCCATTGTAACTGCCCAAGCAATGATGTAGTTGCATTTAGAAAAAATCTTCAAATGCATTTTTCATGTTTAATAATTTCAACAAAGCCATACAAGCAGCTCACTTGTTCTTAGTATTGTGACAGATATTATTCTTCATCAGAAGAATAATTGGGTTTTCAGTTATGAGGTGGACTGCTAGAATATTAATATTTGGGTTTGTGAGATTTCTGAACAGTATTCCAAATATGTAACTGTTTGGAATACAAACTGGATACAGAAGTACTATCACTTTAGGCAATAATGATAAATTATTCACTACTTCAGCAATGTTTCCATGTTCAGTACGTATACACCTGCGTAATAAACTGATTTAAATGCTCCTTTTATTTGAACTTTTTAAGAGATCATTTATTAAGTCATACAGCTGTTTTAAAACAGTTTGGTAAATTGGTAAATTGAACTTCACTTTTCAATTTACTGTTAAGGTCTGAGTCTGTACCATGGGAGTTTCAACAGCAGCACACTAGTTAAAATCACCTTGAAATTTACAATCAAATTATGATAATGTTTTTTCTTTTTTATAACTTAGTAAGCAAATTTAAGTTTTTGCATTTAACTAAACAATTCCTTAGGGATTACATGAAATTTCAAATAAAAATAAATATTAATTCATGACAACTTTTAACTTCATATTTCTTTCTCTTTCCTGTTACCTTCCCACAACTATAAGTGTCTGATAATAAATTGGAGACTAGAAGTATATAATGTTAGCACATACAAGACAGATCCTTCTTTTTAATCATTCTTAAGTTATACCAAAGTAAGCCTTTGGCACCTCTCAAGATCAGTTAACTACTTACAACAAATGTGTTTCAGAAAAAGAGAATGCTTTTGAAAAGCTTTTTGTTCCTGTCTTTACATCAAAACTTAACTTTTAATCTGGTTTCCTGTGCGATCATACTGCTGTGAATGTGTCTCTTATTTCCCACCTAATGACTTCAGAACATGCTTATCATCTTTACTTTCAACAGGGGAGAGGATGGGGGGAAAGGGGCTTGATTCCTCAAATATAATTAAAATTCCTGTAGTTTCATCAAAGTTGGTGACTGGGAAGAGGTAAAGAAACCCCACTAGTGTTCCCACTAAGACAAAGTGCAGTCTGAGCCCACACCTAACACACTCTAAAAATCCATGCAGGTAGGCATCGTTATAAGTTACAGAAGAAAGCTTCAGTTGGAGCTTTCTACTTAGAAAGTCAATCAAAATTCAGACACAAATTGATAGGAAATAAAGCTTCATTGTTTTCCACTGTTCATAAAGCTACTTGTCAGGAAAGTTTCATCCAACCTCACTGTTCCATTCTACAGTGTTGACAACTTTTATTTCCACACCAGCTCTCATTGTGAGAAATAACTTTCAGAAGGTGATTCATTTAAGAGTATGAGCTATAGACGCAGGAGCAGGGTTTATGATTGTAGAACAGCCAGGTGGAACTTAGTCCTATTCTGACAAACTGTACTTCATAAACTGATGATGAGTGAGTTGGTGGGAGAAGGGAGAAAGGGGAGTTTGAGGATCAACTTCAGCCAAGTAGAGAGGATTGTAAGAAGAAAAGAAGTAGTGCTTAGCCATTTCTATGCTTTTTGTAGTTTGACTCAGAGAGAGAAAAAGCCAAACTACCTTTAACTCAGTCTGTTTTTATTCCACCTGAGAGATAATACAAAATTCATATTCAGTTTTTTACATTGAGGAAGACGTATCTGAATTCTCACAAATGTAATGTCACATGTACTGGTACAAATTGGTCTTGTTATCCAGAAAGTCCTATTTTTGCATCTTCATACAGTTATTACATCAAATACCAAGTTTCCACTTAATTGCAACATGCTAAATTTGATTAGACAGTCACGATAGTTTCTGAATAAGAGTCTTGTTCAAACATTGTTGACATTAGAAAGTTTTTAAATAGGATACTTTGGCAAGTATCAGAATTAGTCAGAAAGTGCTGGACTGAGAATCTTTGCTTGGAGAAATTCAGTATCTCTAGTTTTGAAAACCAAGTTGCAAGAGATCCAAACACAAAGGTAACTTAAATGGCAGGAAAAGGCATGAAGTTTGTGAAACTCAGAGAACACTGTCAATATGAATCTTGTATACATTTGCCATATGAACCCTGACTAATAAGCCTTCTTAACAGAATAAATCAATTCTTCTCAGCTTGAGCTCACTTTATCCCATGCTTCATGTTTTTTTGACAAAGCATCATACAGACATTTGGAATTACACCAAAATCATAGTTTCACGTGGCATTTCATTTTCTCAATTAAGTTGATATTTCTAATAGAATGAGGAAAATAATTTTCCCTCTGTTACTGAATATTGTATGAAATGGACTATCCTGGTGTCTCCCAACATGATCAGAAGAAAGAAGGATTTAATGTTTATGTTATTTTCATTTTAATGCATTTGAAATTAGAATTGCTCAAAGGAAGAAGTGCTTGTCATGGAATAACAGAATAGATTTTTATTGTGCAAACTAGATATTATTTTATTACACCAAATGTGATATTATTTACTATATTCTTTGCTTTTTTGTTGCTTGAACTTGGAAGTTATTTTTGATAACTTTAAAATACTATGATCTTCCTGATTATATTTGCATGCAGGGCTATTGCATTAATTTAAATAGCACTACTAAATATTTTGAATAATAACTTCTTGGTCAACACTTGCAGTTTTTCGGATTCACTGAGGATTACTTAAATAGGTGTACCTTAAAATTTAATGTGGACATATTACAATTCAATAGGCTAAAATGATAATGGTTATGTAATGACATTAGTTTTAAACTGATAATGACTAAAAGCAACTTCTCTGGGAGAAGGTACAAAACTTATTCCTGAGAAACAGACAAGGTTTTGCGGGTTTGGGGGTTGTGTGTAAGGTTTTTGGGGGTTGTTTGTGGTTTTGGTGTTGATTTATTCATTTTTTTTCTTTTGTATCAATTTTATTCTACTTGCCTTGAAAAGTATAAGAAAAAACAAGGGAAAAATTCATTCAGGAAGGTTTTTGTTTTGTTTTGTTGTTTCCCCCCACCCCCTTTACCTTTTAATTTGGATCACCTTAATGGTTACATGCCATCTCTAACAATTAGACACTGAACTTCAATTGATGCTTCTGATTGACTTGCAGCACCTGTGAACTGGTCATGTAGCTAGCCCATGGTAAAACATCCTCCTAGTAGTAATTATCTGCCTCTTTATCCTACGCTTTTTCTATCTTGTCCATCTGTTAGGTCCCCTCTTTCATCTCATAAGAAATATTGGTATATCTATTATCTTTGGTTTGTTTGACTATGCAGAAAAATAATATAGTCTAAAAATCTTTATAGATATCATTTGTTTCAAAAATAAACAAAACTTTATTTTATGACAAATTTCTATAGCAGAGAAGTTTGATTATAAAAAGATATTTCAACAAGACTGTGGGTAAGCCTCAAATTTGCTTAATGCAAAGCAACAAGCATATAATCATCAAAAGCTCACTTTTACAAAATGCTAGTTTCACAAAATACAAATACACTAACTGCAAACATTGTAAAACCTATTTCAGCAGCCCTAATGCATTTATTTCTGCACAGTAATCCTCACTAGTTTTGTAAAAATCTATCTCATTAGTAGAATATTTATATGAGAACTGTTCAAACAATTCATAAGAACAATTCACAAGAACAATTCACTGCCAGGAATACTGAGGTTTTTACTCACCATCAGTACATGCATCTCTTAAAGTACTATCAGGGGTGACATATTTCATTGATTTTCTCTTCTAGTCATCCACGGTGATTTTAATCTTCTTAAGCTCATACTCACAACTACACCTCATTACACAAATGTGTGGGAGAGGAAAAAGTATGGTTTTCCCAAGGAGCTGAATTAGTTACATATATTCGCATTTCCTAGACTTTAGAATGGTGTGATGCGGGATGTGGAGAGAAAATATATTACTGATATACAATGATAAACTCAAGGGTGATATGAATTTGTCATAAACTAAAAAAATCACTAGCATATCATGTTGAATCTTTATGCCACGCTTTATCATGGAATTTCTTACTTCTTTAGCAGGGCATGAAGGGAACTATCCTGTCTATAAAGAAGGTGTTCCCCTAATAGTCATAGAACCATGGAGTCATTTAGGCTGGAAAACACCTTTAAGATCATCAAGTCCAACCATTAACCTAGCTCTGCCAAGTTCATGACTAAACTATGTCCCCTCAGTGCCATGTCTACACATCTTTTAAGTACCTCCAGGGATGATGATTCCACCACTTTCCTGGGCAGCCCATTCCAGTTTTTAATAACCCCTTTGATGAAGAAATTTCTCCTAATACCTAATCTATACCTCCCCTAGTGCAACCAGATGCCGTTTTCTCTCACCCTATCACCCATTACTTGGAAGAAGAAACTG
Organism: Melopsittacus undulatus; assembly: GCF_012275295.1. Classification (NCBI taxonomy): domain Eukaryota; kingdom Metazoa; phylum Chordata; class Aves; order Psittaciformes; family Psittaculidae; genus Melopsittacus; species Melopsittacus undulatus. The sequence goes on along the minus strand of NC_047528.1, from coordinate 67,235,550 downwards.
ACACCCACCTTGCTATTACCTCCTTTCAGGTAGTTGTAGAGAGCAATAAGGTGCCACCTGATCCTCCTTTTCTCCAGGCTAAACAACCCTCATTCGCTCAGCTGCTCCTCATAAGGTTTGTTCTCTAGACCTTTCACCAGCTTTGTTGCTAACATCTTTGATACGCTCCAGCAACTCAACATCTCTCTTGTAGTGAGGGGCCCAGAACTGAACACAGGATTCGAGGTGCAGCCTCACCAGTGCTGAGTACGGGAGGATGATCACTGAGTACAGGGGGATGATGATAGTGCTGGCCACGCTATTTCTGATACAGGCTAGGATGCCATTGGTCTTCTTGGCTGCCTGGTCACAACCTGGCTCACGTTCAGCTGACTGCTAAGCAACACCCCCAGGTCCTTTTCTGCTGGGCATCTTTCCAGCCACTCTTCCCCAGGCCTGTAGTGTTGCATGGGGTTGTGGTGACCCAAGTGCAGGACTGTCCTGGGTTCAGCTGTAACAGTTATTTTTCCCCACTTCTTAGCTGCTGGTGCGGTGCTGTGTTTTGGCTTCAGTTGAGATCAATGCAGATAGATCACAAATGTTTTAGTTGTTGCTAAGACTACCACCTGATATCTGCCTTGTTCATCTTTCCCCTGATTCTGAACCATAAACACTCAACCCTACCATTACCATCATTAAGCTCTAGACAATTGAAACACTCCCCACTACCTGTCTTTCTTTGCCTATCCCTTCCATAGAGCTTATAGCCATTCACTGCAGCACTCCATTGTGAAAATCACAAACAGTCTTTTTTAGTTTTTTCTTATGAAAGCAGTTTTGATGCAGGGCACAGGCCTGCTTAATGTCAGTGAATAGATGAACCATTGTTCTCTTTATTGTTTAGTTCCACAAACCATTCCAATGAATAGAAACCTATTCTGCCTCTAGGACTTCATATTAAAGCACCAGTGAATGGATTGTGAGGGACTATCTGGGGACTCAAATAGTCTTGGCAATAAATATATTAATTTTGTCATTAGTGGACCAGAAATTCATGTGAATTGAAACTGTATAAACTAAATTTACCAGTAGAATTTGCTAGAAGATATGCAAATTTAATTTTGTAGAGTTTATCTCTGCTCTGGTAAATGTAACAGTAAACAACTTGTCTAGCTGCATATTGGCAATAACAATAAACATGGTGCTTGCAATTCTTTGGTCTCTGGAGCACAAATGTTAGAAACATAGTCAAGTATGTTACTTTGCAACACAGAGAAAAATCAGCTGACTAAAGACGAAGCTAAAATTCAGTCTGTGACATGTTCCTTTTTGCCAGCATGCATCACTTCTTTTTGAATAGTCATAACAATGCTGCCTGGCAAAGAATGGAATAATTACTTTGATTATAAACTCCTATAGTTTAGACAGCTCACTTTGGAGCTTTTACACTGAATACTGTGTATTTCTTGGGAGTATCTGTTAATGGAAAGCAGACATAATATACTTTTTTTAAAAATGGACTATACAGATTGAATTGCTGAAAAAAAATAGATACAAAGCATTTAAAGGGATATGTAGATTTTAGTAGTGTTAAAACTTAGGGAAAATGCTTAAATAAAAAGTTATCCTTGAAGGACCTTTGTATCTCTTTAAGAAACTGTAGGTATGATAGAAAAGATAATGAATAATAAAAAAATGGCACACAGTTTCTTCTGTTTCCCATAGCGACTTAGAAACAAACCAAGGCAAAATAGAGGTGAAATAAATTATCATTACCTTTGAAAGGAAAAATCTGAACAAAAAAGAAGAAACGTGTTTCTAAATTATTAGAGTCCATTCAGCTCATTGACTGGAATTTGGAAAAAACCTAGTGTAACCCAATATAATATCTGTACACAGAACATAATGTTAGTATTTTCTTTCTTGTATTTGCAACATCTGTTTTTTCAGGATATCAGCTGCTTCTCAACATCGGAATAAAATATTCTGAGTTAAATACAAATACTGGTCAAGCTGCAAGCACACGAGCATTTGCTCATTTTTAAAAAACAAACCAAAAGGCACATTGTTTTCTTTTAAATATCAAGATATAACAACCAAGAAACTGAGTTGCTGCAATTATCTCTTTTAATTCCTAATAGTACAGAAGGTCTGAATGCATAGCTCCCCACTGAAATGAGGATTCATAGTCTTGACTTTGCAAAACTAACTTCTCAAAGAAGCAAAGGCTTCTTTCTCTTTATCAAAACGGAGGTTTGATTAACCCCTCTGGAAGCCAGAACGCTATACCAATGTGTACAAGATTTCTTCCTTCTGGAAAGTAAGGAAAGATCTGCCCACTTCAAGTATAAGAGTGAACAGATGATCTCTCATCCTTAAGTTACTATGTGACAGTTGGTTTCAGCTGGAAAAACTGGATGTGTTAGGCTGTCATGGCCACTTGATACTGTATCTCTTGTTATGCAGGTTATATCAGTTATACAGATCTTAGGAAAAGGAAAATGTTGAGGGCTTCCTCTGCTCTTTGTTTTCCTGGATTTCACATTGGCTGAAGGATTACACAAGCCTTCTTGAGGAAAGGTTGTGTTTGCCCTATTCAGACTTCATTGGTCATTCTTGATATTGGTAGTCATACAGAAAGTAAGTGATGCTGTCTTGGGGCAATCTTGTGAGTTGCTTTGGGCAATTATATAATTCATGTCAAGAGTAACTAAACTTTTACTTAAAGCTGCAACTTAACTGTTGAAGACCCTCAAAGGTGTTTCATGCCTTAGAGCAGATAAACGGAGAAAAGCCAAAACTTTGATGGGTGAAGTAAAGATGGGTACACATGGGGATCATACTGTTTTGTCATTGTATTGGCTTTTCTGCTCTTAGAGATCTTCCAAAAGAGACTATGGGAGGGATATCTGGGGTCACTTGATTTGTCTGTTTGACTCCTAATCCAGCAAAACACTTAAATGTATTTTCTAAATTAAGATGGAATTATTCCCATGCTTAAACAAGTGATTTTAGTTTAAGACATTCTTCTACAGAAATATCCCACTGAAGCCTAATCCATAGAGCCAGGTAATCTGGATGAGCTATATAAATTTACTAAAATACATCTCATCATGTGCAAAGGTCTTAATCTAGCTTCCTTTACATCCTGTCACAACAATGAGCTTGATTTAAATCATTCTCTTTCTCATTTAAATGTAAGGCTCTGGGGCCCTAAGGCTAAATGCTGAAAGTTACTGTCTCATCCCCCTTTGTCACCTAGATACAAGGTTTTGAATACCTTGTGCCTCTTGGCAAATTATTAAATCAAATTTGTTCATTTAAAGGGATATTAGAAGGGTAGTGGAAAATATAACCTCCACAAATTTACCAGTTATGTTGCTATTCCCCAGTAAATCATCATTATTAGTTCTATCTGTGTTTTCAGGTTTGGTTTTGTACTTGAACTTTTATTCTTCCCTGGGTGTCTGCATGATTTCACCATTTCCTATTTGAATTGTATGTTTAGTTTATAAAAAAAGGTCAGATACCATTGCCATCTAATAGCTAGTGCCTTGTTGATTTTTAAATAATCAATTAGAGTATAATTTTTTCATAGAATTTATGTGGTTTCACTTTCTTTTTTTCATGGTGTCTCATGCAGGGTGCTAGCTTACTGTGTATGGATGGGGTTTGGATAGTTAGCAGAGTCACTTGTTCTGAAAGTCCTGTATTTTCTTTCAGTTGTACCACCGATACTTCAACAAATATTCTTCAATAGTCATTTGAATCTGCCAGGTGGAGCTGGCAGGCCAACTATTCTCTAACAGTGAAAGCCTGTACTTTTTCTTTAAATAAACAGAATTTTGGAGGGCCAAGGAAAGGCTCATTGCTTGTTCTGCACATGAAAACGTTGAGGCTACAGCAAAACACCTTTAGGAGGATGTTCTAGATGGTGGGAGGCAAAACCTAACACCTTTATATTTTCTTACTTAGGATCTGATATCCCTTATCTCAGGTTCACTCCTGGCAGGGACTCTATGGGAAATCTTGGCATAGATTCAAAACAGATAGAATATCATAAAGAAAATATAATTTTAGCAATCAGAAGAAAATAGGATTGTAGGTTTTGTTCTGTAATTTAAATTACATAGTAACTCCTGTGTATAGTAACTAGTAGGTAACCACACTGTAATTTTAAGGTAATTCCAGACTATATGAAATTCACAGCAATTTAATGTTGAATTAATGATCACTTGCAGTTTTAGCCACCTGTTTTCTGAGCTACAACAGGTGTCTAGATTTGAAGGGGCTGTGGGCATATGATGCATATTTTGAATCTCTTTTATTTAGGCTCCTAGTAAAGTCTGTACTTTCAGGTAAACTGGATCAGTATGTCAAGGAGTGGGAATGATTGAAAGGTTGACACAACCAAAAAAACAGAAGACTCATAAGGCAGTCTGCATTGAAGGAAAGGGAAAGAAGAAATAAGACAGGTCAGTGACCACAGACAGGAAAATTCATAGTGGCTTTGGAGTAAGGCAGGCAAAAAAAAAAAAATTCCTTTCAGTTTCCATCCCTTTCCAAAGCTAAAGAAAAAAGGTAGGGAATCAGTCAGTAGAGCAAATAACAATGTTTGGTTCCCCCCCAAGGAGGGGGTTTTCTTTTTTGAGGTTTTCTTTTTTAACATTCATGTCCCAAACCAGGCAGAACAGTGCACTAAACCTGCGTCTTATACAACCTGGGTCCTGCTAGCTCTTAAAGCATCATGAAATTGAGCTGCAAGGTACTGTAGGAGATCAGTTTGTCCACAAAAACTCAGTTCAAACCCCAAAGGCTTCACTATTATTATTTAGCAAATAATATTGGATAAACTTCTAATCCAAGAAAACTGTAATATCTGTAGATACTCATTATAAAATAGATTAATTTCTCTTGCAGTGAGGCAGGATCAGAAATAACTAGGTCATTACCAGTGAAAAGCTTCACTCACTTGCTGGTTTTGTGCTCACATCTGACTTCTAATACATACTTCACACTTACCTTCACAGAGTTTCATTTTTCTCATTTCAAATTCTCACTTTAATTTGTCAAGAACATGCTGAATTCTGCTCTCCACAGATATCTTGCTCACACTGCGGCAATTTGCAAGCTTTTCACTACTGGATCACTGAAGTTATTAATAAGTAGAAGTTTGTCCTAGACAGATCCCTGGGGTTCTCACTTTAAATGCTCTCACTGTCTCACACTGAACTAACATCTGCTTGTTAGATTTAAGTTGAGTGACTTAATTTAGATCAGTTTTACATGTAAGCTTCTACTACACAGATGAGGAGGAAAGAATGCAAGATCCTGTCACCCATCTCTTCCTTTTGTCTGACCCTGCTTCCTCTCTGCAGTGGTGAAAACTCCCTGAGCTGTCTGTGCAGAGTTGGTGTGAACCTTTTGTACCATGCAGGGCATGTGTATCTCCTGTCAGCAAAGAGGAGAGGCAAGAAAAGTCTGCCTAGTGCCAGATACAAAAATGTGTTTTTATGCCAAATATGCTAATTAGTGTTTTAGTGTTTCTTATTAATCTGAAGTCTTTTTGAAAGAAAGGTTTTTATGACTCCTAAACTGTGTTGGTCCTTTTTCATGGACAGGAGCCACTGAATGACATGGTGCTGAAAATGAGAGTTGTTGGAAGTAATTTTTACATAATTTAAAATAGGTACCTAAACACTATGTTGCGTGTGGCCTGGACAGGAACTGTGTCTTCCTTTGAGGGAGGGCGATGATACTGTAATAGCATAGTGGGGCTTGAACCAAGTCAAGTAATCAATTTATTCTGTAGTAACTAATACTTACTGACCGAGCTTTATCTCTGCTCTCTCTGGTACACATATTCCACATGGAATTTGTTCCAATTACATTAGTGCTCAAGCCAGTGAGCCCGAAATTCAGGCCTCAAGTTGAGGGGTAATTGTCCATGCAATGAGAATAACAGCTTTGTAGAAGTGCCCCATGTAAACATCGACACTAAATGAAAGGAGATTCCTCCCTAGACTGACTGTGTCTGGCTCCGGCTAGACATTTCACTGGCACTGTGGTAGTGGAGCTATGATGACAATTCCTGCATCTTTGTATGTGTCCCTGTGTAATTCATACATTGTTTTTCATAGACCTTCTCCAGACTGGAACTAGCTTTTCTGTTCTCTTGTCAGTGTAGCTTGTGAATCTTTTGGATCCTTCCCTCCACTTGGCAGTCTTTGCAAGGCATCACGTTGCCATTCACCGCTGAGCTGCTGTGTGTTCTCCAGCGAAGTTTGTTAGGTTGCATCAGTGCAGATTAATATCTGTGCTGTCCCCACGCCTACCAGTTTGCTAACTGCAAGGTCAATAAAACTCTTTTTTCTGTCAAAAAAACAGCCGATTTCCTTATGAGAGTTGCAGCAATGTAGCAATCATGATGAACCTGTCATGTGGGCACAGCTGCAGGGAGCATTCATTAGATATACTGAAGGATACAGGAGGATTTTTTATCTATGCTATTTTATTCCTACAGCCATTTCTGGTTTTGCTTTTTTGTCTTATCTGGACACTTTTATCTAAGTTAGATTAGGGAAGGCCAGAGATCAGATTTGCTGAAAGAAGGAAGGAAAGGGTCTGAGAACTAGTTAGTTAGCCATCAAATTAATTTATTTATTTTTTCTATAATAATTCCAAGAGATGGTGTAGTTCTGCTATTTTACAATATTATCAGATTGATCATAGTTTAGTGACTGAATGATGATTCAGCTCTTTCAAGTAAGGAGTCATTCAAAATCAAGGATCTGACCAGTCAGTCTGGAAAAGAAGTAACAGTCATCTGCAGCATATTTCTACATGTTCACATGAACAAAAGTATAAAAATAAAATAAATCTTCCAAATGCATTTCAGACTTTTTGGGTGTCATGGTTTAAGCCCAGCCAGTAACTCAGGATCACGCAGCCACTCTCTCATTTCCCCCCACTTTCCTCCCCCAGCTCCCAGAGGGAAGGGGAGGAAAATCAAAAGAATGTAACTGCCACAGGTTGAGATAAGAACAGTTCAGTAACTAAGGTATAACACAAACCACTGCTGCTACCACCAATAATAGTAATGATAAGGGAAATAACAAGGGAAGAGAATACAGCCGCTCACCACTCACCAACTGATGCCCAGCCTGACCAAACAGTGATCTAGCCCTTCCAGGTAACTGCCCCCAGTTCTACATTCTGGACATGACGCGCTGTGGTATGGAATATCTCTTTGGCTAGTTTGGGTCAGGTGTCCTGTCTCTGCTTCCTCCCAACTTCCCCTCCTCCCTGGCAGAGTGCAAGACTCACGAAGTCCTTGGTCAGAGTAAACATTACTGAGCAACAATTAAAACCATCGGTGTTATCAGCGTTGTTCCCAGGCTGAAAGTCAAAACCACAGCACTGCACCAGCTAATAAGAAGGAGAAAAATGACTGCTACAGATGAACCCAAGACACTGGGAAATATCTGAAAGTTGTGCCAATCCTACGACCCTTTCTAATTATTCTTCTTACCTTTCACCACTTGGACCCAGCCAGCCCTTCTCTTGCCTCCTCTTCCTTTCACTTTTCTCAAATCCAAATACCAGATTAACACTAATGTCTTTGAAGCCAGAATAGCAATAATGCCTGTTACCAAACTGGCAAAAGATGCCATCACAGCAGGTCCTAAGTCCCAGAGAGATGAAGGAGACAGCCTATGGAGTCAGGCATGGGAACTGTCCTGCTGGAGCATATCTTGCAGGCAATATTGGTTGGGTCATGGACACGGGAACACACCAGCTTCTTCTGGGGGATGTTAACGATGCAGAAACAAGATGATCTGTCAGCCCTGACAGCCTTGCCCTTTGTACATTTACAGCCTTGCAAAGGTTTCCTTTCTGTTCTTGGTTTGCCTCTATTTCTTCTGATATGTGAGACAGGCCCACTTTGACAGTAGGTCAAGAATGACCATGAAGCAGACATTATGGACTTCCCTAAATAATTCCAAAATTTTCTTTAGAGTGTTTGGGTTTTATTAATTTCCTAATTATTCTGCAAACTGTATAGGTCAGAGCTGATTATTTTTGTGCTTGCAGTGACCCTTATTTCTGGTAAAATTCCCTTGTCAGCAACTTGAATCAGAGCCTGTTAAAGGTGAAAACACCTCTGATCTGCTGGTGAAATCTATTCCTCTTTCAGTCAGCTTTTCATCAAAACAGCAATGAAAGAAAGACTATTCATGAAGATCTCAAGTTTTAGAGTAATGTCACAGCTGCAGGTGGAAAGAGCAGACTGCAGTGAGCCATTGGGAAGTTTTATTTTCATTTTATGTAAGTGGTTTCATTCCCTGAGGAAGTGGAGGCCAAACTGAATGCCCAAAGAGGTCCCTTCTAGCTGTGGCTTCCTAAAGAAAGAGCTATTCATCCACTCAAGCTCAGAGAATGGTGTATTCCTTTCTTATATGAATTAACATCTCTCCATCAGTGCTCTATGACAGAGGGGAATGGGCTGAAGAAACTTTCCTAAGGGCTCCTAACATGCAAAGCAAAAAAGCAAACTAATATACCCACTTGTAATAAGTAGGCCTTACTTCAAGGAAGAGAATAAGTGAAAAGCTGTACTTCAGAGAACATTGCCATGTTTGGATGAGGTGTATGGGAACTAAGAAAAGAAAGTATGTAAGGAGGATCATTTGTGGCATGATCGTTTCTCATCTCAGTTCTTTTGATTTTAGTAACATAAACCAAGTAAGTGTGATCACAACAGTGGTTCTTCATAGCCTCCCAGCATCATAAAATAATTCTTTTAAGTTACAGAAAACTCTTCTTTTCACATATATGACAGACCTACAAATCCAGCAGAGTAGGACTTGGCCTACTCTACAACATCCTTTCCAGCTGTTTGTCTCTGCTGCCTGTGTTTGTCACTCTAAAAACAGCTATAAAATCTGGGTGTTGTCTGGAAAGCTTATTCTGTGGTAAAAAAGAAATAGCTGTTTCTTTTTAGAACAGTAAAGTTTTAGCACTTTTACATCTGTCTGGTGTTTATTTCCAACAGTCCATTAATAATCAAGTCTGTTAAACCAGGCGAGAGGCATGGAAGAGGAATACTAGCTGTACATGGCTACAGGTCAACAGGGAAACAATTTAATGAGTTTCAGCCATAGATGAAGTTATGAAGTGCCATACTAGGATGACACACCTCATATGCATTAGAAAATGCTGTATAATTTGTAAGAATCGTTATTTTACCTGAATAATTGCATGTTGTCTTGGAAAATATAAAACACAAAAAGAAACAAACAAAATAACAAGTTCTGAGATTCTAAGACAGAGTTAATCGGAAGAGATTCCCTGAAACCAGTGAAATTATGATACTTTTGACCTCTTATCTCTTAAATAGGCTGGAAGTGGGAATGTGAGCTTGAATATTAGACTCCTAGACATCCTACTCTCGGTAAATCCATACTTTCAGCACTGCTATAAGCATATTCATGACTTGGAATGCATAGGATAACTTAAGCTTTCTTTTCCTAATTTGCTTGGAGAACAAACTATTGTATCATTGTTAATCTTTATTTTATTGTTATTTCAGGTTAGGTTTCCCCATGATGATTGTATCCTGTACCATTGGGATGTGCTATCTTCTTGTTGCTCATGTCGTAGTAGGCTGGAACTCATAACACTTTATACTTTCAAGACTCGAAGAAGCTTTCTCTTTCATTTAGTTTATATATCAGAATACTAAGAACACATATAAAAGGAAAAGGATGTGTAAAACCCCAACATATGGTATCAATCAAAATGGTTGCATCAACATCAGATTTGGTCATTCTTAATCTTCTGTTTTATGAACAATTTGCAGAACTAGACAATCAAAGTTAAAATAATACATATCTTTAGTTGTGAATGCAATTCTTGTGCACCTGAGAAGACACCATCACAAGGGAATATGTTGTGCCTAATAGTTTGTATTGATACAATCTGAGTATAGTCACAGATGAAAAACTCATTCACAATAGCAGATGTTCAGTAATTTCTTTTTAGGGCTTCATTTGTCTTTGTCACTACATTTAGCTACTTGTATTAAAGTAACTAATATTCAAATTGTAATAATAGAAAATTAAGCAGTAAGTCTGTACACTATAAAGGATGTATTATTATCTACGTTTAAAAATAAACACATCTTCTGAAAATGTGCTATGGAAGGAATTATTATTTTGGAAGCGGGACTGCATTCTGTGGAGGCTTTGTATTTCATTTTAAAGCTCCTAACCAGTGTTAAGCTATTTTTTTTCTTAAAATAAACTAATGCCCCTCTTCTTATAAAAGTACAGACATAAAGAGTGATAAATCACTGGAAACCTTCAATTTAATTATTAATTCTCTTCTGTGATGGAGTACTCTAAATCTTTTAATAGGTTAATACACTATATGGAAGAATGAGATCATACCTTGGCTTTGATTTCCTTCTCTCTGATAATAATATGTTAAACCACATATATTGTTCCATATAAATTGCTGCCAGAACAGGTCAAACTTCTCATTATGAATATGAAAGTGATGCATTCAAGGTCTCAGTCCCCATCTCTCAATACCATTGCGCAACTGGTCTAAATTACTGGTAAGTCTGTTTTACCTTGAGTCAGAGAAATTGGCAACCTGGTGAGTGCACCCTGAAAAAAGTCTATCACACTGCCTCCCCCCCCCCCTCATTAAACAAACAACAACAACAATAGAAGCAACAAAAACAAACAAACAAGCAAACAAGCAGATACCCACTGAAACCGAATTGGTCTATCTCACTTTCAATGTGGAGGCTTTTGATTTGTAAGAACACTTTACTTTGCAAGGTGAGTAGCACCAGAGAGGACACCTTCAGCATCAGAGTGTGTGGAAAATGGCATTCAAGAGTTTCTTTCCTGAACCACAGGAGCCATGAAGGGAGATCAAAGTCCTTGCCAGGAGGTGCCCAAGACCTCTGCTGATGCGACCAGCTGACTAACAGGGGGTAGCACTGGGAGTGATGACCACAGGCACCCCACCCCCAAATGTGGGGGTTGGAAGTAGATGATCTTTAAACTCTCTTGGAGCCCAAATCATACTGTGATTCTATAATTCTATGTAATGTCTAGAATTCTGTTTCACTTTAAGAAATATTTATGCTAATCAGTTTAGCATTGTGTCGTAGTTAAAAATATTAACACAATATTTTACAGTCCTTAACATTTCTTACATTGGTGTAATCTTGGTACCGTCACTTGTTGTGCAAGAGCTGTTATTTTAAGCCATAGGGAATGCAATATCAGCCTCTGCTGAAACATATTTGTTTTAATCTGTTTTGGGGGGACAGTTTTATCTTTTTTTCATTCACACAATTGAAGATTTTATTTCCTTCTTTGTTCCATTAAAACACTGTTGGCAGGTAAGAGTATAAAAATGAGGCTATGGGCTCACAATACAATCTTACTAATTCTTTTTAAGGGCTAAAAGTACCCCAGAACCTAAACCTACTCTTTGGACCTTGAAACCCTCCTGCCAATCCTAAACAAACTCATACTAATAATGTGATTACTTTAGCTGACATGAAAATTTGTGTCTGCATCTACAGTTTGCTGGAAGGAAGATAGAAGTACAGAGATTAATTTCCACTCACTCATTTTAGCAAATAATCTGGAACACTTTGGTGTGAGAAAGATCTCACTGGCTTCAGAAGAGATAAGTCAATAGGACTCAAATGAGATTTTCTTTCTCTTATGTTACTTGTCCTGTCAAAAAAAGACAAGTAGTGCACTGGGACTATGAAATCTTATTGATCACCATTTTAGGCAACCAAACTTAAGGCTAAATTCTTTCTGCTTTGATTTTTTTTTAATAATATAGTGTTTTCTTGAGGACTTCCTTCAAATAAACTTTTTCCTTCCTTAAACAACCTTGTTGCTTCTTTTGCACAGCCAAGAAGAGCTCAGTGTGAGTTCATATGACAAAACAAATTGTAAAAAGAAGATAAAGTTGTCTGATTGGACAGGGCTTTACATGAGTGTAATGTAAATTACCCAGGTCTTCAGAACATTTCAAGGTAATAAAATATATTTTTTATTAACTTCCATTGTAGCTATCTGTATAATCTGCACATCAGAAGGGCACCTGTTAGAGTGATTGCATCCTTGACAAACCTAGTGTATAGAATTCCATTAAAATGGAGTGAATTTGAAGAGTGGGTGGAATTTATTTTTACAGTGAAAATCTCTCACAAAGGCTGAACAAAATATTAGTTAAGCAATAAATTATGTAAAAGTGTATTATCTTTAGTACACTTACGGGCTGATCTCAGATGACAGGATTCTCATTTTCATTGGCATCCTTTTAGGCTATTTGGTAATGTTTGTTTTAAACCATAGAGTAAATATATGACTACTCTGATGTCCATTTACCCTTTCTGAATGGCATAAAATGCAGTTAAGACAACAATATATGAATTACAGCACTACAGGACAATGTAAGCAAAGCCTGTTAAAAGAAGTCTCCAGTAGATAACCAGAGGAATTATTGAAAGTAAGGAAAGGAACAGGGGCGTAGTACAACTTCATCAAATACTGAGCTATGTAGCAAAGAATAGGGTTGAATGTGGCCAAGGGTCTGTCCAGCCCCACATCTCTCTCTGACAATGGGGCACAGTGGGTGCCTGTTATGCCCTCAAAAGTAGGGAAAACATAAAATGATGTTTTCATAGAATATCACCCCAACTTTTGGAGATTTCTGTGAACCAGGGACTTCTTGAATGAGAGAGGGCATCTTTATGTCACATTGAACCTTAATGGATTGTCCTTCCGCAAACTTAGCCAGCTTCTTGTCGAAACTGTGTAAATTCAGCATCTGTCACAAATAGTTCCACAGATATACTGTACACTGTGGGAAAAATATTCCAGCTGTTTGTTTTGAACTTGTCCTTTGTTAATTTATTTTTATGACACCTTTCCTCTGACACCATTTCCAAATCGTTGGTTGGGAAGCTGTAATGAATAGGCACCCTTTTTTTTAAACCATGAATTTATAGACCTATTTCCAGTCCAGAGATCACAAGTTATTTACTCATTTGTTATATGGAAATGCTCTCATGTCTTTGCTCATCCCTTTTTTTACCTTCTGAAGTTTCACCATAGCCTTTTTGAGTTTAAAGGATGAGAAGTATAACCAGCAGCCAAGACAAATGTTTTTCCGCTTTATTCCTGGTAGTTGTTAAGAACTAATCTAGTTCTTGGATCATTATTGACAAATGACCTGAGGAATGTATTTTTGTAGAACATCTTATAATAACAAACTGTATTTCCTGAGTGATAATTATTGGCTCCCATTGTTTAGTATGTAATGTTAAGGTTATTTTTACTTTTTTATCTGCATTACTTTACACTGTGCACAATGAATGCCACAGGCCAATTACTTCCCAGTCTTATAAGGGTTTTCTGTAATTCTTTACTATTAACCATTATCTTTGCTACCCTGAATAACCTATAGACATTCACATTTAATCTTTCACTTCAAAACCTAGATCATCTGAAAATATGTGGACCGCTGCAGAGCCATCCTGACTTCCTCTAGAGTTTCATGGGAGGGCCATACACCTTATCGTGTAGTAGTTTATTTTTTTTAAGGGCTGTTGGGTCACATATAGTTTCTCTCTATCAATCAATCATGACTACAGATCGAGTCAAAATGAGTTTGAAAACTGGAAGTGTTTTCCTGTACTGCTCAGTGAAGTTTGTGAGCACTTTTCTAGCAGATGTTATTGAAGTAAAATTGAAAAACATATCCCTCATTTCTGTGAGAATATTTGAATGAAACTGTAGGGTTTAGAAACATCTAACTGTCTTGGGAAAAGATATAACGATTTATTCTCTGTGGAATAAGCCACCTCCAGATCATATCTATAAAAGGAAACTTGCCTAATTGAATGGATTGTTCCACAGCTACACACAAAAGCTTATTTTGGACCATACTAAAGCTTCCTGTACCATGTCTTGGTGAATGCCAAGTCTACTCCTCAAAAGTCATTCTGGTTTTCATAACAAAAATCAAACCAAAGTATCATGGTTTTCTAAGAACACAAATTTTAAAGGTACAGTAAGAAATTAAAATTTTTTGACAACCCAGAAAGTTGAAGGTTGCATCTAAGAAGTCAAGTATTATTTGCAAAGTATTTTCAAAAACTGTCCTCAGGCAACTTGCACTGCAGACTTCCTGCAGTGACTCAGAATAATTTTATATTTAATATATGGGAAGAGGTTTAGAAAGAAAAGGCTTCTATTTCCTGCTGTGTTGCTAGCTTTTTGTGGAAGTTTTTATAGTTAATGGCGTTAAGTATTTGTTTCCTGATTTTACTGAACTTTCTTAAGTGCCTTAAAAAGGTACATTTTCTATATAGAAGCTTTGGGTTTTGTAAAAGAAATAAATACTGTTGATCAAATAGCAGGGAATTAGAGTTATATGCAAACACCATCTATTATTTTAACAATTCTAATAAAAATGTGGAAGCATCAGTGTAACAGCTATCAGATGGTTACTCCCTACATTAACCACCATTAAAGTATTCATAGGTTCCAGATGGCAGAAAATCAGTGGCACCTGAAATAGACAGAAAATAAATATGCTAAGCAAGAGCTTCTGTGTTTGTTGTAGTGGGATGCTAAGAAAATTATTTGGAACCATGTCAGAAAAAATAATGAAATAGCTGAAGCATTAAATTAATATTTGTGGAGTGAACTTACAATAGGAAATCCTAGCAATCCAGAATAAGTGCTAACCACCTCAGCTGAAGTCAGCGTATGAAAATCTGAGTGATTTATTAAGGGCAACTGAAAATCAACAAGTGTTGCAGATTTATTGAGAAAAAGATTAAAATTTTCTCCATAGATGCTCTAGAGGAGGAAGATGAGAGAAGAAACCTTTCCTCATACATTTCTTATTAAGGAGAGTATTATAGGATTAGCAATATCCTAGTGCTACTAAAAATAATAAGCAAAAGGTTTTTTGTACTATGTTTAAAGTTGATCACATGCTGGTTTTTTCTTTCTTTTTTTTTCAGATTGCTGTTGCAAATTTGATAAGCAGCAGTGATTTCTTAGCAGTAGTTTCAATTAGTCTTTTCCCCAATGAAACAGGAAAGGGAAAAAAGCCTTCACAAGATGTGGTCTTGGCCATCATTACTATTATCCTGGCTGGAGTAAAAGACCTGCTGCTATTTTAAGAAAATCAACACACATTGGTTTGTCCATGATGTATGAGCTACCCTAATTGTGCAAGGTAACAGGAGGAAGGGAGCTGCAGAGTACTATAAACAAGAGACACAATCAGTGGGGAGTTATAGATTTTTCTCTTTTTCCTGCTTCCTCCCATATCTCCCTCTTCCCAGACAAATTTATTGTACAGAAGATATCTTCTGTTTATAGACATCTGTTATTTCAAACCTTCTTCCTTGTTCACTCACATTCTGTTCCTCTAGTCTACCAGCTGCCAAACAAAACCTTAACTGTTTTGTTTTACTTCCAGCTCTTTTCCCCTGATAGCCTGTACATGGTTATCCTTAATAAAGTTAAAGGGGAGAGATGCGGGGTGGAACCCTCTTATTTAAACAATGTTAAGGGAAACAGGAAAAAGGGTTATTTTTTCCTAAATTTCCTAATACCTTTTTCTCTTCATCCTTCTATTTAGTATATTCATCTCTTTCACTTTCTAAACTATAAACTCATGCATTTTATGCATTGGTCATGAAAAGAGTTACAGACTGATCTGAAGTAAAAAATCACCACAAATGTGACAGTGCTGGGGTTCCTGTTCCTGAACATAAAAACTTAGCATTCTCCTCAAACTGACTTTGGAGTGTTAATGCTTCAGGATGTTTTATTTCTCATTGTCTTTTCTGCATTCACTTTTGAGCCCAAATGATTGCAGGTTATAGCCAGTACATTCATTTATTAAGCTTCCAGAATGCCTAAGAAAAGAAAAACTATAAAGTGTAATTTTCTTTTATTTGGATTTAGAAATAAGGAGTAACATATCTGCTAGATAGAAACATATCACACTCTGCATTACTAGTTTGATTATAGCATGTATGTTGTGTATTTCATTTTTATTCAGATTTTTAGTGGTAGTTAGAGTTTTGTACGTAGTCTATTTCATACATTCTCTGTCTTAAAAGTATCTTCATTTCCACAGGCAAAGATCAACCTGTGATCACAAGAAACACATGACTGAATATTTCTTTTTAAGAGCTGGCTGGAAAAAAAATTTTAGGATTTAATGTGGGTGTATGCTCTGACTTCTGAGCAAAATGTTTGCTAGTAGATCCACCAGCTCTGGATCCAAGCAATGTGACTTGACTGGCCAAAAATGTATATTTTGAAGATATTTTTCTGTCTTGACTGTGTGAAAATGGGAAGAAGTATTAATATGAGACTGAAGAATAATGTGAATAACACACTGAGAGTATGTACTGTACCACCTGAAGTAATTGAAAAGGTCAAATGTAATCTGCTGACACTCAAAGACCTCTGCCAAACCACTACATATAATGTAAGGTGTATGGATACGCAACATAGAATCATAGAATGGTTTGCATTGGAAAGGACTTCCTGGCAGCCTTCCAGTATCTGAAGGGGGCCTACAGGGATGCTGGTGAGGGACTCTTCATTAGGGACTGTAGTGACAGGACAAGGGGTAAAAGGTTGAAACTTAAACAGCAGAGGTTTAGATTGGATATAAGGAAGAAATTCTTTACTGTGAGGGTGGTGAGGTACTGGAATGGGTTGCCCAGAGAGGTTGTGAATGCTCCATTCCTGGCAGTGTTCAAGGCCAGGCTGGATGAAGCCTTGGGTGACATGGCAGGGGGGTAGAACTAGATGATCTTAAGGTCCTTTCCAACCCATTAGGTTGTTCAGTTCTGTGATTCTATGATTCTAACCCCCCTGCCATGGGCAGGGAAGCCTCACCCTAGACCATGTCACCCAAGGCTCTGTCTTGGACCTGGCCTTGAATACTGCCAAGGATGGAGCTTTTACCATTTCTGTGGACAAGCCCTTCCAGTAAAGAACTTCTTCCTACTATTTAATTTAAATCTACCCTCTTTCAACTCAAAGGCATTCCCCCTTGTCCTATCCCTACATGCCCTTGTATAAAATCCCTCTCCATCTTTCTTGTGGACTCCCTTTAGGCACGGGTAGGCTGCTGTAAGGTCTCCCTTGAGCCTTTGTTTCTCCAAGCTGAACAACCCTAAATCTCTCAATCCTGTCTTCATAGGAAAGGCATTACAGCTTGATCATTTTTGTGACTCTCCTCTGGACCTGCCTAAGCAGGCCCATGTCCTTCATAAGGTTGGGAACCCAAAGCTGAACAACACTAGTCTAGGTAGGGTCTCATGAGAGTGGACCAGAGGGGAAAAATCACCTCTCTTGATCTTCTGGTCACATTCCTTTTAATGGAACCCAGGATATGGTTGGCTTTCTGGGCTGCAAGCACACACTGCCAGCTCATGTTGAAGTTTTCATGAACCAGCACCCCAAGTCTTTCTCCTCAGAGCTGCTCTCAAATTGATTCCCTGACCAGACTGTATCTGTGCTTGGGATTCCTCTGACCCAAGTTCAGGACCTTGCACTTGGCCTTGTTGAACTTCATGAGGCTGGCATTAGTCCATCCCTCAGGCGTGTGAAGGTCCCTCTGGATGATATCCCTTCCCTCCAGTGTATCAACAGAACCACATAGCTTGGTGTTTGGCAGCCTTGCTAAGGGTGCATTCAATCCCACTGTCCGTGTCACTGACAAAGATGTTAAACAGCACCAGGCCCAATATCAATCCCTGAGGAACACCACTCATCACTGGCTTCCACTTGGACATTAAGCTATTGACATCAAATATCTGAGGGCAACCATCCAGCCAGTTCCTTGTCCCCCAAGTCCATTCATCAAACCCATGACTCTCCAATTTAGAGACAAAGATGTTGTGCAGGAGTGTCAAATAATTAGCACAGTTTCAGGTTGATGACATCAATTGGTCTTCTCTCTTCCACCAGTGCTGCAACCCTGACAAGATCCATTCCAGATAATAAACACTGCCATTTAATGCTTCATCCTTGGCAGTGTTCAAGGCCAGGCTGGAGATAGCCTAGGGTGTGGCTTCCCTGCCCATGGCAAGGAGGTTGGAACTAGATAACCTTAAGGTCCTTTCAAACACAAACTATTCTATTCTAAGGCCAGTTTTCAGTGTTGCCAGTAAATAAGACCACTTTACATTTCAATTTATTTGTCAAACACAAGATTAAGGCAAGATGAATATTAAACACATTATCACGCAGTCTTTTTGTTGAAGAGCTTTGATGTTCTCATGTTACAGAGGCAGACTTTAGGGTTTGAAATGTGCCAAAGGCTGAGGTACTGTTGCAGACATAGGTGACCTTGTCATAAGACTTCAAAAAATCTTATTTGCTGCTTAGGCGACAGTTAAAACTTTCCAGACAGCATGTGAAGTGCATATACTGCACCTGGGAGCCACTGGAGTCTGAGCAGGACTTTCACCTGACAATTTACTACCTAATTTTTCTGTTTGTTTTTTGATCTTAAACTTTGCCTTGCTTCATCTATCCTGCTTGAAGGGCTCCTGTGAAACTGAGTCAAGTAATGTTTGTGAAACAACCCAAGGATGCCTGTGAGGAAATCTGCAATTCTGATTTGAGAGAAAAAAACTTGTACGACATTCAGTGAATAATGTGTGGATACATCATGAATTGATATAAAGCCACATGTCACAGAGATATTGACAGCACTCATTGACTTAAGATGCCTGCTTTTTTCCATGAAAAGATTATGTAATCAGGAAAGTGAAAAGTGTGTGATGAAGCAGATGAATAAAGAAGCTGCCTTCAGCTTGAATGGTAAACTTTTAATTCAGTATTTCCTGACTCTACAGTCTCCATAAATTCTTTCCTGTTCCTGTGTGCAATAAAATACTTGCTTTAATCTTTTTTCTACTGTCAGATTAAAAATAACTAGATTTTCTCCAATGCAGGTTAGTTTTGGAAATTTGTTTCAAAATAAGGATGCTACATGAATATTCAAGAGTATGAATAGAAATTGGAAATATTTTTTGTGTAGCAGAGAGGATATATATAATTTGCATATAAACAGATGGGAGATTTTAACCTATAAAATATGTAAAAAATTATATTTTATATTTAATATTTGTTATGGGTTTTTTAAACCTATACTATAAATTTCCCTTAACATAACTAAATTTTATGTGACTTTTCTATGGGTCATATTAGACATGATTTTTTGTATTTCAAATGTATTGTTTATATTTTATATTACAATGATTAATAAAGATACCAGATAAAATCAGATCTTACTCAAAACTCAGGTAGATTCTTGTGGAGCAGCTTTTCCTAATCTGATGTATTAAGGAAATGTTCTTCAGAGAAAGTCCTTAATTCAGAAAGACACTTTTATGTATGAAATATTTAAGCAATAATTTGTTTCTAGAAAGGCATCTATGCTCTTCTTGAATAGTAAAACCGTTGCTTAATTGCTTTCCTGAACTGGAGCTTAGATTAGTTATTTATATTGATACTACTACTTTGACCCTCAGCACTTGGAGAAAAGCAATGAGTTTGTCCCTGAAAAGGGGCTGAATGACTCAAATGTGTACCTGATTACCGCATTCGTACATGCAATTCTAAATTTGGAGTGTTCCAAAACAGTGTGTCCCTAAAGAGCAAGCATTTAATAAAATCGGTCTATCTGTCCTGATAAGTGGGAAGAACAGCCATTCTTATTGGTAGAGAAGCCTTCATAAATCTTTGGAAATCCATGGGACTAGTGGCCAAGAGGACTGTGTGTAAGCAAAGTGCCGGGGGGTCTGAAGAAGTATGGCCTCTCCAAAAAAAATGCAGGTGAAGAGAGCAGGTTGTCTGAAGAAGACAGTATTATTATGTTAACAGGTTTTGTCCTAAACCAAAATCTGCATGAAAGTCCTGGATTTGTAAACAAGCTGTCAACAACACTTTGTTGTATTCACATTATGTTTCGGCTTATTATACTTAGTAAAATTGATGCTAACTTGTTTATATTTGATTGTGCAATGACAAACACATCCCAGCAATAGAATACAGAGGGATTCATAAAGCTTTTTTCTCTATCATGCTATGTATCTTGTATACCATAAATACACATTTAGCTTTTCAATGTGCTTAAAAGGAAAAGTCTCATGATTGCAGGAGGTAAGCAGCAGTGAAGACACTGTGTTTCATTACCATTCAGACGATGCTAGAGGAAAGGGTTGGCAAGAGATTTTATGCAGGAGATGAGCTGTGTGCTCAATCTGCAAACTCCTTGCCATTTAACAGGGCAGTTAGAGCCAGACCTGCTCTCTTTTCTACATTTCTTCTTAGCTGGTTCCTGGCAGCTGGTTGTGAGCTTTTTACTTCTATTGGCTTTATCACCATTATATATTGGGGAGATTAATTAGTCAGAGCTGCTTCAAACATCACAGCAGTGACATTTGCATTGGTAACTGAAGGATAACGGCTCAAAGGAGGCAATGAAGAGAGAGGATTTCTTCAGCCCCGCTCACAAGCCAAGCTAACCCCTTAGGATGGAGCCATCGGTTCTGACACAAGACATGTTTACATCTGCATTTGGTGAGCTTTGTGGTTCCCCCTCACAGGATACCTGATTAAGGACTCTGCAATGGATTGTCCTGGGCCACAGTGCAAATGGGACTTTGTCATTGGTGGGCTGCTCAGGGAGCAGTTCTGGCTGATAACATGAAAATAACCCCCACACTCCAAACCATCCTGAGGGTCACAGATTCCAGTGGCTTCTGATATCAGCTTCATTTCACTCTGAGTTGTTCTGTTTTGCTGGAACTTTATAGTTAGCCATTGACTTCAATGACAGCTCAAAACATCTGCTCAGGACAGCTAAGGGGGCCATTGCAAAACCAAAAGCAAAAAAAAGGAGGACCTTGCTCCAGATCCCTTCATCAAGATGAGCTTCTGTGGTGATGCACCTGCTCACACTAGATTTAAAATGGAGGCTCAGTATTCACTCAGCGTGAAAAAGAATACAATGGTAAAAACAGCTCTAACTCTGCCTTGAGCTGATTTGTTAAATGTGATAATTTGATATAGAAATCCTTTTTAGATGTGAATACACAGTAAAAGCAAACCAATTAATTAGAAATTGGATTAAATGAGCAGCAGTGTTTAGTGTGGAAGTGGTCCCTGCTGTTACATAGAAAGCCTTAGCCCTCAAAAAGCTGTGACTAAAGGACACCAGGCTGAATCACTTTAGTAGTCATGCTGTCAGTAGACATTAAAGAAAGTTGGGTTTGAATACTAATAAGAGACCCTGGTCTGTATCATGTGAATCTTTATTATCCTCGATCTAAGAAAGCAAACCAGCTGCAAAAATATTTATAATAGAAAGGGATGGGCATAGCAGTAACTGCTGTTTATCTGTGCATGAATGATCTGGCTTATCAGGTCTATCAAGATGCCCTTCGCGCTCAGGCACTGGTTCAGTCAACTGAAATCCATTGTGCCTCCAATGCAGTGTAATTGCTGTGAAACTCAAGAGAAAAGAGGATTAATTTGTACAGCAAACTTATTCTCTTTGACGTGATTCATAACTGCATTTGTGAATGTGTTCAAAATATATAAACATTGTGTTACCTCCCAGAGTCCAGTATTGACTGCAGTGAATACCAGTGTAGTGTGTGTGTGGGTATTCCTGCCACATCTACCTTCTGCTCATATGCAGTGAAGAGGACTGAAGTTAGAAGCCCCAGACTTTTAAGTCTTTCCCCAGAACCTCAACCATGTGTGTGAGGGTCAAATGAAATTACCTAAACTGATGAGAATATTCTCTGCAAAGCAAACATGCAAAGCATGCAGTCTAAGTCTGTGTCTGAAGTATCTTGGCATAAGAGGGAACCATGTAGGGTTTGGAAACCTTTGTTTGAAAGCTGAATTTATTGTCTAATTGCAGAAGTGAAATCTCTCGGTAATCAAACTTCAAAGGCACCATTACAATTCTGCTCTGCTGCAACTGCTGAGTAGAATGTGCAAATCCTTCTCTCTTTTTTCTAACCTGTTGCTTTACCTTTGCTGCTATCAGCTGTATTCCTGCCCTAAAGATTCTCCATTTCTTTTATGAATATGCTCTACTGATACAAACACACTTAGATCTATACTGCTGTGACTATGCTCAGGAGATTTTACCAGTGTAACTACATAGTATGATCACCTTTTTGTGTCCTTATTCTTTCCCTGAGGCTGTTTTGCCTCAGACAATCATTCAGTCCCACTAGAATTCTCCTACTTTTCCTCTCTTTTTTTTTATTAATTTTGCCTTCTAAAATGTGTACATTTCCCATTTCTGCCTTCCATTTTTTCCCTCGTGTTTTATCTCCTAGATTTCTATTTCTGCTTCACTTCATCTATCTCCTTGCCATTCTTTTTTCATCTGTTGTTTTACTTCTGTCTTACTATATTCTTTCTGACTTTTATTCCCCCTTTTCTCCATATCCACATATCTGTTTACAGGATTCTTGGGATTGAATATTGGCCCATTTTGTTATTTTGCTTATTCCTTGTCTTTCTTTTCTTCTTTTCTTTTTTTTTTTTTTTAGTGTTTCAGGTATTTACACACAGTTAATTTTGTAAAAATGTGTGCATGTTTGATGCCTCTGTTTCTTTAGGGGAAAGGAAAAAAGGTGCTACTACTTTTACAGATCACCTGTCACCCTGACATTTGTTTCTATTTCTCTCCTAACTTTGAGGCAAAAGAAAATTTTGGCCACTTGTCTGATATGATCTGTTCAGCTCTACGTTGGTACAGTTATGGTAGACATTTCTGTCAAAGGAAAATTTGGATGCTACGAATCAGTGTGCCACATTTTGACTAGAGTGGTGGCAAGTAAGTTTATAACACCTTTAATCAGAATCCTCTCATTGCCTATAAAAGTGGATTTCTCACACCGGTATTTTCGTATGATTGCCATCTTCTGCCAAATAGAGGATTTAAAATGAGAAAATCTATTTTTGGCAGGACATATATGGTATAAACAACACATGCAGTGGCATCCCTAATCTGGAAATGATCCCAATAGTACTTAAAATAAGAAAGCGTTTTTGTCTCACAATAGTACAAAATCGAAGAAGTGCTAGCAAATAACAATCTTGAGAATGAGCAAACAATGCAACTGCAGTCCCAGCAGAGGTCTGTGACATCTATAAATTATGAATACACTGATTAGGATATAATTAATGATATCTTGCTTTGAACCCAAATATAAGTGCTTTAAAACAACGTGATCTGCAACAGCATTTAAGGATTTTGTGACACTGTCATGGCAAGATACAATTTTTAAGCATTTTTACAAAGGTGTTTGGACAACTTTACCATGAAAGACTAGTTACAGATAGCACCCATGGGAAAACATGTAAGCAGAAATCGTTCTAACCAAATTTTAAACAAAATAACATTATCAGGAATGAGTTGTGAATTAATAAATTTGGTAGTGAGATTTGGGTTTTTTTAAAGCTTAACTCTGGTCTGGTTTGTCAGTCTCTAAAAAGTTCCCATTGCAGCAATCTAATGGGCTGAGTATAGACGCATGTTTAGTTGCAATGCAATGTAGCATATCATGGTGGTGGATCTAAATGGCCTCTCTGCCTCAAAACTGATACTGAAGCAAGCACCATGGAGGTACAGTGTCAAAATTTCACTTGTTCTGCCAGCTAAGAAGTGTGAAACTGGCTCTCCCTTACCAGAGCCATTGTCCTCAGAGTTATGACAAAATACTTTAAGCACCTCCAGCATCTTCTTGCTTTTGTAAACTTGGTTCTACTTAGAAACCAAATGCCTTCAGGAACACCTTGCTGAGATACAGGGAACACAAAATATTTGTTGTTTGTATTCCCTGCCCAGTAGGTCTCAGCAGTTCCTGAGTTACCTCCTGAATTTCATGTGAACAGATACTAAAGGCCCTGGCCCCCAGCTCTATGAGTACCTCCTTTGCGAGGATGCTGATAAAGGCAATTTTGAGTATAGCAATGAATCTGAGAGTTTATGAGTTTGACATCCAGCTGATCATGTGGCTTATAATCTTTACAGCACAGAAACAGCAGATGTTGAGAAGGGACAAGGAAGAGGTCATTCTTGGGAATGTCAGTAGCTGTGGGGAGGTGGTGGTCACTGTGCTCTGTCCGTGTGGTTTGGACCCCAGGAAAGGCAACCTGGGAGCAAGGCAGGAAGGAGCCCAATGACGGTCAAGAGGATCATAAGAAATGGCCATCTGAGCCTTGTGCAAACATTCAGGGGTTAGGCAAAAAGTCTTCATCTCAGGCAGAGGAGGAAGAAGGAAAGGAGAGGGGAGAAAAAATGTGAGTGTGGGAATTTGTCCTGAGTAGCATGCCTGTGAAGAAGGGACAGGATGTTTCTTCAGCCTGCCAGGGCAGCAAGGACAAAGGTAAGAAAGGTTGGGCCCTGTTAGGTAAAGGTGAACCACAGTCCCAAAGGCTTTTTCTGTGGCAAGGCTTTCATAAGCCCACAATAAGCACATTGCACTTCCTTTAGAAATATTCTTTGTGTAACTCTTGACATCAGATTGTAAACCTTTAAAAAGTTTCCACTAATAAATTCCAAAGAGGCATGCATGGATTCACAGTATTAAATGGAAAGTGCAGGGTGCGTTTCAGCAATATGATATTTGTGTACAAATATTCAGCAGTTCTAATGAAAATTAATTCCAAGATTAGATTAATCTACATATTCATTTTCTTCAGTTGTGTTCAAATTGGGAAACAACAACACTTGAGCAGTAAAGTTAGATTAAATAGCCAGGTATGAATATTCCGGTTCTGATTAATTTTTTTTAAGAGCACAATTTTTCTACTAGAACAGAATCATGTCAGCACTGTTCCACTTATCTTGTACTTTATAGCAATGGTTGGTTTTCACGAGCCTCACCTGCTGCAGCTTGGGTTTTAAATTTGTATCTTACTCTCTCTTGACAGTATTTGTCTTTCTTTCTTGCCTCATTGGTTCCAGATAATTATGTATATGAATTTTACTTTCAGATTTTTGTAGCCTTGACAGCTTTGACTACAGGGATGTGTTCCTGTTTTACCACAGGAGCCTGTCTGCTCTGCTGGGATCAGGTTCTTTCATACTTCTTCTGTCCTAAGAGGTAACTCTTGGTACTAACCTGCATTTCAGAGTGCTGCCAGTCTTGAGTCCTTTCCATTTAAGAAGCCCAGATGTTTTTAGGCACCGTGACACTGAAGTTTTAGCACCATAGTTTGGGTTTAAATTCTACTTCAGGGAAGAGAGGAAGACTCTAGTTGCTTACTGAAATGTTCCTGTTACTGTTCAAATGCTGCCACTGCTACCTCAAGAGCTATATAGCTTTGATCACTTCTGATGCTTTAATGAGAAACCTAGACAGCATTCAGGTCCCTATTCATCTCAGCCTGCACTACAATGAAGGTCTAGACCAGAGCATAGATGTCCATCTCCACACAATGGGCAACTGTAAGAAATTAAAAGTAAGTCAAAACAAGCTCTCTGGGAATTTCTGGCCGAGCTGGCAGTGCCTAATGAGGCACAGGAGGTACTGACCTACCAAGGATCCAGAAGAAAACCTCAAAACAAAACATAGCTTTGTTTTGCTTTCTCTTGCAAGAAAACAGCATAGTGGGTTTTGTGGGGTCAGACAAAATGGTTGTGGGTAGAACACACTCTGTGTGTGTGCCACCATGCTGATCCACATCACAATCAGCAGGAAGGTCCCAAGGGTACCCAAAGGCCATTCAAGACCTTTGGAACTCTCAGATGATGCTGCTGCACTTGTCACTGGGGCTGATGTAGCTGTTGTGCTTGCCAGCTCTCCCACCACAAGCTTCTCTTTTTGTGAGTCCGGATCTTCCTCTTCTGCCTTACTGGGAAATGCTGCGTGGTCTTCTGCACCCTCCTGGTCTCAGGCTCGTGGAGCTCAGTGGGCAGCTGCCAGCAGATGCTCTTGGCTGCCGCAGGGCTGGGCTCGGCTCCTCCACCGCCTCCTCCCACTGCTCGGCAGCCTCCTTCTTCCGCTCCTCAACTGGCCCTATCTCCTTCATCAGCAGCGGCTCCCTCCTGGCCTCCGGCCCTGCTCCTGCCACAGCTTGGTCCCCAGAATCTCTCTCTCCCAGGCCGCTTTGGCAGCCTCTGGGTCCTAGGAACCGCTCCTCCTCAGCTCCCTGCAGCCTCATGAAGATGGAGGCGAGGATCAGGGCCAGGAGGGTGAAGAGGAGCGGGACGGCCTGGTACAAGTCCACGGCCACGTCCATCCCCCCCTGCTGCCGGAGCCCCCCCATATTACAAATAATTACCATAAAGTACAATGAGACAAGAACCTTAGCCCAAGCCCCATAGTTGATAAACACTAACACAGCAAATACAGGCTCTAAGTAAGTTACAACACTCTGAAACTATGAGATCAAGAGAAACAACTGTGAGAGCCAATAAATCAGCATTGTGACAAGTGACTATTAATCTAGTCAGATCTGTTGTTATCTCAACCCTTCCTGCCCCATGTTGGGCGCCAAATAAAGAACTGTTGTGGTTTAAACAAAGTCAGCCATAAATCACGCAGTCGCTCTCTCACTCCCCCCCCTTTTTGCCCTCTCCCTGCTGCTGGAGGGATGGGGAGGAGAATCAAAAGAATGCAACTCCCACGGGTTGAGGTGAGAACAGTTTAATAAGTAAGGTATAACACAAACCACTGCTGGATAAAGGAAATAACAAGTGATGATAATACAACACCTCACCACCCGCCAACCGATAACTCGCCCCCCCCACCCCTGACTGATCACCAAACAAAACCCAGCCGAACCCCGCAGTGCCCTAGCCCTTCCAGGTACCTCCCAGTTACATCCTGGGCATGATGCGCTGTGGTATGGAATACTTCTTTGGTCAGTTTGTGTCAGGTGTCCTGTCTCTGCTTCCTCCCGGCTTTCCCTTCTCCCTGGCAGAGCATGAGACTCACAGAGTCCTTGGTCAGACTAAACATCTGATCAGTAACTAAAAACATCAGTATTATCAGCACTGTTCCCAGGCCAAAAGTCAAAACCATGGCACTGCATCAGCTAAGAAGGAGAAAAAATGACTGCTACTGCTGAACCCAGGACAATATGCTGCTTTTTTAAAAGTGGTAAATCCTTGGCTCCATTAAAAATAATGGAAGCTTTGCCAACACATTTTAAAATTATCTCTTTTAATTTTTGTAGGTTTTTTTTTTTTCTAAAGACTTCTGCTGTAAATAGATATTACTACAGAATCTCACAGGGCTGACAGTCTGAGGGTCTAGTACTCCTTTGTAGGTAGTGGGTTCCCTCAGACAGTTGCTGCCTCCCTTGGAGATGAGAAACTTCCCTAATGCACTGTCTTACCTTACTGTTAGAGGCATCTGTGTCTCAGAGGATGCTTAAATACCTCTGGGAGCATAGATGAGAGAAGAGACATTTCACAATGGGAATATAGCAGTGGCTGGGCAACAGCTGGTATTTTGACACTTTGCTGGCAATTTGAAAAATTCTGTAGCTATCTTGTCCAAAAAGTGTGTGCACATACATATATGTATGTATATACACATGTGCATATGTGTATATAAAAATAGGTACTTATATATGTGTACATCTGCATACAAAATAGCTTTTTATAACTTTTCCATAAGGGAAGCCTCTCTTCCCACATGTTACATACTGGCTACTGTTAGCATGGAATTCAGCTGCAGTTTGTGACTTACAGACAGCTATCTTGACATGTCTCTCTCATGATGTCAATACACTTGGATGTGTATGGAGAGTGACTGCAATACACAGTAAAATAGTATTGCTATTATTTTTATGATTTGTGTGCTTACATTCTTGCACTATTTTTTTATTAAAAAAAAAAAAAAAAGAAAAAGGTCCTGCAGCCTGTTTTACAATCCCATTTACTCCTATTAACACACAGACATACTCTGTTTCAAATTGACTTTTAAAACAGATAAAATATCAAATCAATTTTAAAAATAGTTTGTACCTACCCCAGGGAGATCTGAAATCCTTTAAAGCCTACAGCAATTTACATTCAGAAACAAATATTCAAGTCAAGCTTTATCAGTTCATGCTGTGCAGTTTGTTGTGCTCAGAGTGGATTGTAAAAAATAAGAGCTTTGCAACTTGTAGCAGTGTGAACACACGGCTGATACAGTGTTTAAGATAAAAGAACAGCTTCTTTCCCTTAAATAAAAGGGTCAAAATCAGTGTTTTGAACCTTGCACCCCTGCTTGATTAGAGGTGTCAATTATTTCAGCATAATCATTGTCTGTGTTCACAAAGTGTAGTCCCCTCAGGACACTGCACTACCTCTTATCAGCTGGCTTTGAATGGCACCACTGGCTCAGCTGGAGTTGTGCTTTGCAAAGCATGTCAGATGGGGTCAATAGATCTTTTCAGCTCCTGCTTTACAGCCATGTATCTGCCTAAGAGCTCTTTAGTTATTCATATGTTTTGTGTAAATGGGCATCACATGAAGAAAAGTAATTTTCCTTCTGCATATTTTAGTAATACGCTGTTTCAACTTTATTTTCAGGTAAGTTTTAGGGAATAATTTTGGGATAAGAGCAGGAAAGCCTATGGGATTACATGTAAACACACTTTTAGAGCTTTCCACCACCTTTCTGAAGTAATCCCACATATGTCCTAAAGGATCAAGCAAGAGCTTTGTGGTTTAAGTCCTTGAGCTTCTCATGAATGCAGCTACTTATTGGCAACAGGGAACATCTGTGTTTCTTAAAGAGACATTCTTCAGTCTTTGAGTCAACAACATGGTTTGTAAGTATAGCAAAGCAAAGAAAAAGAACAGAGGTGATGGGGAACCCAGACTCTTGAATCTGAATGGTACCTTCAAGTGCTGCTTGCTTTTTGATGACTTCTATTTCTTATTCAAGTCTTCAAGACTTCCCTTTCACTTTCTATTGCACCAAGCTATTGTTCACATTACCATGCTTCAGTATTATCCTTGTTTTCTGTATTTCTTCATGCCAAATAATTGCTTTTGTACCTTTGCCTCATCTGTTTTTCTTTTCTGCACGAGTTATCCTGAGAGAATTCTGTTACCAGCAGAGTTGTGTCCTAGAGCAGATCTTATAGATTTATTCCATACCTGGAAATTGCTTTTTGCTTTTTCATCTCAAACAACAATCTCTTCTTGTGCAACACCTCCCTTGAACTAAGTTTGAGCCATTCTTATTTATAGCTTCCTATATCCCTCAGAAGAGAAAAAACAAAGTCAAATGTACTTCTCCCTATTATGTTGTCCTGAATTCTTGTACTTCCAGGTCATAATATTAAAAACAAAAACTGACTGGAAAAGAAAAATCTTCTATAGTAAACTGTAAATCAAGAGGAAAACATGTCATTTCACTGCAGTGAAATGTATGAGCATTTCCATCGAGCTGAAACTTGATTCATAATTGTCCGCACACTGTCGAATGTTCTCTGGCGCACTCTTGCTGCAGGTCCTATAATTCATACCCTCCAACAGCTTCAGGAGCAAGCTGGAGCTTTTTAAATAAGAGTTTGCAAGAATGATAATTGCAGACCTGTCATACAGAAGGAAATGCTAGAGAGGTATTCAGTGCACAAGGGAGGCCTACAAACTTCAGGAAAAAATCATGATTGCATTTAAGGACAGTTGAATTATAAGCAACTATTCCATGACATGTCAAAAGAGCAGATAGAGATCAAGCACAATCTGCAGCTGAAATACTTTAAAGGTGGACTGGAAAGCAGAAGCTGTCTTTTTGCCTTTTCTGTGGTGTATAAGATTTTTCAAAGACCAGTGGATTTATTCTTTTTTCTTCTTTTTTTTTTTTTTTTGATAAACATCATACACTTCAGGTTGTTCACACTTAGTGTTGAAAGATTAGATAATCAGGTACCTGAAAAGGTAATGCTCTCCAAAGGCATAGTTAGCAGTCAAGTCCCCCTACTCCACTCTCATTAACTGGAAAAATCTCTTATTCACAAGGGGGACATCAACATTTTGACATTTCAGAGGCCTTATCAAAAATCTTAGCTGAAACAGAAACAATTTAGGAAAGCAAGGAACAAGAGGCAGTTGAAGATGGAAATGTGAGCACAATAAAGGTTGACTTTAGCATGGACTTGAGCAGTGTTTTTTAGGTAGTATGGTATGGTCACATCTGTTTCAAAGAAGAGACAGCTATAAGAGAAGGTATCTCTGTAGCCTCCCTCCCCCTTTTTGCTAATTTAGGAAAACAGGAGGACAGATGTGAAAATTAGTAGCTTTTTAAACTTTTTCACTCTGGCAGAAGTAATGATATCTTGTGGGGTACCTGGAGGCAGGAACGGATGCCTACCCAGCTGCTGCTGACAGGGCTAAAGACTGGTCTGCCAGAGAACCTGTTTCCTTTCTTCCCAAGCTGCAAAAATACTTCCCAAAAGGCACATTTGTCTCTGGTTTGGATTTTCTTTGTTTATCTCTGCTTGCTACTCCCCTTCCTTCCCCGCTGACTATCTGAAGCATAGCAAACTTTTACTTTCCTCCTCTCAAATTTTGCTGCTGGTTGTCATCACTTTATGGCAGTGTTCTCATGTCAGAGAACAGGAATCTAAGATTGCCTTGCCATTTATCTTAGACTGTCTCCAAGTCTTCCCACTGACTTTTATCCCCTCTTCCTTTCTGCAGTCCCTATGTAACTCCAGGCTGATCTTTCACCTAGAAAAGAAAAGCCAGACACTGTTGAAGACC
The DNA here is from genome assembly GCF_012275295.1 of Melopsittacus undulatus. Taxonomy (NCBI): domain Eukaryota; kingdom Metazoa; phylum Chordata; class Aves; order Psittaciformes; family Psittaculidae; genus Melopsittacus; species Melopsittacus undulatus. Next base: position 67,204,725 of record NC_047528.1, on the reverse strand, counting down.
CAAAGTCTGGGATGTCTCTGACTTGGCTGCCATGCCTGTTAGTCGAACTTCAATCATTTGTTTGTTAGAGCATCTTTTGACAGAGGATTTTTACTTAGCAGAATCATAACAGCAGTTATCCCAAATTAACACTCCATTATCTTTATGCAGCTACATTCCTCGCAGTGACTATTGCTTAATTTTGGGTTTTTCTCATAAAAAAAGATGCTGCAAAAGCCAGAGACCATATAAAAATTTCATTAAAAACCTCTCAGACAGTGTTGGCTGTGTTCTGCCTTTCAAGCCTGCACAAGTTCTGCTGACAAGAGTAGTGACTGGGTGAGGTACAAAGAAGATGAAGAATTCCAAGGTGTTAAACCAAAATAGTTTGAATCATGCCTGACTGAAAAGAAGACAAAGAAAAAGAGAGGAAAACAATGTTTTAAAAGAACTTTTTTTTTTTTCCAGCAGTTAACTTTTCTGTTTCACCAAGCGTGTCATGCCTTTCCTTGTAAATCACTTTTGAATGTGTATGTGCTCATTCAGGTTCAGCAATCTGAGTGGCTGCATCATGCTGATATCACTGACATCAGCTGGTATCTGCTGTCTTAGTGCTACATAGCATTTAGGGAGAAGCTGCATCTGACTGGGGATATGTGGAAGTTTTCATACAGTCTGGATTCCCTAACTGAAAAAAATGCTTGAGACAGCAAAAAACCACTCTCAAAATCTAAGCAAGTTGATCTTTGTCAAAAGCATACAAATAAGATCCTAAATTTCCAATAACCTCCTGAAGAAAGAAGCTTGCTCCTAGTGTAAATGCTAAGTAACTGATATCTTGCTGCACAGTTTTAGTACAAGACCATTACAAGAAATAAACCCAAAATAACCAAAAGGATTAATTGCAAATTTATTCAGCTGCTTTTATTTCTTCACAGATTATGATCATGATATTTCAAAGTTGCCAAGAAAGAGTGGAGACAAACTCATGCTGAAAATCACAGCTTTTGAAATGACAAGTGGTATTTCTCAGACTTCTGGGAGGCAGCATGCACCATTGCAGATGAAACAACAGATTCTGTCACAATATCATGTGGTCAAAAGCAGAGCCAAATTCAGTGAAAATTTTGAAGGTGTTACAAAACCACTGAATCAGTCGAAGAATTACTCAAATGATAAGGTGCACCTTAAGATCTGAAATACCCATGTTCTGATACTCCACTGGGAAATCAGCCCTGCAAGCCACCAATGTGTTATCACCGTGAGCCTAAAATTTTGAAACTGGTATTTTTCAGCTCTGTGGACAAACAGGAATTTTCCTACTCCATATCTCATAGATGGACATTCTGCAAATGCAGTGAGGTTTTTAGGCTTGCTGGCTCAATGGCTCAACAAAAATGAAGAGCAGGCAGAATCTAAGTAAGATCTTCACCTGGGTTTACATGAAGTTTGGACTGGCTGCTTCCAACAGAAACAAACATGATGGACTTGCCTGCTGTGGGCTTCTTTATTCAATCTTCTTTAAGTTGCACACAGACATCTGTAGTTTCTCTCCACTGTATATAAATGTAATTTTACTGCCCTTATTAGAAAGATGTAAATGCATTTTGGGAATGTTGTTTTCCTACCAGTCTTTTCCATTACTTGATGTGTTGCCTTCTATATTATATGTTGTGTGGTATTTCATAGCAAAATGATCCTGTGTTATTTAAAATATTTTAAAGGCATTGTTGTGAAACCCCATGATTATTTATTGTCTTCATTTCCAACCAAAATATCAAAAAAACCCAAACAGTGGATAAAAATGTGAAACAATGAAATAATACACTTAATCAGGTAGTGTTTGCATTTGGCCTGAAACAAAATAAAAAAGGAAAACCATTTGTAATGCTACAGTGCTACAGCAAGTCTTAGGCCTATGGGTGATTATCAGTTACTGATACCATGTGCAGATTTTCCTGTTCCTTTTCTGTGGCTGACAGGAATTTGCAGTTACAGAGGAACTACTTAAGCATCACCTCATTTTCTCTATCTGTAAAATAGAGGGTATATAGAATCATATAATTGTAGAAAGGACCTTAAAATCATCAAGTTCCAACTCCCCTGCCACGGGCAGGGACACCTCACCCTAGACCATATCACCCAAGGCTCTGTCCAACCTGGTTTTGAACACTGCCAGGAATGGAGCATTTATCACTTCTCTAGGCAACCCACTCCAGTGCCTCACCATCCTAACAGTAAAGAATTTCTTCCCTTACAGTAAAGAATTTCTTCCTTAGATGTAACTTGAACTTCCCCTCTTTAAGCTTAAACTCATTCCCCCCTGTCCTATTGCTACAGTACCTGATGAAGACTCCTTCTTGGGCATTCTTCAGATGCTGGAAGGCCCCCTTCAGATATTGGAAGAAACAACCATATTAATGTATTTTTGTACAGATGAATGAGAAGTCCTGTACAAGTTTTCTTTTTCTTTTGCTAGCTCTTGAATAGAGAACACGGAGTGTCTTCTGCGCTTCTCAGGAGAGAATTCAGTGCTGGGAGAAAAATCTGCTATCACATAGGCCTCCCTCACTCAGCACTAACTGAAGAAGTTGCTGTCTCTCCCTTTTTTCTGATCACTTTTATTTTGTCAGACAAAGCATCCCTGAGCACTTAGAGTGCCACCAGCAAACACAGCTGGGGCAAAGCTGGCAAAGTGTTTCAATTGGCCACTTGTAGGCAGACACTGTATGGCAGTAGAGGAGTACTCTTTATGCTTCATTGCTGCAGCGATCTGAGCTAACAAAAGGCAGAGCAGACTTACAGGGCTTTAGCTGAAAAGGACTCGAGAAATCACGCTGGCTACACAGAGAGTTTTTCATTCCTAAGCTTCAGTGACTGATGCCACCGTGTTACTTAGCAGCAGACACACATAAGGAGGGAATTACAGAATCCTTTAGGTTGTAAAACACCCTTAAGATCATGAAGTCCAACCATTAACCTAGCAATGCCAAATCCACCACTAAACCATGTCTCTAAGTGCCACATCTATACATCTTCTAAATATCCAGGGATGGTGACTCAACCACTTCCCTGGGCAGCCTGTTCCAGTGTTTAATAATCCTTTCCATGAAGAAATTTTTCCTTATACCAGATCTAAGCTTCATCTGGCACAACTTGAGGCTATTTCCTCTTGTCTCAGAACCCCACACATACATGGGGCATAGCCAGAAAACAGCACCAACCTGCCAACTACTTACAGGTGACCAGCCTCTTTTACCTCTACTTTTCCACACTTGATCCTCCCCAAATCACCTAAATCCATCACTTCTTTAATTTTTGGCTCCTTCCCTAAACGTCCCATAATTAGTCTTGTTCAATCCCCAAATGCTCTTCCACTGCACACTATCACATATCCTTCAGCCCTATTGAGCAACCTCCCCCTATTGAGCAACCTCCCTCAGTCCAAAAGATGATTTGGGTTTGACTCCTCTTCATGGGTTTCAGACTTGGGCCATAGGGTTGAGGCCGTCTTGAGTCAGCCCTGGGAAGTGCCTGGACGGCATGTCCATGTCATTTCCTCTGAGTCCTTAAGCTGGGTTTGCCCCTGGCTTTGCACCCCTGTGCTCCTCTGGGCTTGTGGAGATGGGCCTTTGATGGGCTCATGGCTCCTGTGATGGGCCTCAGCTGGATCAGAGTGTTATGTGAGCTTCCCCACTGTGCTCATTTGTGGGTGTGCAGACAAGCTTTTTTCACATAACCTGACATTAAATATATTCCTACTGCTGCATCACTTCTAATAATTCAACTTCTCTTTGTGAATCTGACTTCATTAAAAGTGTAAGTTTTCTCTTCAGAGAATGCCATGATCCAGAACTTAGACTAGCTAAATAGTTTAAAGGTTAACCTTCTGAAAGTCAGCATTACAACAACGAAGCTTAATAAGTGTTTTTTGTTTCATGAATTAACCTCAATATACCAGAAGAAATAAACTTCCTGCAGTTTTGTACAGACTCAGACTGAAAGTACAAACCTGATTCTGGAAATAAACTATTAGGCTGAAGTTTTCTGTCTGAACAGGACCCTAGAAACTTCCATGGGCTCAGTGCAGGCTTAAAAAACTTTCTAGAAACTCAGATGTCTTCTGCACAAAGGCAAAAGTCCTCCATGTGAACCTCTTCTTGTGCTCTTGCAAGCAAGTCACTAACTTTCCTGACACTTAGTATTTGTCTCAAAGCCCTACAATCTTGGTTCTCATTTTTTTAATTCTTCTTATTGAAGAGGAAAACTTGAAAATGTCAAATCTAGAAAGGTGGTGACTTGAATAAGAATATTCCTTAAATAAGGAACAAAAAAAAATAGATTATTTTTAAGAAGTTATTTTCAGACTCATCTCTTCCATTGTTTTTCTTTGGTATAATGGATGAAGCCTGGAGAGCAGCAAGGGTGTTATAGAAAGGCAATATATGAGGTTTTGATGTGAATAATTAAAAAATCGTAGCAGACTCCAAGGACAAGCAATACAAAACCTATGAAACCAACCTTACAATGAGATGTAAAAATAACAATTTATTTCAACTGGAAATAAAGAGAGAGAGCTGAGGAAGGAAAAGAAGTAGCTGTTTTTATAATTCATTTTTGAACATGTAAGCCTAAGCTTCGAATTTTCTCACTCTTCTAGTTTGGCATTCTGTAGTTATGGTCCTCGGTGGAACTATATAATCAGTATTGATGCTTCACATACAGAAATAACATTTCAAGGCAGAACACAGGGTAGTAAAATCAGACGATTTTCAAAGTTCAGTAAATACTCAACAGCTCTTTACACTCAAGCTGTTCTTCATGTTTCTACAAACCCTTAAGAACAGCCTTTTTTTTTTAGTAATGGCAAGTGGTGCCTGTTGAGGACTTGGAGTCATAACATATAGTTTAGATGCTGTTTGCTAATTCCTTCCTTTTTAGAAAATCTGTGTTTTACAGTAAGTGGTTGTGACAAAAGCTGTCTCTTTGTTTTATTTGGGAAAGGAATAACGTGCTAAAAATAAATTTGAAAACCATATGGGTCTGTAAATATCATGCCAGGAAAATCTCCCATTCTAGGAAGCTGCCTGTTTTCTAAAACTTTTGTCCACAATCTGGAAGGGTAGAAATGCTTGGTGTTATTTAATGGTTTTAGTATGCTTTATGTCTCTAAGCAATAGATGCAAATTTATACAATCCAAAATCACTAGGGGGTAAGCAGCTCTATCAGAGAGATTTAATACCATAACTTTTTTTCTTATCTTCTTTTAAAAAGTACATTTTCTTTCCTCTTCCTTAATGATCTGGGAAGATTAGATGCATGAAGCTATCACAATACACTGCTAGACCTAAGAAATCAAGCACTCACCAATTAGGATATATACTGAAATACCAATATAGCAACAGAGGTGGTATTTTCTATCTCAATTAGGTGTTTGAAAGGTGAATCTTATTGTAGTGTTTCTTATTAAAATGTACCAACAAATAGAAGATGAAATAGAAACTGACAACTTTGTCATGCCTCTAACAAGAGCATCAGTAGGTCTTTTGACTTTTTGTGATGTAGAAAAAATTGATCTCAGATTCACTTTTTTCAGTGTATAAGGATTTAATGATGTACTGTTTATAAAAACACAAGTCTAGCTTTTACATTTGAAAAGTGGTGATGCTCTTACTACTTATAGTTTCCTTGCATTGTCATTTTTCTCTGGGGACAATAAAAGGAGTTCAAAAGACTTCTAGATGCATTTTGTGCTGTTATGGATTTGAGGAGGAAACAGAAGCTTTTTGGTGGCATCACTGTGTCTCTCTTCAGAAAATACCATTTACTTCAGTTCTGAAGAAATTACCCTGAAAACAACAAAGTCCCCAATTGTTTCTATGACATGTATTATATGTTGAAGAAAAAGAAAGGAGTATCTAGTCTAATTCTTCAAAACTCTGAAAATAAAAGAGTACATTTGTAATTCTCTAAATATCTACCAATTGGTGACAGAAACAGAAAATATGCACTGAAGGTGATCTCATTTGGAAGTGACATCCCGGAGATCAGAGACACTGAACTGCTTTCATCTCTGCCTACAATCCACTTCCTTTGAGAAACCACATATGTTCAAATAAAAACATAGGCCAAATTAGTTTTGTGACAGCCGGTCCCCTGCAAATGTACATCATCTTCAAATACTGGTTGGAGAAGAGAATTTAAATTTGTGTTTGTATCCTAATCCTCTCAGGATAACATCAGAGTTATCCAAACGCTGCCACTGCCCTTAGGTTAAGTAACAGCTTCCAAACCTGAATGCATCTGTCAGTGGCAGATTGCAGCTAACACCACGCAATTGGCACCATGCAGCCAGAGACTGATTAGAAAGAGCTAAGTGATTTTACTGCTTAGTCCTTTCCTTTTGTTTGTTAATTAATTAATGTATACGTTAAATTAAAAATTAAAAACAAAATATGGATGGAACTTTCCAGGTTTGGATTAACATAATCTGAAATGAGGATACACAGCTTTCTGCAGGTTTTTCTGTAAGTGCCTTCCACAGTTTCCCAGAAGAGTTAAAAAATGTGTTTAGACATAAATTTTTTCAATTCTGCAGTAGCTCCTTGCAAGATTGCTCTTTAGTTTATAGAAGAAATGTATTACTGGACACATTTTTCAACCTACTGAATTCCCACTGACAGCTAAAAATACTGGATGCCTGCTATTTCAGAAGCCTTCTATTTAGCTAAAGTATTTAGATAGTTATTTAGTGTCCTCCTACTTTAAGGCTTCCCTATGTCTAAATAAAAATTTCTCCTACACCTAAATCTGCTCATCAGTGAGCAGCTGCTATTTGGCAGACAACTAACATCAAAAGAAACAAATGCATAGTAGATGGGTATGTTTCTTTTAGCTGATAAGAGGAGCCTTTTTAAACAGAAGCAATAAAGGTATCTCATAGTCTCCATTGACATTAAAGATGAGTACATTTGTTCTAAGTTAATGTATACTACACAATAAATTAAATACATGATTTTCCTTATCTAAGAAGCTGCAGACACCCTCTGCAGTTGTGTAGGAGCAAAGAGAAAACCAGAAAAGTTCTTAAAATTTTGCCAAGTCATAGTGTTCTCCTGATTCATCTCTTTGTCCTCAAAAGAAGGCAGGAAATAACAGAAGTGTTTTAAATGGAGGTTGACCTCTATTTCAACATGAAACCCATGCAACAGACTGTATGCAGAAAAGATTGCTTTTAAAACACTAGTTTTATGGCCGTGTACATGGATGTCTCCAAAAGTCAGAACTGAATTTTGATGTGTCTGTACCTGATTACATTCAGAGGTGCACTCTGCAGGGGTCACAGCACCATGATTGGCAGTGATGACAGAAGGGACACTGCAGACAGATGAATGGATGAGGCTGTTCTTGGCTGATGCAGCTGGCAGTCTGTCCGTACTTGCTGCTGTACATATGTGTACGAAAGAGGAAGCAGGGCCAGTCTTTTGACCTAGGTCTAAATTAAGGAATTTGCAGTTAGAAAGTAGAAAAGCAGAAGGTGATGAACTGGGTTTGTAAGAGCATGAAGGTGGTTTGGCTTGCCCTTGATGACAGCCAAGGGAAAAAATGGCACTCAAAAACTGAAACATGGTTTGAAACAGAAAAGGGTATTAAAATTTGCCCCAAAATAGATACTTGCATCTCTTCTGTTGTCTGTAAGCAGTAGGCCTGAGCTTCAGACTTCATGAGCAGTGCTGTGTTTTGACATAGGGATGAGGGTCTCGATGAGGGCTCAGAAGAGCAGTGCCTGCTGACAGGCACAGGACTGCCCTGAGCTGCTTGGCTGGGTGTGGTGGAGGCTGGTGGGAAGGCTGGGAAGGAGACACGTCATCCAGGCAGGACATCAGCAAGCCCTTCCAAGCCATCCAGTAGTGTTTTCCAGAACTTTCATGGCTGATGCTGCTCTGAGTGGCCTCTGCAGGGCTTTTGATCAAACAATGCAACCATTTTTCCCATCCACTCCTGATCCATGTAACTCTTCAGGATTCCCTGGCATCCCTCATTCTTCTAACATGCAGAGCTGGCATGTCAGACACACAGACACCAGTCTACCAACATTTCCCACTGCTCTCAAAGCTGTGTGCCCCTCTACTCTCTTGGGCTTCCTTGAGTCCTGTGATGAGCAGATAGCTCCTGACCCAGCTGTGCCTGGAGGTGCCTGAAATGCACAGCGGGTTTGGGGAGGTGTGGAAGTACTCACCCTGTGCACAAGGGGTCCCACCATTCCTCCTAGGGGTACTAGGGAGCTGTCACCTTTTCCCACCCTGTGACACCAAGTGCCCTTTACCCAAACATTGAATCATTGAATTGTTTACATTGGAAAAGACCTTTAAGGTCTTTCATCTTCTGTGTTCTCACCACTGTGACTGCTCCCTCCAGAGTAAGGATGTACTATTTCACAGGAAAGATGCAGAGGATACGTTTGTGCTGTACATAAACAGATGAATAGGAGCAGATCTGCAGACCGAAGCAGATGTTTGTGAAGACCTGAGAGATGCCTATCAGGGGAGTTTATTATGGACTAGGTCTTGATTGCTTTGGTGCTAGTTAAGAGCTGGAGCAATCCAGGTGTACTCCTGGCATGCATATTTCAGTTTGCTTTAATCCAAGACAAATCCACTTTGTGCACTCTGATGACACTTCAGCAGGGTGCACAAAAACACAACAGGGAAATCTGCTTCAAAAGTGCACTTCTGGTGAAATCCTAATATAGGATCAGGAAGAGAAATCTGGAAAACCACAGATCAGAAAAGTCAACACCTGTGACCTGGATGTTGAAGATAGTCCACAAGCCTTTGAACATCCATTCTTTAGCTACCCCAGAACCTCTATTCTAGTTTTTTGAAAGATTAATACAGACTATATTCCTGTTATTTACAGCAAGCTTTTCCTCAGGGTGACATCTTTCATTGGTGGTGGGTAGTAAGACCAACTGTGCCAAAAAACTATGATGAAAAAGTCTAATTCAGGAAAGGACATGTTAAAAAATTAGGTTTTGTTGACTTTCATTTTGCTACAGAATACTAAAAACTTAATAAATATTTAGATACAGCAAATTGTTTTCCTTCCATAATACACCCTCATAATTCTATGGGGGTGTTGAGTGCACTTCCTTATGGAAGAACTACACACTGAATGTTTTTCATTTCAGGACTATGTGCTGAGCTTTTCTATAATCAGCCATTGCAATTGCCTTTTCCTTAGCAGACAAAAAAAAAATTGGAGAGACTAATAACATCTGAGCTGTCCAACTGTTTGAATTTCTGATTTGGTGACTAAAATGAAGCATTTGAAAACATTTGCAAAGTCTTCTGAGATAAGGCTTTTTATGTACAGCTGTTACGCTTCACATTGCTAAATATTCTTCAAGATAGAAATGGAAAGAAAATCACAGTGGTAATTTAATTGAGGACCTTGCTGCAAAATGTAGATTTGAATCTCTGCTTGTGTGAATATTCATTTTACATAAAGCATAACAGCAGATAATCTGTTGTTAGCTGATGGTTTAGGTGTCTTTGGGAAGGGTTGCAATCTCTGCTCTGAGTCAGGCAGAATAGGGATTTGGATCTGGAACACTCATGTCTCTGCTCAGTGCCTTGACTCACCAAGCTGGATCCAGGAGGTGTTGCAAAGGGAAAAGAGGCAATGACATCTCTTTTCCCTTATTTTTGTGCATAGCATCAAACTCCTGGTCCTTAAAAGTAAAATACTAAGTATGGGATGCAGATGTGTAAACATAAGTGCCTAATGCCATCCGCTCTATGTCAGAATAGGTGAAATATTTGCACAGATAGGTTGAGATATTGCTCTGGGGTGGGAGCCAAGTGGGGTATTCAATTGGTATTCAGATGACTCTAGCTAAATACACTGAGGCAATGGAACCTCAGTCTTAGTTTCAGAAATGCCAAGCTAGATGCTAATTTTATTTTTTTTTTCTTATTTGTTTAAAGCTGAATATTTATCAAAGAAAATACATTCCGCAGTAATCTCCCCATTTATCTGATTATAGGTGCTTACTTGTGTGAAAATGATGGACAAATTACCAAAATCTCTCCTGCACCATTGCTGCAGAAGTAAAAAGGAAAAGAGACATTCGGTTCACTATTTCCCTCACATATACAGACAAGAAATAAACATATGAGCAGAAATTCCACAAATGACACAGGCGTGCTGACCGTACAAAGCTCTCTAAGTGCCTAAATAAAATGGTGGCAACATAGGCAAAAAAATCCTCATATAAGTGGAAAAAAATTCTCCATGGCAACCACAGTGATCCAGTAACAGCAAAGGTTTTGCAATGTGCACTTCACTGGGCTTTCCTAAGCAGGCACTTGATGTTGGCACAAAATCACATCTGAGAAGGTAGCTGGATTTTGCCTGTCAGCATGGATCATGTAGTATATGGGTGTTGTGGTTTAAACCCAGCCACCAACGCAGTACCACACAGCCACTCACTCACCTCCCTCTTCCCCAGGCGTGATGGGGAGGAGAATTGAAAGAAAGTAAACCCCATAGGTTGAGATTAGAACAGTCCAATAACTAAAATAAAGTAGAATATAATACTAATACCAATACCAGTACTAAAAGTGATAAAGGGAATAACAAGAGGAGAGATATAAAACTAAAAGGGGAAAGAAAAAAAAAACCCCGAACAAACCAATACAATTGTTCACCACTCACTGACTGACACCTAGTCTGAACAGTCACGAGCAGTGATCGATCCCTTCTGGGTGCCTCCCCCCAGTTTCTATACTGGTGCATGATGTGCTATGGTATGGAATACCCCTTTGGCTAGTTTGGGTCAGGTGTCCCGTCTCTGTTCCCTCTCAGCTTCCTGTGCCCTCATCACTGGCAGAGGATGAGTGGCTGTAAAGTTCTTGATCAGGGTAAGTGCTACTGAGCAACAAATAAAACATTGGTGTGTTAACAGCACTGTTCTCAGACTAAATCCAAAACATAGCACTGCACCAGCTGCTAAGGGGAAAATTAACTCTATCCCAGCCAAAACCAGAGCAATCAACTTCATACAGCAATTCCTCTTTTTAAAATTTTTCAGCTCAAGCATTTGCTGTAAAGCATATGACAGCTCAGACATATTGCCACAGCCTCACTGAAAATACTGGCTGAAGTACTCTAAACTTAAGACTGAAGTACTCTAAACTTAAGACTACTTTTTAGTTCAGCTACTTTCAGTTGTAGTTACATGAGAAAATGAGGACAGTCAGTCCTTAGCTTTAATACTTAAAAATGTAGTTAACCAGTGACAATACCCTCACAGTATGGAGCATTCTGGTTTCCACACAACAGGCAGGTTGTTTACAGGAGGTTTTTTTTGCAGGGCTCTGCACAGGCCACTATGGTGAAGCGCCTTCAGCCGTGCTCAGAATGCTGCCTGCTCAGGAGCACTGCTGCTGTCTTTACATGGGCTTTCTAAGCAGCAACAACCATACACACTGCTTTTATTATATGCCCAAATAGAAGAATAAGTTTAGCAATGGCATATACCCAGCACAGGCATTAGTGCTCAGATGGTGGGTTTGTGAGTCACTGCTTAACATTGGAGGAAGCCAAGATTCACATGAATATTATTCGGTTGTATGCTCATATGTTTTACACAAGTGTGAAGAAATCTCATTTGTTAGAAAGTTTGATATATTTTTTCCATATCATTAAGGAGGCCACAGGCATACCTGTTCACTGTTCTCTGTAAATTACATTTTCTAGTAACAACTGAAGAATTCTCCAAATTACTGAAGTCCTTGGCCTAGAAGGATTTGTGGAATTAAACATATCTTTTGGATCATGTTTTTCTTCTTCCATACTAGGGAGAACTGATGTATCAGTTTATGATGTGATAATACTACAATATAAACTGAAAAATGAGCTAAGTGGTCTCCTCATCTGCTTTAAAATTATCCCGAGTGTCCAGTCAGCTGTTGTTGCTGGTACTTGGATGTCAATAAATAAAAACAAAATGTCCTTGTTTTCGGTGCAGATCACAGTTGGAATGGTCTTTTTTTTTTTCAGAAAATGAAACAATGCATGCTCACAGGATGTGGGAAAAAAAGGGATTACTCTTACTGTGTTACAGATAAAAGAACTGGCAATCAGACAGACTGGGTGACTTGCTTGAGCTCACACAGAGTCCATAGGGAGAGCTGGACTCATCCAACATCATTCTGGTCTCCTATCCACAAGTTCATCCATCTCCAAAGAGAAAATTCAGAAAAATTTCCAACCCAGGAACCCAATTTTCATATCTGACTCTTTAATTTCTCTGCTAATGATCCTTTCTCTGCTCTCCAAGAGCCTTGCCTCATCTTGAAGAGTAAGAGAGCTAAAGATAGGATTGACCTCTAATCTTCCTGCTACTGATGTCAGCTAACAGCTCAGGGATATCACACCACCTGCATTTTGAGAAGACAGGGAGCTGTTTTCCAGGGGCTTTTGTGATAAGCACAGCTCCACTCACAGGGTGCAGAATCTGAGGCAGTGTCAAACCTGAACTGCCCCTTTTCCCTTCCCAGGCATAACTACCTTCTGACTTGGTATGAGAACACTGCATTGGGTTTTGGTGATTATCTCATTACCCTTTCTTTTCCTCCTTAATTCCATGTATTTTACCTAATAATTTTTCATTGCCATTTCATGATCTCTGTTATAGTCTCCTGAAGATGCACTGGAAAAATCTTGTTGAATTGTTGAATACACAACCTTCTTGATAGATCTCTATGTATTTTATCTCTGAGTATTTCATGATACATTCTTATTGCTTACAGATTACAAGTACTGAAAAAATTCACAGCATCTGACATCTGAAGTCCTTCCTATAGACTGCATTTTTGTGTAAATATTACCATACTGTTATTTTGTAGACTGGCTGTGGGGATTCAGGTAAGACTCAGAATCAGGTTAAAAATTACACTCCCATTAGCCAGTTGAGAAAGCTTGTGCTATCTAGAGCAACACTCTCCACTTCCCTGCACACACATGCCTAGGTGTAGGGAAATTCCTTTTGTCAATCCTATTACAGGCAGTGTACAAGCATCATAAGTTTTGCCTGCTGTGATAAGGAGATAATTATATTTGCTTATACTTATTGCAAAAGAAGTAGTCCCAAGAGAACTCTAAAAGTATTTTTTACTCTAAAGTATTTTTTCAATGGGATAATCCTCACCAACAAGGCTTTAGGTCTGGATTATGTTTGCAGTGTAGTTCAAAGTGATGTTACCCGACCACAGAATCTGGCCCATTTTAGTGGTGAGTGATAATTTTGTATGTTGCAACGGGTCATCTGTCATTTAATATATGTGTGCATACAAAGAGAAAGAAGGAGGGGTTTGTGTCATTCTGGCTCATTATATAGAGTTGCAAAAAAGCTTGGCTATGATAATGTAGCTGTCTTGATCAAGGGATGGCTGCAAGAAAAATAGGCTTCAATCCATAAAAAAATCAGGAAAACAAAAAAGATTTCTGGTACAGGTGATCTTCATTATAGATATAATTTCACAGGAAGAGTTGATGGCTCTGGAATAGATGTCCCTTCCCAGAATATAAGGTTTTCTTACTCAGAAATTTAAATGTACAAATAGACGTTTCATTCTGGTGACTGAATAACAAATTAAGAAAAGTCTAAGGTTCAAAGAAGATAAACATTCATTTACTTATTTAGATCTTTATGTTTAGACATATGCCCCCCTCCCTTCTAGTTACACAGAAAAAATATTAATTTCAAGTCAATCAAAACCATTTACTTCAACATAAATCAAACTTTGTGGTTGTTCTAGGTTTTGTGATTTGTTCTTTTTTAATTATTATGATTTGCAGGATGACAATTATTTACTGCCTTTATATCTAGATTTAAATCTTCAATGTTTTTTAGGTTTTAAAACCTTCTGTCTGGTATCAGGCCACAGCTTGAGGTCATCTAAATTCTGCCAGCCAAGCATATTTAACCTACCTGTGACAACTTGCTTTTCAAAGGCAAAACCAAACAATCAACTGATGCTCACATTTTCCTATCTTCTTGAGCTTTATGATCTAGTGAGATAGAATTAAGTCATTCCGTTCCATGGTATTAGATACATATTTATCTGGAATGACACCACCCCTGCTGGTCTGACCTAGGGAAAAGCTAGCAGGTCTTCCTGACCTCCCTTCCTCTGTGACTCTAACTCTCAGTGAAATTTATTTCTGTTTGTGTCAGGCTCTTTTCTACACCTTCACGTCTGCAAGACACAGTCTTACAGCAGATGCATTGGCTTAAGCCCCAGTAGGCCAGATGCAGGGGTTTGTGTGCTGCAGTGCTTTGCTGGTCACTCTGACATTGTTCATGTCAATACCCATTCTGGAGCACTTTTTAAGGACTGTAAGTGACCAGGTTGGCTCTCTCATTCAACCTGATTTTGTTTTACCTGCTGTGAGTAAATGTCCTCAGCAGGGGTCACCAAGTACACAACAGAAGTAAGTGCTCCATGTTGCTGAGTAAGGCTGTCCTGGGAGAGCACTGGTTCATCTGTGCCATGGTTTCACACAGCAGGAACAGCTGCAACTCCTCAGTTGCCTGAGGCTTCACAACCAGCTCAAGAGGTAACAGTAAGCTGCTATTTATGGTAAAAATTATGCCTTCAGTAAGTGTTTCAGATTTAAAATGCTCTGGTTTTTTTTTGTTTTTTTTCCCAGCATTTGTAAACCCAAGGATACAAAAATAACATAATACTTTTAACCTAAGGTGAATAGATAAGCCAATAGTCAATGATGCTGAGATTAGTACCCTAGCTCTACAGGGGCAGTTAGGAGATAATGGTCACATTCAGTGCCCATAACGTTTGCTGTTCGACTAGCTCATGGTAAAACGTCATTCCTATTCCAAGTGCTTCATAGTATCCTGTAGCCTCCTAAAAAATAAAATCACCAGCAACATTTCATAGAATCATAGAACAGCTAGGGTTGGAAATGATCTTAAGATCATCTAGTTGCAACACCTCTGCCACAGGCAGGAACACCTCACAATAAACCATGACACCCAAGGCTCTGTCCAACCTGGACTTGAATACTGCCAGGGATGGAGCATTCACAGCTTCCCTGGGCAACCCATTCCAGTACCGCACCACCCTTACGGTAAAGAATTTCTTCCTTATATCCAATCTAAACTTCCCCTGTTTAAGTCTGAACCCATTACCCCATGTCCTATCACTACAGTCCCTAATGAATAGTCCCTCACCAGCATCCCTATAGCCCCCCTTCAGATACCGGAAGGCTGTTATGAGGTCTCCATGCAGCCTTCTCTTCTCCAGGCTGAACAGCCCAAACTGATACAGGAGGTGCTCCAGACCCCTGATAATCCTCGTGGCCCTCCTCTCGACTTGTTCCAACAACTCCATGTCCTTTTTATGTTGAGGACACCAGAACTGCATACAATACTCCAAGTGATGTCTCACGAGAGCAGAGTAGAGGGGCAGGATCACCTCCTTTGACGTGTTGGTCACGCTTCTTTTGATGCAGCCCAGGATACAGTTGGCTTTCTGTAATGCAAGTGCACACTGCAACTGGCTCATGTTCATTTTTTCCATCGACCAACACCCCCACGTCCTTCTCTTTAGGGCTGCTCTGAATCTCTTCTCTGCCCAGCCTGTAGCTGTGCCTGGGATTGCTCCGTCCCGGGTGTAGGACCTTGCACTTGGCATGATTAAACTTCATGAGGTTGCCATCAGCCCACCTCACAAGCGTGTCAAGGTCCCTCTGAATGGCATTCCTTCCCTCTAGCGTATCAACAGAACCACACAGCTTGGTGTCATCTGCAAACTTGCTGATTGTACACTCAATCCCACTGTCCATGTCACCGACAAAGATGTTGAACAAGACCTGTCCTAACACTGATGCCTGAGGGACACCACTTGTTACTGGTCTCCAACTGGACATTGAGCCATTGACCACAACTATTTGCGCGCAGCCATCCAGTCAGTTCTTATCCACTGAGTGGTCCACCTATCAAATTGATGTCTCCCCAATTTAGAGACAAGGATGTTGTGTGGGACAGTGTCAAATGCTTTGCATAAATGTATTTTGTCAAATATATTTAAAGCAAGCTTTTATTTAGTAGCCTGTAATGTGAACACTGACTTCAGGCTTGTTTCTGGGGCATTTACAGAAGGGGAAATCATTGGCTAAGCACTGTCCATGTATATTAGTGGATATTACTTATCAAATACATAACCAAACTAAAATTTAAAAAACATGGCATAGGGAAAAACTGGGAAGAAGGGGCAACAGTCACGCCAAGGCCATCATCATCTATGAGAAATATGATATCTGAATTTGGACATGCAAAAGAAAGAAAATAACAGGAAAAGGGTAACAGCAGGAGAAAAACATAAGAAAAATATCACCACAGCAGTTTAGGTGAAAGATTAGAGAGTGAAAGACAGCCTACACAATTGCAAATCCAAAATCTTTAGCATTACAAAGGTTAAGGCACAGTGTGACATGGAGAACATGAGGAATTTGATGAGACAGTTATTATTCCTCAAAGAAAGAAAGGCAGGATCAATAGGAAAATAAATAGACCACTCTGCAGCTTGACAGGGTCTTACAAGCTCCCCTAATTGCTGTGTTTCCTCCCTTTGAATCTTTCAAAGCAATAATGATATCTGGCTCTGTAAGTCACTGCTAAGAAGCCAACTTGACAACTTCAACTGAGGAATTTAGATTTCAGCTTAGACCCCCTCAGTGGGCAACACACTGCTGCAGGAAAGGGGGGAAATATTAGTTGTGTGGAAAATGTGCCAACAGCCATGGGTGATGGATGTGGAAGCATAGTCTGAGGAAATTTGGAAACAGAATAATTCTGTTTTATGGGACTTGTTGAGCCTGTGATGCTTTCATGACGATCACCTACTGTTTTGCAAAGGTGTCTGCTTCCACTAAATTGTTATTTGGTCGGCTAAGAGTTTAACCCCAACTAACTTCAGGACTGCTCTTGTGAAACCATCATTTTGACCATTTGACGACACACCAAAGAATGGAAGTATTGCCAGGAGTATTCCTTAACAAGTCAGAGCATCCTTGCTTAATCTGTCCAAGTTTTGTGAAACAGATTTCTCAAGAGAACTCCATGTCTAGCTGCTTAACATCAACAGCTCTAATGGGTTTGGAAGCCAGAATTCTGGAAAGTTAAGTAAGATAGAGCTAACAGCCGGGAGTCTGTTAGCAGTGCTGCCTTCTTGACAAAGAACAAGCATCTGACAGAGATTTCTAGTGTGAGCAACTTGGTAAAAGACATAGAGAGTGCTTTCTCTGGAGGATGACGTGATGCCCTTGGCACAGACTGTGGTGCCTGGTAGTATGCAGTAGATATTGGTGAGTTTTCCAGTCTCTGGTAATTGAAACAACACTGCTACTATTTCTTTCTTGTAAATATTTTCAAGCTCTAAGTGTTCCACTACTATAAACTGAATGCAGGCAATTTTGCTTAAGAGTAATAATTTTAAAAGTGCAATCAGCTATGTATAAATTGCCTAAAACCATGTTGCTACTTTGGTTTCATGGCTCAGTGCTCAAAGTTTGTAAAAAGAAGAGTGGCTCTGCCCTGAAAACCCTTGAGAAATTCTAGTCTTCAATTGCCTATTTGGGAATGACATTAATTAAAAAATACCCAGGCGGAGTAACCACATAGAAAGCTGTCAGTGACAATAGCATGAATACTCCTAAGGGCTTTGTCCACACAATGTGCATGCTTTTGCATCAATTCAAGTTGACTAATTAGATGACAGATTAAAAGGTTCTTTTTTTCCAGCCCCAAAATGCAAACCCAAATACTGCTACAAAGCTCAAAATTGTACTCTTGTGATGGAGTCTTTTTGGGCCACTTGTTATAACATGTTTAGCCCTCTACAGAGACCCTGCAAGCAAGTGTATACACAACTTTTAAGAATAAGACAATTATGTCTTAGCCAACACACACAAAAGGTAGCTGTATTTAAAAAGCTTTTTATTATGCAAAAAAAGGTTTATTATGCTCCCCACCCCAATAAGAAACTCAAAGAGTGTTTGCAGGCCAGGCAGGCATTAGTCAGGAAGAGAAAGTTGAACTGCTTTGCTCCATGACATAGGTGCTGTTGTTGTGTTGCTATCCTTCAGCATCACCTTTATCTTCTATTTTTTAGGGTTTTACACCCTTCCACAACAACGCTTTCCTTTTGAATACTTGACCTACCAATGATCCCCAGAATTTTTACCTGTCTGCAATTTTGTCTTCCTTGTTTCTGCTCTACAGACTTTTGTACAGCTGTTTCTTAAACTGAGTAATTACATCAGAAGCCTGAGACAAGGTTATGCAGGTGGGCCACATCAGTGTGGGACTTCTCATTCCTGGCTTGGGACAAGTTACAGAGGGGTACAGAGGGAAGGAGACCTACACCACTTTGCCTTTCATATTCCCCACCTGGAAAAGGTCAATCAAACAAGGGACAGAAACTATAGCAAATGGTTTCCTATATGCTGAAATTTCACTGTGGGAAAGCTTCTAAATGATATTTGAAAGAGCTTCTGAGGTAAATTCTTTGAGTTTTTCCTCACCACTTTGAAAATAGGATAGTTTGGTGTTACACATATTACTTTGCAGTAGTAACGTGCATGTGAAGTACTGCTGCAAAGTGATTAAAAAGGAAGGATGCCTGCATGTGGGTTTGAGCCTCTTTCTGGCTGAATATTGTCTGTACATAAATACAGTGCCCCCTTTGCCATCCTGGCTCAGGCTAGACCTCTATGAAGTTCATAGTAATGTCTCTTTTGCAGAATTGTTTATGGATTTGGAAATATTTTAAACATCACATAAAATTAGAGAGTAATTTGTGTTAGAAGAGAGCTCTGGAGGTCTCTAATACACATCCTGCTCAAAGTAGTGCTGGCTTCAAAGCTAGATCAAGGTGCTCAGAGCATTCTCCAGTTTTGACAATCTGCAAGGATGATGATTACACTAAATCTTGGCAGGATATTTCAGTATTTGATTGAAAAATCAAAATACAAAGTATTTGACTGTATAAGAAAAAGCACCATGAACACTGTTTTTTTAATGTTCAATCAAAACTTTTTTGGCAAAATATTGCCTTTTGTTCTTTGTAGTATACCAAAGAAGAGTCTGCCCCAAGCTCCTGTGCAACCTTCCCCCTGTAAATATTAGATGATGGTAGTTAAATCATAGAATCATATAATCAGGAAGGTTGGAAAAGACTTTTAAGATCATTAAGTTCAACCTTTACCCCAGCACTGCCTAGTCCACCACTGAACCATTTCACTGAGGGCCTCATCTATGCATTTTTGAACACTTCCAAGGACAGTTTTCCCACCACTTCCTAGGGCAGCCTGTTTCAATGCCTGATAACCTTCTCAGTGAAGAAATTTTTTCTAATACCCAGTCTAAACTTCCCTTGCATAGCTTGTGGCTGTTTCCTCTTGTCCTATCACTTGTTACTTCAGAGAAGAAACCAACCCCTACCTCACTACAACCTCCTTTCAGGTAGTTGTAAAGAGCAATAAAGTCCCCCTAAGCCTTCTTTTCTCCAGGTTAGACAACCCCAGTTTCCTCAGCTGTTCCTCATAGAACTTGTGCTCCCACCCTTCACCAGCTTTATTGCCCCTCTCTGACACTCTCCAGCACCTCAGTATCTCTCTTGTAGTGGGGGGTTCAGAACTTAACACAGTATTTGAGATGCAGACTTACAAGTGCCAAGTACAGGGGGACTGTGACTTCCCTAGCCCTGCTGGCCACATTATCTTTGCTTTGTCTTGGATTGGGTTTTTTTTCAGGCTAAATAGTCCAGATCCTTTAAGTTCATATTTTATGTTGTTTGCTACAGCTCCCCTCAACTGTTTCTGAACACTTAAATTTGCCAGTACCTCTCTTGCACTGAGAAGCCCAAACTAGATATGCTGCTCCAGAAGTGGCCCCACAGGTGATCAGCAAGTAGAATGGTATGCCTTGACCTGCTGATTATGATATTGCTAACATAGCTCAGGATCCATATCTGGTCTTCATCTCTGGGCACACTCTGACCCATGTTCAGCTTGGTTTGGATAGGGGCCACCAGGACTTCTCTGAAAAGCCACTCTGTAGACCAGGACACCCTAAACCCTAACCCTAACCCTGCCCTGGTGCATTGGTCTTACCCAGTCCCAGGTTCATGACTTTGCACTTTGTTGAACTTCATTAGGTTCCTCTCAGCCCATTTCTCCAAGCTAGCCCGGCCCTCCAGTTTATCAGACCCTCACCCACTGTTTACATAAATGTTGCACTTAACCTGTTTCCTCAAGTGATGTCAGCAGGAGTAGGTAGTACTCCCTAATCACAGGGAAGAAAAGGCAGTATTGGAGCTTGTTGCACATTTTACAGCCGTGCATTCACATTACCATGGATAGGGTCAGATCTTAAGTTGTTACACACTGCTATTATTCTCTCCACTGGCTTTATTTTTTTTTTCCACTGTCTGTATCCCTCTATTTTTGGATGCACAAGAAGAAAGTGAATGAAATCCAAACTCCTTCCAAAATAATGAAAAATCTATCATTTATTTCAGTAGACCAATATTTCTTTTGATATTTCAGCTCTTAGGAAAAGACAGACTTCAGCTAAGTAAATGCAGTGAATGAAGAATACACCAGAATGTTTTATAGTTTATGTTGCTAAACATAGCAAAGCATAAAAAGCTTCAGAAATTATATAAAAAACACAAGATCTTTACAATGGAATAGCTCATTTTGGACTTTATATTCATTTTGGCTTGTAATTTGCTTAAAAGCCCTGCAGAGAGAAACATCTATGTCTTGATGAAAATGGCTAGCATGTGTGTTAGTGTACTTAGATTGTCTTGTTTGCAATGGCAAAGAAGTTGGAGGCTAATCTCATCTAACCTAAACAACATTCACACTAATTTTTGCCAGAGAGCTTCAAAGGGAGGAAACTTGTACAGCATTGTATGCACTTACCTCCGAGGCTTCTTAAAAGGAGCATTATTTCCAGATGCCTTATGCTTATATTGTGTCCTCAGTACTACGCAAATATCAGAAAGCAATTACCTGTTTTTATCCCTGCTTCTGGCTGGATGCAAGCTACCTGGTTTTCAGAACATTTGAAATGAAAGGCTAAATTTCTACTTCAGTGAATGGCATTCATCCCTCTGTCTCCTATAAACATTAATGGGGATCCCATCACTAAATCCCCTGCAGTACGCTGAAAATCTCTTCCTGTTTATAACTCAGGGTCATGTTGTTTCCCCCTGGATTGTGTCCTGAGGGGATTATTTCCATTTTTATGCCTGTGTTTTCATATAAAGTAGAAGGAGATGATTTTAACATTTTCAGGCAGTATAATTTGCCTTTCATGAGTTTTTAGGAGCTTTAAGATGACTAATATGCTATAGTTCTCATTTCTGTCTAAACTTGATCACACCAAGAAGCAGTTCTTCTGGCCCCCAAACTAAAAAGCCCCTTGGATTTCTTCTTTAGTTCTATTGTGAGTCACTTCAAGACCTGAAATCCTAATCTGCAGCTCCTTTGGACTGACACTTTGCCAGGAGTACACTATAGTTCCTTCATGAGATATGTGCGTAAGTCTTGTTTTGATGCACTGTGTGGAATTCCAAGTCAAAGAATTTTAACCCTGGGGAAGCACTCCCAAATTTCATATCATATGAGAAGTCCTTCCATGGAAGAGCATTGCTTGGTGTTTGTAAAAGGGTGAACTCCTGACTTGTCTTTGCAGCTGGAGGTACATAACAGCAATTAAATAGGGAGTTATTTGCACAGAGGAAACCTGGTCACAACTGTCTCTTCAGGGTGAAGCAAAGTTGCAGTGAGAGATGAAGTGAGAAAGATGTGCAAACATTGAGGAATAAATGCTTTCAGAAATGCCAGAGATCTCTAGCATGCCTCTAGAGAAGAATGAAAATGCTGTTTTCAAAGGCTATATTTATAGTGGTAAATAAAACATGCCTAGGAACAACCCTGGGCATTAATGTCAATGGGTACTGAGCTGTGTGCATCTCTGCATTGGAGCTGCATTACTCTCCCTAAAACGGCTGACTGCCTGCAAACTGCAAGTGTGCTGGGGATGGTCCCTGCCATGTGCTGGCCCCCAAACCATGCTTCAGAATTGTTTGTATCACACTGACCGGTTTGGGTTGTAACAGTCCCAGACTACAGCTGTTTAACCTTATAGAGGGTTGCACTGCTTAATTCAGTAGTACAAGTGTATCCATACTGTTCACATGTATGTGTTTGTGAGTTTAGATAAGTGAAGAGAGTGAAGATAGGTCAGCTCAGGTTTTATCTGAGGTAGCTGCCAAGAGACAAACTTTTGACTCCAAAAGCTGACTCTTTCTGTGGTCTTATAGCAGCATATGTTGACATTGAAAGTAGCCCATCCTTATTGCTGTTGCTGCCCCTGCTATCCAGAATAAATCTGGTACATTCATTTTATGGTGTGGACAGTTCTTTAGAATTTAATTTCCATTTTAAAAGTCATTTGGATGCTCAGCTGCCTTAAACTTCCTGAAAGTCAGCAAAGCACAAAGCACTCAGAAAACTCTTCTGCAAATGCTACGGACTGTATTTCAGAGGCAGCTGGCAGCCAGGGAAGCCCCCAAGGACCATACCTGGACCCATCCTGCTTCAGGCTAATCTTGCTGCATAGACCCCTTGCTTAGCCACAGGCTTCCATAGTACAATAAGCAGATCTCTGTATATGAGTCAGGAGCTCACATGCCAGCTGTCAGCCTTCCTTTGTTTACTTATTTCTGTTTCTGCTGTAGTCTAGTCATACTTAAGTAGCTAGCTGCCTCACACATATGGTGCTTGGGACTGTAAAGAGTTTCTCAGGTGAGCTTTGCAGCCTGTGTTAAACTCAGTGTTTCTAATTTGGCGTGCAGGCTAGATAATTTAAGGCTCTTTGGGATATGCTTACATTACTCCACAAGCACAGCATGGTGCTCAGCAGAGCCACACATCAAGAGAACGAACAGGCATGCAACCTGCTGCCTATGCACATTTGGATACTTAACAGATGCACAGCTTATCACTCCTCTGTAATACACTGGTTTGGATGTGTTGGTCAGAGAAGGGGCTTGCCCCCTCTTGGCCCAGTCCTCCCACCAGTCATGGTTCCTACCTTATTCATACATGTGGAAGGTTCCTGATGGACTCAGGTCCAAGCTGATGAGATCAGCTGTGCAATGTCAACATAAGGGGTAGCCTGTGTTTCCCTCTGTTCAATAAGCTTAGAGCAGGAGATGAAGAGTATCTCATTCAATAAAAACTTCACAAACATAAACAGGTCATCAAGAGAGTGTTGTGCCAAGATCAAAATGTGGTTCATTCCCTATCACTTATGAACGCTACCAGGGAGTCTCAAATAACCATAAGTAGCTATGGCTCAAGACTGTGGTTCTCCACGGCAAAAATAACCCACCAGTTTTCAGCTCACTGCCCTATGAAAAGTACTGGAGCTTGTGTCAGAAGAGTCAGCTTGATGATTCATATTCATCTTCACATTTATCTTCAATGTAATTATCCTGCTACTGGCTGTTCTAATTCTTTAAATAAGGACTGATACAGCCTGTTGCTCAGCAAGCATGCATTTTTATATGGACAAGAAATATTTAATAGTAGAAAGTTTTGTTGTATTTTTACATGAATATCATCATCTTTGTGTGTCTTAGCTTGAAGATTAGCAAAGGATTTTAACCTTTGTCTTTCCCCCTTCCAAATAAACCCTTGCATTTTGAAAAAAAAAGTGGAAATCACATACAGGTGAGGTTTAAGCCCCAATTAAGGTGGTAGCAATTGTCACATGCATGTTATTGGCTGCCATATTTATTTCAGTGAGCTTGGAGACACTCTTTAGATGATGGAAAAGACTGGAGTACAACCCCCTAAAACCCAGGAAAAACTCACATAGGCCTTTCCTTTTCTTTTTTTCTTTGCAAGCCCATGGCATGTCAAGAATCCCATTTCTGAGATCCGCTGAGTATGTCCCTGCTGACTATTAAAATGCAGTAGTAATTCTGCAGTTACATTGTTCATTTATCATTGTCTTGCAGCACTTCAGAGCATAATTGCTTTTTTGCCACAAGTTGCAAAGATTTTGATAACAAGTCTTTAGAAAAAAAATAGGCGGAGCAGGTTTATGATAGTCACAGCCTAATGAAATGAGCCACATTCTCAGGGAATGCTGGGAGATTGTTTTAATTACCTGGGCAACCCTGGTCCAACTGACTGCACTTTGCTCCCTTCACATTTTTCTCATCCAGTTTGTATTCCTTTGGGGCACACTCATTGCACTGAAGTAGAATACATTTGTCAATCTGTGGCAAGTGATGTTTTAACTCCTGGTTGTCTGCAACACCTACAGCTGTGTACTATTCAGAGTGCCTGCTGTTGTACCAAAGATGACATCTTCTATGGCATTCAGGTAATTTGAATGTCGTGGTTTAAACCAAGTCCCCCAACTCCCGGATAGTTAGGAAGGAGAATCCAAAGAATGTAGCCCCCACGGATTGAGATAAGAACGGTTTAATAGCTAAGGCATAACACAAAACCCCTACTGCCATTTACTACTACAGATAATAATGATACAGCAAACAGCAAGTGAAAAGAATACAACACCCCACCAGCCACCGACCCATAACTCACTCCACCCTGCCCAGCTGAGCACCATGTGCTCCCTCCTCCATTTTCCTCCAGAGCTCTCTCCTCCTGCCTTCTCCTTCCCAGTATACATCCTGGGCATCACGTGCTATGGTATGGAATACCTCATTGACTAGCCTGGGTCAGGTGTCCTGTCTCTCCTTCCTCCCGGACTCCCCTCCTCCACCTGGCTGGAAAAAACCTTGAATAAAAACACCCTCAAAACATGCTCAAACCATGACATTGAGTTGAGCGTGAATTGACGGACCTTGGTCAGCTCTAGCATTTTGATCCTCATGTTTGTGTTTTATCCTTATTAGGAATGTAATTTGGACAGTTGGCCTGTAGTTCCTATGTTTCTTGTTCTGTGTTGAGGTAAAGAAAACAAGAGCATAGATACAAGGTAACAGGCATGTTATGAAACCTTTGCATTACAGTTACTTGTGTTGTTTTAATACATTCTTTATTGTTTGGATTTTTAAAGCTTTCTTGTGATAAACCCAGAAAGATTATTTTTTCAGGAGGCTAGTCTATCACTTCTAAGGTATCCTTTTTAAGGGACTAAATACTCTATTGAGTACTTTTCACAGGTAAGCTCTGGACAAGATTGTTTTGAGTGACAGCTGAATCTCCTTTGCTGGAGATCTTCAGGAACCTCATGGGTATAGCAAGCCCAAATGTGGGGAGAAACAAATAGACTGAATGACCTTTTCAGGTCCCTTTTAAGTCTGTCTTATATGAGTTTTATATGATTTAAAGCAAAAAAAAAAACAAAAAAAAAAACCCAAACCAAAACCAACAAAACCCACCCCAAATCCATAAGGAAGATACAGGACTAAACCCATGTTTTTTCTCTTTGGTTTAAAACTCTGCAAGAGTTCAAACCTGCAAAAGGACACTGGTTAATGAACATGTTTTAAGTGCACAAAAAAGTCTTTGAGAAAGTTGCCAGAATCGAATACTGCCCTTGGAATACTGTGTAGATATTAAAAAAAATATGATATTGTAGATTCTGTTGCTTCCTTTCTGATGGCTCTGTTTGCAGTGGCTTGAGGATGCTCAGGCACCATGTCAGATTTCTTAAGCTTGTCACCTTCCCTCCCCTTCTTTTTCTTCAAATACTAGAGTTCTGACATTAAAATGAGATATAAATCACAGTATAAGGACAGATTTTCAAGTTCTCTTCCATCTTGCAAGACTAGTGTAGCTTTCTACAACAACAGCAGTTAAGTGTCCATGTAAGAACAATGGATTCAGCATCTCACAGAAAAGAGACATTTTCCATTTTTTCAAAGGTATAGTGCAAAGGTATAGATTGCCAAAGGCACATCCTTGCATCCCTTATGCTTGCTTCAGCTATTTCCAGAATTGCTTAATGATTAAGATTTACTTGCTTTACTTCATTACAATGCTGGAAATCAGGGCAACATGCTCAGAGAATCGTTGCCAGTGCTCACTGCTTGTGCTTCTAACCTTCTCTCTGCATGCTTGAGTGAGCTCTGCTTGCTCTCTCTGTCTGTTGTCATTGTTTGTGCTGTGTTTCAGTGGACATCTGGGCCAGGGAAAAAAAAGAAAAGAAGAAAGAGAAGGAAACAGGTCACAGCTGAATAAAGGAAATCTGTGAAACAATAGCATATGAAGAAACAGTGGATTTCTAATTAAATTTCCCTGTATGTTCCCGCTTCATAGCATAGAATATATTACAATATCTGTCTAGATATATTGTCCCCATCACTATAATAGCTATGACCTTATGAAATTTGAAAACAGGAATAACTATGGAAAGTTATTTCTGACAAAAAATGTGCTTAGTGGAAGTTTGGAATAATTCAGGCTTGATGGCCCATCTCAGACAAAGAAAATCTATAGGTAACATGGGCAGTGACAGAGTGCCGTCTCTAGAGGGTCAGGTTTTCCCATGGACTGCTAAAATGAGCTCTGGTTAAGCTTTGGAGAGAAAGTCTCATGTTGAAACAGGAGTGTGCTTAACACCTTTGCCTTTTGATTTCTGGCTTGTGACATAAGAACTCAGAACTGAAAACTCTCTGGATAAACAATATATAGCACTAAGTTCCCTGGGGCCTTTTTAAGATGCTCATCTTGAAGAAGGAAAAAGAGCTATGAAATAACAATGAGTTTGGTTGTATTTATTTTTGTAGCGGATGATACAAGGCAGAGGAGAGCCTGACTCCTCATATTTCATTGACAAATACTGTGATATACTGCTATTTTCAAATGGGTGTGTGGAGACACATGTTACTTATGGAGTCATATTTCAGAAACTGATTCATCAAAGAATAAGAAAAGCATATTTTTATAGTTTATCTTGGTCATGTTTGCCGAGTTGAGCAGCTCCATAAAAGAGCCTTCAGTATCAAAGGGCGGGGATACCCCACGTCCAGGAGCCTCCGTTCTGGCAGCATTGAAGACCGGGTTGGACGGAGTCTTGCCTGATATGGTTTAGTGTGAGATGTCCCTGCCCATGGCAGGGGGGTTGGAACTGGATGATCTTAAGGTCCTTTCCAACCCTAACTATTCTATGATTCTATGATTCTGTGATCATAAGCTCCTTTCTAACTCTAACTATTCTATAATTCTATGATCTTGAGCAAAACCTGTTAGAGAAATTGTTGGTAGGTGTGGTAAAGGTAAGGAACTTATTCCTCAGTTTTATCTTGGACATCTTGGACAAGTCTATATAGGCTTGAGAAGATATAAAAAACGCTGAATGTTGGTATTTCTGTGCATTGTGCTCTCTGCTTGGACAACTTCATTATGTCTGATTTGTAATGGCGGGAGATGGTAATAAGAACTATAAAATCAGTTCTGACATTTATCAATCAGTTATACTAGAAGGATAGGATTTTCTAAAATCATATGTCAGGTCTTTCAGAGAAAGTCTGAAAGAGTGGGAACTTTTGTATGGAGGTAAAAGTCTCTGCTAAATGATTAATTGGTGACTTGTGAAGTGGTTATATTAGTATATCATCATTAAAAAGCAACTAAACAAAAGAACGATAAGCAAAAAGAAGCAAACCCCATGATTTTGATCATAAATGGTGCTTAGGCAAAATGCATTACTGAAAATCCTTATAGTGATGGCAAACTAATTTCATTTTGATGTTTGTTTTTTTTTTTTTTTGTGGAAAGATTCTGGCATTCTGACAGGTCAGGTAGTGCATCTGCAAGGCACACAAGGAGTCACAGAAAAACGGTCACATGTTTCCAACAACTTCAAGGAGGAGTTCTTAGTTTTGTGTGGAGGTCAATAACAAAAGCTTCCATGAATAAATTTCATATGAGGAAATAACTACATTCTTTATTTCAACTTCTCAAGGAGAACATATGCTCTGTTTCTGTGCTAAAGCTCCCTAAATGCTGGTGTGACACTTAAACTGAAATGTGGGCTGTCTTTGGAGATGTGAACTATCATTCAGGCCTCGTTTGGTGTTTAACCCCCCAGAAGGGAGGATTTTCTCTGAGGACAACTGTAGTTTTATTAAAACATATGATAAATATATTTTGCGTGATAAATTTTGGCAGCTTAATTTCAAGAAAATTAAGACTTGTTTATAAAAGTAAATAGATAATTGTTTTCTTAAGAGAAGAATAATAGTAGTAACCAGCATTAAATGCATATTTATATTTGACTGTCTAGTGGAACATATATGACACCTTATACAAGGTGTTAGCCTTCTTCCCTGTGCGCATTCTTCTGCAATGGACTTTTACTTATTACTAGCTTCCTCCTGTTACAAAAGCCCTTCATATTCACAGCTATTCAGTATGACCTTTTGACCAAAGAAGTTAATCGAGGGGAGACAGACAAAACCCATCCATATCAGATCTAATGCTATTAACACAGAATTAACAGCTCAAAATGTTTGATTTTCATAAGTATATTGGGGCAATTATTTTTCAGGCACTCTATCTTGGTTTTCATAAGTATATTGGGGCAGTTATTTTTCAGGCACTCTATCCAGATAAACACTGTATTGAGATTAAATATGGAACGTGCAGTTTAGAGTGCAGGGCTCACCTGTATTCATATTCTTTAAGACAAGCAAGAATTTCTCACACAGGGAGTTTTTCTAATGACATTAGCATTTTGAGCAGGTTTGAATGTGACCAAGAATAGAGCTGCATTGATAACAGTATGCAACACTGGTTCATTTTTGTTATACATCTATTATTTGCATATTTACAGCTGTAAAAAGCTTTTCTGTGTTTAAATAAGTGTGTGTTTGATTCTGGATGGCTGAACTTGTCACTTGAGTGAGTCAGCTGAAGAGCAGTAGTCCTTTTTCTTTTTAAGGTGACAGTAATATATTCACTGGTCTGTATAAACTCACTTCACCTATTCCCAGTGGTGCCAATGAAAATGTATTACTGGCTCACCTCTATTTCCTGAAAATTTTGAACTGATATCATGATGGACTGAAAGTCATTTCTATGTTGGTCATGAAAGACCAACCGTCCCAATATACTGCTGCAGTGAAATGCCACCACCTCATAAATCCCCCACATCACTTCTGCTTATGTAGAACAGAAGAGCCACCTGGTACTGCACTAACCCTGTGAAGTTACTGAGATTCTCTGGTGCTAGGCATGAGCAGGGTACAGTGAAATGGAAAAGCAAGTGCTGGGGTCACTCTTTCCACCCTTTGCTGTAGCACCATACCCTGCCTTTAGTAAGGGCACAGCATGGTGACATTGTGACAGTCACAACAGCTGGCCTGTGCCCCCAGCCAACCTTGAAATCCAGGGGTGAGAAGTAGGGCTGTCACCTTCTGGCTCTTTTCCCATATAGAGCCAGGAGAGACAGCCAGGCCATTTTCTCCAATTTATTCTTCTCAGTCTAAAATTTATTTAGGGATTTTCCTCCAATTTTCCCTCCTGACAGTTTGCTCCAGAGTATTGCTCTTCCTATATTTAGGTTCATTCCCCCAACTTACAGGCTCATCCTACTACTGATCTGCTTAAACCCATCTGTTCCTTGTGTCAGTATTGTCTATCTTCCTTAAATGTCCTTCTGCCCTTCTGGTAAACTGTTACCATAATTCCTCCTAGCCTAAATTTCATCTGATCAGATCAATCAATTATTCTAACCTCCCCACAGAGAATATAATGTTCAGTCTCCTACTATCTCAGCATCTCCTTCTGCACCTTTGCAAAATCAGTATACCTTTTCTAGTCATAGCTGACAAGAAATGTAGGTATTTCATGAGTTGTGCACCATCACTGCAATAGCACTTATTTTTTCCATCTCCTTAGGCATCTTAAGATACCATTTCTCTTTATTATATGCAACCTTGCATTGACTGCACATAATTATGGTGTAGTGACTAGACTTTCCCAAGCTTTGTCCCTGGTTCTCTTCCTACTTCAGAGTCTGGGTTTTTTTTTGTAATAGATGGAGAGGTGAAACTGTCCCATGTCTTGCAATTTGTCTTGTCAAATAGAAAGGAATAAATGATTAAGGAGAACTGCGGTTTGTATTTTTTCTGGCAAATATATTTATGAAGTTGTGGTGGTAAAAGTAAATAAAAATTCTGTTGAAAACAGTACATCATAATAGCTTCCAAAAATCCCACAAACACTGTAAAGAAAGTTGAATAATAATTGCAGGGGAAATGGTGAAAAAAAGGATGCAGTAAAAATGGTATAATGATCAGTTGCTAATTTTGGTTACTCATCCCACTGGCTAATTGACCCTGTGCATATTCTTCCGTGTTAATCACCATGCATTGTATATCATAATAGCTAAGAAGACCAGAAATTTCTTATGTTGCTATATTTAGTAGGCTTTGCTGGGTAATGTTTAAATTCATTGATAACCAGTAAAATATCTTTCAGTCAGAGGAGTTTTAGATATTTGTTTCTTGCCTGGTTAATTGTGTGTAGTACAAGGAGAATAATGCCACCTTAACTAGTTATATTATGACTTACACTTGTAAATAATGTTATGTTTGACATCCATGTGGACATTACTTAAGGTTTTGAGTGAAATATATGACAGTGAAAGAAAGTATAGTTGTCATTCAGTTAGATTATTTTGCTTTGATTTTCATGGCTTTCTATTCAAAACTGTGAAGAACAACTGCAGTTTATTGTGCCTTTTAGACACATTCAGCATGTTTCAATGGATACTGGTACAAATCTGATATTTAAAACTACCCCCATTTTTAGAATGGTATTCCAGTTTACTCAAAGCCCACAGTTTCCAGGTATGTGTAGTTTGTAGGCTGGAGAATGCATTATTGCAACTATATTCCGCAAAGGCTATTCCATAATAAACATTTTAAAAATTACTGTGGTCTAGTAAAAACAATCCCTTCTGAACAGGGAATTAAGATGCACATAGAATTTTACACTAGGAGTGTATCCATTTCTTTTTGTTTCTGTGAACTGAGAAATCTAGTTGTCGTGGTTTAAACCACTCCGCACAGCTTGTGCACTCACTCCCTCCCCCCCTTGCTCCCCCTTCTCCCAGAGAGTTAGGAAGGAGAATACAAAGAATGTAGCCCCCACTGGTTGAAATAAGAACAGTTTAATAGCTAAGGTATAACACAAATCACTACTGCTACTACTACTACAAATAATAATGATAAAACAAATAACAAATTAAGAGAATACAACACCTCACCAGCCACCTACCCATAACTTACCCCACCCTGCTTGACTGAGCATTGACCAATACTTCCTCCATCCCCCCAGAGCTCCAGCCCTTCCGGGTAACTGCCGGTTACCTCCTGGGTATGACTTGCTATGGTATGGAATACCTCTTTGGCTAGCCTAGGTCAGGTGTCCTGTCTCTCCTTCCTCCTAGCTTCCCTCTTTCCCCTGCAGAGCATGAGCTCAGAAAAGGCCTTGGACAAACCAAACATTTGAGCAGTAACTCAAAACATACTTGCTATCAGCAGCCGTTCCCAGCCCGAAAGTCAAAACACAGCACTGCACCAGTTACCAAGAAGGAGAAAAAATGACTGCTACTGCTCAAACCAGGACACTAGTAAAATTCGAATGAAAATAAAGTGCATGCCACAAAGTTTTTTCTAGGCCCAGTTTATCTTCTGAAAAAAGGGTGGTAATTCAGACCTGATGCTGTAGTGAAACTGATAAGCTGAAATATGGAATTAGCAAGATGATAACTGAAGAAGGAGAAAGAGGTTTCAAACTATAAATCCTGTGGTAATATATCTCCAGCCTTTGGCCAGGCACCCTGCTCTGATCAAGTACTCAGGCAGGACTGGTGGGGAGGGCTTCTCAATAGACTAAGGAGAGACTCAGTAATGAAGAGTTGTTATCTGATTAATGTTGAGAAGATATTTCTTAAGTTAGGGACTTGTGTTGCAAAGTAACCATTTCTTGAATACGGTGGTTTAGGTTGATTAATAGTTACTGTTTGTGAGTTTAGCGATAGTAGTTTTAGTATCAGTCTTTTCCTCTCAAGGTATTTCCTTTAATGTCTGCAGACCTGCTTATTTAGTTTAACTACTCTTACACTGATAAGGAAGACTCAAATTCCCACACCAGCTTTTTAGCATATACACACATGCCACATTAAATAGTGTGATATCCACTCTCGGAGGACTCGTCTCTCGTAACTGAGGTTAAATCTAAAACGTCTTTGGTATTCATGGAAGAAAGCACCTCCTTGTTGACAGTTTTCCCAAGAGCTTTTCTCTAGAGCTCTAGAGCAGCTACTCTCTCTTACCTTTTTCAGCTTGAGCTATTCTTCAAGGCTAATAATTTTAAAAATGATCCCATTTACTAGCCTTTCTCTAAAAACTGAAATAAATATGCTGTTTTTTTTTCACAGAAATCACCTAGGTACTTTTTTTTTTTAATTTTTGAAGAGTGGAAGAATGATCTTACTATCAGTAGGGACAAAAGACATGGTGGGTCCTCTGTTTTGTGCAGAAACTGTAGCATTATTACTTAGTGGTAATGCATAAAAAAATACATAATTGTTTTAGAAGTCAGAGTGCAAAGGTGTAAAGGTTCCTGAGGAAGTTTTGTATGCTGCAGCAGTTGTTCTAGTAACTGTGTTGGGAAGTTATTGCTAACTGTTTCCCTGATTGGTAGTAGGTGAAGTATGAACACTTCCTAAAATTAAGCAAAAAGATTGCTCTAATTGTGTTGGTTTTGAAAGATATCTTACATAATTAAATGGCCAGGGAGAAAAAGAATCTCAATAACCATCCTTGGTTATAAAGGGATATCTCTTCATAAAGTGTTTCTGAAGAGGCATGCTCCAGGCCAGACAGGGACCAGTTATTACCTGTTTTGTTGCCAAGCAACACTTGTCTTGCATTCTTAAAATTCAAATGAATTCTCTTTCATTTTGCAGAGCAATAGGGTTGAAATGGAGGGGGCACACAAGCCCTTTAAGTAAAAAAAGTAGCTGGAACTTTGTATGGTTGCCTATTCTTTGTGTAATTGAACATTCTTGTTCTGTAGTAGAAAGATTCATTTATTGTGGCCATCGCTGTAATGAGTGAGCAGGTGTGCATATCATATGTAGTACACCAGTGTCTCTGTATAAATTTACCAATACTAAATTACAAACTCTTGTTTCTTTTGTAATCATCAAATTGTTCTGTGCCAGCACAGTTATCTTTCCATCATATATCTCCTGCTGGACAGGGATTTAAATTGGTGATAACAGGTGGCTAACAATGCAAAGAGAAGAACAGCTGATCATCTGTTATCCACATCATAAGACACCAGCTGCAGTCCAGAGGACATGTTCTTCCACATTGTTACCCAAATAAATCAACTAATGAAGTTCCTGGGTATTAATTTGTAAACTAGGGAGAAATCACCTAATACCTTGGAAAAGTGGGTTGTAAGAAGGGTTTCCCACTGCTGCTTGAGGAAGGACAAAGTAGGGCTGTGCAAAGTGAAATCTCAGATGTGGAGCTGAGAGGTTCAACAGAAATATCTCTTAGGGATTCCCGGAATGAGAGACTACACTATATTATTTTGCTGCTTTTCCATACCACCTTTTTGTGGGTGAGAGGTGTTGGTTTGCAGATTTCCTAGGGAAGGCTACATGACACATTTACTCCACTATATCTTGAAGAGAGATATATTCTCAGCTTTAGAGAAACACTGGTTCCACACAAATAAACTGGGGGAGATCTGGGAGGTGTCTGGAGGAGCTGAAATTAATGTATAGAGGTAGAAAGTTGATCTCTTATCCATTTCTAGAGTCATGGAACTAGACAAAAATCCCAGAAGAAAAACAGAAGCGGAGAAGCAAATTCAGCTCTAGATTGAGACACTGAATTCCAGGTATGGTAGGTGTCCATATATGAGACAAATGAGACAAATCTCCTGGAACAAAGCAAATAACTCTAGTGAGTTATCCATCTTATTCTCCAAGGATGGCTCAGCCTACAAGCTGATCTATGTCATAGACACCTGATGATATCTGAATCTTGGGAGGCATATTGCTCCCCACAGGTGATAATTCATTTGTGTAAATATTAGTACCTGCTCCATGCATAGGGTTTTTAACTGGTTTTGGTTCATGCAAAGCATAGCTAGAACCTGCTCGGGATGTTTTTGAATGCAGCTTTCAGTCTATTTACTTTGGTAAAGAGGATTAAAGCAGTCTGAAGAGGTGATAACATAAGAGTCACCTATGGATTTTATGACTATATAAATATTACTGTTGTGCCAAATATGCACTGGAGAGGTCAATAACCTCCAAAGCAATGAGGTAATAAAATTTAATAGTCTAAAATAGAGTGACATTTCTTATGCTGACATTATGTCACGCTCTCTGATCCACTGTGTTGCTTGCACTGTTGGTAAAGGTGAAAATTATTTGTGATCCTATTCACCTAAAGTTCATTTCTGTGATGATGTTTAAGTAAGTCTCATTAGTGAGGCATAAGTTGTGAATAACTATAAAGCAGCATGGTTTTACACAGTAGATGTCAGGATTTCCAGGTGTGAAAGATTTGTATTGCCTGAATGTCACGGAATCATAGAATTTCTCAAGTTGGAAGGGACCCATAAAGTTCATTGATCCTAACTCCCTGCTCCTCTCAGGACTACCTAAAACTATACCATATGACTGAGATGTTCCTTGAACTCTGACAGGCTTGGTGCCATGACCTCTTCCCTGGGGAGCCTGTTCCAGTGACAGACCACCCTAATTTTTCCATATATAAAGACAATACAGGCATACCTGCATGAGCTTTCCACAATAATTTTTCATTTCTGTCAGTTTTCTTTAGAGCTCTGTAGAAAGTAACCTGAGGTTAAGCCTTTTTGATTTGTGTAGCTCAGCAGAACATTTCTATCCTCCCAGAAACTGTTAAAGTATACGAGGGACTTTCATGACCTCTTCTGATTATAAGCTGAAGATAATTACCACATTTTGTTTCCCATACAGCTAACTAAGAGGGAAACTCCAAATACATCCCAATGATGAACAGGTTTCTAAAAGCGAAAATAGGTGGAAAAAGAGTGTCAATGTACCAGAAGTTGAGAGGCACCATTACAATGCAACTAACACAGGAGATGATAGTGTAAATTAATATATCTAAGAAAGCTTCTATCCAATAACAACAGAAAAATCTTTTGAAATTTTTGGGGTTTTTTTTTGTGCCATGAAGACTGATGTATACAATTGATGGTTTTACAACTTATTTGAAGGAACTTCTCAGCCTGATTTGTAAAATGCACCACATTCTTTGAGTTGGGATGGGACCCTGAGTCTTAATTAATGCCACTGTATCTTGTTTAGAAACATCCTGGGCAGGACAGCTTACTTATATTTTATTTATATGTTTCTGTTTTTTCTCATATTGTCCTATCTTGTCTTCATGGCTTTAATGAAACAGTTGTGTGCTCAGTAGAGATAATAGAATGTATGACATTTGCAAATGCCAGTTTATTAAACATCTCTTGAGACCCTATGTATTGTCATTGACTTGACTGAACATTAGAAAGATGAAAAGCAACTGCTCCTTTCCAGTTACAGCTTATGAACAGGTATAACCTATAAACGCCAAATACACTATCCTGCTGTCAGGAAATACAGCCTACTGAGCTAGACAGTCTCCTTCTTCACTGTAATTCCTAATGATTAATCTTACAGAAACACACATTTAAAGTTCACCTGTCTTCTCCAATTCTTCCAAGTGCTGTAGGACTTCACTTGGCTTTCATAAATCTTCATTTTAAATAAAGAGAAGTTTTTGATAGTTCTTTATTTACTCTCCTCAAAAATTGCAGTTTTCTTCTCTTCCTAAATCTACTCTTCCTTATTTTTTCTTGTATCTCTCTGACAGCACCAGAGAAGATTTCTCTCTCAAGCCTCAAGAGTAGGCATAAAAAGGAGAGTCACTTCTGTAGGCTGTAAGAAAGAGACCCAGCTCCTTTGGGTACATTAATACCATTTCTTTGACTGCAAAGATGATTCTAAATTCCTAGAGTAAAACACTACAGACTGAAAGGCCAAAGCTGCTATCAAGATAAACACTAGTATTTTTAATAGACAATACTGCAAATCACAGACCATTTACAGGATGATTGTCGAATACCTAGAAAGGCAAGAGAAACTGTTGGAGTGCCGAAGGAAAAGGAATTTCCATGGCTTCCTACTGATGGTTATACTACAGTGTTGCTGTCATTGTGAACTTGATGGAAGAAGAATGTGATGCGTAACTTAGCTTTCATAGTTTAACATTCAGGAATGTATGCCAGGTGGTGAGAAATAAATGTGAATGAAGCACTGAATAGCAGCAGGCGTGAAGGAACCTGTCATTCAGCACAAGGGAGTAGTAAAAATCATAAGAACAGACCTAATGTTGGAAAGAAAGCAAACAAATTAGGGAAATAATGCATAACTAAAGTGCCAATAAAACCAGGGATGATCTCAGCTGCCATTCCCCTTCATGCTGCTGTAAAAATATTATCCTAATCAAGCCCCTGACATCTTTTTAAAGCACAAAAGGTAACTAACATTAAGCATAATTTACACAGAGAGAAGAAGGATTAGGTGACCCAGGACAGCAGCAGAGGACATTGTCAGGGAGGAAGACTGGGCAGGATTATAACTTGGAATTCTTGGGTTCCCAACAGATCATACCCTGTTGTATCTGAGAAACAGGAAGATTTAAAGAGATTGCTGGAGATGATAGTGAGATGGGCATTTCCTAACACATAAGTGCCTGTTATAGAAGGACTATTTATGTTCTTTTTACGTAGTTTCCTGTTGGTGGCTGTGTTTCTGTTCAACATAACACTTCTTGAGACTATGCCAGTTAGATAATGAGGAGCAAAGAAGCAAAAGGAAGACATAGACCTCATTTTTGCTGTTGTAGTAGTCATGGTCTGTTAGCTGCACAAAATTTGATCGTACCATTTAACTACTCAGGTTGGACTGGATCTGGGAATAAGCAAGTTCAACAGCATTGACCTCAAAGGCTTCACAGCCAAAAAAAACATGTTGGGATTTTCCCCCTACATCTAACAAAATGCTCCTTCATGTGAATATATGTTGGTGAAAATAGGGTTAAATTTTACTAAGATGGCTCTGGCTAAATCCAGAAAGGATAAAAAAAAATAAGATATTGTTAGGTCATGTTAATTATATCAAGTAATATAATAGGGTTCTGTCTTCGAAAAAGTCCAGCACTCTACTAATGTGGTGAGAAGAAAATTTTAGGAAATAACAAGGGACCTTTCTTAGGTCCTTTCCAGGGACCTGCTGTATGTATACTGCGTCCAAATGGTAAATTCAGGGAAAAACTGCAAAATCTGTATTTTAGATTCCTGACTGATCTATAAACTGCCCCCCTAAAGGTGCTTTTTACTTTTATTGATCATCCAACTTGGTGGGGTTTTTTTCTTTGTTTTAGGTTTGTTTTTTGTGTGGTTTTGTTTGTTTGTTTTGTTGGTTTTTTGTTTGGTTTTGGGTTTTTGTGTGTGTGCGTTTGGTTGATTTTTGGTGGAGTTTTTTTTTCTTTTTTTTTTTTTTTTGAGGAAGGGTGTTGATTAAGCAGTTACTTTGCATTCTGTCTTTTAAATGGGGTGATCTCTTTCCATCTCATTGCAAGCTTTGGGGTTCCCTTGCTATAACCATTAATGAAAAGGGAAAACAGGAACACAGAGTTCTATACATTTTCTGTATTAGCAAAATCCATCAGTTGGTGAAGAGCAAGCAGAACCATCTAGAATAGATCAAGTCTAAACAGACCAATTTATATGTATGTTTTGTTGCATTTTGCAGCAGTTCGCTTTAGAAAAACAGACTGATTTCTTTGTCTCTGGAATTAATGTAATGATTATGCTCAACAGTTGAAAAGCCTGAGTAATTAAATTGCATCCAATTTGAATGGTTTCTTATATGACGAGCTGCATCTTTCAGAGCTGGTATGAAGAAGCTGTCAGCAAAATGGGTTAAACTGGTTTCTTACTTCAAAAAAAGAGGAAAAACTCTGCAGAGGAAGTTCCCCTTATATCTAAAGAGACAATGAAATGTACATGCATCCCTGGTACCCTTCCAAAAATATTACCTTGTGTACAGGTACCTCTCCAGGGCAGCAGAGTTCACATCAAACCAAAGCAGAATCATTGCTAATAGGATTGGTTATCTGAGGATTAGAAAGAACAAGAGCCTTTGGTGTATCCAAAGGTTTGGTTTGTGGGGAAAGAATTGGGAACCAGGCATACACATCTTGAAAAGACTGTAAAACATGATAGGATCATAGGAAAAAGCTAAGTAAGTAGCCATGTTGGAAAAGCTGCAACTGGTTAGTGCAGTGCAGCTGATGATGGCAATATATCTCTCAGGATCCCAGTGAAGTGTCACTTAACCTCTGAACAATGGTGAATCAGAAGACAATAGTCAAAAATAATGGAAATCTCACCCCTCTAAAATAGATCTGCACACATGCTTTGGTGCTCACAGAATGGAGAAAGATGCCAAAGATTAAATAAAAATTCCAAGTTCAGCCTCAGTTTTATTTGACTCTCAATGAAGAAGCTGTGCAAGACTGGCACAGGTTGCCCAGAGAAGCTGTGGATGCTGCATTCCAGGAAGTGCTCAAGGCCAGGCTGTATGGGGCTCTGAGCAACCTGGTCTAGTGGAAGGTGTCCCTGCCCATGGCAGGGGTGTTGGAACCAGATGATCTTTAAGATCCGTTCAAACTCAACCCCCATTTTGTGATTCTATGAAGAAAGCCCTGTGCAAGGTAGTTGAGGGATTTCCTGAGCTCTAAAGCTAGGAAACACTTTTCTTATGTTTACGAAGCCCATATTCAGCACCTTAATGAAGCACAATGTTTCTTCAGCTGAGTAGAGAGCACAGGTTGTGCCCCAAGGCAAGGGTAGAAAACATTCCCAAAAGGCATAAGATCTATGCAGCACTGACAGTGTTAAAAGCTATTGATGCGAGCAACGTGCTGGTTTTGACAAAGTCTGCTTAGGACATCACAAATTACATGCATTGATTCGTGTTTCTAGCTTCCCACCAAACCGAATGAACTGTAATTAGGAAGTGCTTCTGGCCGCTCACCGTCCATCTGCTAAGAAAGCTTAAAATTATTTTATACTTATATGTAAAGCTAGTGCTTGTGTGATCTGAGGGGCTAAGGAGAGATGGATCCGTACTGAGAAAACCAAGTTGCTCCCAAGCACAGAAGTGTTCTGCATTTTGGATTAAGGTTCCAGGTTATTTAAAATTCTGAAACAAACAAGTGTGTTATTTTAATTTTTGCTTGTCTCCCCTGAAACATGGCTGTAAAATTAATTCAAATTACACTGGTGAGAACCTACAGAGCAGTGCAAGCGACTGCATAATTCGATTAATATGGAACTTTGAAGAATCACCACATTCACATACTTTCTTTTAATCCTTTCCTAATTTTCACTAGTTCTCAATGTCTACATTCAAACAAAAGTATGAAATTAATTCAGAATTGCTATTCCAAAAGAGCAGCTGGCACAGAAATCGTCATTATGTTGCATCATCCAATTGGTTCATGATGCTTAATACACCTGCATTGCAGTCCCTTTTATCAGCTATTTCAAAAGCAAACTATATTTTTCCTGTGTTTGAATATACAACACTGTGTCTAGGGAAAATTTTGTCTATTATTCTGCTTCTCTCTGGTAGTCATATTCCAAACAAAACAATTTCTCCTTTGGAGACTATATGAGATGAGAAGGACATGTATCATGACTTCATTATTTTAATGTGCTATGAGTTTGTGAGGGGAAGACCTAGATGTTCAGTTTAAAATTTCAGTAGTGCTGCTATAGCTACATGGAACACCTAGCATAAGAAAGAATGAAGGATGAGAATGGGATTATGAGGTTTTACTCCTAACTTGCTTAGAAGGGTATAAGACTCAACAGGGTTTGCCCATGGTATCACTGTAGTGGGCAAAAGCTGTAAGAAGCATTTATATTAGTCGCTTCCTTTGGATTAAAATGTGCTTTTCAAGAAAATGTCTAGATTTTCCCTGTCTACCTTTATTTATTTCATATCCTGGAAAAATGCAGGTGTACAAACTGAATTCCCTTCAAGTAAAACTGAAGTAAAGGATGTTCAACTGCTAGTTGGGCAGTTCAGCTCAGAGGAACAGTTTAAGCTAGTAAAAGAGCCCCTTCTGAAATAGGTATAGTGGAGTTGCCAAGTACTTGGTATCAACTGTCTCTCTCCAGGTCCTTGCCTACTGCACTGCACTGCTTATTAGTGAAGCCATAGTGACAGATCTTCTCAGGGAATGGCCAGGAATGAGGAAGAAGAAATAAGAAACCACTGGAGGTTTCCTGAAGTTCTCTGAGATCTCAAAGTCCATAATTCATTTGGTACAGTGAAATTCACCCAGAAAAATTAAAAGCGTTAGATATTAAACGTGAATTTTGTTTGGTTAAAGTGGAAGGCTGGATAGATGTTCAGTTCTGCAGGAGCAGAAAGTTGGTTTAAGGTAACTGAAAGGGCTAATGTTGGGAGTGTGAATTAAAAGATACACAAAACAAATAACTGAAAACTGAAAGGCTTTCAGATATAGAAAAGGTATGTTAGATTTCATTTGTTTGAGCTCAGAGAAATCACACTACCTTTGCCAAATGTTGCTCACACTTCGGTGCTGTCAGTCGGGGGGTCAAAGATTGCCAGTGTAAGCTGTCCTTGGGCTTCCTTCATAACCAGCAACAACTTAAAAAGAGTGAACAGTTAAGAGCTTTGAGTAAATGAAAGTGTGATTAACTTAAAGAGGCTGATCGAAATAATTCAAATCTTATATGGGACTTTAAGTATTTAATTCTCCTTAGAGTCTGCAACTGTTGGATGACACAGACACTCCCATAGGTACTGGGGAGCATTGTGTGTAAGTGCCCAAGCTGAATGCACACTGCAGCAGATTTTACTAGCTTGGTTTTAGCATCTTGTGAATATAAATGCAATACTTAACTTTGAACCTGAGATAAGAATTAATCCTATGCTCTCTCTGCAAGATGCTAGCTCAAGAACAGCACTGCACTAACATAGTGATGCAGTTACCAGACCAGAATAAGTGCCACATCTCATTCTATCCCCCTGAAAGACTTACCTTTATAAAAAGCAATAGGTAGCCGGAAGTAGCTAATTTTGATCCCCTCCCATCTTCTCAGGGCTACACCTTCTCAGGGCTACACCTTCCCACTTACTAAAAAGATGAAATGATAGATGAAGAAGACTTAGATATTGTCTTAATGGATGCTTTAATACTGTAAGATTAGTGTCTGTTCACATATGCAATTTTCCCAGTCCTCCAAATTAGCACTCTTCCTTTCTTCCCAGTTCCTGTATACATTTAAGCTTTTCTTTACATGTACACACTCTTATTGTTACGTTTTTTCTTTCTGGAATACAACTTCATGTATTCAAATATGTTCCCAAACAAAGTAATGAAATGTTCTAATAAAAATAAAGTAGGTTCTCATTTGATCACGTAATTATAGGAGCAGGAAGCCCACTATCATAAAGATGATGATAAGATTTTGAAATCTGGCAATGTAGCTAAAGTATTGAGCAAATGTAACCACTTGGTCCTTTTTTTTTTTCTTTGCTTAGGGAAACGGCATGAATATAGTTGAAATACTCCACAAATTTAAGATGGAAAGAAATTTCATCTAAGACATAGAGCTTATCTCTGATTGCCCTATATGCATCTTGAAGATGCATCTTGAATATGAAGTGACCGCTGCTCTTGTTGCCATGTTAATGTGACACACAGATAGAGCCCTTCCTAGGAACATGGCAGCACTTCTGTACTATCTCATGTAAAGATTAAAAATATTTTTCTTATGAAAGTGACGCTGATGTTTGGATGCTATTTTAATAGCTATTCATCAGCTTCTCTTCATACTGATTACACTTTTTAGTTAATATATACAAAAATTGTTTCCAGGCAAGTACTAATTAAAGCTATCTTTATGGACAAATAGGAGAACAGAAAGAACAGTTTGAGTGTAGAGTTTTGCCTTTAACTCTTTCATGCACAACAGGGAAATGGCTTCGGGGCTTCATAAGGAAAACTTAATAACAATCTTTTGTTCTGCCTTATTGTCTGAGGCACATTAACATCAACTGGTTACAATACCCTAATAATGTAAGTAAATCAGAATTAATATCTCTATTTAAATGGAGTAGAAACAGCTAAGTCATAAAAAAAAAAAAAAAAACAAACCATGATTTCAGTTGTTTCAGCCACACATTCTGCTCTTTAGATTCTGGAACAAATCAGGTTGTGAAGCCAGTTCCTAAACGACATGAGTTTACGTATTCTGTCATCAATGAAATTACAACACAAATTTGAAGTACTGAAAAAGTTGCTACTCAATTCATTCAGAGCAGGAATGGCTCTGAAATGAGATATTTGATGCTGTTCAAAGCAGAAATTCTGCTTTGTTTAGATAATTGAATGTCTCACTCTTCTATAATTACCTTTTCAATTTTTAGCATGATATTTGTAAGGAAATTTGGCTTACAAGATTTAGGCATATATATTTTTATATATACATATATATAAATATATATATGTATACACATAAATCTGTACAAGATTTAGGTATATATATATGTCTGTTGTGATTTGCACACCTTTAAAACTATGGATCAAATTAATTCATGTTGACAGATGGGAAGAGTTTCCTACAGTTATACAATGGAGAATAGACCTTAGCTGAGAGAAAGGCTAAAAAAAAACCCTCACCTCCTTTATT
The DNA here is from genome assembly GCF_012275295.1 of Melopsittacus undulatus. Classification (NCBI taxonomy): domain Eukaryota; kingdom Metazoa; phylum Chordata; class Aves; order Psittaciformes; family Psittaculidae; genus Melopsittacus; species Melopsittacus undulatus. The sequence goes on along the minus strand of NC_047528.1, from coordinate 67,161,791 downwards.
TTCTCATCAAAGAATCTGTATATGTTTTGCTGTATCATTTGTTCACAATTTAATGCTGGTGTGTTTTTTCCACACCGCTTGTTTATCCTATGTTTGCCAGCTTTTTCATGAGTATGCATAAATATGACTCAACATACTATTCATCAACAATCACATTCTTAGGTCACACTGAGTTTACTAGGACTTACTCACAGGGTGTCTTGAATTAGGTTGGGGTAAAAGGAGACGAAAAGAAGGGGCCATTTTTGTGGTGCTGAGTGACATGAATTTCAGGTTGGCAATGGCTTTGCTCCAAAGCTACACAGGAGAATAGCTTGTTAGAACATGATTGCCAGACTTGCCTTCAACAGGTTAGTGTGGGCACTCAAAGTGCTTTCAGCCATGGCAGCAAACAGGTTTACCCTGTATGTGTGTGACTTCTTGATCTAGCTTTGGACAAATTGGTTTGGACAATCAAATTTGCCTGGAACAGGTCAGTCCTACAAACCTTGGGCAGCCTGTTGTGGTTTTTTTGAGACACATTGTTATGGTTGACTGTAAGTTTGCCTTGGTTTTGTACTGTTGCTTATACACAGATCTGTAAATAATCAACAGCAGGCAGATTGTTGCTGCAAGTTAACAGAGAACCTTGAATTTAAATGCTGCTGGTGTTTCAAGGCATCACTACTAGCCTTCGCATACACTAAAGATAAAATGGAAATAAACATAAAATATAAAACCTTTGCAATTGTCCATTCTTGAATGGAAACCAATATGTATAATGAGAGGCTTCATTTTTAACTCAGCTGCACAGTTAAACCCCAGATCAAGAAAAATCTTAAAAGAACTTGGCCTTTATCCAGACTATCTGAATTGAATGAAGGTTATGCATGTGTTTAAGGATTTTGTTATAATGGAACGGCAGCATGCAGCAAGATTGGGCCAATACTTCTCCAGACTAAAACCACAACACTCATTGTGGCAAGATCATGATGTAAAAATGAAACCTTAACAAGTATTGTTAAGCAATTGAGATGAAACTAGAAAGTGTAAGCAGAACCCTGCCATATTTAATGTGTGTTGACATGTTATGAATCTGTGAGAAGTGCAAGTACATGCTAGGACTGTGCATGGCCACATGAAATAGCCCATGCACTTTGAATAATTTATTTAATTTACAAAATCTGATGGAATGGTGGATGCTTATGATTTGATTTTTTTTATTGAAGATATCAATTATTGCTTTAAATAACTGGAGAAACTAATAGCTGAAAGTCTTTAACATACTCAACACTACTTTTATATCTACCTTTTCTACTTTTTTCACTGCTATGGGAAATTAATCTTTTCACTTTCACTAGTAACACTAACAGAGAATTTTAAGATTTCTTTCATTTTTAGCCTTAAGAGGACATTATCCTTCTGCCAAAATTAAGTTAATTGCAGATGTGTATGATCCACTTATTAGCATAGGCATAATTTTAAATATTTATTCTTCCTCAACCAATTACTTTCTTCTTTCTATATGGATCTATGTGACCAACTCTTAACAGTATCTTAATGCAATCACTAATATGTTTGGGTTGACACAATTATTCTGAGAAAAAAAAACAAAAATAAATAAGATCAACACATCTGATTTTAGCAAAAGACATGGGGCTATATCCTTAGAGATACCCAGAACTCTTGAATAATCCCATTTTATCAATATACTTTTATTCTGAGTTAAATTCATCCTAACTCAGTCGAGGATTTGGCACTTTTGAAGTCCCTTAACTCTTCAAAATAGGGCTTTGATGGGACAGAATTCATATGCAGAGCTTATGTTGGCTCTGTGTGCATAAACATATCCATCTCATAGGTTGAAGAGCCTGTGTAACTTCAGTGTTTTACTGTTTGGAGTTCAGATGGTCATGAGGACATGTATAGGAACACCCTTATAGTAAGCCACAGTGCCAGTACTTGTTAGGCAGTCCTTCAAATAAACCATCAAATACTGTGATGTGGTCAGTGAAATCACAGCAGTAGAATCCTGGGATTCCCTTCTCTCTTATTATGTTTCTTCATATGGTCTATCAAATTTTCAGTGGCAAAACAAATAATTTACATTATTTCAGATGCAAATGCCTTCATTTGAATGTGTGATTGTAAATCTGGAGGCAGTCTATTTGTATATTGACAGTCAATCTCATCTTTAAATACTTTACCGAGACTTTAATGGAAATAAATGTGTCAGCATGTACTGTCCCCTGAATGTGTAGCTATCCTATACATGTCCTGTACTTACTATATGGACTGACACTGAATCATGGCAAATGTGTTATGTAGAACTGCACAACATCAATACACAGAACTCATACTGGAAAGGCCATTTAATGATAATCTTTTGGTGAAATGAGTATGGACTTCTGTTTGGGCATTGATTTAAATATTTGCCTCATTTGCTGTAAAGACTGTGAATCAAGATAAATAGTTCCTGGTAGTTTTTGCTTTCCTTTTTGCATTTTGTTTGTAAAAAGTCTTTCCACATTAACCATTAGTTAAAATAATTCCACCATTGCTATACTCCTATCAGAATAACATCTCAGCAAGAGAGTTCTGACGGCCAGTTGTCTGTTGTGTTCACAAGTATGGTGGCCTTCAGAATTTCTGGGCATTTTTCCACATGTCTAAAAACCACATAGGTCAGTATCTGTCTATCAGTAAGTAGATAAGATAGTTAAAACAAATTATTTAGTCCATTTCAAAGGCATAGGTGGCAGTAGGGTAAACAGCCTCCAAATTAATAGGTCAAAAGAAAGATGTAGAACCTACAAGAGCCAATTACCTCAGTTCTTTCCTGTAATGTGCCATTTATCTTCAGCTGAGATATTAAGATGAATAATAATTAGAATAGTAAAAATAAATAAATTTTATTTGCAGGTCACATTAGCTTTTTTTTTTCTTTTTTTTTTGCTAATTTTCTGGAATGCATTTTTTTCCCTGAAATATGGTGAAATTTAGTAACTGATTTTTTGTATCTGAAATAATACATAATTTAATTAGGGTCAGTGAGAGGACCATGGCAATATGTCCTCTGACACTTCCTATTCTAGTCTCTTTTTAAGTACTGCAGCACTGCATAGTTAGCTTAAATCTATTCGAAACATGGCTTTTAACTAGGTTGAATATGTGATAATTTTAATAAATCAACAAGAAGCTGAGCAAATACCAATGCAAAGTCAATTCAAATATCAGATTAACTATTTTAATGTCAATTATAAGATATATGATTTGGAAAATATCCTTTTATTAGCTTAAATCTAAGACTTTAATGTGTTTTCTCTTAAGGTTGTTACCACACAAATGATTATTTAATTTAATAAATTTTTTACATTACTGTTCCTGCCTGTCACCAGCCTGAATTCTCATTCAATCAGGTTGATCATATTTTCGTATAAGCAATTATATTACTGATACCACTGTGGCAGTGAAAAATTGAATGGCCCTTTGTTGTATGCAACACTTAGTGCAAACAGATGCCATTCAAGCTAATAAAAATGCAGACACCTATATAGGTGCACAGAGAGTTTGAAAGCTGAATAGTTTATTCTTGCAAAGGAAAGAAGGTTATCAGTGTGAGAAATTATAGCTCTCCTTTCATTCTCTTTACTGACCCAGCTCCTACTGAAATCAAAGAAAACACTCCTGTTGGCTTCAGTGAGAGCAGACTGGAGCTTTGTAATACCTGTGAGTCTCAGATATAAAATAAATCTTCCTCTCTTGTTAATTTAGAGCTGGCTGATTCATAAGTGCTGAGCTCTGCTGTCATCTTCCATGCTGTGCAATCCAAAATTTCACCAAAGCAAATGTATTAGCTCTTCCAAGCGCAGCCTCTCAAGTGAAATTGGTGCTGCAGGCAAAATGCCAGATGGGGATGCAATGGACAGGACTAAATTTATGGTGCTTCTTAATGTAATTCATGGCCCAGCTACCAAGAACTGAAGGGAGAAGACAGAATGAACTGAGGGCAGGCTAAGTAACAAATTCATTTTTGGTGAAATTAAAGAAATTAATTGGAATAAAAATAGGAATTAGAGAGGGGATAGATTATTGATGATGGATAACAGAAAAAAAATTGTTATCATGTGCTCATTTTTAAATAGAGAAGTTACTCTTTGCCAGTTCCAGTACAGCACTTAAAACACACACTGTATGTTCCATCAGTTTTAGCTAGAGTAGATCTATTTATTCTCAGGTTTGCAAACTTAACCTGATGTTAATTCTTTGTTGAACCAGGTACTAAAAAGGAAACATTTTCAGAACAATTAGACTCAAAGATTGCATAGAAGAAAAATAGAACACAGCAAATTGTCATCTGAAATCTAGTTATTTAGAATAAGGAACAGTAACATGAACCACTGGGGAAGGCACAATGATTACAACTCCCAAGCCTACTGCAGCATCACTGTACCAATTCAGCACTGAATTTTAATTCATTGAGAAAAGATATGTGGAGTGGGAAACTTAACTTATTCACTAGAATTTCTGTGTGTATTATTTTTGCTTTACATTGTCAGCTACCCTACACTACAAAAACTGCTGCAAAAAGTGGACTCCATTACTCCCTCTTACATGTACATGTCCCTCAAAACACACCTAGATCAGTTAGTTTTAGCAAATGTAGCTATTTTGACAGAAATACATTTTGTGCAAAGGTGCCCTCAGGCAATATAAACTAGGCCAATATCCAGCTGGAGGCTCTAGAAACCTTGCAGTTGTATCACAAAGTAAATGTGTACTGTAAACAGTGTATTGCAGTATAATGAATATCAGTCAGCTTGTCCATCACCTCATCACCAGTTGCTGCATCTTAACAGAAGGAAACTTGAGCATGTAGGCTGCACAGAAACTGATATAATTCAAGCAGGTTTCCTAATTTATCCATCTGGGGAGTTAACTCTGGGAATTCTGGGTTCAATTTTTTTTTTTTTAGGAATGGAACTATTCCTTCTTTTTCCATTTAATCTGTTTGTAAGGCCATATGTATGCTTACAGGCATGTTTGCATCAAGTAAACTAAGATAACATATTTATAAAAGGTAATCAATAAACATGATATTTGATAATTTGATAAATCTTACTAGATTTATTTAAATATGATAGATTGTGATACTTTTCAAGATGTATATCTACTGAAGAAAATGTCACCTTAGTTTTCCTTCTGTCCTAGGACACAATTGGCACCATGTACTAGGCATGGTCCGTATTTGAGAATACAAGAACTCACTACCGCATCTCCAGTTAGTCTTCATTTCATATTTTCCTTGTAGGTCTTCAAAAGAATAAGCAGAGGTTAATATCACCTAAAGAAACAATTACTATTGTTTTATGGCAAACGTCTTCTGCAACTGCAGCTTCTCTCTACAGGCTGATGAAGCCTGAGTGAAGTAGATTATTCCTTGCCATGATTCAAATTGCTTGGAAGCCTGTTCCTATAGGCACTGCACAGACGACACCTCATCATGCTAGTTAATTAGTAAAGAGGAAAATTAAATTATCATTCATGTTAAATACCTCCTATGCAGATGCCCACAGCTAAGCTGGTCGTTCTAGTTTCCCTCTTTTATTTAAGGAGGATAAAAAGCAGCTGTGGATTTCATCTGACATAAAGCACATGGTCTGTTATAGATGTTTTAATAGAGATTAAATTATTCAAAGTATTACTATAAAGGACAATTAAGATGACTTGCCCAGATACAGAACCTGCCTACACATGTTCAGACAGACAAAATACCAGTACGATTACAGTGAAGTATAGCAATGATAGAGCTGACAGTTCCTGTATTATGATGGTGACTGGTATGATGGCTGTTGTTCTTGGGAATGCTATAAAGTTGTGTGTCCTCTCTAGATCCTTCTTAAGGGTGGTCTGGATCATTGCATTAATTTCAGGCTATATACAGAATGGAGTAGCTGGATTTGCTTTTCTGTGATAAGTTAAATATGCTGATATGTTTGTGTGCCTTAATAATATAACAATGCTTCAATAACAGTTTAAGGAAACAAATACAGTCATTTCTTTTTGGTCAAGAAGGAAATAGACACTGATTCAAATAAAACATTTTCTAGTCACCAGCTTGTCCAGCTTGATGGTCACTAGGGAATCACACATGCACCAAACAAGTACATACACACATCAAAAACAGCAGTGTATCACAGTAAATTGTTGAGAACAGGATTTGGTAAGACGACATGACAGACTGCAGTGATCAGAGGCAGGTGTGCCAGGTGAATGTGCTGACCAACAGTTTGTTTGCATGCAACTGGTCCCTTTAATTCCTCCTCCTCTCTATTTTTGTATGCTTCTGATCCACTTTTATCCACCCCTTTTCCTAACTTCATCCCTTCCAGAGTTTTGTGTATTCCTACCATTCCTTTAAACAATCCATAATAATCTTGCTCTTCCCCATGAGACCCGTGATAATCTTCTCCAGAAGATTACTGAACCTCAAAGCTATCAGATTTTCTTCTAGAGTCCCTTGACCCAAAATAAATGTAAGTGTAGATGCACCTTAGATACTTAACACTTAACAAAAGTTTGGAAAACCAACCTGCACAAATTGAACTCTTTCATGAACACTCTTTATGAGAATAAAGAGAAAGAAGTCTTTTTAGTGCAAGCTTTTTTCTTACTCCCTTATTTTAAAATTTATTAATAGAGGCAATGGAGTGATTTAATAAAATGGACTTCTTGTAAGAATAAGAGCTGCAAAAGTGGGCCCCTTGGGCTTAAAACATGATATCTTGCTTGACACCTCAGGGATGGCTAGTGCTGCATCCACTTGTCTCTTTAGTATCTTTACTAGGTAATATAAGCATCTGGGAACTTGCTCAATGCTTTTCTGATGCTGTCTAGAGAACCTGAACTCCCAGACTTGGTACCTAGGTTTTCACAAGTAAGTGGGAGGCTCAAAGAATGTTTTTTTCAGCTCTCATCCTTTAACGAGGTGTTCTGTGGATCTACTTAGTACTGTCATCCACACCGTTTGTAGTAAGACAATACATCTAGAAACTTAGAAATCAGGGCTCATCTCTTTTCTGGTTTTTATGTACATTTTATGAACTTTCTCAGACTATAAATTGGAGAAAATCCCAAAAAATGAATACATATATTATTCTGATAGTAGTTTCAATTAAAAGAAAAAAAAAAGAGTGCATAGTGTAGTCAATCAGGAAATATTATGCTAATTACTGTAAAGATAACAGCTGTTCATACTTGTTAGATTATTAACACCTTCTGCACTCCAGCAGGGAAGCATCCAATGCAATGCTAATCTTCCATGTGCAAACAACTGCTGCTCCTTCACAGGGAAGTGAGTAATACATTTTTCTCTCTGACAGAACAATAGGCGAGCAACAGCAGGCAGAACAGAAGTTTTATGACTTTCAAGATTTTGTTAATGTCATTGGTGCTGCAAACTGTTCAATACATGTGCTACCAGTAGAAAATAAATGTAGTTCCTATAAAACAAAAATTATATCCAGCCTTTTATACATAAATAAATTACTGGGTTATGCCAGATGTGAATACTTTTTCTTTCTTTTTAGATTTTTCTCTTTTTTTTTCTTTCCCTTATCCAATTAAAAATAGTGAACACCCAACATTAGTTCTGAACTGATTTTGTGGAAAGGTCAATTTCTGACTTTATAAATAAAATCTATAGTCAAATTGCTATGGTGCTCACTCCTTCTCATTTTCTGGATTATCAAAGTAACTTTCAGATTATTGCCACTTTAAATGTTCTGCTTATGTTGCAGAGCAGTGTTAAAAATAAGTTATTTCATTTCCTAGCATGGAAAACTGGCTGTTTTCTGGGAAAAGGTGGAACAACATTTTATGTAGAAAAAAATATGACCTGAATAGTAAAATAATCTGCTTTAAATCTCTGGAATGTAGGCTTTGAAAATGAAGTAGTAAATCCAAGAAAAAAATCCAAGTAAGTTGCAGGATTAGCAAGTTCAAGGACTCTTTGAGCTGTTAGGCCTAAAGAGAGTTTAATTAATGTTAACTGAGAAACATGAAAGTTATAAAACTATGACAAGAAAGTGGGAAAAAAACCCCAAATCCCAAATATCTAACCCTGAAGGAAATGAGATAAGTGCATGATAAAGCAATTCCTTAGTGCTATGTTATGGTTGTTCTGTGAATGATTCACTTGGCAAGGTGCTTTGTGCTTGCTTTGGCAAAGCTGTACTCAGGTGCCTGTCTCACTGCTTACAAGACAGGTTAAAAGGTTGTCACCCTCAGCATTCTCCAGTCCTCTTCACCCCTCCTATTAGACAGAATGTACAATGACAAGATGCCTAAACTATCCTGGATCATTTTGCCTGTGGTGGGACACCCCAAGAGTAGCTGTAATAGTAGAAATAAGGAGCAGTATCTCTTGACAAAATTATGACTTCATAAGTTCTGAACAATTTTTTTTTTTAGTTATTGGCATTGCTCACAAACTTTGCAGTTTCTCTGGTACTTCTGGTCAGCCTACAGCTAAGGAACATCCTTAACAGGGTGAGTCACTCTGGGTGAATCAGCTCTGCATCACTGAAACACTGAAGTGCGTTTTACCTCACTTCAGGTGAGTACTGAGATCAACAAATGGCCAAGACCCAAATTACCACCTCTACCCAGAAACCACGTACAGAAGGCCACTATGACCTGTGCTTAATTTTTTCCTCCTTGGTTAGTCCTCAAGCTTTATTATTTCAGAGAAACAGGCTATTGGCTTGTGTGGATGATGAGCTGTCCCTCAAGAAAGAGGCCATCTTACCTCAGTGTTGAAGGGAGACCAAGAAATATAAAGGGATTTCTTATTTCCTGAGATCTTGTTTTCTAAGAACTAGGGGAAAACAAACAAAACCCACAAAATAAATAAATAAATAAATAAATAAATAAAAAGGCTTTGCACTCCCTGTGGTGCAGTATAGGTATCAAACATAGACAAGACTGTAGCAGGCAGGAGACGACTGGAGCTGGCAGATATTTAAGGGTGCTTTCCATAGTGTGCAAGAGCTCTCGATCCTCAGGTGTAAGAAATCAGGTAAGGAAGGCAAGAGGCTGGCATAGCCTAGTTGAGACCTGCCAATCAAACTAAAAGGCAAGAAAGAAATGCACAGACAGTGGAAGCAGAGACAGGTATCCTGGGAAAAGCATAGAGATGCTGCCTGGTTGGGTAGGGATGGGATTAGGAAGGCCAAAGCACAGATGGAGCTGAACTCTGCAAGGGTTGCAAAGAAAACCAAGAAGGGCTTCTATGCGTATGTCAGCAAAAAAAGGGATATCAAAGAAAGTGTTCCCCCCACGATCAGCAAGCCTGGCAAACTGGTAACAAGGGATGAGGAGAAGGCTGAGGTTAAAACAACTGTTTTACCTTAATCTTCACTGGCAGTCTACACCTCTTGAGTGGGTGGACTACAAGGCAGGGACTGCAGGGGGTAAAATCCTTCCAGTTGTAAGAGAAGGCTATTTTCTTGACCACCTGAAGAGTCTGAATATATGTAAGACTATGGGACCTGATGAGATGCATCCCAGATTCCTGAGGGAATTGGCTGATGTAGTTGCCAAGCCACGCTCCATATTTGAAGTCATGGCACTTTGGTGAAGTTACTGGTGACTGGAAGAAAGGAAACATTGCGTCCTTTTTAAGAAATGGTAAAAAGAACCTCGTGCCTATTGACTTGTCACCCTCACCTCTGTGCCTAGGCAGATAATGGAACAGATCCTCCTAGAAGCTATGCACATGGAAGACAGGGAAGTGATTTGAGACAGCCAGCATGGCTTCCCAAAGGGCAAGTCTTGTCTGACCAATCCAGTATCTTTCTAAGATGGTGTCATGGTTTAAGCTCAGCCACGCAGCTCGTTCACTCACTCCCCCGCTTTCCTCCCTCCGCTCCTGGAGAGATGAGGAGGAGAATTGAAAGAATGTAACTCCCATGGGTTGAGATAAGAACAGTAACTAAGGTATAACACAAATCACTGCTGCTACCACCAATAATAATAATGATAAGGGAAATAACAAGGGAAGAGAATACAACTGCTCACCACTTGTTGATACCCAGCATGACCAAAGCAGGGATTTAGCCCTTCTGGGGAACTCTCAGTTACATCCTGGGCATGACGTGCTGTGGTATGGAATACTTCTTTGGCTAATTTGGGTCAGGTGCCCTGTCTCTGCTTCCTCCTGGCTTCCCCTCCTCCCTGGCAGAGCATAAGACTCGCAAAGTCCTTGGTCAGACTAAACATTACTGAGCAGCAACTAAAAACATCAGTGTTATCAGCGCTGTTCCCAGGCTGAAAGTCAAAACCATAGCACTGCACCAGCTACTAAAAAAGAGAAAAATGACTGTTACTGATGAACCCAGCACAGATGGAGTGACTATACCAGTGGACAAGGAAAAAAGGAGGAGCCACAGTTGTCATCTACCTGGAGTTCTATAAGGCCTTTGACACTGTCCCCCACAGCATCCTTCTCTCTAAACTGTAGAGATATGGATTTCATAGATGGACTGTTCACTGGATGAGGAATTGGTTGGATACTTGTATCTAGAGTGTAGTGGTCAATGGCTCAATATCCAGATGAAGATCAGTGACTTCAGGGGTCCATATTGGGACCAGTGTTGTTTAATTTATTCACCAGTGACATAGACAGTAGAATATAGTGCAACCTAAGCATGTTTGCAGATGAAACCAAGCTGAATGATTTGGTTGACACATCTGAGGGACAAGATGCCATATAGAAGCACCTGGACAAGCTTTAGCAGTGTGCCTATGTGAACCTTAACAAGGTTCAACAAGGCCAAGTGCAAGATCCTGCACCTAGGCTGGAGTAATCCCTGATCTCAATAGAGGCTATGGGGTGCAGGGATTAGAGAAGCCCTGTGAAGGACTTGGGGGTACTGGTAGATGAAAAGCTGAACTTGAGCTGACAGTGTGCACTTGCAGACAAGAATGCCAATCATATCTTGGGCTGCATCAAAAGAAGTGTGACCAGCTGGCTGAAGGAGGCTATTCTGCCCCTCTGCTCTGCTCTTGTGAGACCCCATGTTCTGCCTGGAGAAGAGAATGCTTGTTGCAGGCTTTCAGTTCTTAAAAGGGGTCTATAGGAAAGATGGGGACAAACTTTTTAGGAGGGGCTATTGTGACAGAAGAAGGGGAAATGGTTTTAAACTGAAAGAAGGTAGATTTAAGCTAGATATAAGTACGTAATTTTTTACAGTGAGGATGATGAAACACTAGAAGAGGTTCCCAGAGAGATGATTTATGATCCATCCCTGGAAAAATTCAAAGCCAGGTTGGATGTGGCTCTAAGCAACATGTTCTAATTGAAGATGTCCCTACTCACTGTAGGGAGTGTGGTACTAGATGACTTTTAAAGCTTCCTTGCAGCTGAAACTGTTCTATAATTCTATGCTTCTATGCTTCTATTCTCTGATCCTATGATTCTGAGCTGACTTTACCAAGCCAGTCTGAGTTTCTAGGACATCCAGAGATTCCTTCTACTGAATCTTACATGTTTCCAGTGTAGACACCTGATCTAGCACCCTCTGACTTTTTGACAGGCTTTACAGCAAATGTCATTTCGGCAAATGGAAATGATTAATTTAGGATTAGGTGAAGTGTACCACAGAAATAGTTCTACAGTCAATAAAGGGATAATAGAGTAATTCACTGAGATGCAATATCTGTATTGAGTCAGAGTAATACCATCTTTGGTATTTAACTTACAATAAGCTTTGATCTAATGTAGCTGAATCTTAAAGTACAGTAGGTGCCTCAGCTTGTAATTCTATTTTGGCAACACCCTCTGCAGTAAGAACATTTTTAAAGCAGAAAAAACTTTCACAGAAGTGTTTTATTTTTTAAAGTATTATCTTAAAATTCCCAGTCCACTCCTTTTCTTTTTTTATTTTTATTTTTTTATTTATTTGAAGTGAAACAAGTAATCCTACCTCCTCTGGTTTTAATAAAGGACAGTGCTGTGTTAGTAACCTTTGAGAGGTTTGGTTTGTTATAGGCATCTGAAGCTCTGTTAGAAAGAGTTTGAAAGTAATCTACTCTTAAAAGTTTGCTTGGATATTAAAAATCTCTGAAATTTAAGTGACTCCCTTGCTTCTGTGCCAAGGATCATGTGGTGCTTGATTTTTGAGTCTAATTCTTTCCTGGCAATTATTGTTTTAACTGGAGTGTAAAATTAGGCATCTGCGAAATTTGTATCTATTGATTACAGTAGTGAAGAGGAAAAAGGACAGATAGCTCTTGAAGAAACCTTCATAGGTAAATATGATATAAACATGTGACATTTTTGCAAAATAATAGCACAGAAGCCCCAAATAGTGTAATGCTATTCATATTTCATGCTTAGGATGAGGTTCATAGAAGATTTTTAAATAGAATATATTTCTGATATGCACTAGGAATGTCCTTAACCTGTACTAAAGCTAGAAGCATATGAGATATATCTTTTCTTCAAAGAAAAATCCTATGGTTATGCTCCCAGCATAACTCAATTCAAGTAAATAAGTTGAAGATTTCCCTCATCATTTAATCTCTGGGTTATTTTGGCCTTTTTTTTTTCCCCATGCTATTTTTACTTTTAGTGGGGGAAAATTGGAACATTTCACACACACACACAAAAAAAATCACTTGTGAAAGACTTTAAGGAAAAATTATTACCTAATAACTTTCAATAACTATTCTAACCACGACATGTAACAGAAAGCACATATCTACATAACTGCTTCCACAATCACCCCAAAACAAAGGAAACATCCCATCCTTCCATCCCTTTTGGTAACCTTGATTCTTATGAAAATTTTCTTACTATATATACTGTCTTTTGCATGTTTGATGGTGGTTTTGCAAATAGATTGCTCTGAAACAGAAAACCTTGACAAGAAAGCTTGGGAAATAGATTGGGAAAGTCTACATGAATCAACATGTTGTCTCTTTCTTTGTACCAGCAGGAACTCAAGAAAAGCTTCCCAGGCTAGTGAATGTTGTAATGTCTTGTGGTTGTAACTCTATGTTTTCTCTTACTTTGGATCAGCTTGGGTTTTCAGTTCATGCATGTGCTGGTTTTATTTGGGATGCAGTTAGTTTTCTCTGTAGTAGCTGTTCTGAGGCTATGTTCTGGATTTTGCTGGAAACAGTGCTGATGACATAGGGATGTTTTTGTTACTGCTGAGCAGTGCTTACACTCTGCTCCTCACCCCACCCCACCAGTGAGGGCTGGAGGTGCAGGAGGAGCTGGGAGGGGGCACAGACAGGACAGCTGACCCCAGCTGAACCAAGGGATATTCTATACCATATGGTGTCATGCTCAGCACATAATCATGGGGGAGAAGAGAGAAGGGGGATATTTGCTGTGACAGCACTTGTCTTCCCAAGTAACTATTACAAGTGATGTAGCCCCGATTTCCTGGAGATGGCTGGACACTTGTCTGCCCATGGGAAGTAAATGAATTCCTTGTTTTGCTTTGCTTGCATGCACAGCTATTGCTTTACCTGTTAAGTCTCTTTATTTCAATCCGTTGAGTTTTCTCACTTTTACTCTTCCAGTTCTTTTCCCCATGCCATCTAGGGGGAGTGAGCAAGCATGCCAGACAGTTTTAAACCATGACAATGCATATGAAACCTACTTTTCTGATGTATATGCTAGCATTCTGTTATTCCATGAGAAATTGGCTGAATATCTCGGGAAGCCTGAGATGGTTTCCAATAGTTATATATAATTAGATGCATCTCAAGTGATGGTAGTTTTTCACATCAGTGGAAAATAGGAAAAATATTGACTTTTAGTACTTATTTAGTCATCAGCTCTGCTAAATTGTGGGGTTTAGTATATTCTCTGGCATTCTATTTATTGTGCATTGTTCTTTTTTTCTGTATTTTATTCTGCTGCACAAGGACATTGCAGAATTTCCTGAAGGAGGCTGCCACAAACTATCTTGAAAATGCCAGTCACAAAACTAGTTTAAGTCTTCTGTTTGTGATTCCATAGGTTTTGGATCAGCCCTGGAGAAACTGGTCATCTACTTGGAGGATATGATTGCTTCCGCAGCACAGCTGATGCTTTACTTGCATTTCTAATTCACAGAAGGTGCTCGATTAACCAGTGCAAGTGATTCATAATGTAAAGATGAGAAAAACCATAGTCCTCCATGGGAGTTTTAATTGTCATGGTCGTAGCTTTGGCTGCTGTATTTTAAACATACAGAAGAAACTGCAACTGTCATGGTCCTGGGGTGTGTGGATGTGGGGGTACCATGTGAAATAATTATTAAAGTTTTGTGCTCAACCTCCTGCTTCACAGTTCTCCAGTCAGGCCAAAGCTAAGTTTTCTATCCTTCCATGACAAGGACAAGTGAGGATACAGACAATCAGCAGTTCTGGATGTGGTATGACCTCTAACTCCACAATTTAGCAATATCCCCTTTGCTGTCTTGTAGATCAGGAATCAGAAAGCCTCTTGTCTTCCCTGGAGCCAACTGTAGACAGCAGAGACATTGATTAACAGGTTGCATACATACATATGTATATCATAGCACCTTGCAGGATAATTTATAGAAGCAGAAAGACTGTAAGGAATTTTTTTCATACTTTCCCAAGGTTCACATACAGTCTTGATCCTGGGAGTGCTGACCCTCTCTGCAGACATGTTAGGGAGCTGCAGCAGTTCATTTTGATATGCAGAGAAGATCTGGAAACCAGACTGTGTAGGTCCATAAAAGGTAGATTAGCTGAATCTCCTTTCCCATGCAGAACAGTCAGTTCCATCTTCCCTGGCTGACTCATGCAGGGACTGGTCCCTTACAACCTTCACATCTCTCCTGGGGAGAGCCCTGAGAAAATGTTCTGATGACAGTTAAGATCCAAACAGGACTCTTGGATGAGGCTATTTCTTTTCTGGTCCATCAGATAATGCTCCTGTAGCTAAGAACATAAAGGAGCAATTGTCACCTGTATCTAGGTTACAATTTAATGGTCTGGATGGGTGGACAATTATGAGTAAAAAGCTGTTTGGATTATCAGTGGTTAATGGGTCATGCTCTGCATGGATGCTTGTGATGAGTACTGCAGAGGTCTGACCTGGGACCTGTCTGAACATCTTTATAAATGACTCAGCAGCACGCATTCTAGTCAGCTTTGCAAATAATGCCAAGCTGGGAGAATAGTTGATTTGCTTAAGGATATGGCTGCTATCCTGAGGGACACACACAGGTTGGAGGAATGTGCCAACAGAAATGTCATGGAATTCAGTAAGGACAAATGCAAAGACCCCATCTAGATACTACGTCCAGTTTTGCCCTCCCCCTCCCCCCCCCCCCACCCCCTTCCAAAATAGGAAAAACATGGACAAATTAAAGAAAGTTTAATGGAGGGCCCCAAAGATGATGGGGCTGGAGTTCTTGCCGTATACAGACATCTGGTCTTGTCCAGCCTGGAGAAGGGATGCTTCTGGGGACACCTAACAGCTGCTTAGGTATCTATGAGTGGTCGTCAAGGAGATGGAGGTTGGCTCCTTGCAGTGAGACATGGCAGCAGGGCAACAATGGGCAAAAGTGGAAACAAAAGAGAAGAAAATTTTTCCTGAGAGTACAGTCAGGCGGTGTAGCAAGTTGCACAGAGAGGCTGAGCAGTCTCAGTCCTTGGAATTTTTCAAGGCCCATTTACGCAAAATCCTGAGCAACCTGGTCTGATCTCATAGCTGACTGTGCTTCAAACAGGAATTTAAGTAGCTGACAACCCCAGATTCCTTCCAACCTGACTTCCTATCAGTCCTATGATTGTGTTTCTGTAGCTTCTTTCTAGACTTTTTTAACCAAGATTTCCTAGGTTGCAGCCTTTCCAGATCTTTTAGAAGGGAAGCAGTTTAGATTCAGGTTGTTAATCTCTATCGTTCATTTGTCTGTTAGGATGGATGTAAAGCATAGGTCCCTACATCTGGGATACTTGTATAGACTCCCATTGTAACTGACAGAGAGAAAGAGACATTTTTGGGATAACATTAATCTCATCTGAAGGCAGATGTCTGAAATAGGTTGTCTGGATCACGCATAAGAATGTTTTTCTCCACTAGCTATATTGAAAGTTTAGATGAATAGCTCAGTTGTAGCTGCCTATAATATAGCTGCCCACAGAGCTAAATGAGATCATCTGTATCTGAAATGCCTGCAGCTATCCGCCACCCTTTCTATCTGCTCTGTATGCTGAGATCTCTATGACAGACTAAAACTGACTAGTTCCTGAGAAGCTTTGCCTTTGCAGGTGGTGGCACATGAAGACCTGTGGGAATAATTCAAGGCTAACAACAATCTGTGGGCAAAAATGTCTTTGTCCATTGTATGGAAGCACATAAATGGCTGATGGACTTTCAGAAACAATTGAATCTTGATAACACAAATGACAATTCTCTCATAGCTGTCACGATAGAATGAATCAGGTGGAAATAGCCTTCCCTTTTACCTGTTTTATATCCAGTAAGTACAGCTAATTTTTGAAGGCTTAATCATAGAGTCATAGAATGGTTTGCATTGGAAAGGACCTTGAGACAACCTAGTTCCACCCTCCTCTGCATAGGCAGTGACATCTCATCCTAGACCATGTTGCCCAAGGCTCTGTGCAGGCTGGCTTTGAACACTGCCAGGGGTGAACTATTTACCACTTCTTTGGGCAACCCATTTCACTGCCTCATCACTCTCACAGTAAAGAACTTCTTACGTATATCTAACCTGAAATTTCCCTCCTAGGGTTGGGGAAATGATTAAAAAAAAAAAAACCCTAGCAAACTGGCATTGCAGTTATGTACCTTAATCCTACTAATTGAATGTTAATCCCAAATCATTCCTGTTTGCAGAAGGATCAGGAGCTCTTAGAGGATCCTGCTTCACACTCCTATTTATTAAGTTTGTATACAGTTCTGAGTGCTTCCGGTATATTAAAGAATCATATCCCGGCAGCCTGACTGTAATTGCAAAGTTTCAGGAGGGAAAGAGGAACACATTTTTAAAATTGCGGCCTGAGTGATCTACATCTCTTATACGAGGTACACACACAAGGCTGCAGGACGACTAGATCTTGGGATATTAAACACCCTATCTATAAGAGACAGTTCCAGTGATTAGCTGTGCAGAGAACTCTCATATCTCAAATCAGCAGCACATTAATATGGTCAGTTTTACACAGTCATATTGTAGAGGAAGCCTCATCTTTGCAATGATAGGACTGTGTTAGTTTACTGCCTAAGTACAATAATAGTTTAGAATCATAGAATCATAGAGTAGTTAGGGTTGGAAAGGACCTCAAGATCATCTAGTTCCAACCCACCTGCCATGGGCAGGGACACCTCACACTTAACCATGTCACCCAAGGCTCTGTCCAGTCTGGCCTTGAACACTGCCAGGGATAGAGCATTCACAGCTTCCCTGGGCAACCCATTCCAGTACCTCACCACCCTTACAGTAAAGAACTTCTTCCTTATATCCAGTCTAAACTTCCCCTGTTTAAGTTTGAACCCATTACCCCTTGTCCTATCACTGCAGTCCCTAATGAATAGTCCCTCCCCAGCATCCTTATAGGCCCCATTCAGATACTGGAAGGCTGCTATGAGGTCTCCATGCAGCCTTCTCTTCTCCAGGCTGAACAGCCCCAACTTTCTCAGCCTCTCTTCATATGAAAGGTGCTCCAGTCCCTTGATCATCTTTGTGGACTTGTTCCAACAGTTCCATGTCCTTTTTATGTTGAGGACACCAGAACTGCACACAATAGACCAAGTGGGGTCTAAAGAGAGTAGAGGGGCAGGATCACCTCCTTTGACCTGCTGGTCACGCTTCTTTTGATGTAGCCCAGGAGAGAAAAAATGAAAAGAAAAAACTTTTTGATTTTGCTAAAAAACTTACAACTTCCATTTCTAGTTAGAAGCTTTTCATAACTAGAATCAAACCTGTAAGAGCAAAAAATTTAATACTTTCAGTAATGTTCCCATTAAGTCAATGGTAAAACCACAATTTTGGTCTTTATGTTCCTTTCAGCAAGTAATTTATGACTCATGAATTTACTTGTTATTACCTGACAATATTTTTCTGTCATTTCCTCCCCTTTTCCTACTGCGTGATTTTCTGTGAATGGTTTATGGCAGATAATGAAGTCACAGCGTTTGCAATCAGACTCATTCTGGCCAAAGCTGCATGGAATTTTTCTTCTTTCTGATTGCATGAACATGTGACAGCATGATGTGTACCTGAGAGAAAAGACCATTGAAAATGTCACTAGGTAAGCAAAGAGTATGGAAGAGGTAGAAGTTTAGACATGATTAGGAGGATGTGGAAGAATTTTTGCAATTTAAAACTTTTTCTTTTCTTGGTCTAAGCTGTGTCAAGGAAAGGAAATAGCCTAGTATCAAGGTTGCTGGCTCAATATTGGTAAGATTTAAGGGTAAATTTTCATCACATTCAGTCAAACAATTGTATGTGAATGTAACAAAAATAGAAGGGATAATTCTGTTTCTAATTGTGTTGATTATTAAGATATTTTTTTGTCACTGATTTCAATGAAATCAGGGTTTTACATGAGGTCTTCTTTAAAACTTAAAAATGTAATGAAGGGGATCACACATGCAGCACACATAGGAGGTAAAAATGTCCTATGGTTTTGAATTCCTGTTGTGGGAGGCTTGTGCATGTGTAAGTAAGCATGCTGAGTCTTGAAAAAGTAAATTGTTTCTGCACACAGTTTTGTGTAGGTAGAAATGGATTCTGAAAGACTATTTGAAACTATGTTTTATGAAGTTAAGAGTGTGGAGCACTGAACAGAGCTGGTTTTGACACTTGTAATGAAAGAGAGAAACTTTTGTGAATTTGTGGAACAAAATTAAGAGAATGATCTCAGCAGCTGAAATGTAATTAAACCGAAAGAGCAAAAAATGTAATATGCAGTTACTGTGTCAAGTTCCCAAAGCTTCATACATCTGGGATGTGTGCGCAGTTCCCTAAACTGCAAACATCAAAAGAAATAATTGGCCTTGTGATTACACTGGCAAGCATATGAGAAAGACACTTCCACTTCAGTTTTAATCGAAGGATACTGAAAAGCTCTTTCAGAAATTACTTCATTCTGCTTAAACAAGATGGCATGGATTTGGTGGCTTTAAAATATCTGAAAAGGAAAGAAACAGAAAAGTTCAATTTTGGGGAAATTGCTGTTAGCAGAAAGTTTAGTCTTGCTGGAATAAAGTTTCTCCTTCCTTCTTGATAATGTCTTCCCAGTCAGCTTTCAAAGATATATTAAGGAAAACACCTGAGATCAAAACAAGCAAAAAGGCGTGTTTTTTCTTTTTTTTTTCATAATTGATGATACTTTACAAAGTGCTGAGGAACTCCTTGCCTTAGAGCAGTGGGTTCTAATATTTAGATGAATTCAATGATCAATCAGACAAACCCTGTGTAGAAGAGTCCATTATGATTAGCTCTGCTTCAGGATGTTACTGAGGCACAAATAACTGCGGTTGGTGAGAACATTCTGGGAAAATATCTCTTCTATTCTTCTTCTTCTTCTTCTTATTATTATTATTATTATTATTATTAATAATAATAATAATAATAATAATAGTAATTAATAATATTTTCTTATACTTTTTGCTACATACTTGATCCTGGGCTAGATGGAACTTCAGTCTTGACTCCACACAGCAATTCCCATGGTACCATTGTATGTTCTCTGTTTTAGATTTTGGTGTACCCTAGGGACATTCATGATATAGCTGAAGTAGGATCTCTTTCACGAGTTTCTCAGTAGATTTGTCCAAGTCTGATAGGAATTCCTACAGAAAAAAATTGTTTGGGGTGTTGAGTGGCATGGTTTTACTCAGCAGATAATGAGTCAAAATCATGGTCATAAGCTGTTTGTTTGGTACACAGAGATAGAAAGGTCTTTACTTTCTACTGACCTATGTAAAAGCTATTGTTTACAAATACCTAGTAATTTCCAGCTCTGCGTAAATAGAGAAGAGCTGTAGATGTTCGTGCATAACAAGCTGACACTGGGGGAGGCTGACAGATAGAATGGGAGTTTCAGCAATTTGTCCTTCTGTTGCAACAGTCACTCCTGAATAAAAAAATAATTATCTCTGCTTACACCAAGCTTCGGCCTGCTGGAAAACAAACAATAAAGTAGTTGTACTGTACAAAAATTTGCCTTTAATTTACATCTGAGAACAGGTTAAACCAAGAATTTTCTTCAGCAAAAGACCTGCAGTCTTCAGTTTTCACTCCTTCTCTTTCTAGAAGTCTCCACTGTACTTTTCCTACATCCTTCAAAGGCTTTGTCTGATCTCTAGTTCTGCCAACAGCATATACCTTTGTAGATACCAGCCATGTCATCATAAAATACTAGTCTGTACCTTACAACACAGAAATAAACATATTAGATTCATCATGGGCAGGTGTAAGCATCAAGGATCATAAAAATTCTTGTTCTTTGACACTACAGGGGTCACTATCTCCCATACAGATGCTTTAACGTGGTAAGATGAATCCTGTTTTGTGAATCTAGTTCCCTCCTCAGAAAATATTTCTGCCTTGCTTTCCACCTGTGATCCAGTAAGCACAGCTGCGTGACTGCTTTGGTAAAGCTAGGCAGCTTTATGAAGCAGCCAAATGCAGTGATCCAAAAGCTTTGTCTTTTAACCATTTCACAGCACAGCCATGGCAGTACAGCAACAACCACAACCTCATATCATAGAATCATAGAATCATAGAATCATAGAATAGTTAGGATTGCAAAGGACCTTAAGATCATCAAGTTCCAACCCCCTTGCCATGGGCAGGGAACACCTCACCCTAAACCATGTCACCCAAGGGTCTGTCCAATCTGGCCTTGAACAGCTCCAGGGATGGAGAATTCAAAACTTCCCTGGGCAACCCATTCCAGTGCCTCACCACCCTAACAGTAAAGAATTTCTTATATCCAATCTAAACTTCCCGTGTTTAAGTTTTAACCTGTTACCCCTTGTCCTATCACTACAATCCTGAATGAAGAATCCCTCACCAGCATCCTCACAGGCCCCTTTCAGATACTGGAAGGCTGCTATGAGGTCTCCATGCAGCCTTCTCTTCTCCAGCCTGAACAGCCCCAACTTTCTCAGCCTCTCTTCATACAGGAGGTGCTCCAGCCCCCTGATCATCCTGGTAGCCTCCTCTGGACTTGTTCTAACAGTTCCATGTCCTTTTTATGTTGAGAACACCAGAACTGCACACAATACTCCGAGTGAGGTCTCATGAGAGCAGAGTAGAGGGGCAGGATCACCTCCTTCGACCTGCTGGTCACGCTCCTTTTGATGCAGCCCAGGATACGGTTGGCTTTCTGTAATGCAAGCGCACACTGAAGCTGGCTCATGTTCATTTTCTCATCAAGAAATACCCCCAGGTCCTTCTCTTTAGGACTGCTCTGAATCTCTTCTCTGCCCAGCCTGTAGCTGTGCCTGGGATTGCTCCCACCCAGGTGTAGGACCTTGCACTTGTCATGGTTAAACTTCATGAGGTTGGCATCAGCCCACCTCACAAGTGTGTCAAGGTCCCTCTGGATGGCATTCCTTCCCTCTAGCGTATCAACAGAACCACACAGCTTGGTGTCATCGGCAAACTTGCTGAGGGCACACTCAATCCCATTGTCCATGTCACTGACAAAGACGTTGAACAAGACTGGCCCCAACACCAATCCCCGAGGGACACTCGTTCCTGGCCTCCAGCCAGACATTGATGACAACTCTTTGTGTGCAGCCGTCCAGCCAGTTCTTTATCCATTGAATGATGAGCATTATTGATGAGCATTACACCCATGTTGGCAGTGGTAATTCCAAATTAATTTTTTTTTCCTACCAAAACCTGAAGCCATAACTGGGCAAATTTGTTCAGGTATTGAAGTCAATGGCAGCCGTATCTTTCTTCATGAACTAAAACGATACTTTTTAATTAACATTTGTATTTGATCTTTTTTAATGCTTTTCCCCTAGTGATTATGATCCTTTTTTATAACAAAATTTGTATTTTCAGATAATCAGGCTATGCTGTTATCATGTGATTGCAGTACTGTATATGCGCAGAAAAATATAGTGATTATTAGGGTGACTAGACAGATTAATATGGATAGAAACCCACTAATTTGTTAATTTAAATAAACCCTCCTGTAGCCTCCTGATTAATTTAGTCTGTAATGCCCTATACTTCCTGGAGTCAGAAATAAAGGATCAGTGGGCACTAGGGGTTCAAGTGAATTCCTACCTTTGTTTTTAGTATTTCACAAAATCCATCCACTGGAATGCCTATCGAATATAATCCTCTATTCAGCACAAGCAGTACTCCAGCAGTGCCAGTCTGCCCTCTCCTACCTTATGCCCACCAGACCAGAGCTCACTGTGCAGAACATCTATAAGCTGTTGGACATTTCCAAATCCAGCTGTACAGATTTACAGGTACCCATTCTGATAGATAAGAAGAAATGAAATTTCCTCTAGATAAACACCTATTGCATGGAAGCTGAGAAGAAGAGACTTAATTAGTGCTGTGAGCTTAAGGGGCTCATTGTTCTACCTGGAACAAAGACTCTTTGAACATAATCCCCCTAGCAACCATGGCACTCTCAACTCCACAGTGCCCTCTGAAAGGTCCCAGGGTCCAGTCTTGTTTTTTCCTGATCCTTTTTATCCCTAGTCTTGCCAGCAGCATGGCAAAGGGCAGGTTCAACATCCTTTTCAAAATAGACCATTGCTACTCTAAAATTAACTACTGAAGCTGCCTCTGACAAGTGAAGGTAAGCAGTTGAAAGACAGGGGAGCAAGACGAGATGGAGTTGCAGCTTTGATCTTCTTTATGCACTCACATCAATTGCATGTGGACTGGGAGCACCAC
This sequence comes from Melopsittacus undulatus, assembly GCF_012275295.1. Lineage (NCBI taxonomy): Eukaryota > Metazoa > Chordata > Aves > Psittaciformes > Psittaculidae > Melopsittacus > Melopsittacus undulatus. The sequence continues at coordinate 67,138,872 of NC_047528.1, read as the reverse complement.
AATAAATGCACTGACATATCCTGCTTGCCTACTTCAGCACGCCAGGATACTTTGTAGAGTCTTTTTCTGAGAGCATGTCTGCAAAAGCAGTGCCCTGAAAGTATGAATCAGAGCAATACACTAGGAGAGAAACAACTACACTGACATTTCTTTATCTGTGAGAAGGCACATGCTGCTGAGACACCCTCATTAATGTGTACAGCCACAGGAAAACACACGTTCCTTTACAGGGTCAAAGAAAGTAGGTGATGCTGTTGTGTGTTTAATCCTCTACAGTGCTTCCCACCAGCCTATAAAGATTGTGCTCCTTTGTTCTATCCCATTAAAAACTCAGTATTTACTCCACCATACTATGTACTGCTTATCAATTCCATTTACTGTGGGAAGATAGCTCTATCATATCTTTACATAATAGATGTCTTTCCAGAGGCAGAGTGAGTAATAATTTGTGTGTTCGTGCTTTCAAAACTCCTCACCTAGTTCTTATTCATCTGGTTTCCTCTGTGTCTTCCCAAGCAGCTGCAATGTTCTCCACCTCACTTCCTTTGTTACCCTTCCTTACAGCTTCTGTGCTCTCCTTTGCTGCTTCTCTCCTAAGTTCCCTGACTCCTCCCAAGTCTGCTGCACCTTTCAGCTCTTGATGTGACCTTTGGTTGTCTTGCAATAAGTGCTGTTATGGTTGCCTGCTTCACCTGGAGGGATTCTCTCTAAAGACTGATTGTATGCCTCAGGAAATGGTATAATTCAGTAGAGCAGGCAGTAATCTTTCTGGGCATTAATTTAAATTATCTGAATGCTTTTTTTTTCTTTTTCTCTTCATCTTTTCTCTTTCTCTTCATGGACATTAAATTTAAAAATTAATTATTTGGACAGCCCCACTGAAGATGATATTTTTTACTCTGTCTCCATTATCACCTGACACAAGCATCATTTAGTCACGATGCTAATCTTGGCCATGGTACCATGCACAGCTGGAACAAAAAAAAACCCCATCTTAATTCTAAATCTCTTCAAATTGTAAGAAAAAGTTGGAAGAAAATAATCAGAAGCCCAAAAAATAGAGACCACTGGGTTCTTTAACTTGTATACAAAGAACTTATTTTTCAGGTAACACATGATAAAGTATATTTTCCCCTGACAAGATACCATAGAAATGACTTCAAGTATTCAACTCAAACATACAAAAGATTGATAATGTGCATCATAGAAAATGAGAAGATGAAGGTAGAACACAGTTCACAATTCTTGAAGAGCAGTAAAAGAAGCCAAAAAGGAGAGCAAATAGCATTTACCTGCAGGATACATATTAGAGCTCCCTGCTATCCATATGCTTGGAAAAAAACTGTAATCATAGAATCATAGAATAGTTAGGGTTGGAAAGGACCTTAAGATCACCCAGTTCCAACCCCCCTGCCATGGGCAGGGACATCTCACACTAAACCATGCCACCCCAGCCTCTCTCCAACCTGGCCTTGAATACTGCCAGGGATATTGCAGATATAACTATAAGCTGCAACTGTTCTGTAAGCTGATAAAACTAAAGAAAAAACTTCAAAAAGAGCAGACCGTTTGTCCAGTTTAAATACTCCAAAGTCTGAAATCTGTAATCCTTTGTGTAGCTGAAACTGAATTATTTATCCAGTAGTCACTCATCCACTCTTCAGCCCAGCTGTAGCACTATGAAATTGACTGTATTGCCTTTCTTGATATTTTTAGGAGGGGTTGGTGGTTGTTATGTTTTTTTTTTCCAATTTTTTAGGATCATTATTGGTCTCCCCAAATACTGTAGATCATTTTTGACTTTCAGATTTTGGTTCAATACTTCCTTCAGGCAAAGGAAATGTTTATTATGTCTTTAGATAGAATGCAATCAGTCTCTTTATAACCAGATTATCCCAGAGAAAGTTGACTGATTTCAAGATAATTAATTTGCATTAGCAAAGTAATTGAACCCCTTCTACAAAATGCAGCTTGGAACAATAGCATTATTTATACAGTGAAAGTTATTCTTGTTGACTGCTCACCTCAGAATCAGTCCTTGTGTTTCCCATTACTTTTTTTGTGTTATATTTTTCACTGATTATTCTAGGAGGGTTTTGAAATTATACAAATTTGCATTTACAATAAGTATTTAATTGATTTTACCAAAATTATTATATAAATTATAAAGTCATGAATCAATACAACAATCTATATAGCAAAATAATGAAAATTAAAAAGTATAGTCTTTAATTTTGAATATGATTTGGGGTCTGGATCATAGGATTCATGCTGTGTTTTTTTCTATACTCTATATGTCCTCATCACAGTTAAATGTGACATTGCTACCAAGGTGCATTGGTATTTGTACATTAGAAATAAAGCATATAGAGTTTTTGATACAAGTATGTATCTGAATATATTTTTCTTTCTCTACAGCTAGGACATTTAATTTGGTAGTGGGAAACCTTCAGATACCTCCAGTGAAATTCCAAGGCTGAGTGCAATTATCATCCTTTAAAACCTCAAATCATGACCCGAATGTCACAGAAATATTGCAGGGAGTCATATTTAAATGTATATACAATGATTTTAGTGGAGAAATTAAACTAACTTTAATATAAAAATATATTTTTAAAAAACAAATTTTAAACCATTTATGTTACTTCGGAGCTCATTTTCTTGACAATGTTGCAGAATGAAATTTTCTTCCGAGAAATTCTACCTCTATCAGATTTTTTATATTGAATTTAAAATCAGTGATGATTAGCGTTCTAAGCAAAAAATCATGAACTTCAGTGATAAAAAAATTCTACTGTGCTTTCTAATTCATTTTTGTGTCACAGTAACGTTCATTATTTCAGAGTTACTGTTATGGTTTATATCTTCCTTTAAATATGACAGATACTAAACCTTGAACTACTTCTAATTAGGATTTTTTCACTGTCTTACATACTGAGGAAACAGGATTGCTTCCCTTGCAGAGACTGTTTCAAGAAATTCTGAAAAAAAAAAACCTATTTCAAAGAAAGAGCCTGGGCTAAAAGCAGTTTGGGATAGAGATGAAAGAGGAAAAGTCACAATGCAGGCATGCCCATACTCAAGGACATCAACCCACTGTAAATATGCCCTTCTTTCATGGTGGATGTGGCTTAGTCAGTTAATACCAGGGTGGTGAGGCACTGGAATGGATTGCCCAGGGAAGTTGTGAATGCTCCACCACTGACGGTGTTCAAGGCCAGGTTGTACAGAGCTTTGGGTGACATGGTTTAGTGTGAGGCCCATGGCAGGAGGGTTGGAACTTGATGATCTTAATGTCCTTTCCAACCTTAACTATTCTATGATTCTATGATCTACTTAAATTCTTTCTCCATCCAAAGTTAGATTAGACCAGTTCTGAAATACCATCTAGCTGCAGCAACAGGATGTCGATTCTTCATAAGCAATTGTATATTGCGTGTACATTTCACACCCTTGCCTTTTGCTACTCAGAGAATTTCCCTGTATAGTTATGGCTAAAGGGAAGGCACATCAAGGCTGGTTTTTTTTCCATCCTTATAGGGGTTTCCCCAGAGAATCCTTTGCTGTTTGTGCAGGAGCCACCCCCTTATTCACTAGACTAGCACCAGGAAAGTAGCAAGGGCAGAGTCTGATGCAGTGCATTAATTAGTTTTAAAATGAAAATTCACTGTTGACAGAAGCTGTATTTGAAGTGTAGCAGAGGACTGCATTTTCTTGTGATTTCTACATTCCTTCAGAGCTAAAGAAGTTTTTAGTTTGGTTGCTCTACTTGTTGGAGTCCATCAACTTCCTGTGGAGTCTGTCAAGCCCTCCTACCCTCACATATTCCTGAACAAGCAACAAAAAGTTACCGTTTAATCCCCTGGACCTCTGCAGAACTAATTTACGTTGCTTGCTTATTTTTCCCTGCCTTACTCCCCCATTTATAATTACATAAATTAGATGCTTATAAAAATATGTTGTCTCTTTGACATTAATTACTTGGCAGTGAAGAGTGATGAACATTGCAAAATGTTCAGTGTTATACATTCACAAATGGCTAACAGCCTTTATGGGTCATAAGTACAGTGGGAACTCTAGTAACGGCCGCAGAAAAGTTTCCTGTTGGTAGCCAAGAGAAAAAAATAACAAAACACTGAAAAACCCCACTCTTGAGAAAAATAAGTAGTTTGATATACAAAATGTAACACAAAGTTGTCTTTCTAGATGAAAGGTTTATTCTCTGTAGTAATTTCCCTCTATAATACTTAGCCTGCAATGCTTTTCTTTTAAACTGTAATGACAATTACGTTAAAACTGTGGTCAGTTTTCTCCCTAAGCTTTGCGTACTTTTCCTCATATTTCTATTTCTGTATAAAGGAGAAAATCTGCTACTGAATGACGTTGATAGCATTGTTCTTGCAAATCTGCCAGGGTTTTCACAATTGTTTGAGCAAAGACAAAAGACATTAACACTGCTATAACGGGCTTATTATTAAGACTGGAGCTGCACAGCAAGTAGGTACAGTATTAAGAAAGCTGGAAAAAAGGTGCTTCAAACATTAGTGTGACCAAGACTGTTTTGTAATTTCCTGAATATTATTACCATGTGTAGTTTACATAGTTCCTGGTGGGAGGAAGTCTTCTGGAAGTCAGCTTTTGATGCAGCCCAGGATACAGTTTACTTTCAGGGCTTCAAGTGCACACTGGGTGTCGTGTTGAGCTTGATGGGTCATATGGAGTTCCTTTTTTCCTCCTTGCAAAAGATGTGTGTGGGTGACTAAGTTCATGTGTGGGTGAAAATCCCAGTAGAGTGAATCACAGCCCTTATAGAAAGTGAAGCCAGGCTTAAGAGGTACTAGCAGGATATGACAAGGAGGTTCCCCCAAAGGAAAAAAGTCCTAATATGCCATGACTGTCATATTACATATAGGTGGGAAAACTGGCATTCCTGTCTCAAATCCAGCTTGACATATGTACAGGACACACATAACATATATGTGTGTACAAAGCCATTTCAACCACTGGTTCCAATTATGGTCACAGTTTCTTTATCATCATCAATACCATCTGAAGTTCAGTAAGTACTGCTGTCTGGAATACAAAGTCAATAGAAATATTCCCATCTAACAATTTGAGCATATACTAAAAAGTTGTTCAGGATCAAAGCATTTTTAAAGCAAAATATTAGACGTGTTTGAAATTATCCATAAGAATTCTTCTTTGACAGAAGATTAATTTTGTAGAAAAAGGTTACATGTTATTAAGGTATATCTTAAATTATATAATGTAATAAAATTAAATCCACTTTTGGTGACTACTATATTTAGAATTAAGTCACATTGCAATTACTAGATTTCTTTGCAATTGCTTTTACAATGCATTTTACAGCTTACTGCTATATATAGCTACTTCACAGTCTTTATTTGTCTCATTGTAACATTGCCATGTATTAGGGAAGTTCCATTACTCTGATTTTATAGCTTTGGAACCTAAGAAAAGAAAAGCCACAGGCAAATTGGTGGTAAAGCTGGGAAGTGAATCCTGGCTTTTGAGTGTCAGATAGATGACAACAAAACTGTCTTTTTCTCCCTACAGTCATGTGGAGGCATGCACAGGGTATTATCTCTGAATGCATTAAAATGTTCATGGACATTGACCTCCACAGACTTGTGTTTTTATTCTTTCAGCTGGCTATGTGAATAAGTCCTTCCAGGACTAAAGCCCTAATATGCGGTGGACTCCATTTAAGCACCAGTTCACTGTATCACTATTCTTAAGACTTCCACTTTTACACATGTATTTTTCTGTGTATGCACATTGTACTTAATTAATTATATTTCTTCACTTCTCCTTTTGGTTGGCTTATTCTGTGATTGATTCACAGTTTTCAGGAAAATTATGCTTGAACTTAAAAGCATTGTTAGGTTGAATTGTATGGTTTAGCTTTACAGGTCCAGTGCACTGGTGTAATCACTCAAAGTACAAAAGAGTCACTACTTACTATCCCACTGCTCATCATTAATTCCAGAAGACCACTGGTTCTCTGTTGTAGGAAGGAAAAAAAAGTCTTTGAATTAACTTATACACGGTTGAAGCTCTGATTTCACTAATGCACATGTGGTAGCAAGGTTTAACATTAATTATGCATGGAAGGTTTTGCAAGATTAGACCAAAGATCTTTCCTAAGAGCATAAACCTACTTGTTCTTAATGGGTAGAGGTGTATCTAGTCCAATCTTTCTAAAACTTTGGGTACCTCAATTTGTGAGAGACAATTTCAGTTATTTCAAAGGAACTCCATCTTACAGAGATTGTGCAAGGAATGGCTTTTTGAATATATAAATCAGTCAGTTAGTTTTTTCACACTGGACACCTAGAAACCTCTTAAATACTTTAAAAATTTATATATTGTGTTATTTTATTTTTCCATCATTTAAAAAGAAAAGAAATATTATATGCAATCTGGGAGAGCAAGCACAACATACAAGCTTTTTGCTGTATTTGTGGTTTTGTCTTCCCTAGATTAAGAATGCATATAGAGGTAAAGAATTTTTCCAAAGAGAACAAAAATCTATTTAAGTAGACAAAAGCCTATTTAAAAATCCCATTTTCAGAAAGAAAATTATTACTTTGACAGAGTTTATTTCTCCCTTCAGCTATGGCTATATGGCAAACAACATACTTAACACTTTCATCAGCAAAACTGTCAGTGTTTGTTAAAAAGAACTGGTTGTATGAAAAACATTGTAATAAATGCAGTAGTTGCCTTAAGAGGTTAACTCAACTAATTTAAAATTCAAATTTTACATCCTAGAAAAATGAATTATGACAGTTTCTCTGGGGATGATTTATCTGAAAACTCCAAAGCAAAGAAAACAATGTAAGAAATTAACTCCCGTAACTGTATTTCAAGTGCATTTCAACTTTAGTCATTGTAGAATAAGAATATTAAAAGTGAAAAATGAAACGACTTTGGAAGATAACCTCTTTTTATTTGTTTTCTTGCACTGAAGAATGATTCCTTAAATGTGTAGCAGCTAAAAAACCCTGAAACGTTTTCTGCTTCATAAATCCTAGAATGCTTAGGTTACACACCAGCAACAGAAATAGGAAGAACTTGATTTCTGAGTCCGTTGTAATGTATTCTTACATCAACAGTAACTTTAGGTAGAAAAAAACATATTCTTAACCTCTGGACTGTTGACACAGTTTAGTCAACCTTGTGCTGTCATACCAGATATATGTGTTTTCTTAATGAAGCATAATAACATACTTAAGAAGGAATGTGAAACTGCAGAATATATTTTTGGAAGACAATAGTGTGTTTGGATGTTTCCCCATAGAGGATTTTGTGCATTTTTTGGTTCTATGTCTGGCTGTTGAAGAATTGCCCTATGCAAGATAAAATTGGGAAAGGCGACTTGACATCCATGGCAGTACAGGCCAGCAGAGAGTACCCTGTAATATGTAGCTTTTTTCCAAATTGAATGCCAAGGGGGATTCCCAAGTCACCTGTTCTGACCTGTAGTATATCACAGGAGAAGCACAATTTTCAGAATGGCTTTCCAGTCACCATTATTTGAATACTGTGGGTAATTTGCATGTATAAGAAGTGTTTATGTGTACCCTTGTACAATCCATGAGGACTCATTTGGCAGGTTCTTTTCCCCAGGTCAGCCCAGCATCTGTCTGAGCAGATCTCTCTCATTATGATAAAGTAGGAAAGTCCATTATTACATAGGAAGTGCAGGTACAGATGGAAGCGAGACAAGGCTGGCAAGACACTGTGCAGCTGGAAGATGTTTCTTAGGTCTTTACAAATGACTGACCCCCTTTGTGAGAAATCTCAACTCTCTCATAATCTATTTTCCTTGCACCCACTGTGATGTAACTCAAGACTTAAAATAAATTACATATACATAGTAGTATTGTAAATAAAAGACTGATGGGAAGGAAATTTCTGGGAACAAAATAAGCCTGAATCTTCTCTGGTATATCCATTATACCCTGCCCCAATGCACTGTTAATAAAGAAATTAAGAGGGTGAAAATTATATGCTTTGATTGACTTTTTTTTTCAGTTACTTTCACTCTTATTGTGTCTATTCGAGATAATTAAATAGCTGTATAAGGCCACAGAACTGTGTCTTTATGCTCAGATGAACAAACAGAAGCAACAATTGTTTAACTTGGCAACGATTGTGTGGCAATGATGAATGTGGAAACAAAGATTCAAGAAACAGGCATCAAAATGGAGGCTCTCTTTCCATCTGTTTGCCTCTTCATTTAGAGGGGGTTCATTATGGGGTCATGGCATCGACAAAAGTTAACTGGATTGTCATGAATAGGAGGAACAAGATTGCTTCTATTCATTTACATGAGGGATCCACCTTTGCTGTTCATGCAGTGTGAATGTGAAGAATATTAGAAGCCTATCCTTGCAAAGTTTTCATAGGTTTTTGCTGCATATAAATGCATGAGATTGCTTACCTGTGCCAAGTTACCCATGCAGCTAAGGCAGAGGGTTTTGTAAAGAGAGCTCCTGCACTACTTTGCAAAGGGCACTGCTTAGTCTCTGTGTGTAGTGGAAAGGCCTCCAGGTCACTGTAGAATGAGCTGACAGCCTCTGAGGTGTCTAGGAAGGAGCCAGATACAACCTAGATTCTGTGTACAGTTTTTAGCCTGAGCCAACCTGTCTTGCTGACGTGAATCCTGGGTAACACCATATGACATCTGTGACAGACCTCATTTGCGTCTGACCAGCTTAGGGCAGCTATAGGCAGAGAAGCATGTGTCTGTCTACACCATCCACGTGTATATACACCATCTCTCCATAAATGTGAAAAAGCAAATAAAGGCATTGCCCAGTTACAGTAAAATGCACCCACAGAGAGCACAGTGGAATGGAAAGGATGTACTGAGCGTGACTGACTCCACAGGAGTCTCCCTGCGGCCAGGTCCCCCTTAGTTGTTTTCATTAATGCCTTTGGAAAGCAGCTGACAAGTAAGCAGTGTGTACACTGCTGGATTCCACTTCCTTATATCAGTTGTTATTACTTTTTTACCCTCATGGAAAGTTTTTAGAAAGTGAATTAGCTGAGGAGAAAAAAAAACAACTAAAGCGTCAGACTCCTCAATAGAAATGGAAAGCTGTTAGCAGATGACAGTAAGAAGGTCAGAGATTTCATTGTCTTTTTGGTGACACTCTTCACAAAAAAGGTAGTTTTTAGTCAGGTGGCTAGCTTAGAAATGGGTTATAGAACACAAAAATTTGCTCTGCATCATCTGAGTGATGAAAGGACTTTCAAAAGTGCAGGTAGCATCTGAAAACCTGAAGGATCTGGAAATGAGTTAAGCTTCCAGAAGAGTGCAAAAAAGGCAGACAAAACACCCATCTCTTTTAAAAGGGGAAGCCTACCCCACCAAGCCAAGGAATTATGGTGTTAGACGTTCTCAATTTCTGGAGAGAAATTGAAATATAATGAAGTAAACTCTGTGTAAACACTTAAAAATAAGGGGAAAAAAACTTTTAGCAAATATATTTTGTCTAACGTATATCAAAAAATAAATTTGATACATTACAATGTCTTTTATATCTATCTCATTTAATGTTTTTGAAGACAAACTAGGAAAATATGCAACTTTTCAGGGGATGGCCTGAGGCTGGAAAACCTCTTAGAGAACAATTATTGAATGTTTATTGCCAGGTGGGGAGAATGCACTGAAGAGAAATCCACAGGAATCTCCCCTGGGCTGTGTTCTTCAATATCCTCCTGAGTTGCCTGGGTGAGGGACAGCACCCATCAGGAAGGGCTGTGGCAGTGTAGGATCCCAGCTCCAGCTGCTCAAGGTCCATTGAAAAAATGGTGCAACTCAAACAGGGTACATTTCCTTGAGAGCAAGAACCAAGTGTGACCTGCAGGCAGGAGCTGTAAGTTGTACAAATACAGAGTAAAGAAGAACTGGCTGGACAGCAGCTCTGTGAATAGCACAGGGGTTACAATGGCACTTAAGTCAAGCACAAAGCAGTGATGTTGTGTCACTGTGATAAAAGGTGTGTTCTTGGATGTATAAACAGCATTATTATGTGCAAGGGACATGAAACAAGTTTTCTTATTTGATCCTGGTAATACATGAGTGGACCTGTGAGCACTGCTTATTACCTAATTTCAATAAAATATAAATAGCTGGTGAGAAATGCATGGCAAGAATGATTTAGAAAATACTGTGAATGAGAAAAACTGAAGGAAGTCTTGGGATTCTTTGGTTTAGAAAAGAAATAACTTAAGGCAGACATGAGATCACATTTCAAAAAATTAGCTGTAAAGACAAAAGGAGTAAGGTCTTATACATTCTGTGAAAAGGATAGAAAGTTGTAAGTCTTTAAACATCTGTCAGGACTGGCATAAATATAGCTGAACCTGTCCTAGGGAGGGACAGGGAATGGATGATCTAAGTGCTTTCCAGACCTACAGTTTGTGAACTACAGCTCTGTATCTATACTTATATTAGTAAGGCCACGATTTTAATCTATTGGTGGTGGTGCAATTTTTAAGCATTTCCATTTAAAAGCAGATTTTTCAAGCATAAGTAATTGGCAGAATGCACAGCTCTTTTTTTTTTTTTAATCTGACTTAGAGAAGTATAGAAATTGAGTTAAGCCATCATTCCCCCATCTGATCTCAGCTGGACATGACCAGAATCAATGCAAGAATGTGAGTCAGATCTTTAAAAAGGCTTCAATTATACTGGATTGATTTCATTTTAAGGTGTTATAGTCACACTGTGATTAATGGCTGTAGTCATGGTTTTTCAGTAGAGCTGTCACAGGCAGCCCATTTTTAAAGAGTGCCTTTGGGCTTTATTCTAGAGAACAAACGGGCAACACTGAACCACCAAGGAAGAAATTAGTTGTAACTGTTAATATTTCCACACATATTTGCCTGCCAAAGCTTCTCACTGAAACAGAAGAGTGTTACCAATCGTTTTGGGTGTTCGTGCCTGCATTCGCACCCTCACACACCACATCATGCCTTGTTGATGGAGTCACAGCTTGAGGGCTCAAAATCTTTGTCTTGTCTGAGTTACAATGAGAAGTTAAATTCACAGTGCTTATATATTTGGGTACTGAATATTAGGAATGGGTCTTTTTCAGGGTCATCTTCTGGAGCACCACATACAGCACCAGGAATTCAACTTTCACTTAGAGAGAGGAGCATCTGTAATTTCACTGCTTTGTTCACTCACAGGGATGTTTAAGTCCCTCCGCTAAATCAAAGAGAAAGCTTTTGAATTGAGTTGTATTTGTTTACATGGATATGGTCTTCTGTCTGTGGTGGAATACCCCAGACTGAGACATGTTCTGGGAATTCTCACAGAAAGTTCATCCCTGTGGCAGCACAAGCAGAGGAAGGCTTAATAATAGTTGAAAATGTAAGGAACTCTGACTGTGCTTAGCTTTTAAAAACTGGCATATTAAACTGTTGGCCAGTGCTTGCCTTCTGGCAGTTCTTTACACACCACATAGCAGCAACTGAAGAATTTGCTGCATAAGATAACTGTCAAGGGATGGTTTGAGATGATCGGCAATGCTTTAAGCAGCTAATGGCTTGCTGTGGTGGGTTGAGCTTGGCTGGATGCCAGGTGCTTATTAAGCTGCTCTTCTCAGCAGGACAGGGTAGGCAGAAAATAACATGGAAAAAACTTCATGGGTCAAGGTAAAGGCAGCTAATAAAGCAGAAGCAAAGTCTGTGCATAGAAGCAAAGTTTGTGCATAGAAGCAAAGGAAAACAGAAGATTTATTCTCTACTTCCCATCAGCAGGCAATGTCCAGCCACTTCCCAAGAAGGCCTTCAGTAGAGGTAGTGGTTGCCCTAGAATACAAACATAGTAAATAATGAATGCCCGTCTTCCTCCTCCTTTCTCTTAGCTTTTATTTCTGAGCAGACATTATATGGTATATAATGTTTGTGTCAGCTGTCCTGGCTATGTCCCCTCCCAAGGTCTTTCCCATCCCCAGCCTACCAGTGAGGGGAAATGTTGTAGAGACAGCCTTGATGCTGTGTGAGCACTGCTCAGCAGTAGCCAAAATCCTAGTGTGTTATCAACACCCTTCTGGTTACCAGTACAAAACACAGCACTAAGAGGGCTGCTGTGGGGAAAATTATCTCCATCTCAGTCAGACCCAACAGCTGTTCTGCTGGTGAACCAGGAGATCTGAATCCTTTGCATTCTGGTATCAGTCATATATCACCAAGGTGAGAGACTCAGGGCTCTGTATTTCTGTTCAGAATCACAGAATGGTTTGTGTTGGAAGGGACCTCTAAAAGCCATCTTGGGCAGGGACATCTTTTACTAGATTGGGTTGCTCAAAAGCCCTTTCCAGCCCGACCTTGAACACTTCTTGTAGTGATGGGGCAGCCACAGCTTCTCTGGGCAGCATGCTCCAGTGTCTCATCACCCTCACTGAAAAAAATTGTTTCTTATCTCCAGTCTAAATCTACCCTCTTTCAGTTGCTCATGTCCAAGTATTCATCCACCAGTATCTTGAAGTCCTTCTGCACTGGGCTGCTCTCAATCCATTAATCCCTCAGTCTGCACTGATACTGACCTGGGTGCAGGACCTTGCCCTTGGCCTTGCTGACTTCATTAGGTTTTCAGCTCATGCATCCACTGGAGGCTTCGGTGTTACTGGTGGCTGCTTCACCTCTCCCTGGTACACCGGTTAGTGGAAGAATCAAAGGGCATTTGAGCAGTATATGTGTTATTTGTTTACAGCTTCTAAACATTAAAGAAAGCCTAAGCTAGGAATTGGATTTAACCTTTTTTCTTTCCATTTAGAGTTAGTGTAAGTGGGTTTATCTGCTGAACTCTTGTCTTGTGAAGTTGTAACTAGTTTTCTAGACTCACTTTATTAAAAAAAGAGAAAGGGCATCTGAAGAGGACAATTCTTCTTATTTATTTTGATGCTTGTCCTGAGTTGCAGTGATTTGCTCAGTGAAGGAATCCACAGGTTAATCTTGTGGGATGCCTGATGACTCACTTTGCAGGTTATCGTTCTTGAGTTGCACACATAGTCTCTACTCATTTACACCTTTTTGTCCTTTTTAAATCACAGCCTTCACCTTCACAGTCTTGGTGTGACTTTTTTTTCACCTTTTAATATTTTCATTTTTGTTTTTAATCTTCTTTTTTTTCTGGTGCTTTAATATGTTTCCTGCTTTAAGGGTTTCCCAAGATCTGCACTATCCGATTGTATAAGTGCTGTGTGATAGTAGAAGTAGCAATTTAGATGAATCATATTTGACATATATTAACATTATGCAGAAACATATAACTAAGTTATGACTAATACAGGAATGACACACTGTCTGACGACTCAGGCAAACATGAGCCACTACCTATAAATGGAAATGCTAGAATCAGCTGAAAAGCAGTTAACTCTTTCAACTTGGAACAACACAACTTGTGTTTATTGATCTCTGCTTTTGTGCTCATAAGGAGAAAGATTGATCTGAGAGTTCCAAGATATTCTGTGAATGGTCTGTACTCAACAGTTTTCAAGGCAGCAAAACTCATCATGGCCTTTTCCATCAAACTAGATATAACACTGGAGATTACTTGCCTGGGGGTAGATGCAGGAGAAGTTCAGCTGCTCCAAAGTGCCCAAGGTCCCCTCATCCCTGTCAGACGGGGAGGCATTCTCAGGCTTTAATAGAGAGCTGTAGTAAGGCAGCACTACAGGGTATACAGCTGAACACATGAATTCTTATGGGCCTTGAAAGGAGCAAGGCTAAGGTTCTGTGGTGCTGTGCTAATTAGCCCCATATGAGTTAATTAACAGGCTTGTAAACTGAACTCAGTCAAGTGATGCTTTTACCTCTAATCCTGGAAGAAGATCATTCAGAGCTCAATTATTCTTTCCAATAACATCCTTCAAAAGGCAGCAACATAGTGTCAAACTTACTTCTTTCAGTGTCATCAGAGCAATCTGGTCTCATAAAGCACAGTCCTGCAAAGCAATGCAGCCACAACGGTTAAGTGCACCAAGAGAGGTCAGGGAGTGTGGTACCGCCAGTGAGAGCTATCAGTACAGGGACAGTATCAGCACCAGCACAGTGACTGAGGAGATGCCTCCATCAGCAGGTTTGCAAGCAGCAGACATCACCAGAGACAAGAGCTGCAGCTTTGCTGTTCTCTCTTTGTGTTGATCTCACTTGGGTCCAAAAGAAATAGGTTTAGAAGCAGCAGTGAGCTCTACTCTGTCTCAATGGCAGAAAGTAAGGAATTAGTCTTTTTAAATACAGTCTAAATATAGTCATACAAGAAGAGCTTTTCTTAAGAAGAGTCAGTGAAAAAGAAAAGGATTAAGGATATTATTAAAATAAAAGCCTTCCTTAATTCCTTATATCAACATACCCTTAACCATTTTCATTTTCTTCCTTTCCTGCATTATTAATAGGACTTTTCAAGATATTTAATGGTAGTCATTGCTGTGGAATGAAGCAGACCAAAACCACCGTTCAAAAACCCTGACCCTTTTTTAACCTGTTTGCTGCTGTATCTCGTTGTCATGCTAGCTCTATTGTGACTCTGGGCTCATCTCTTTTCCTGGAAATGGGGACATCTAACAACACTTGCAAATACTGGAGCTGAACCTGCAGCTTTCTTTGTGGCCACACAATGCTGTTCACTGTAGCTGTGGATAGAGCAGCAACAGGAGGAGGATGATTTTCCAAGTGTTGTTCACCAGATCAGTTCCAGAAGCAGACAGGCTTTCACTACTCTCCTAGACCAATTTAGAGTCACTAAAAGCTGACATTTGATGTGCTCATGACTAAATTTTTTTGAGATGACTCTCTGAAGAGTTTTCGAGTTTCTGCTCAAAACATGAGGGAGGACACTTTGGGTCCAGTTTTTATGAACTCAGACAGTGTTCGAACAGGCATTTTGACAAGTATCATTGCGCTTACTTATCACCAAACTTTGCAATGTTTTAGACAAAGTACAACTATGGACCTCTTTTGGAACTTCTTTTTTTTTTTGTTTCTTTTTTTACATTAAGGTGGAGTTGAAGCTTCTTTGGCTGGTAATTTTCTTATTTTCTGAAAATCAGTGTTTGTATCACCTCTCGGGGGGCATTTTCACAGGGCAATGACAGGTGATGCTTTTAATGGGTTCTGTGTAGCAAGTGTTGTAGAGCTTGTTATTATTCTCCCATAGGGTGCATTGGAAAGTAACACTTAATAAAAAGGACCACAGGAAGACAACATCAGGTGATACCTTCTATTAAATAAGAAGCATCTGTGGTATACACAATTTGGGAAAAATGAAGCTCAGTGTTACCTTTTGTCTATCCCTTTAAATCCATCAGGAAAGAAATTACAAAGCTTCTTAGAGTCTTGAACACAAGCAGACACTCAGATCTGCTATGGCGCTTGAGTGCATCAAGTGCCAGCTTTCCAAGTAGTCATCCCACTGGGGTATCCAGGATTCCTATGTAAAACAGAGGGATGAAGTGTACCTGGATAAGCCAACAGTATCTGGGACTATAAGCACTTCCTGCAGGAGCTCCAGGGATATTTTTAACTGGAAACTACAGTCCTGATGGCATCTGACACATAAGCCAAGATTTTAAATAATATGTATTGACATACTGCATTCCAGCTCCCTTAGTGGATGTCCAGAGACATTTGGGCTGTTTTGAGGCATCCTCCCTGCTCTCCAGATGCCCTACTGGGCCATGTGTGACACCCATCAGTCCTGTGTGATACCTGCCCATGCCATCTCCGGCTCTCACTCCAGAGCACCTCTGGTGACATCAAATGCCTGGATAGGTTGTATATTACAGTACAGTATCTACTGACACTTCACATGGGAGGCAGAAGTTGGTAGCTTGGGTTTTCCTCCTTCTTGAGGTACCAGGACAGCTGGGAGTGGAGAGAAATTCTCTGCTGCAGTGGATATATGGTACATTGAACATGTGGGTTGGTGAACTTGCACCTCTTCAAGTTAACCCTTCAAAAGAGACCAGAAGGGTAACTTCAGCTGTAAGAAACATTGTTTCAGTGTCTTTGCAGGCTTGGCTGTAAAAAGCAAAAACGGGACTTGGAAATCATTTGGGGCACATTTTGAAACCTAATTTTCAAAATGAAGGCTGGGCTGCAATGTAATCAGGTCAGCCCAGGGGTGAGATATACAGCTGAGAGTTATTACAAATTGTGCTGATTCAGTTGATTGCAAGACAAATTGGGACATTTTAGCAACTCATAACCTGTCCTCAGGAGTTTCAGATGTTTTGAGAAGAGAAAAACTTCTGCTTGGAACCACTTCAGTGAATGTGAAATACTTCATTCAAAGCATTTTGGATTCAGCACAGTTTCTCTGGACCCAAAGCAAATGTGTGCCTATCTCAGAGTTATAGATCCTGGGAGCATCAGAGTCTGCATCTTGACATCCCACCAACAGATCTGCTGTGGGCAGAACACTGAATCCCCCTGCAACTGCTTTCATCGATCAATGTTACAGCTGTTTTTAGTCAAACTGACAAGAATGTAATTTTTCACAGAACAGTTGCTGGCTCTGAGGAATTTCCACTTCATAGGAAATCTTCATACAAGTTGGTTTTAATATGATTTGAATAAAGATCATATGTCAAAAACTTTCTTGTGTTCTGAAATTTCTGTTTTATTGGCCATTCTGAGACAGGAAGTTGTACAGGAAAAGGTCAATCTGAGTACAATTGAAAATAATGATAGCTCTGCTTTTACCGAACTATGTCTGCAGTAACCAAGAATTAGAACCAGCATGCATTTACTCACTGATACTGAATAATCCCCTCCTGCCTGTCCTATTAAATCACTACTCTTGTGCACCACTGCTGTTTGTCATAGAATCATAGAATGATTTGGGTTGGAAAGGACTGTAAGTCCATGCAGTTCCACCCCCCTGCCATGGCCAGGGACACTCCACACTAAACCATGTCACCCAAGGCTCTGTCCAACCTGGCCTTGAACACTGCCAGGGATGGAGCATTCACAACTTCCCTGGGCAACCCATTCCCATGTCTCACCACCCTTACAGTAAAGAATTTCTTCCTTTTATCCAATCTAAACTTCCCCTGTTTGAGTTTAAACCCAATCTCCTTTATTCTGATGCTGCAGTCCCTGATGAAAAATCCCTCTTCAACATCCTTGTAGGCTCTTTCAGACATTGGAAGGCTGCTATGAGGTCTCCACACAGCCTTCTCTTCTCCATAGAAATCCACTTTTTTCTTTTACTTTCTCTTCTAGTTTTATACTCTCTCCCTTTGTCACTTCCTTTATCATTATTGTATTGTACTTTATTTATCGTTATTAAACTGTTCTTATCTCTATCCAGAGGTTTTACATTCCTTTGATTCTCCTCCACATCCTGCTCAGGGAAGGGGGCCACAGGTTGGCACATGAGTGAGAGGCTGTGTGTCACTGTGTTGCTGGCTGGGTTTAAACCATGACAGCTGACTAGCGGCTTGAAGGTTAACAAGACATTTCTTACACTTAAAAGCCCCAACATTTTCTCTCATTGTAGAACCACGGCACGATTTTAGAATTCTAATTAAACTGAAGCTTTTGTAGTTTATATAAATCTAAATTTATATAAAGACTATTTTTCACTTATCCTAAAAGTATGTTATAGGTTATTTTTCTTACATTTTAATATCTTTTATTTACTTTTTTTTCTTTTAATTTTCCAAAGGGAGGAATCCTTGGTGTCCAAATGAATTTGTTTTTAATGTTCAAACTTCAGATGCTTAGCTCCTGCTTTGGGAAATCCACAGCCCTGAAGTCTGGATACTGTGAAGAAATTGCAGTTTTATAGTGTAAGTGCTACTAACATAGGTAAAATGATATGCTGAAAGCAGGGATGTATTTCCAAACCTCCCTCTCTTCCAAATCATGTAATATCTGAGAGCACAGCAGGCCCAGATTGGGTTACCTACTCTGACTTTACAGTACATAATTTTTAATTATGGGATGAATAATACAATCAGGAAGATAAGCAAGCTCTGCAGGTAAAAACCAGCCTTATCCCCTCTATTTCCATTACTGTGTGCCTTAACCATTGTACACAGATCCTTTTATTTGCTAATCATGGAAATCCTCTTGTTTAGTTGCATAAGGGCTAGCTGCCAATAGGTGGAGTCACTGGTGCTCCTTCATCGCACCTCCCTTCTCTGCTTTCCAGTTCGGTAGTAAAAGTGCTGTAAATTACCTGCTGTGTGGGTTGAGGATTTCAAACTTCGCTGCTTTGAGAGGTGGGTTCCTGTGGAGATGAGAGAAACTGCACCTGCTTATTCTGCCTAGGAACATCTGGGAGTAGGTTTTCAGCTCTGGGCACAAGAAGGGTGCCTTGCAGTTCCAGTTCACATCATAGCTAAGCTCTGGGCTGGACCAGAAATTTCTGACCTATTCCAGGATTTAGCATTTGTCTATGGGTTTTTCCCTACTTGTCATGAAAAGCTTTTGGAGCACCTTTAACTTAATGTGTTGTTTATGCACTCACTAGGAACTGTAGATACTTTGCAATGTGGCTCAGGCACCTGGAAATACACACATGGTAACTTAAACACTCCAGAATTACTCGATCTGTTTCACGGTGGCTATGAATGAAATGTTTACCAAAACATCAACAACGAGATGACCATAGAAAGCAGTATAAGCAACATTCAAATTCTTGTATAAGTTTATATTTTAAGTGAAAAAGAATTTTAAAGAAGTTGAGCCAGCCCTAGTGTGGGTTTGCATCAGGTCCCCATGCACTGCTCAAAACTAAAGTGATTTTTTTCCATCTGTAGTATTTCAGTCATGTTTTCCCTCACCAAGGCTTCAGCTGAAACTGTCCAGATTCACAGTCCTTGACAGAAATTACTTGAATTGAGAAGAGAATGACTGAGTTTAGGTGGGAAGTTTATACTTCAGTACTATCACAGTAGTGCTCTAAACGCAGAGTGTCCCATCTTTGTGAATAATACAGACAAAGAGAAAAAAAAAATTGCTTTTTCCTGGGTTTTTGGTGGCAGGCCAGACAAAGAGATTTTATGGCCTAGGTTTTCACAGTCATTTTGACTAAATCTTCTGATGCTCAAGGGTAGAGTAAAAGCTGCAGCAGCTCCCTGTTGTGACTGCCTGAATCCTCCTAACATTCATTTCCACAAAACAATTATTTTTGCAGACACGTTCTCCTGGTCTTTTCCTTTAAGCTTAGTAGAAACATTCAGTAGCTGTTTTAAACATGTGTCCTGCTTGCTTTAGCATACTGCCTTTTTTGTGTTATTATCTGTTCAATTTCATCTTCCTTTCACTAGTTCTCTATTTTCATTACCAAAGAAGTGGTACTTCGTTATGTCCTTACCTAACAGCCTCTTCTAGCTCTTGAAATACACATCATGCACTCATTTGGTTTATTGCCTGCTCCTTTTGCCTAACCTTTCTGTCACCCTTTTGACCCAGTCTTATTTAGACTTTTAAAATCTGTCTTCCTAAGTCAGTGCTTTGCCTGTAAATGCAACTAAAATTGGGATTTAAATCCTAATATGAAATGATGGCTCAACAAGAAGAAGAGGAAGTACTGGAGTTACAAATAAACACAGCAGTATTTAATTCATCTACTAATCAGTTCCTTACCATTTTAAAAGATCTAAAACAGTCTGGCACTGAATGACAGATGTTCAACTACCGTATCTGGGCTCTGAAGACACTGCAGCTGCACTACAAAAAAAATAGTCTGTGGGCTCTCCCCAGATGCAAATATAATGTAAATGTGAATTTAAGCACATCATCAGAAGCTATGTGCAGACTTTCGTATGCAATCTTATTTGCTGCAAGTCCATGCAATTGATGAGAACCATGAGCACTGTTGGATGAAAATCATGAACACTGGAGCCATTAATTATATAGAAAACAGGGTTACCAACACATCTGACCTCCACAGCACCAATGAATAAGAAATGTGAAGGCAGTAATTCTGGATGCACTAAGACTGTCATTTGCAGAGCATTCATGTCTTATAGTAACCCTGAGATATGCTATTCCGTTGCAGCACAAAGAAATTCCTGCCTTCCAACCAGTAAGTCAGCTTCACTGGGGGCCCAACTCAAATGCCTCTATGCAAACTTATGTAGCATGGGGGATAAACAAGAGGAGTTAGAGAGATGTGCACCCTTCAGGGCTATGATCTTAGTAGCATCACAGAGAAGTGGTGGGATGGCTCCTATAACCCAGGTGCTGTAATGAAAGGATACAGGCTTTTCAGGAAAGAGAGGCAGGGAATACAAGGAGGAGGAAATGTTGCCTTTTCCATCAATGACCAGTTAAAGTGCATGGAGCTCCACGTGGGGATGGATAGAGAGCTGACTGAGAGCTTATGGGTGAGGATTAAAGGGAGGGCAGAAGCAGGTGACGTTATAGTGGGGGTCTGCTACAGGCTTCCCAACCAGGAAGACCAAGCAGGTGAGGACCTTCTGTAGACAGATAAGAGCAGCCTGACATTAACAAGGCCTAGTCCACATAAGAGACTTCAACCACCCCAGTATCTGTTGAGTGACAAGACAGCAGGGCATAAGAAATCCATGAGGTTCCTGGAATGCACGAATTACAATTTCCTTCTTCAAGTGATAGAGGAGCCAAGTGGAGGTGCTATGCTGGACCTTGTTCTCACAAAGAGGAGATGGTGGGCAAGGTGAAGCTCAAAGGCAGACTTGGCTGCAGTGACCAGGAAATGGTAGAGTTCAACATCTGGGCAGCAAGCAGGGTGCACATCAAGCTTACTAACCTGGACTCCAGAAGAGCAAACTTTGGCTTCTTCAGGGTTATGAACACTGGAAGGAAGAATGCTATCCAGAGGAACCCTGACATGCTTGAGGAATGGGCTTGTGTGAACCTCATGAAGTTTAACAAGGCCAATTGCAAAGTCCTGCACTGGGGTCAGACTAATTCCAAGCATAAATACAGCCTGGTCAGAGAACAGATGAAAAGCAGCCCTGAGGAGGACTTGGGGGTGTTGGCTGATGAGAAACTCAACATGAGCCAGCAGTGTTCACTTGCAGCCTAGAAAACAAACCATATCATGGGCTGTACAAAAAAAAAATTGACCAGCAAGTTAAGGGAGGAGCATTTTGCCCCTCTGCTCTCATGAGAACCCACCTGAAGTACTGCATTCCGCTCTGGGGCCTCCAGAATAAGAAGGAAATTAACCTGTTACAGTGAGTCCAGAGGAGGGCAGTGAAGATGATCAGAGGGCTGGAGCACCTCTCCTGTGAAGACAGGCTGAGAGGGTTGGTGCTGTTCAGCCTAAAGAAGAGAAGACTCAGGGCAGACCTTATAGCAGCCTTCCAGTATCTGAAGGAGGCTTACAAGATATCTGGAGAGGGACTTTTTACAAAAACAAGATAAGGGGCTTTAAACTGACATTCTAATTCTTAGATTAGATATAGGAAAGAAACTCTTCACTTTGAAGGCAACTGCAATTGAGTGCTACCTTGAGTATCTGTGGTTTCCCCATCCCTGGCAGTGTTCAAGGTCAGGTTGGATGGGGCTTTGAGCAACCTGGTCTAGTGGAAGGTGCCCCTGCCTTCTGTAAACTATGATTCTATGATTATTCTGTCATATCTCATAAGGCCTCTGGCACTTGGTTTGAAATTTCCTCCCTTTCCCACATCTGACTTTTGTCTGACCAGATCTGTTAGCAAAGAGTCTCATAAAACCAATTGAATTATATATGTAACACCCGAATTTATATATGTAAAAAATTACTGATTTCCCAGATACCTGCTGTTTTAGACAGCTGGTAGGTTTTGTCAACTATATTGTAAAGATATGTGATCTGTGTCATTGTGATAAAATCTGAAATAACTTTTATGGTGGGCTGCAGATAAATCCCAAATTGGAAAGTGCATTAATTCAAACAGCATTAATGAAATGGGACCAAATAATTCGCTATTGACTGTTTTGTTGAACACTTCTGCTCCAGTGATTGAGCTACAGAGTGAGTTAGAAGCTAATTATTTTCTTGTAGCACTTGTAATGCTACTGAAATATGGACTGCTTGCAAGCAGATCAGTTTCATGCACTGAAGTAATAACACAAGCGATAGGCATCAGTCTGTCTAACCAAGTCCCACAGAACATCAGTCTAACTTTAGTTAAAGGTCATGTGAATGGTGTTTTTCTCCCTATAACTTATTGTATGCTAAGACAAAAATACTGAAGTGTGACCAGTATGTTGGAGACTGTCATGTGGAGTACTGGTGACTTTCAGGTTGCCTCAGATTTTTGTTTTTGCCATGATAGTCCTGTTTTTAATGTACCACATACCTGAACAGTAGATGTTTCTGGAAGGCTTCCTGCAGAACTACTCTTAGAAAAAAAACCCAAGATGTACTTGAAACTGAGCAGTATTATTATAGACATTTAACTAAAAATTAGAAAGGTAAAATGGCATCTGCTTTTCTATGTTACCTCTGTCTGTCACCTCATGATCGCCTCACAGCTTGGACATCTCATGTACTTTAAGGAGCTGTCAGGATGTAACTTGCCCTCAATGTGGAAAATTAAATTTGCATTGCTAAGGCCAGTCCAAAAGCTCAACTGGCTTGTGATCAGATCCATCTTGCTGTAGTGTTTGCTGTAACTACTTGTCAAAACTGGGAAAGGCATTGTAGGCTACTGCACCTATACAATAGCGTGAACATCCAAGGCAAGCTGTTACCCTTACATTACCTTTTCAGGAGGCTTGAGGACTAATAATGAAGAAATCTCAGCAAAACCAAAGAAGTCTATTTTTTCCCCAATGATCTGTTAATTTCAGTTTCAAAATACAAGATTCCCAAAGAGAAAATCTGAGAATCCTTATCCTAAGAAAGTGCTGAGCATCATCTTTCAGAAAACAAGACTTCACTGAGATTTCTAAATCTGGGCTAAAATTTCTGACAATCAACACCTGCTAGGAGAAATTTATTCTGGATAGAAAGTAATAGAAAGGATGTTAACACTTTTTTTGTTACCTCTTGCACAGAAGGAACAGATTTTGTCCATGGACTTACTTAGCCTGTCTAGTCTGTTGTTGGGGGAGGAGTGCTAATAGTGCAACCAAAGCCAAAAAACAAAATCAATGACCTGAAAAAAAACCCTAACCAACATTAATTGCACAATAGCAAAAAAATTACTTTGAGCCTTTGGGGCTGAAAAGTGTCTGACCTTAATCATTTAGCCAAGAAACATAGAAAGGGTAGGCATAACATGCATTTAAAGAAAATAAAAATATAATTTAGGCTATTTAGGATCGTGTTAAGATCCAAAACCAATCTGCAACACTTCGTGCAGGCTCCTCAATATGCAAGTGAGCCTGTACAGTGTTACATAATTTTAGAAATGCTTCAATTGTCCCTTGCTAAGAGGAAACAAAAAAAATCCAAAGTTTCTGCTGCTGGCAGAAAAAAGAGGGTGGGAGGTTGATCTCATACCAGAGTGACATCACTCAAATATTTCTACTAGCTTCAAGTGACACAGTGTCAAAACAGCAAAATCATATTCTTCTACTCCAAGAGCCGGTTGAGTATGGCAGCATCCTGAAAATATGCCAGTCATAGCAATAGACTGCTCCCAGTTTGCATTTTGTCTCGTAAAGTGTCTACGATTAACTGCAGGGGACATCATGCTTTGCATTAGTCTTTTTAGATAACGCAGGTGTTTACTACCACAAGGCCTGTGGTGCTGTGAATCCCATACCTTCAGCACCTCCATAAAGCTACCCTACTGCAGAGACAGCAGGTCACTGAAGGGAATTTGGCACAGCTGTGTATTTCACAGGGCAAGTAGATTAAAAGGACTTACTGTTCTTTCTCTCTTGATGAGATATTTTCCTCTTTGGATCTGTGTTTTGCTGCCAAATAAACTTTTTGGGGCAGAGAGCATTCATGTTGGAGGAAGGAGGGGGACCATGTACTGCTTCTTGAAGATGTACCAAGAGCATACTCTTTCTTGCTGCAACACATCTTATGCTATACATGCATGATGAGAATGCTGTCTCTTATCTTACCCCAGAGATTCCAGTGGATATAGAATCAGGATTTTTTCTGTGAATTAAAGCAGGACTTAGCAGTATTAATAACCATTTCCTTTGCTCAATAGAATGCTGTTTTCTTTTTGAGTTGTAAAGAACATTTTTTTTTTCTCCATAAAGTTGAGGAAGAACAAGAGATGGTGTGGGTGATGTGTTTTGTAGTTTAGGGTAATTCTGGATCATTGGCAGTACTAATGGCTCCAAATCAGCAAGAGCCAAGTGTCAGTTATAGATAGTTAAGGTGATTAGGCATGATTAGATCACCTACTCTGACTTCTGAATAAGGCACCACACTTGATCTATTTCTCTCTGTTCTGAGATCAATAGCTTGTATTTAGCTAAATAGAAATATCATCAAGCCTTGATGTGAAGACTTCAAAAGATGAAGACATTGCTAGCTCTTTCAATGTTTTCTCACACTGTTTAATCATACTTGCTTTGAAAGTTTATGCCATACCTTAAACTTGAAATTCTACATGTTTTGACAATTTCCATTGGGCTTTTATATTTTTACTTCTACCGGGCAAGGTTTTCTGGAGTACAAAGTGAAACCCTTTCAGCTGAGTAGTGGTCACATAGATCCACAATCTCATCTATGAGTCTTTTCAATCAGGTGAATAGTTTAGGAGGAAAAGAGCCCGTGGATTGAAAACTTTGAACAAGACAGTTACATGGCTTGATAGAGATTATTTCTCACCCTATTTGACATTCATCCATGAGGGAAAAGGTCCCCCTTGGATGCAGGTTTGCTGAGCACACTGCCATGAGATAGTAAGGCATAATGTTGGTTCTGGAAATGAGGTTATGAATGTGAAGCTACTTTTCAGATGCTACCCAAATGTGAAGGCTTGGCTCTCTAAATGTAGCTTTTTACTGTTTGCAAGCTCAAAGGACGGGGTGAGATTTTGGGAAATAAGATATTCTCAAACCATTATGACACTGACTTGCAATTTTCCTTTTCAGGAGAAATCCAAAAGGTCAGTTGCAATATTTTTCCTATAAAACTTTACATAAGGCTAAGGGAAGGGAGAAATAAAGTAACATTGAAGGGAGAAAAGAGTTAACATTTCATCTTTGGTTGAGCTGTGAAATTTCTTTTTCAGTCCAAAAAAGAGAAAAGTCTAAATGTGCAATAACAACATAAACTAGTCCAAATTAAAATAAATCAAATGTTTGTCCTCCTCCATATTGCTCGATATGGAAAGAGGGAATACATATTTCTGTCTTAACAGAGAGTCACAGATTTTTCATCAGGTTATTACTCACACAGTAAGTTAGCAAAGACAGATATGCAGAATATGGTGGAGTATTAGTTGCTACTGATTCACAATAGCTTGTCTCAGGGACATTGCTCATATTGCTTCTAAGCTTATCCCTTGGACTCATTTGAATTAAAAATTAAAAACCAACAGAAATTTAAGGAATAGGAGTGCAAAGACAATTATCTTTCGTAGCAATTAGGTTGGCATACATGTAGTTTTCAAAACCAATTGTATCCAAAATTGGTGGATAAGGATATGTCTTCCCACAGGCAAAATGAGCATGAAAAGCTTATTAGAGTTACAGCTCACTGATGTTTCATCTGTATGTCACCAACATATTGTAGGGTTCATCACGCTTAGTGGCATATATCCATCATAAACCTCTACATCTGAAGATCCTCTGATATGCAATGGAGAGGAATCAGCGTTGTACAGGAGCATAAATCCTCACAGCAGATATAAAGACACATACTTGAGTTTAAAGGTTCATCCTTAAGCGTTACAGACTTTCCTCCCTTTCTCATCTGGGATTTTAGGATGACCAGCTCAGATGCAGATACCCACCTCAGCTAATTCCCAGCCAAAGTATCCCCACTCTTATTTCCCTTTAGAATTTCACCTGCTAGGATAAAACTAGCATTTCCCTCTTATTGTGCAAGCTGTCTGGAATAATGAAATATAGTATTTGAGAGATTGTGGGGGTTGACTCAGGCTGAATGCCAGGTGCCCATCAAAGCTGGTCTGTTGCTCGCCCTCTTCAAGTGGACTGGAGAGAGAAACTATTATGAAAGGCTTGTGAGTCAAGTTAAGGGCAGGGAGATATCACTCACCAATTACTGTCACAGGCAAAACAGACTCGACTTGGGGAAATTGATTTAATTTATTGCCAATAAAATTAGAGTAGAATGATGAGAAATAAAAATCTCAGAACAACTTCTCCCTACCTGTTGCCTCTTCCCAGGCTTAACTTTCCCCCCAGTTTCTCTGCCTCCGCCTGCTCAGCAGCTCAGGAGGACAGGGAAGAGAGGTCTGTGGTCAGTTCATACATTGTCTCTGCTGCTTCTTTCTCTTCAGGGGGCGGACTTCTCACACCCTTCCCCTGCTCCAGCGTGGGGTCTTTCCATTGGGAGACAAGCCTTCATGAACTTCTGCAATGTCAGTCCTTCCTATGGGCTGCGGTTCTTGATGATCTGCTCCAGCACAGGTCCCTTCCAAGGGGTGCACAGCATATCCATGCCATACATACCCATACTATACCATAAACATAAACTAACTCCTAGTGAAATCCTCAAGGACTTCTAGCCTATGAAACCAGTATTTTATTTACCTCCAAATTCTAAACTCTGAGAGAAGAAAGTATACTCAACCGCAGTTGGAAGCTCAGGTAACAGCCTGCTTGAAATGTGAAAGCTTAGGACCAGGATGACAAATTCTCTTTGATTTTGAATTCTGCCTTGTAAGGTAGAAGATGGAGTACCACATTCTGAGGCACTTGTGGTATGCAACATGCAAAATGCATGTATTAATTCAGACACATGCAAAGGTAGGAAAATTGTTAGTAAAAAATACAACTTACAAAATATGTACAATCTAACTGATTTCAAGTTTTTGGGAGTATCTAAGAAGGTTTCCATCTTATCAAAAAAGCACATTCACAATATATGAAAGTTGTCTTCCTATTGTTATTGTCCTCACTACAATAATTCTTTAATCAAAGAACACTGCAGACTAGTCTAACAGAACAAGTAGAGACCTGTATGATTTTTAAAATTTATGTAGATCATAAAGGCCTATATATTCTTTATGCAGCAGTCTTTCCCCCCATGCTATACACCTCCCTTAGGAGGGAGTCAAGCTACTGATAACTGAACCATAACTCATGGACTTCAGCTCACTGCTATGAAAGTTTTAAAGGGGGCAAAATAGATCCCTAGACCTGAAGGACTAAATACAAAATAGCATTTGGGGCACTGCCAGTTCTTGTTGTGGAAACTTGTAGAAACAGATCAGGGCCATACATCACACCAAAAGACAGAAAAAAATCACCATTATCCAGCTGAGCTTAGTTATTTCAACTGGTTCTTGTAAATGAAATGAGGGAAGGGAAAATAGGAACTGTGGGCACATAACCAATGCTTGGATAACTCTTCAGCATGCACACTGTTGCCAAAGTGATAAATCTGGGTAGTGAGCAGTTGAGCAGTCAGCAGCTGAGACAAAGACAGTCTGTCCTCTAATAGAAAATCTCCACTGGATGCATACACTACTGTGCAGAACAAAGCAGTGATTTGTAGTCCTCATAAAAAGATTTTACCAGATATCCTTGGGCTCTCCGGTACCCACTATACAGCAGGGCTCCTGCAGATTCTACTTCTTTAAATTCAACAGATGAAGAAGTCCGCAGTGATTACAGGTTCTTCTTTCTTGTCAAGTTTTAAAAATTTTCCAGTTCTTTCTCCGAGTCTGGCAATGCCTTTTTTAACCTCAGTAGCTGCGTTTTCTACTTCACCTCCATTCATCTTCTCTTCAGCTTTGTGAGGTTTCAATCACATGCAGGCAAACATCACTCTTTGAGTTCAGCCATCCCTACATATGGAAATTGTTCCTCATGCCAACTACTATTAAGTAGTTACAAAACTTTCCTCAAGTGGCAACAGAAACCCTAAGTGGAGAGCTAACAGCCATCAGTTGTGCAACCTGAGCTCTCTTTGGTGCGCTTTTCTGGGGAGCAGCAGCAAGGGCAATTGCCCTGGACTTCAAGTAATGAGAAGACCCCTTGGAGTCATTGAGACTGAGGAGCTGACAGTGGACAGGTGGGAAGGAGCTAGTATCCTTATAAATTTAGCTCTAACTCTGCTTTTTGCTGCCTTTCCAAGTGCTGTAAACCAAGGAAGTTAACTAGGAATTCAGAACATCACATTAATCATTGATGTGAACAGTGTTGGTCTTGCAGGAGTGGAAACAAAACTATCTTAATTGTTTGAAAACTGACTTCTAGGAGAAGGGGGAAATTAAAAAATGTGGTTAGAAACTTTCCCAAAGGCCTGCATTGTAATTTCATGAAGCTTCATACCTACACATTTCTACATATAGCTTAATGCATATGATAGTCCCACGGTCTTGGTGACTACTTATGAAGCAGAGGACAACAACAAGAGAGAGATCAGAGAAATGCACATGAAACACAGACACAGTGTTAAAGAGCTGGGAGCAAAAACATTTTCTAGATCTGACTACCCATTAGCTATATAGCTCACAGCAAATCCCAAAGAAGGCTTTAGACAGGCTTCAGACCTAATTGAACCAAGAGACCTCAGAACACCCTGATCCAGTCTGAGCCAGTCAACCCAAGCAGATCCAAATTTATTTCAACTCAGCCTGTTACACAGTATCTGAATTAAAGATAGCCTTCAGTAAAGACTATTTACATTCACTTTAACATAGGATTGTAGAATATTTCACTCCTGACCTCTGCCTTTTTTGCAAAGTTAAATTGGATGCTATGTGTAGAAGTTATACTCACTGAAGAGGGTGGTCCTGGAGTTCTGACTGCCTGCTTCTGCATCTGCAGTGTCAACATGACCACCAGGAAATCAAGAAAGTGATTTTAGCTGTTGAAAAAACATTCTGTGTCTGACTTTGCTCTCAATCACCAGTAAGCCTTGCTCTGAATTTGTAGTGAGCTCCTAAAAGTGGTCTATATGACCCATAAAATCCCTGTGGAATTCAGAGGGCAGGGTGCCTCCCACATAGTTTCAGTCAGTCTTTGCCTCTTTCCACAGTCAGAGACACCTTCAGAAGGCAATTTCTCATAAACTGAAGTAGGCATCTGAGAAGACTTAACTCTGCAGGCACCAGTTCTCTTCACTGACTTCAAAAAGGCTCTGAGCAACAAGTGAACAATTAGCTTTTGGATGGCTGAAGTTAAATATGATTATTAAATATTCTCAGTGGAGATGAGAGGCAAGACAGTGCTTCCTGCCTTACACAATGGTAAGATCTACTAGAAAGAATGAAGTAGTGATTAAAACAAATGGTTCTGAGCTGATATCAGAAAATGGTTTGTGGTTACAAAAATCCCAGGTTAGGGTCTTTCTAAGCTTACACATTATCTTAATTATATGCAACACTGAAGACATATTTTCTTAGCAGTTGTATATACTTAATTTGACATTCACATTAAATATATTTAAAAGACCAGACACTTGGTAATAGAGACTTAGAGCAGCCTACAGTTCTGAAAGTATAAAAGTTTAAAGTAACTACTGTCTATGACATATCTTGGCTTTGCAATTTTTGCACAAGATTAAAACTAACTTGCCTCACCAGCACATCTACTCATACAACCCTGTAGCATTGCTAACACACCCCAGATTGCAAACATATGGTTTACAAACTAACTGGAACAGCTGACCAGTGTACTGGAGATGCTTGGAGGGTGTTCTTATGTCTAGAAATAAGTAAATTATTATTTCTTTGTTAATTTGTCATAACTTACCCAGAATAATCTGTGTGTAGCAAAAAGGGACATGTATTACTGTTTTTAAGAACTAAGTAATTCAAACTTCAGCCAGAAAATCCTGAGAAACATAGCTGATTCCAGTTAACCAGCTACAGGGAGAATTAAATACTACGTCATTAGGAGATTATTTCCATTATTCTGTGTTGCAAATAGGAGATACCAGCAGATACAGCAGTAGTGTAGTGCTGTATTTTGTAAACACAATCAGAAATTGAGGTGACTGCACGCAAAATTCCATTTGCTGTTATAAGTGCTATTTTCAAAGTGGAATATTCATTTTACACATAATAATAAAAACAGATAGACACTCAAGTCTGGAAGAAGGGAACTGCATTTTGAGAAAATAATCCAAAGTTTCTTACAGATCTGGAATGCCTGACACTATGCTTTAACCAGGAGTTTGACACAGAAGCTGCATATTTTTCATGAGCACAATAAAAATCTTCCTTCTGAAACATGCACACATCTTCCTTTTCCACATGTTCATGTTTCCTTTTTTTTTAAATAACTCTCCATTCTGAGTGAGAGGTATATTTTTAATTCACAAAATTATTCAGGCCAAAACCAATGTTCTAGCTTTCTGAAACTCATACATATAGAGTTCAGTTTGCTCACAAAATTCTACTGTGATGAGAATAAAGATTACAGTTTAAGAAAAAAAAAAACAAACAACCCAGGTTAAAAATCAGCCTCTGATAAAATAATAAATCTAATGCACTCTAAGGAATAAACACTGGATATGTGTTGCAGGGAGAGCACAAAACAGAGAAGGAAAAGAGCAGAAATAAAATGCAAGTCCTAATTTTAGTAGGTCGACATATGGCATTGTTATGTCAGTTCTGCAAGTTCTATTTAATAAAGGGTAAGTTCACACAATCACAAGTCTTGAGTTATTACAGATTAGCACCATATAATTTCTCATTTGATATGGATGTTCTCCTGCTGCTGAAAATGTCATCACCTACACAGAGTGGTATAACTCAGTCATATGGAGCCATGTGAGCAAACCGTAAGTGCATATGCTCTTAGGAAGAACAATCAGTCGTTAATTTTTTGTTTCCTAAGTCTACATTTATAAAGTATCTGTCACACAGTTGTGCTCATGCCTGTGCAAAGTAACCATGACCATACTGATGAACTGGATTCATCTGACCTAATGTGTGTGTCCCCACCTAAGCTAGGCAGCTAGGTTGTTGCTACAGGAAATGGAAAGAAATGGGTGTTTCTGGACTGCTATTGATTTCCTTCTAAAGTAGCCCTGTAAACTAGAAAGGTCAATTATCCCCAGCAGGGCTTTTTTTGTAACACTGATGGTAGAAAGACCTGAGGGTGACTATCTCAGAAGAGATTGCCTCTGAACATCTGCAATTAGCCTAAGCCTGAGGTCAAAACTACAGCAAGTAGCAGCAGATGCAGGAAAAGAAACAACTCATGCATGTAAAAATATGTTTTGGAAGCAGGGTCTCCAGTAACAAAGATTCACTGACAATGGTGATGGCTACACTTATTTTTATGAGCCTGGGTCTTCCTAGCACATAAAATTGCCTGGACGTGCTTGGGAGTTACATGCTGCAATACTTCAGAGCAGTTGGTGATAAGGATGAAGATTGGAGCCCAAAACAGAATGACCAGACATTCCACAGCAAGGGCACAGTGTGGAACAGGCATCTATCTCAAAAAGACAGTCTGAAATATCCTCATATTGAATGGCTGAGATACATTTGGTTTCCTGCTCTTTCTGGAGCTCAGTCTCTTAGAACCATATATAGTTCTACAGAATATTTAGGGTTGGAAAGGACCTTAAAATCATCTAGTTCCAACCCACCTGCCATGGGCAGGGACACCTCACACTAAAGCACGCACACTAAAGCACACATGCAAGGCTCTGTCCAACCTGGACTTGAACACTGCCAGGGATGGAGCATTCACAGCTTCCTTGGGCAACCCATTCCAGTGCCGCACAACCCTAACAGTAAAGAATTTCTTCCTTATATCCAATCTAAACTTTCCCTGTTTAAGTTTCAACCCATTACCCCTTGTCCTATCACTACAGTCCTTAATGAATAGTCCCTCACCAGCATCCCTATAGCAACCTTCAGATATTGCAAGGCTGCTAAGAGGTCTCCATGCAGCCTTCTCTTCTCCAGGCTGAAGTCCCAACTATCCCAGGCTGTTTTCATATGGGAGGTGCTCCAGTCCCCTGATCATCCTCATGGCCCTCCTCTGGACTTGCTCCAGCAGTTCCATATCCTTTTTATGTTGAGGACACCAGAACTGTACACATTAATCCAGGTGAGGTCTCATGAGAGCAGAGTAGAGGGGCAGGATCACCTCCTTCTACCTGCTGGTCACTCTCCTTTTTCATGCAGCCCAGGTTATAGTTGGCTTTCTGGGCTGCGAGCGCACACTGAAGCTGGCTCATGTTCATTTTCTCATCAAGCAACACCCCCAAGTCCTTCTCTTTAGGACTGCTCTGAATCTTTTCTCTGACCAACCTGTAGCTGTACCTGGGATTGCTCCAACTCGGGTGTAGGACCTTGCACTTGGCTTGGCTGAACTTCATAAGATTGGCATCAGCCCACCTCACAAGCGTGTCAAGGTCCCTCTGGATGGCATTCCTTCCCTCCACTGTATCAACAGAACCACACAGCTTGGTGTCATCGACAAATTCTTGACTGAGACCTTGAACAGAAGTTCATATATCCACTAGGGAGTCAGATGTCTGCACATCAGTTAAATTCTTGCCTTCATCTCTCTTTTGAAACCACTGAGCTGAGTTCATTGGCCTCTTTACATCTTGATGGCTTGTGCTTTTGCCTACCTGGGTGTTTTAAGACACTGCTGGCACTGTTTGCAAGGAAGGTGAGAGGTAGCCCTTTGTGTTTAGATGGACACACTGCAGAGCAGAGAAGAAAAGACACAAAAAGTGAAAAGCCCTTGCTTGACAAAGATTTCCTGGTGCTCCTATTGCTGCTTCTGCATGTCACTGCACACCTACTAAGTTAAAAAACAATGCAGGGACAAGCGAGCTTAACCATTGGAAAAATAATAGAAGCTCAAACTTTAGATATTGTAACTGAGCGAGGAAAATCTGTGACTTTATGTATTAATTAGTAATAGAAAATTATAAATGGTTTCTAATTGACCCTAGAGGTAATGGCTATCTAATGGTTGCATTAACACTGCATTAATACTTCATTTGTTTACCATGACAGACTGTACAGTCATGTTGCAGTCAGAAGAATATATATTCCATCTCTGTTTTATTTAATAAATCTTTAGTAGAACAAGCAGGAAAGCAGTATGTAAGATCCTATAATCATAGAATCATAGGTTAAGGTTGAAAGGGACCTTAAAGATCATCTAGTTCTAACCCTCTTGACATGGGCAGGGATACCTTCCAATAGACCATGTTACTCAAGGTCCCATCCAGCCTGGTCTTGAACACTGCCAGGGGTGGGGAAGCCACAGCTTTTCTGGGCAACCTGTGCCAGTGCCTTACCACCCTCATAGTAAATCTATGATTTACTATCTAAATCTCCTCTCTTTCAGCTTAAAGCCATCCCCCCTTGTCTTGTCACTACATACCCTTGTAAAAAATGCAGTGTGTATTTCTCTTATCAGACAAAGTCCCTTTACAGTTGCACCTCATCCTGCGTCTCCTCTCTGCTCCTGCTCCTCTTTGGCTATTCAGGTTCCTGTGGCCAGGTGAAGGGCCATTGGAGGGGGTTCACAAGGGGCCCTGAGCAGTGGCAGAGGTAGATGAGAGCCCCCCTGCTGCTGGGTGCAGGGCCTGTCCCAGCCTCAGCAAGGGACTGGCAAAGTGACTATTTGGTCACTGTTCATATGGCTGGCAATATGGGTAAGAAATATTTGGCAACAGAGGTAAAGGAAAAAAAAAGGTCTGACTACCTAGAGCTGCAAGTGGACATATCTATAGGGCAAGAATAAAAAAATTAAGAGGATAATTAGCCACTTACTCAGATGATAATAGTTCTGTTGGACTGGATAATTCATGATATGTTTAAACAAAGATTTGATGTTAATTCTCTACAGTGTTATGGTCTACTCTGAGTCCATTAATTTATATGTGAAGCCTGGCTTCATTTTCTTCTTCCACATTATTGTGAATTTTCCAGGTTCGAATTTCTCTGCCTCCCTCCTCTCCCTTCCTAGGTACTTGGTGTCAAGGTTTTCCAGTAACTTCTTGCAAACTGACCTTGACTTTAGTACTGAGCATATGTAAATGTAATTAGTAAATTCTTTCATCCAGCTATGCACCTTTTTAAAAAGCTCATAAACCAGGTTAGAATATAATAATTAGTCTTGCACTTTGGGGAGCTTAAATACACTATTTGACTCCTTGTGGAAAAACCAGTGTGGGCATAGTTCACTTATTTAAATAAGAGTTTTCTTCCCTTTCTGATGGGAGTTTAATTCTTATTTAAGGGTAGTGGAAGGTCTGTTCTGCGTCAGACTTGGCAAGGAGGGATCTCTTTTCTTGACAGACTTCTGTGACCAGCTTTTGATGCCTCTCCTATTCTAGTCCTATTCCAGGCAATCCACTGATACCTGCATTTAAGTCACTTCAGTGTGTTGGTTTGGAGAGGATATTGCACTCACTGTCATAAGGTCCTTCACAGAATGACTCTTAACAAACTAAATTTGCAGTCACAATTGACTTTATTGATAAGATGCTAATGCACTTGTG
Organism: Melopsittacus undulatus; assembly: GCF_012275295.1. Lineage (NCBI taxonomy): Eukaryota > Metazoa > Chordata > Aves > Psittaciformes > Psittaculidae > Melopsittacus > Melopsittacus undulatus. The sequence continues at coordinate 67,104,299 of NC_047528.1, read as the reverse complement.
AAGTCCATCCTGAGTTATACCAACTGTATTTCAGTTGAGGGAGCTAGCAGCTGTGAGCAGCTCTCAGGCTGTCTTGCAGCTATAGTTTGCTCTATTAGTGGTCCTGAGCAGGCAGGTGAGTTTGACATACTTAAATGAATAAGATGCTTCTGAAGAGCAAACAGCTGTGCAGCCACATGCATAAGTACCTGAAAATCTTTCCTTATCCCTGGGCAGTCAGGACTGTAGGGATTGCCAGGTCTTATACATGTAGGGATATTTTCCCCTGCCTAAGAGTAACCCAACTGTTCAGGAAATATATCCTCAGCAGTTTAAAGCCCTACATACTCATTTAATATTAAATTTGTTTTTAAACATACAGCTCAGGAAAAACTATTGACTCTTCAGATTCAGAGAAAATGTCCCATTCATGCATCTTTTAAAGATAAATTGACTTTTTTTTTTTTTTTTTTTTTAAAGGGGGTGATGATTTGAACAGGCTTTGGAAGTCATGTATGGGACCAAAGTCAATAAAACTGGAGGAGGAGAACCACTGATCTAGAAAACCAGTGTTTGTGTGAATTATACTTAACTAACCCTTGGTTAAAAAAAAATTCTTATTTAGTTTCTAAGGGTACTTACTACGCTTATTTCTGCCCTACACATGATTTACCAGCACTACCTCTGTGAGAAACACAGCTCGAGTCAGGCCATACACTAACTTGGTATGTGGAGCTGCACTCCAGGCTCTGCTTCTCTCCACATGACCTTGAGCAAATTGTGTGTACATCAATTTTCTGTCCATTCTGCAAATAGCCTGTGCTTCCTTTCTTCACCTCTCTGCTTGGCCTTTTTGGAGAGTGGCTGTTTTAGAGCTGGGTTTGTACTATTCTACACACTCCTCAGGCCCAGAGGGATTAAGTACTATAACTGTTATGATTCAGTGTTTTACAGGTTCATGCAATATAAATAATAATTATATTAATAAATGTTTAAAAGAAACTTTAACTGACAAATAAAGCCTCTAAACATAGAATACAAAAAAATTGAGATGAAGGCTTTAAGGCCATGTCTTTAGTAGCAGATATCAGTCCTGCTTAAAGATGAATGAATAGGGAGCTGGTAGATGTCTAATCATCAGTTACAAGGACATGATATGTAAAAACTGTAATAATTATAATGCAAGAAATATACAAAGCATACAAAGAAAGATGTTTCTTAATTTTTTGCATATCTGACTCAAAAAATACCTTGGCTGAAAATATTAAAAACATATGTGGATTCCAAAACCAGATGGTAAATTCGTAGAAGAGAAAACAATACAGTGGCTCCTGCACTGTTCCTAAGACATCTACTGTTGGGTAGAGTTGGGTCTTTTAATTAGTCTCCTGGACAATCCCACCTTTTGTAATGTGATTTGCATTGTGGAGTGGTGTCAGAAAGCATGAATGAGGTTCCTGTTTTATCAGACTAAACAGGATAATGTGCTCTGTGACCATGCATAACACACTGTAACCACTCATGGCACTCAGTTTGTGAGCTACAGCTAGTCTGTAGTGAAAAAGTCCCTGAAGTATGTCTAAAGTAGACATCATGGTCCTAACACCAACCTGATTTGACTCTGATTGTCCACTCTAGTTGTCTTTCTCACCAATGGCTACCAAGGTGCTGCCTCTGGCTGGTCACATCCACAGGATGTGACCATTTGCGAGCAGAGAATGGTTGACACCTGTGTATTTCTGGTTGCAGGACTACTCTGAAGGGCTTTTTTCTCTCCCGGTTGGATCATTCTCTTTCACACAGTCATATATACCCTCTCACCAATCCTTTCACCTGTTCATTCATGCTTAATTTTTTTTTCTGTCCTGCTTTCCTTCCTTTCTCAGACCTGTCTGCTAGTTCCCATTCCTTAGCTGTGTGTCTCATTTCCCAGCAGTCACAACTGCTACAGAATCCACTGGAAGGGCCAAAATCAAATTGCCCTTGCACTCTTCTGACCTTATGCTGCACCATATTAACTGCAAATGATGCATTCAAGAGCTTGACTTTCGTACCCTACCCAGTGTCGCTTGGTAATTTGCCACCTGAGAGGCATGGTTAGGCAAAAATGGTCCAGACAGCATGTGCCAGATTTTAATTTCTCCCTTATAAAGAAGCTGACTTGATAAACCTGTCAGGTAGAAGCTTATACATAACTAGGATTTAATTTTTAACTTTAATTATGTATTTACTTGTGAAGTTTATCATAACCTTGCGCAGGATAACATTTATCCAAGACCACAAAACTTATTTAGTTGGAGTCTTGCAAGCATCAAAGGAATCACACAACTAGAACAAGGTCCCATTCTTCTGAGGCCCCCCACCTCAGGCACATGCACACAAACACCCACCCCCAGCACCCCCAGTTCAGTTTACAGTGAGCTCTTAAGGCAGAAAAACTGAAGGAGCTTTCCCTGTAGCTAGGAAATTCTCATGCTTTAAGGATATGTCAGGCTCTGCTGAGCACCATATTTAGTCCTGGGTAAGGCTGAAAGAGTTATTTGCTGGCAGAAGTAAACCTGATTTACTTAGCAATAGCAAATCCAGGGTAATAATGGTGAATATAAGCCAACTCTTTAATATCAGAATAAGCATCACATATCCCTCACAACTTTTAAGTCTAGTTGAACCCCAGTAAATACCTGAGTGTAATCAGTTATAGAAGAAAGAGCTGCTAAGGTTTGACAGAAATAAACATATCTCTGTCCATAATGAGAGAGCTATTGATGAGCTTCCTCTAAGCCAAAGAGAACTAGACAGAAAAATAATACAGAACACTGCAGAGGACTTCCTACTGGCTTGACTTATTAACTGATAACTTATTCACAATCAGTGGAGAAGTCCAAAATAGATTAAATGATTATTCATCTTCAACTTGTACATGCACATTTGGGGTTCAGCCTGGAGAAGAGAAGGCTGTTTGGAGACCTCATAGCAACCTTCCAGTATCTGAAGGAGTCCTACATGGATGCTGGTGAGGGATTCTTTGTTGGGACTGTAGTCATAGGACAAGGTGGAATGGGTTTAAGCTTAAACAGGGGAAGTTCAGATTGGATATAAGGAGGAAGTTCTTTACTGTAAGGGTGGTGAGGCACTGGAATGGGTTGCCCAGGGCGGTTGTGAGTGCTCCATCCCTGGTGGTGTTCAGGGCCAGGCTGGACAGAGCCTTGGGTGACATGGTTTAGTGTGAGGTGCCCCTGCCCATGGCAGGTGGGTTGGAACTTGATGATCTTGAGGTCCTTTCCAAACCTAACTACTCTATGATTCTATGACTCTATGATAAGCAGAATCACCTATAGATGGCAACAGTGAACTGGAACTACAGCGCAGTGTCCTGGTTTGAGCAGTAGCATTTTTCTCCTTCTTGGTAGCTGGTGCAGTGCTGTGTTTTGACTTTCAGGCTGAGAACAGTTGCTGATATGATAGCAAGTATGTTTTGAGTTACTGCTCAAATGGTTGGTTTATCCAAGGCCTTTTTTGAGCTCATGCTCTGCCAGGGAGGAGGGCAAGCCAGGAGGAAGGAGAGCCAGGACACCTGACCCAGGCTAGCCAAAGAGGTATTCCATACCATAGCACGTCATACCCAGGATGTAACTGGGAGAAACCCAGAAGGGCTGGAGCTCGGGGGCGATGGAGGAGGTATTGGTTGGTGCTCAGTCGGGCAGGGTGGGGTGAGTTATGGCTGGTGAGGTGTTGTATTCTCTTCACTTGTTATTTGCTTTATCGTTATTATTTGTAGTAGTACTAGCAGTAGTGATTTGTGTTATACCTTAGCTATTAAACCGTTCTTATCTCAACCCATGGGGGCTACATTCTTTGGATTCTCCTTCCTAACTCTCCGGGAGTCAGGGGAGCAAAGGGGGGAGTGAGTGAACGAGCTGTGTGGACTTGGTTTTAAACCACGACACACAGCTATGTGGCAGCATTATCATGCTGAGTGAAGGAAGGGCATGTGCTAATTACATGCAAATACACTGAGGCTGATATTTTCAAATAGGCCAGTAAAGCAGTGTGCACCCGAGCTGAGTTGTTATTATTAGGGTTTCCTTTAATGTTTTTTAAATGAAACTGGATGAACACAAAAATAATCCATATCATTTGTTATCACTCATTGTAAATCTCCATTCTACTTCAGGTGCCACAGCAATTCAAAAGCATTTGTCAGGTAGCATGGGTGCCATAAACCAATAGACATGACATACCAGCTTCTTTTTATTGCTTTGCAGCATACTAAGGAGTAAAGTCTCAAAGTAATTTGAGACCTACAGGACAGTGGATCTGAAGAGCTTGGCTTCCCTGATGTTTTGAAAATGCTCACCACATGCTAACAAGTCTTTCATAAATTCAAGCAGCCCAAAAATCCCAGATGATTTTAACCCAGGGGAAGAGCAGTTGAGCAACTTCCTTCCTATCCTGCTCTTTCTTGACTCTGAGGCACCAAAATAATTAATTTCTGGATTTATCCCAGACCATCCAATCTCCTAATCTTCACTGCAAGTATGAAATTTTTTCCGTGACATATTGTTAAAAAACATACTCCTTAGTGAGAATATAACAGAGATAAGAGACTCTGTAGGAGTCCCACTAAGGTCATATAATTGTTCTAGAACTACATGAAAAAGAAAGTATTTTTAAGTCATGATGCAAGACAACAAAATAGGTTTTCATTTTCCAGCCTTAAGTTATGACTTGGTTTCAGCTGGGATAGAGTTAATTTTCTTCTTTGTAGCAGGTACAGTACTACGGAATTTATTATTATTAGTAGTAGTATTAGTATTATTATTATAATATTTTGCTTTATTTCAACTGTGAAACTGTTCTTATTTCAAAACTATGGGTTTTACCTCTTTTTGAGTCTTCTCCCCACCCCACCAGGGGTTGGGGGAGGAGTGAGATTGCAGCTGCATGATATTTAGTTGTTGGCTGAGTTTAAACCACAACAGCTGAGTAATTAAAAAATATCAAAAACTTTCTATAGTAGCTCATTAAATCCTTTTGCTACCCAACATTCCTGTCAATGCTAGGGGATTCTGTGGAACTATGTCTTCATACGTCAGACTGAAAGATAAATTAATTTCTTTTTCATTTATAGCAAGAGTCAAGCCAAATAGTATACATACGACAATTTCCCAGATCACATGGTCCTGCTTTCTCCAGTAGCATTAGTTTGCCACCAATTGCTAGAGTTCTCCATTTCTAGATGTAGTGGCACTCAAAAACAAAGGCAAGTATTTTAGAAAATTGGGTAGGAGAGAAGCTAAGAACAAGGACTTGAAACAATGAAACATTTACACGATGTATGCCAGAAACTTCTCCTTTATTAAAAAATGCTTTCCAGATAAATAACAGGCGCTCAAGACAGCCATTATTTTTCTCTGCAATCATCCTTTCATGTAATCTATACAAGTATTCTCACAGGAATAATTACAAAGTATTCTGATGACTACTATTAACAATCAACTGAATTGCATTTCAGAATAGTTCCTCTCAGATTGTGTCCATTTAAAAAGTATTCTCAGCACATGCCCAGAAGTTTGGAGAGAAAATAGACTGAGTCTGCAAGAGACACAGAAAAAAGGAAAGACTGAGCCAGATAAAGGACCACTTGGTGGATATAGAATTGGCTGGATGGTTGCACTTGAAGAGTTGTGGGCAGTGGCTTTGGGTCCGAGTGGAGACCAGTGACCAGTGGTGTTCCTCACGGGTTGATACTGGGACCAGTGATGTGTAACGTTTTTGTCAACAACATGAACAGAGGGATTGAGTGCATACTCAGTATTTGGGTGAACACACCAAGCTGCGTGGAGCAGTCAACACACTAGAGGGGATACCAGCAAGAGGGAATTCTAGAGGCTTGAGAGGTGAGCCTGTGGAGACACCATGAAGTTCAGCAAGGCTAAGTGCAAGGTCCTGCACCTGACTTGGGGCAATCCTAGGCACAGCTATAGGCTGAGTGGCAAATAGGTTGAGAGCAGCCCTGAGAAGGAACTGGAGGCATTGCTGGACAAGAAGCTCAATATGAACCAGCAGTGTGTGCTTGAAGGGCAGAAAACCAACCCTGCCAAAGAAGAGTGACCAGCAGGACAAGAGAGGAGATTCTCCCCCTCTACTCCACACTGGAACAGGTTGCCCATCCCTGGCAGTGTTCAAGGACACACTGGACTAAGAGTTGAGCAACCTGGCCTAATGGAAGGTGGCCACAATAGTGGGATTGGAACTATATGACCTTTAAGGTCTCTTCCAACCCAAACCATTCTAAGGTTATATAATTTTATGATAATTAAAGACATAGTTGTAGAAGCTGCACATATGAACAAAGAAGGATGAATAAAATAATAGAATTCAGGCTCTTGAGGGAGAATTTGATTTTCCAAACTTCACAAGAATAATCCTCATGAAATCTTCTAAAACGAAATAATAGGGCACCCTCTTTTGAACTGATTCCAAATTGCAAAAAGTTTAGGGTAGACCAATAGTTTAAATGACCATGTTTAAGGTTAGCAGCAAAGCTTACTTCAGTTAGTATTACAAAGCATGTAACACAAGATATTTTTGCTAACCTCTGTAACAGACTGTGAAGAGAATTGACAAAAGAATTTGCAAAGCTGGCAAAATGAATGTTTGGGTTTGGTTGTCTCCTCAAATACCTTTTTATTGATAATAGATTTTTCAGAAACAAGTAATGCACTATGTTAATCTGTTTGTACTTAATTAAGTACTTTATCCGATGCCCATAGGAAATCCTTGGTGGCAATGAAAGAATCCAAGATTAATAGGGTTGACTAAAGCAGAATTATCTGACTTGAAATTATTCCTGCTGCAGATAATATATGAGCTCTAGGCAGAACTAGGCAAAAGTTGGTAATGAAAAACAAGCTTAGAAAGATATTATTGAGCTGAAGAGGACCTGACCATAAAAGAAGAGTTGGATCATTTTATCAACTTTGAGATTAGTTGTTTGCTAATTTTTGAACATATTATACCCACATGATCTCAGAGCACCCCTAATTGGCTGTCCATTTCCTTTGGGACAGAAATTAATCATAGGTATAAATATACATATATATGTATATGTATATGTCAGAAATCAGCATGTGATGAATGAGGAGGGACAAGATGGAAGGGTGCCATAATCTTCTCCTATTCTTGCCTGCACTTGCAGCAGGCAAAGAAAGAAGAATGGATATAGGAAGACAGTGTTGTTCAAAGGAAAAATGAAAAAGCCTGGAAATACCTGACTGGCAACTAACTCCCTATTTCATAGAATCATAGAATAGTTAGGGTTGGAAAGGACCTTAAGATCATCTAGTTCCAACCCCCCTGCCATGAGCAGGGACACCTCACACTAAACCATATCACCCAAGGCTTCATCCAACCTGGCCTTGAACACTGCCAGGGATGGAGCATTCACAACAACCTTGGGCAACCCATTCCAGTACCTCACCACCCTAACAGTAAAGAATTTCTTCCTTATATCCAATCTAAAACTCTGCTGTTTAAGTCTGAACCCATTACCCCTTGTCCTATCACTACAGTCCCTAATGAAGAGTCACTCGCCAGCATCCATATAGGCCCCCTTCAGATACTGGAAGGCTGCTATGAGGTCTCCACGCATTTCAACTGTTTGTCCAGAGTTTCATTTTTTACGTGTTAGTAATAGTAGTGGGACAAATATAGGTCTTTTCCAGCTGTGAATCAGGAATGTATCCCAGGCTCCTAGGGGGCAGGGAAAATGGGATACCCACAGTAGGGGAAAAGGGACATAAATTAGCCATATCCTAGACCTGGCTTAAGAGGACATTTAGAGAGGTCACTGAATGGCACGGCAAACAGGCTCCTCATGTGGTGAAACAGCTATGGCCAGAAGACAATTGTAATGCTGGCAAAAGTATAGCAGCCTGCCCTTTCAAAGATATGTTCAGGGCCTGCAAGCTCTGCCCCACACCGCCAGGAACAGAGTTGGCATCTTAGCACTGTTGGCTTATATACTGTAGGTCCACCTCAGCTCCTGAGGTATCTCTTCACATTGGACCCTCTCTGGAGATCCCGAGACTTGTGGGATTCCTGCCTAGAGCCAGCATGAAAAGCTGTCATTTCCTTCCCATTTTGGTCTATGAATGCCTGGGCCTGTGTCTGCCTGTCTGGAACGAATGTCCTAGCTGCTAGGCACTTCTCTGTGGCCTGGAATAGTGTTCCCCTTCAAGGGGTCACTCTGTCCCTGACTTGCTGGGCTGAAGCTGGATAGCACATGTGAAACCTGTACATTCAAACCTTCCTCTTCTCACTTCTCATTGAGAAGTTAAATAGATTAGCGATAGGTGAAACTTAGATCTCTACAAATCTGTTGTTTACAGATGACCTGGCCATGTAGGACTTTTTCTGCAATTGATCCCACCTTGGCATTCTAAAGCATATCTCAGTCATTTGGCCAATCTCATATTTCTTTTCTTCACCATTGTTTATTCATTGCCTTGAATTGTGAGTAATAGAATTTCATACAGAATTTTCAGACCAAATGTTTGAGTGGGCTTCACTGAATTTAGAGTGAGTACTAGATGAAAATATCCAATTAGTGCTATCCTGAAACCATCCTCCAACAGTACAAAAGGGAAAATATGTAATTTTAAGATGGACCATGCTGGCTGCTGAAAAAGACAAGGATGGCATTGTTGGTTGTAGCACATTTAGTCAAGATTAAGAAGATCTATCGCTGTTGTCATGGTTTAAGTTCAGCCGACAACACAGAACTATGGAGCCGCTCTCTCACTCCCCCCCTTTCCTCCTCTTGCTTCTGGAGGGATGGGGTGGAGGATCAAAAGAATGTAACTCCCACGGGTTGAGATAAGAACAGTCCAGTAACAAAGGTATAACACAAACCACTGCTGCTACCACCAATAATAATAATAATAACAATGATAAGGGAAATAACAAGGGAAGAGAATACAACCACTCACCACCCACCGATCAATACACAGCCTCACCCAAGCAACGATCTAACCTTTCCGGGTAACTGCCTCCAGTTCTACATCCTGGGCATGATGTGCTGTGGTATGGAATACCTCTTTGGCTAGCTTGGGTCAGGTGTCCTGTCTTTGCTTCCTCCCGGTTTCCCCTTCTCCCTGACAGACCATGAGACTCACAGTGTCCTTGGTCAGACTAAACATTACTGAGCAGCAACTAAAAACTATTGGTGTTATCAGTGTTGTTCCCAGACTGAAAGTCAAAACCACAGCACTGCACCAGCTACTAAGAAAGAGTAAAATGACTGCTACTGCTGAACCCAGGACATCTGTCCTGTGACTTATCCCAATAAAGGCTGTCCTCTGGCACATGCAACATGTCTGTAGCTTCTCTACCCATTGCTTCCCTGATAAGATAGCCAAAGATTTCATTAGCCTTTTGCCCACATTTCAACAGGCAAGCATGTAATTTCAATCCCTGAACCATCAACCGGAAACTTTGCAACAACACTACAGGCAATTAAAGATGAAGTATTAAAGAGAAAATACATAAATAAAAGACTGCACATTAATAAACAGTTTTGATACACTAAGGCTGGTATTCCTCAGAACAACTGCTCACAGTGTTACTCAAATTTACATCACAATGAAGGTTCAGAATTCAGCTTGCCTGATATTTTTAATAGGTTTTTCTTTAGTATTGATTTCCATGGTACCCAAGCACTTCAGAGGAAGAAATGAATATGCTGTGAGATGTTTGAAGTGTGTTTCAGGATGCTTACAGTGCATTTATTCATATTCACACCATACAGTAAAGGACATTTGTGTTTAAATGAATGACAGAGCAAAGCCCACACAGCTTCAGTGTAAATAGCTGTCTACCAGTTCCCCCATGTAAATGGCTTTTTTTACAAATAAATGTTGTCATATTCACAGATTGTTTAGGCCAAAAGAAACAATGCTGGATTTAACTTCTTATTTAAGATTTCACCCTTTTTTTCCCTCTTTTTTTTTTCAGTCTGTAGCTAATGTGATGAAAGAAACATAGTGTGATGGTTTCAACTTCTTTAGCACCCAGAAGGAACAAAGCAGATTTCAGCTGTGCTACTTAGAAGAGCCTTGTTGTCATATTTCCTCACACTCTTTATTGTGCTGTTTCTCACAGTGCTTCTGAGTTAAGGAAATGGTGTTATTTTAGTTTCGCACATGAAGGGCTAAATCAGTTTTCTAAATACACAAGTTTGCAACCTGATGTTCCCAATTCCAGAAATAATTGAATAATAGAGAGGTCTAAAAGCCTGGTTCTGGAAGTACTATTCACACAGTGACTTGGGTGAGAGCATCTTTATATGATAAATAGGAAATATATTTGCATGTGAGCTATTCTTCATAGTAGCATCATCTAGTGTACAAATAAAGCCTGTACTTTAAACTCTGTTCTTCACAGGACACCCTATGAAACTGGAACACTGCAACTGGAACCCTTTTCTGTGCCCATATCATTAGCTGCTCTTGCTGTCAGATGTCACAAACAAATCTTTCCTGAGGTACAGGAAATACCACAGAAAAACGTGGCTTATTGCACTTTTCACTTCAGTAGATACAGGCATCCCTAACATCCTGTGTTGTCTGTCATCGATATGGGTTCTCTGGGTATGGAATCTAGACCTAGTTGTGTTGATTCCATTCATATGAGGTGAGAAAAGATACTTCTAGGGCATCTCCTTCTAACATGAACATCTAGGGCTCGATTCAGTTGTTGACATACACATATCTAATGTCATTTGAGACTCCCTGGATTATCTAGCATTTTCTTGTGTTTGCCAGATATGACACAGGTCCTACTGGAGACCTGTACTCATCTGGAGGTAGCAAAAGCAAGGCCCACATTGGCACAGAAAGCTTATTTGTGAGCAAAAGATTTGTATGCTATGCTTGAGCAAAAGAATAAACATCTAAAAGAGGTTTATTCTTACTCATTTTCATTAATTATGAAGGGAGTTAGATGTCTAGGTTAGATTTAGCCAACTGAAATAGAGATCAATCCCACCCTGCATAGGAGAGTTTTTATTGTAGACAGGTTAAACTATCAGATAAATTGTTGTGCAGATACTTCTTGTTCTGGAAATACTGAAGCACCTGCCTTTTTTATAAGTGTTAGTGTTATGGAAAACCCAAATGTTTAAAATGAACAAAAACCTGTTGAGACTTACCAATAAGCAATACATGTAATGTTGCTACATTGTTAGCTGTGATATGCTAGTAGGTGTAATATGATTCTTTGTTGCATATAGTGTTCTTTTTTTGTTTATATCAGCATGATTATAAAGTGTATGACTAAATATATAATAATGTATGTAGAATTAAGTAAACCCCTTTAATACTTATTAGTACACAAAATACTTCAATAATTTAAATGTTCTGTGGGATTAAGGATAGGAGTAGAATAATATTTTAGTCAATGCATTATTTAAAAAAACCCTAGTTTCAGAATAAGGACGTTACAATAGGAAGGAAACTCACCTTTCAGTATAGCACTTCATCAGAAAAATTGGTCAAAAATTTAACAGAACAATGAAATTACACTAAGGACTAACAAATCTGAAATTATCAAATAGAATGGAGAAATACTCAACATGGTTACAACACTTGACTTCCAGGTGCAGTCTCACTCAGATGCACATGTGTTGTTTTGCACAATGTTCCTAAGTGCTGAAGTACTTAGAATTTTTGTAGGGTTTATATGGAAAGTAACCACTATGCCTTTGAGCATATTCTTTTCAAATTAATTTTTATATTACTAGAAGTGTTCGATTTAGATTTATTTAGCCATTAACAAGGTATGAACTGAAGAATAACAGTGAAAATTCTCCACATGGCTCTAATTACGTGGCACAAGTTTGACTTGAAGAACCTAAAGCAGAAGAATAGGAGCCCGGGGTTTCTCTGTTGACTCAGCTAAGAAGCATATGATTGCTTCATGTGCTGCTACCTACCTATCAGCTGGCAGGAGCAAATACTTACACTCTCTCACCTTTGCCTATCAGGTTAATTTTGTGTAGAGAGTATGCAAATGAGAGTATGCAAATGAGTATGAGAAATAGGATTTACTCCCTCTAGGGAAATGTATGAAAAAATATTTTTGTTAATCCTTAAGGATCACTATTTAAACAAGGAATTTTACCGTTTTCCAGGAAGAGGAATGTAGTTCTTAATCTGTTTACTCCAGAGGACTGTTAAATTAAGTGCTATGGTCTCCTCACATTATGAAGTGGAGGGAAATAAAATTAGAAAACAGCCCTGCTGCAGCTGGATGGGGGAACAGTTACACTGGAGATGGAGAACCGGCACAGAATGGGCACCCTTTTGGCAGATGAGCTTCAGTGGGATAAATTAAAGTAGCAAATTGACACTGGTGAGTCACACTGAACCAGCATTTAAGCAGCAACATCCATTGTCTCTCTCATATAATTTGTATAGCAATTATGGCCAGACAAAAGTGCAGTGCTACTCCCTGTTATGCTGATAACAATGGCCACAGCCCTGTTTGTGAATGGAGGCCAGTATCTGTTAAAAAAACTGTTGAATGGTGTGTGAGAGAAGTATGAAAAAACATTCCAGCTAGGATTCACATTCATGTGGCTCTCCCAGGTCCAAGTTATTCTTCATTTGGCCAAGTACAGGATGCAATGCAAGTCAAAAAAAGAGGATAGCTTACCTCTCACAATGGACCATATGGATGTGAGAATCTGCATGTTCTGTGGCTGTGCATGCTGATCGCTTTGCCTCCATACTTCATTAGCAAGTGTTTTTCACACTTGTATTCACAACACACAGGAATACCCTGTTATCCATTAAGAATATGTTACTGGAAAGTGTGATGGTTTATTGAATAGGAGGGGAGACTGTATGCGGGGATTTGTGAAATACACATGATTTAACCACACAGGGACACTAATACACCACACAGGGACAGTGTGTCAGCATGTTGTGACAATAAGGCCTTTCCCTTCATTCCAGTGACACTACTCAAAAAAGCAAGATCTCAATGGCAGTGAATGACAAAGATGAGAGGGATTCAGCTGCATAACTATGCACAAGGTTCTCAACTTAATTCTGCTTGTGTTTGTGTGATGCACAACAAAACTTCAGTGAAACATTTAAAATACTGTGTCTATATTCTCAGCAGTTATTTTAACACAAGCAGGTATTTGTCAGGAGCACTTCAAGATGACAGGATGGCTCAGGGAAGGAAAAACAGTTACAATGGCATTTGGCAGAGTACAGTATTAAATGATTGATTATGGACCTCCAAAATGACTGTAGAAAAATGACTGAAAGTGTGGATTTGTTCCCCTGAGGTCTGATATGTACTTAGGTGTGCTCTACAACACGCAGTACCTCACCCTACTTGAGTTTTTCTCATGTAGAAGAGCTCATTGCAAGTCCAATAAGTTGCACTAAATGCACAAGGTGGTTCATTTTCTCCAGAATATTATTTCCTGTTACATGTCATCTTGTTCTCCTACTTGTTATTGTCTTTTGACCCTCACCCTGTCTAGAAAGGCTAGAGGTAATTTACAACCTAACTGGAAAATGAGCTGGGACACTTGGTTGCTGTGTTACAGAGAATTGGACATGACTTTCTGAGACCACTGTGCTATATATTTCTTTATACAGGTACCTTTGGATATGAAAGTGCTGTATGTTGTGGTGAAATTTAGAAATATTTCAGCTGATTTTCTTCAGATGGCTTGAACTGGAGAAATAGTCCAAATCCTTTAGCACAGAGCTCCCTGCTACCAGAGCAAAAAGTCCTTGTAGTTGTGCTATTGCAAGCAGCCTGCGCTGTGGCGCTGCAGGTGCACAATATGTACAATATAGTATAGCAGGTACTGTAGACCTATTTGTGATAGTATTTTCCTTTAGCCTTAGAAAGAACAGGGAAATCCCCACATCCAGCTCTGTTCCTTTTATCTGCACCATTGCTTACATGTCCTTATGGTATTATTGTTCTGTATCCCTAGATGCAGCATTCCTGTTTCTTCTGTTTAGGAGATAACATGGGTGGAACTCATCTTCCACAATTGTAAATGCTTATGGCTGGACTAGACTCCCTTTAGACTCCCTTTATAGATGCTAAAAAAAATAAATGAACTCTTTTAGATTATGGTTTATGTGACTTCAATTTCAGATGTCTACTTTATGGTAAGATCAGTTGTGTTCCAGTTGTGTTCCAGAAGTGTCTGTGCCGCTCCATCAGCTGTAAAGGGAATTTAGATTGCTAACTCAGTGACAGCATCTACAATATTTGCATCTGTATTTGGACAGATGAACTTTGCTTTCTGTATATTGCTGATTTATAGGTTTGGGGTTTAAATTTGGGGTTTTATTTAACATTGAGATTTGATTTACTGGACTCTTGCAATATAAAAATAAGGATTTATTTTTGCCTGGTAGCCACCTTCAGTAAAAGTAACTCAAGCAACAGATTACTTGGAATGATCCTTTGGACATGCAAAGAGTTGTGAGGTTTCAATTTTTTATGTGGGAGGGCTGAAGTGGTAGTGATACCTGTGGGTTTGTAGAATAGGGAGAAAAGCCTGTGAATTTGCAGATTACCTCCCAGGATTATCAATGTCTTGGACATTTGACACTTCTAAACCTGAAGGCCTCCTTTTCTCTCTGGGATACATTGTTCTTTATCACCTGGCATTTGGGTTGGTGGGAGAACTGCACTACTAGTTGCTTACATAGAGCTGTAGCAGTCAGCTCTCTCCTGTAATTGATAGCACTTCATCCCTTAAGTCTACAGTTTGAGATCTTCCTGGGCCTCGCATTTCTGGGAGCATTGTCTCCTGTAAGCGCTGGAATCCACTCTGTGACTCTAATCTGCTTTTCAGTACCCTAAATACAAAGTAAATGAACTCATGCTGTGAATTCAACTCTTTGAGTATATTCTGCACTCGCTTGTTTGTGTAGCCTGTTTGTGCAGGAGCCACCCCTCACTGCCTCATCTGAGATTCAGCACTGTGTGATGAGGACATTTAACAGTCCTACAGCCCAAAGCCTTCCACCCTGATATTTCCAGCACCTCTTCCCTGGAATGAACTATGTAAACTATCCCCTTCCTAGAATGGGTTGCACAGCAGATGCTACTGTGATCTTGTTTGCACAAAGCTGAGATTTTCTGTTTCGGTAGGTTTCTCCACAGATGTATGAAATTCAAACCTGTGCTGGAATGATCTTCATATGATCATTAGTTTTAATCTGTGTTTATTCCACACATGCAGAACTAATGAGCTCAATGTCTCTATTAAGCAAGTGAGTGTAAATACATAGCACAGATACAGTAGCAACATTTAGGCCAAAGATACTCGTTAGAAACATGCTCACAAACCCAACTGCTTAACCTTCCTATCAGCTTTCCATGTTCACCTATCCATACAGTTTCCCATTTGTGAATTGCTGGTATTTTATATGGCCAAAGGGGAAGAAAGAAGAACTTTGTATATAACCTATTTTTCCCATCCTTTTGGATATAACTGCACACTACACATTAATTACAAAACAAGCAGACAGAGGTTAGTTTATTTGTATATGTAACACATATAAAGAGGTTAAAAAGTACAGCTGTTGTCTACCAGTTGCTGAAAGGACTGCAGCTATATCTTTGGATGATTTAGCTTACATTGCATAACAATAAAGGCTAGAAATTTCATTAATTTGTTAGGGGGGGTTGTTTAGTTTTTCATACATTGAAGTATCTTGCTACATTTACAAACACAGTTGAATCACACTGTAGATCCTTTGTAACAGTAAACCTAGTGCTCAATCACACATTTCAATGTTCAGGGTTGATACTTTCACCTATTGCAGCCTAGATTTGTGTAGAAATATAGCATGTAGGTTGCCCACTAAAAGAAGCTAGAGATTTTCCTTCATGCAACATAAAGTGGAAATAACATAATTTACCAATTTGCAAGGGAAAAATAAAATTGGGATTGTATCAGATATTTCTTTTAAGAAGTTGCACAATAAACACATTTTTTTAATTTGACATAACTGTGGAAGCAATATACATTAAAAAAATTCATTGACATAAATGACATGTTCAAACTGGGGCTTTGCATAGTCATAAAAAAACCCCATTTCTCCAGATGGTATTAGGATGTCTCACTGGGAAAGCATCATTTTATTCTTGACATGGCTTATGTGCTATATAAAAAGAGAAATTGTTCAGAGAATGAACAATAGCAGCAATGCCAAAGCAGTTAGCTTGTATGTTGGTTCTAGTTACGTCATTGCTCACTATGTTTCTAGTTGAATATTTATGGAAGAGGTAATTGGTGAAAAATTCCTTTAATAATATCACACAAATGTTGATTAGAATGTGATTATTTTTGGAGGTCATGTAGTTCTACCTTGTGCTTGAAGGGGACTACCACTGACACCAGGTCAGGTCCAGCCAGGTATTGAGAACCAATATGGGAGAAGCTCCCACAGCATTCCAAGCAGCCCCTTTCCTGCAGCACTGCATTGTGGAAAAGCTGTTCCTCATCTCCATCCCGATCCTCCCAAGGTGAAAATTGTTTCTCCTCCTATACTGTAGCAATACTGAGAAAAGATTGTTTGACTCCAATACCTTTCTGACTGTCCTTCAAGTAACTGTAGTTTGCAGATAGAACATCCCCCAGGCTCAGCTCCTACGGCTCCTCTAGTTCATCTGGAACCCTGACCATCTTAGCAGCTGCCTAACAATCCTCTCTAGTTTCTCAGGATCCCCCTTGACCTTGTCAATAGGGAGGACATGCCAAAACCAGTATATTTATTACTGCCCTGTACTCACCAGTGCTGAGCATAGGACAGTAAGAAATTCTTTTAATCTGCAGGACACAGTCATAGCACATGCCATAGCACATTATAGAGTCGCATTAGCTGTGCTAAGCACACATTCTTACCTTACATACCTGCCAATCGCAGTACTCTTCACTGGCTTCTCATGCTGCTCTACTAGCTGGTTGACGGCCTGTATTGCTGCATAGTGTTTTTCTGCTCTCATAGTGTTGTGCTTTTTCTTACTGAACCCCATGAGGTTTCTGTCTTTTTAATCCTGAGCATAAGTGCCAGGAGTGGACCATTAAATGGTTTCTAGTTAATGGATTTGAGGGATATTTAGAGATACGTTGTCAATTGTGTTGTTAATGTGTACATTTTATCTAGCACTGACACTAGAAAATAGGGGAACCAATGGGAATTTTGCATTTAACTATTATAGTTTTCATTGTTTTGGCTGATGAGTTCTATCAAAAAATGTTGGTCCAGCTTGGTTAGACCAAGTCTTTTACCAACACTTTACCAAGGTTTTTTCCTGGTAGAAAATGCATGAGCTTCTTTAAACTGACAAGATTTCACAGTATGGAATAGAATGTCTCAGGCTTTGGGAGAGGTGAAGTTTTGGCTGAGTATGAAATTTGCTAACTCAGTTTCTATTGGGTTCTGTAGTGCCCTGACCAACAGTTAGTTGTATTTGAATCTACTATTTTCTGACTAATCTTTCATTAACACATTAATGCTTGCTTTCACTGAAGATGCCATATGGATGAACTATCACAGCCTCCACTTGTGTGTGTCTTGCGATCTGCTCTGTCATGTATTTTAGGTGACCATCACACTAAGCTCTATAGGATTCAATGCTCTTTTTTCTCCTGGATGTTAGGCACACAGGACCTTGGTGCAAAGGCTTGTATAGGCTGCAGTGCCCTCGCTCCTGTGAAGGTACATAACAGAAATGCTTTGACTTATTTGACTCAAGCAGTGCTATTTAGATGTGGAAGGGAAAAAAATGGATGTTAGAGGTAAAAAACCACACATGATAGCAAGGAATATTTACCTAGGAAGGGAAAAAGTTTGCTGTTTTTCTTGATTTTTTTAATTTGTCTTATTTTTGATTCCTATCTGACAACTACAAGACCCTAGAAAACTTACTTAACCTTATCAATGGGTACCTTTTCAGCTTTACTATGACCCATGATGCTGTTAGACTAAGACTTGCTCTATAAAAAATAAACTGACTTCTGACAATTCTTCTTTGGAGTCTAAAGCTGCTGCAGTGTGTAAAAATGTGTATCGATGATGTGCACTGTTTGCGCAAAAGTAGAAGGCAGGCTAATGAAACTGCCATTAGCTCAGATTTTACTTACATGACAAATTATTTCTTTTAGGGATAATTTTGTGGCAGTCTGGAGGAAGATACACCAAATGATGATAATATGGAGCAAAGAAATAAATAAAAATACCCACTGGCACATGTTGCTGCATGTGAAACTTCAGCTTACATCAATTATTTTGCATCGCTAGTGCAGATGCCTTCTATTTATAAACCCACTTTAAAAATGTGATTTTTTTTTACTATGGCTATGAAGTGACAGTGGTCTTCTAATATCAGTCAGTAGGAAAATGTTTACTCCTTTTATTCCTTACTTTCTGGATAGCTCCCTGATGTTCAGCTTTGCATATTTTCCATTTCACAGACTGAATTTACTTTAAGTAAAATTGTCAAACAGTAATTCAATTCTTAACTAGTTTTGTGGTGGTGAGATAGAGGGTAACATAAAAAGGCAGAATTTATTGGCACGATTCATCATCATACTTTACTGAACACTCAAGCCGACCAGGCAGGAAACGTTATTAAATTGGAAGATGTATCAGAGCCTTCTGAATTGGGCAGGATGAACACCTTAAATCTCTGGAAGGACTGATGTGCTCAGCTCAGAGTCAGTCCCCATTAATGGTTGCAAGAATGTAAATGGTGCAGGTTAAGCTTTGCAAGGGAGAACAGCTAGCTGTGTTCACACTGTGGCAATGTATGAGTTAAGGACTACTGTGTAAAAGGCAAATAGTCATGGCAACAGTTATGCTTGCCTGTTTGTTGTTCTGGGGAGTGGGGCATAATCACATCAGCTTGGTTACTGCATGTCATATGCTGTTATAACAAGCATCAGGTGCTGTTAGGAAGTCCAGAATCCATGTTTATTTTTGAGTAGACAGGTCAGTACTAGTAACTAGTTGTCTCGAAACACAAACAGGGGCAAACCGTAGAAATACATGTCAAACTAAGAAATAAAAACATTGGAGCTTCTGAAGGGAAAAAGATTTTTTAGAGAAAGTTTAATGAAATAGTATGGGAGAATTAGGTGTGATTGGAGTTTCTTGTGAAAGAAAACATATTTTGGAAAAAATAATGCCTTAGTGGTAAGAATATACAGGAAATATAAATATTACAAGCTCAGACAAGGAAATCTGTGAGATAATGAGAAATCTGGAGAGTTTCTGCCTTATCTGTGGCTCAGCTGTCAGCTCCTGT
Organism: Melopsittacus undulatus; assembly: GCF_012275295.1. Taxonomy (NCBI): domain Eukaryota; kingdom Metazoa; phylum Chordata; class Aves; order Psittaciformes; family Psittaculidae; genus Melopsittacus; species Melopsittacus undulatus. The sequence continues at coordinate 67,084,955 of NC_047528.1, read as the reverse complement.
TACCATAGACTGGAATCCTGAAAAGAAGTATGGATTTCATAGTCAAACTGAGTTAAGATTGGAAATTCTGTGGTCATGAATGTACAGAGGCAGGAATTAGATTGCATTCAAAGAAGATAAATCAAGAAGACACTCTCACTTTACAATAAATGGAATATAATTGTAAAAATGCAGAGTACAGTTTTATCAGTAAATTTCATTGTGTAAGCAGATCCAAAGAACTAGCTTTCAGTGTACTGAAAAAGTTGTTATTGGGAAAATTTTGAAAACAAATTTGATTGCAATTTTTAAATTATGAAGTCTTTATATTCAAGCAGTTTATTCAAAAGACACACCTTATTCCTGGATTTCTCTTTGAATTTTTTATAATATTCTTCCCACTTCATGTTAGCTTCATAGATAAAACTCAGCCTCAGATCTTTTAGTTTACTGGCTGCTCATGCTGACTATTGAAACAATTTTTAAGGATGCATTTAAAATTCCTTTCAAGAACACCCATCAAAAAGGTAATATGCTGTGCCTCTTTTCTTAGGCAAACTTTCAGATGTCTGTTTCTATTTTGTTAAGCCCACACCTTCCATGAGAAAATACAACCACCAAAATATGCACGCAATATTTGCATTTTCTGATAATGTGTATTTATTTGTATCCAGAAATACAAATGTTGGGATCAAAATACGAATATAAATAGTATTCTAGACGCACAGCCCTACTCCTTAACACAAAGTAAACTGGAATGGATGTGATCAGTAAGGGAAAGTCATTGTCTGAGAACTTGAGATGAAGCACACGGGTGTCTGATTTTTCTGGTTAGGTCAGTCTGGGAGATCACTAGGATGGCTATCTAACTCAGAATGACATATTGGTACTAGTGCTACCTGTAGTATTCAAGGCACATTGGGCACATAATTGTACTTTCATTTCACTATGACATCACAAGCTGCACTGCTAGCAAAGAAATCACGCACCCCTAAGAAAAACTTACGAAAGAAGGATAGTTAGAAATCTAAATTTTTTGTGTTCTATAAGAAAGTTCAGTTTGGCACATAGTTGGCAGTTTTATGTGATTCCTAAAATTGCTCTCTCAAAAAAAAAATTAAAAAAAATCTTAAAAAAAAATCCTTATGTTGTCATGTTGTAAAAAAATGTTTTGAGAACCATATATGGAGAGTTTAAAACAGACTTATATGAGGTGTTTGATGACTGCTTTTGATAGCCTCTGACAGGGCTTAGATTCCCTTCAGCCTAGTGTTCCTACTTGCAACAGCCACATGTTGGCCTATGATTTATAATTGGTATTGCATGTGAGTATGGATGACATTAGTCATAAGACTCCTTAATGGCTACAAAAGAGAATATGAGGGACTGATACTGTAATCTCTCTGCATGAGGTTTCCCACTGTTGTTCAGAGGAGTACTCCTTTGTGGAAGTTTATTTCTTTTGGAGAACTCTAGGAATAGCATACTTCCCTGGTCTGCCTGTGCAACAGTGTCAGATGTAATTATTTAACCAGCTTTCAGTGAGCTCAACAGCAGCTCACATTTTAAGGATCTCGTGTGGTCTCTAAGTATGGAATGGACTCTAGCATGCTTGTTCCACATTCATTTGTCAGCACTTAAAATATATCAGCAATATTGTTCTGTTCATTTTCTATGTACAATTTAGAAATTTTGGCATTTACCTATTTTTGATAAATACTTTAAGAATGCAAATCACAAACCTCACTTTAAGTACTTAAGTTACAAATCTGCTCTACACAAGCTTTTAAGCCAGTGAATGGATAGTCAACACTTCCAGAACATGAACTGGTCTACTGGAGAGTGTCCCTGCCCATGGCAGTGGGGTTGGAAGTATGTGACCTCTAAGGTCCCTTTCAACTCTAACCACTCCATGATTCTATGATCCAAAGCTCCTCCTGTCTGCTTGTAAGAATATTTTAACCTAAACCCCTATTCTGGTCAATGGTCTTGCTTGATGAGGAAGCTTTTGACTCAGACCTAGAGGCCTTTTCTTGAAATCATAACACATTCTCAATAGCAAGCCACAGTGAAGCCATACCCAGCTTCACTCTGGGTATTGTATTCTTTATATTTTGTAATACAGTATGTCCATACAGCTTCATTTGTCCCAGGCACTGCCATAGGCTGCAAGAAGGAAAAGAGACATTAGGAGAATACATAGTGCTGTATTAAACACTAATAGAAGCACCTGGATTTCTCTATAAGAAGTTCTACATGGCTGAGGCTTACAAGTAAACCTAACTTATGTGAGGGCATGACAGCAAAGAGGCTGTTGTGGATCCTCTAGCTAGTGTCATTCATTAATTTAGTAAAAGAATATCTGGTAAATAACTGTATCAGTGCCTGGTTTGCTTGGTTCAGTCCTAGAGTGAGTCTACCCCCAGACATATGAATAAGCATAATGACGTCTTCTGCTGTCTTACTTTGTCCTTCATAAATAGCAGATTATAAGATCAAAATGCATGTTTTGATAGAAAGCAGAGAATTCTCAGGTGTACAGGTCTGAGGCACTGAACTTCATGATGAATTTTATTTTTTAATTTCACATATATTCTAGGAAAACCCTTGAGTACTCCAGATGCACGCAGACACTGTCTTGAAAACCCACAACAAAAGAGAAAAAATAGAAGTAAAACCTGTATGAATACATCATCACAGATCTTCAAGATCTTCCTTGAGGGACGTCAGTGGTTAATAACCAAGTGCTTGAAGTCAGTCACAATCCAAAGTAATTTAAAGAAACAGCTGGTAGGTAAATTGGATTATTAGAGCAATATTTATCCTTAATTCAGGACTTAATCCTAGACAGGTTTATAGGATAGCATATCACTTCAAGTTATACACCACAGGTATGGTGTCCAAAAAACTTATTGTCAGAGCAATGCAATTCAAATGGAGATTATTCTTTTTTCTATTAAAACATCATTTCTTTTTAGATATAAAATACAGGGTGGGGTTTTTGTTTTTTTTTTTTATCTAAAACAGTGGTCTAAATGATAAAGAAAGTAGATTCTTTGTTTTCCAGACAGACTGTGGATCCCAGGGGAAAAGATAAAACTATTAAGGCAACAGTCTTGAAGTAAGGCTTTCCTTTTCACATGCATACTAGAATCCTTCAAGAAGACAATGTGGTGAGCCATAAGAAGCTTTTAGGCATATAAATATAGTATAAGATTATAGTATACTTTTTCCTTTCAGTATTTAAGTGTAAGTTTCAATGTAAGTTTTCAGTCCGTGAGTGATTTTGTTCTTGCTAATTTTATAGGTGAAGGGAGAGAGGGAGGAAGATTCTAAAATTGACTCAAAAAAAAAAAAAAAAACCACCAAAAAAAAAACCGCTGTAAAGGAAAAAGAACTTCACCTTTCAGCTGTGGAAATGCATTTCCAAAGCATAGTTTGGGTTTTTTTGCCTGTTTTAAACAGTCTTCTGTGAAGTGACCTGTATGAAGTAAACATTAGCCTTGAGTATATGCTCTGCATGTCTGCATGTCTTGGTGGAATGAAGTTGCTGAGTGAAGGAAGGATTCTGCCAAACTGCTGAAATCTCATTGCAGTTTCCTTGCTACTTGGGAATTAAGAAACCTACAGACAGCTTAAAATACAAATAAAAATTGGACAAATGCTCAGTGTAAATGCTCATTGTTTAAATTGAGGACATCTAGAATATTGGTCACTCACTGTAGTGCTCAGGAAGTACTTCAGCAAGGTCATTGTCCCTCTTTTTAACTCTCAGGCTGGGAATAGTATATACTTTGACATCAAGAAATGCTAAAGGCACTAATGTAAGAGGTACAAAGATTTCACCATAAGCAAGAAGGAGAAGGATATCCCTTGAAAAAAGTAATCTAATTGGGTAGGTAGCTAAGATTATGGGATATGGCTTGCTTTTTCTTAGTGCTTTACAGAAACCCAGAAAAAGCAGCCAATGGGGAAAGTACAGTCTGCTATGGGCATCCTTTATAAGCCGTAGTGGATGCTTTGTTTTACAGCTTAGAAAGTAACACCAGCCCTCCAGATTCTGAGACTGGTGAAATCTGTCTTAAAATATGGAGTCTCCCTGCCCACAAAGCAGTACAGCAATTAAGTCTTTCCAGAGCTGCACCTGGACGCTTGGAGCATGGGCAGGGCAGAGCCACTTTCCTAGGTGTATGGTGAAATTTGGTGTAAAAAGGAGGCAAGCATTCTTCCCTTCATGAAATGACCAATTAAGGCAAGCTGTGATAAATTCATGCAAGGACATGAGGTGCTAGACTCTGAGACACATTGGGTCTGCAGAAGTGTTCAAGATGATAGCTATCTATCTGAGCCATTTGGCACGATGCCTCCAGTTCCAAAAATATCATTTCCTATCAGTTAACGGCTCATGTGTCACTGCTGTTCCAGCTGATGAATGTGCAAACCACCAGTTGGATGATTTAGAATTAGCTGTGGGTAGTGGGTGGGAAGAACTGAATAAGAGGAGTAGGACAGATAAGAACTGCACAGCAATAAGAAATAATTTCCTCCTCTTCTTTTAGCTTCACTACTCATTGCTGCATCTATGAAGACAGTTCTGGCTTTTTTGATTCTTCCTGCTGTAATTTTTAGCATTTTTATTGGTACGTACAATATACCAATACACAGATGAGAATCAGTGGAGGAGAAAATTAGCATCTGAAAGAGAAAAAAGACTATCAAAGTGCCTGAGGTGTTGTAATCTACAATTATACTTCTTGATTAGAAAGTTACATTAAAATTGTGTGGTGTACTTCAGTTCCACATTACTGCTTGAAATGGACACAGGGTAAACTAGCTGCAAGTTTTCATACACTTATTCCTGGAAGAATCACTGTAAAAGAAGAAGCTGTCAATATGTTAGGCATCAGGCCAGGAGAACTGAGAAGACTAAATTAAGCAGATCAATATTTTTATAAATTCTTAACTATCTTGAAAATGTTGTGCTCAATGCTGGAAAACATTGTCCATCAACTTGTAATTGAAGAGAGAGAAGAGGTTTCATTTTAGATCTTCCTGGGAAAAAGAAGATCTAAAATTAAAGTAAAAGTCTACAAAAGTAAAGTTAAAGGAAGATCCTGGTTAGGTAAAGCCTCACAATCTTTTCTGTAGCTTCAAACAGGAAGGAGTGTAATGTGAAGACACTTGATTTTGTGGTTTTACATACATATCCAAACACATTCATCTCACTAGTAACTCAGTTCTGCCTTTCTCTGTTTCCTTCCCTTCCTTAGAAGTATAAAAAGAAGTACTAACAAAAAGAAGTAATTGAAGAAATGTAAGTTTCGAAAATGAAATTATCTTAGAAGAAAATGGTCCAAAATACTAAAAGGTGGTTCTTGCATTTGTCATGGGGCAGCGCACACAACTGTTGATTTTTTTCAATTCACAAAAGAGTATCTGGAGGTTAATAAGGATATTCTTACTACTACAGAAGGATATGGCACATAGATATATGCAGACCACATTATCTAGATGTCTAGAATAATTACATTTTGAATGATGCAGAGCCTAGAAAGCTTACCTTCCCTTATCTCAGGGTTTTCAGTGGCTGCCAAAGACAGAGCATGAAGCAGAGAAGTAAATCAAGCAACTAGGAATAAGCAGAGGAATGCATTCTGGAATCTGCCAGCCTGTGGCTGCTCACCTTCCATATAAATACATTTTTTGCACATAACCCCAGAATAGATTACACTGTAGAATATGTCCTCTGCTGTCAATAAAAGAGCAGAAGACAGTGATGTCTGCAGATTCTTTCTTGGTTAGGACCATGGCCATTAGAACTATACACTTCCAATTTCTGTTTATGAAAGAACCCAGAAAACAAAGGCAGTATGAAGAGACTTAGCAGAATCAGTCTTCCAAGGAAGATTCTGATGGGATTGTATGCTTTTAGCAAGAATGGATAGCCATGAGCAGAAGTGTAAGAAAAGTATATGCTCATCATCTAAAATGGGAACATTCCCCTTCCACACTTACTCCCAGGACATTCACTCAAGTATGCAACTGCTAAATAAACCTTGTTTGAGCTTTTTAAGATCTAATGGTGGAAGGTACCTTATTGTGCCTCATCTGTTTCAATACTCCCAAAATCAATTGATCGTGCAGAGGGTTTGCAGGATCAGGCCCCTAAAGGATAGCTTTCAATTCTTTTATTTAGTTTTGAAATATTTCTAATATTCTTTCAAAATTTGGCTGAAGGTGGCTGTTAGAGTAGACCGATTCATAAATAGAGGCCAGGATATTCAACTTCAATTCAATTGCTTTCTTGCACTGACGAAAATATAACTCACATTCTTAAATAAAATGCACACTTCCAAGTGCAGGATGCAGAGGTTTACAGAGTAATAGATTTTAGAGTAATTTTCTACTGAGAGTTACCAAAACCTTCAACATGTATTTAAATCAGAAGGTTACCATGGATTTAGAAGGCATCAGTTTGGGAAGGTTTTGCTAATAAACTTAACCCAAGTATTTCTTCTTTGTGCTTCTAATTTGAATTTTTTCAGTCCTTAGAAAGGACTACCCCACTTAAATCCAATTCTGTCTGATAATTTAGATGAGAGAAAAACAGAAGGAAGTATTTTGAATAATTACAATTAATTTTTGTGTATTTTTTTTCAATTAAATCTCACTGGAATCACAGAGCAACAGCAAGAACAGACAGTGATGTTTCAAAGAGCACAACAGAATTTCTGTTCTTCTAGGATTACCACTGCATTAGTGTTTGCTTGTTTGCAGGATTTTCCTTCTGAGGAGAAAAAGAACTGCTCTTCAATCACATCTACTACTCACTTTTTATCAAATATTGTGTGAAAGGGACACACATTTTTTTTGAGGTCCTTCAGAAGACAAAAAAAACAGAATTTTGGGTTTAGGCATGTTTTAACTCTAGTCATTTGTAACCATTTGTCATCCAAAGGGTAGTAACAAGCTACTGCTGTTTAGTTTTGAATCTGTTTGCTTAATAATAATTACTAAGACTGTCTGTAAAATATGTAATCTAGTTTAACAATGCAAAGCTAGTTTTTAAAAATTAGTAGTTTAAGAATTTAATGCTCAAAAGCTTAAAAAAAGATATAAAACAGCTTTATATTAGTTGGTAGTTTAGGAAAAAATGAAGATGACATTTTCCCACATGTGGTTACTATTCCATGATTATTCCAAATGAGTTCCCATAATGCCCTTTCTAACTGAAATGGAAAGTGTTTGGTCTTCAGCTCAGACCCATGGAACAACTGCTGTGAGTAAGGATTGCAATGCTTGATTTTATGGAAGGAACAAAAAATGTCCTTTGGTACACATGTTTTTCAATTTTGTAAAATAACTTTGAGAGAAAAAAATAAGAATGCATGAGAGCACTTTTTAGTAAATTCTAATCTGAAGAAAGTCACATATTCCTAGTGCTATTATATAGTGATTTTTACTCATGGCCTATCAACTATGATCTGCTACAATGACACAAACAAGCAGGAATCTTGTCCTGCTTCAAGTACTTTAAAAATCAATGACCATCCTGTGTTTAACCAGTCATAAAAAAGACAGTTAAAAGCTTGAAAAATTTTAGAAGTTATGCCTACAGCTGCCTCAGTGATAGGCAAGTCTCTTATTTATATCAAAATAATAGCTTTCTCATAACTCTTCACCTTAAGTTAAAACCAATATGTGTAGGTAAGTGGCTACTTCCATGAATCCCAGAAAGGAATGTCCATGTCAGACACATTTCCTACTGTCATTTGGTGGTTTCTCTATAGCAAGGAGATCACCAATGAAATATTTCCCAAAATCTATGGGACATAGCTCAAGCAAGACTAAATACAAATGAGTGGTTTCATCAGCTTTGGCTTATTTGCCAGTACCAGTGTATGTTGCTATGAGCCTCAGGAATATGGCAGCATTCTGAAGAAAATATAGGAATAAAACCCAAAAATTACATATTTAAACTTTGCCTGAATTGTGTATAACTTCTATGCCAAGGGAGAACAGTAGAGATTCTAATATACAGTCATTATTCATAAACATTGCTTACACTACAAATTCAATTGAATTTGGTAAGGGTCTTTTCCTTAAAATGAACAGCAGTAAGGAGAGAATTTTTCCACACTTTTCTTTTTCAGGCAATTACATATTAAAATTCTTCATCCAGCTTTGTGATGGTGAAGGTTAATGTGGCTTTTATAATTTGAGATGAAACTGACAGTGTCCTTCACTTTTTCTCCACTTTCACCATCCCTCCGCAGTGTGAAAACACAGCAGTCTTCACCACTACAGGCAACATTTAAAGATAGAGGTATCCAACCCAGTAGACCAAGTTAAACAGCAGGAAGGATGTAGGAAAAAAGACCCTAGAGTAAGAGTCCAGTTCTAAGATGTCTATGTGAATCCGTCCTCTCCTCCATGAGCCTGATTTACACTCTTCGTAACAACAGAAAAAGCTCTGGCAGTCTTTCCCATCCAGACATTCATAGACACACGCATCTTCAAATTCTTGCCAATACATGGCATTGTTCAATGTGATGACTGTAGTTGGTGGTCTCATATCAAGTACAGAATAATTCTGAGGAGAGAAAAAGAAACCAACATTTTGATAAGCTTTCATGGATGATACAAATCAAAACTAAGAATCATGAGAAAAAAAATAATTACAGGAGCTGAGAATAAGAGGTTGATACTGTAGGAATTCTAGATCTAGGGAGCATCTTTCTTTCCCTCAAAAGATGCCTTTTCAGCTGAAATTTCCATTGAGACATTGTAGAGTAGAAAGTTGAATAATTCTAGGTATATTTCCTGTCTGGGTAACCCAAATAATTAGGAGTTCACTTGCCTGTCAAAATGCTGTTGTCAAGTTTCCTTAAACACTTGTAGCTACTACATTTAGGAGTGGATTTTGAAAAATAAGGAGCATGTTGCCTCCCATCATTTAATTACAGAACAATCTCCAGCTACTATAGTTTCATTTACTGCCTTTGAACTTTACCATAATTTATAAAAACTGATATGGTCAACAGATAGTGATCATTTCAGTACAGGATTTCAAAATGCCACCCCTAGGCACTGTGCCCTTTAGTGTGTATGGCACTAACCATGCTCAGAAATAGGACATTTTGATATCATGCATCCACACAGCACCACTCACTCCTACAGATCTCTTCTTCAATATACTCCCTATTTGTACTTTTTGCACTTTTGCAGCTTTTCTATCACACCATTTCCTTTTCATGAAAGGTGCTTTCTTACAGCAGCTTTCTCTCTCATCAAGCCACCCATTCTATCCTCACAAATGTCACTTCCTCTACTGGCATCACTAGGAAAGGCCCCATCAGGTTCACTGCCTGTCTGCACCACCCTGACAAAGCAGACTTCAGCCCTACCAGTGCAGTTTTTTCCACCTCAGGGGACCTTCTCCTCCCTATGATTGCACTGAGCATTGTCTCTGCCTGCAGGAGTATGATGGGTGTCCATTGGCAATATAGTCATACCTCTGCTTAATGCCTGCTTGCATTCTGCAGGATGATCTGGGCCCCTGCTTACTATACAAAGTACTCAGCATTTCCTGTTGAAGATGGTGGGGTGCATCTGAAAACTTTCACTCTGGATGTGAAACAGAAATAGGACTGGCGTGCCTTGGTGGAAATTTTCCTTTTTCTGTTCACTTCATTTTCTTTCTACAAGACCTTTGGTTTGGCACACAATACTACTACCCATCTCATTAAAAATGCTGGTCTCTGAGCTAAGAATTTGATGTGGCATCCTTCTGCTTAGATGTTGGCATCTCCAACATAGTTAACTATAGTTAACTATATCTGAGTCCTATGATATCCAGCCAATTACTTCTAGGACTCAATTCATCTCATCATAAGTAAATGGCTAAAATCTCCTAGGTGCATTGTGCTGTGGACTGTAAATATACTGCCGTTTAGAAGCAGATTATTCCAAATCTATTTGTTGTGAATGACTTTATATCTGAGATTAGATGACAGAAATTACACCCTCATGATCTTGTCTCTCATTTGTAAAGTTTCAAGTGGCTGGTTTCGGAGGTTTACAGTGTGCTGTACATGGAAAAAGGCTAAGATTATTGCACAAGCAATCATTTTTTGACTGCAGCACTTTGGAAAGAAAAAAAGCTATGACTAAAGAGTACATGGAGTTCTGCTATACCACTGTGACACATATTGTTCATTTATTTCAGTCTTTTATGAAAATTTCCTACTCAGGGACTGAAATTTTCTATGCCTGGCTATAATATTTATAATAAAAAGAAGTAAGGTTAAGTTAGACCTCTCCAGATGATTTTGATAAGTGAAGATATATAAGTGCCCTGGTACTGCAAAGGAAACTTTCTCATCTATCTATAGCCTGGGGGAGGGGGGTGTGTTTTATCAACTATCTGCTCATGACAGAAGAGAAAATAAATGTCCTGATTAATTTGGTTGCTCGTAGGGGTACTGAAGTGACTAGATACAAGGTGAAGGTGCATGTTACCCACTGAGTCCTGTGCATCTTGCTGAGTTGGGGTTGGGAGGAAAAGGGTGCATAGCCAGTGGGCACCATCCCAGTACCCAGCACTGAAAAAAAATTATTTCAGACAAGATAGAAGTGTGGAGGTTTATCTAGGAGAAAAACAAGGGTTGGGATTACCTGAGCATGGATTTACTAAGATTAATAAATTTCACCTTTTAGGTTGCATCATTATAAGTCTGGAAAGGACAAGATGACATCTTGAGAGTCAGAGACATTGTTAGAGTTTAAACATGGAAGTTGTTTATGTATAGGAGAGGGCCCTGCTCAATATCTGTCTTATACTGACAAAAAAAGGAGAAAGAGAGGGAGAGGGAGAAGAAGAGGGAAAGGGAGGGGAGGTAAAAGAAAAAAGAAGAGAGTTTGGAGAGGGAGAAGGAAAACAAGAAGGAAGAGGGAGATGGAGAGGAAGAGGGAAATGGAAAAGGGAAGGGGAAGGGCTTGCAAAGGCTGCAGATATTTTTGAAGCAGATCAGATTGATTAGATCTAGCCAAAGACTAAGTGTTAAACTCTATTGTCATTTTAATTGTGTATCTTTTCCATTTTTTTAATTGGAAAAAGGTAAGTACTGCTACCCAGTCAATGTGCCTTATTAAGTTATCCTTTCAGATAAGTTTGTCCAGGGAGTGACAGCAGTAGTGAGTGTACAAATGCAATGGTTGCTGTAAAATTGCTCATTGTCAATGAGCAGATTTTCAATGCCATAGAGCTCTTTAAATACATCAGAAAACTCATGGTAAAAAAACCCAACCAAAACTGAAAATAAAGTCTAGAACATTATTTGTTATGGAGCAAGCAGTTGTAAATAAAAAACTGCAGCATATTCAAACCAAGAAATGCAAAAGCAATGTTTCATTTCTGTCCCTGTTCTTATTTGGACCTGGTAACTAGGAATCAGGCCACCCAAGCAGCTAAGTAACTAGCCCTCTGTATGCTTATATATATATTAGTATGGATTGCAGTTTTGCATTTCGTACTACTTGGAGACACAATTTTATGCTAAGTTTCAGTATTATCACTTCTGTATGTACACAAACAGTTATATGGAGGCTTCAGGAATAAAATTTATTCCATTTTTAGATATAGTACAGCTAACTGTGCCTAAAAACTTGTGTGCCTAAATAATTTGAAATTCCACCAGAAAGCTTGCTAAAGATTTTATAGATATGTATAAATGAATTATTTTTCATGAAACTTAGTTAAAACTCCATATAAGTTTGTAAGTTTGTGACATAACTTGTGCTTACTACTTTTTTTATAAAATGTAGTGAGAAACTGTACTATTGTGTAAAGCAGACACACAGAATTTCTGGGGCAAAATAATATGCAATATTATACACTTGACCCTTCTCTCTCCCAAATAATTTGATAAGTCCTTATAGAAAGAGGCAGCTATGTTCTTCTGCCACAGCCAAAACTAAACTGACCTTTTAACAAAAAAGTAAAGCAGTATTTATAGGAAAGTCAGGGTAAAGCATAACAGCATTACAGCTTTCTCAAAAATTATTGCAAGTAAATGTCAACCATACATTCATGCCTCCATTGCTTTCACTGAATAGTTTACTTACCATCACATGCCCAAAACTGACATCAGGTAGCTTAAATGAAGATAACAAAAGAATTATTCAGAAGGAAACATTGCTTCATATGCATCTAATGTTCAGCGTTTTTTAAACCTAGCATTTAAATGCATTTGTCCATAAAACACTTCATCCTGAATATTCTGTATATTAAGGGTAATATCTATACACTTTAAAACTGCATGAAACTTCAGTAGAATGCACACTTAGTTTCCACCTATTTTAAATCTTTATTCTACCCATTAGATTAATTAGCAAACAATAGCTAAGTATGTGTTGATTCTTACATTAATTTAAATCTCATCAGTGTTGCATGCTTTCGCTCATCTTCATTCACATGTCTAGAGATACATCCTACTCACAGACTCCTGACTTATTCATTCATTCTTTCTATAATTTTAGTTTCATCATTAGCAAGTTCATTTTGATGGCCTCATACTTTTCTTTTGCAACAGTCTACTGCCTTTTGTGAACAATGCATTTTTACAAGATACTATTAGAGGTTTGATGGAAATTTCATTAACTAAGTCGATGGTTTTCTAGGTTTTCTCTAATTCCGTATTTATATCAGCTTTTCCTTCATTAGTTCCTCATTCAATTCTTTTTATAGCTCTTCATCCAACCCCTTTTACTTCATGACCTATTATTCCCTGAAATTAGCCTTCTTTTTCCTCGATTTCCACCTTCAGATTTTTCCTGATTTCAAATTTTCTTATTTCCTTCATTACACAAAATGGCATCCAACATGTCCAGTTAATGTTCTCAAACACAATAGTTTCCACTGCTCTTGAGTAGACAATCCACTTCGCCTTCCCTATGTTTTCACTGAGATTTTTTTCTCCATAATCCTGCCCCCTGTTATCCTCATAGTCAATTATAAAGTACACCAGGCAATTCTTTCTTCACATGATTGTTTTAATTGATTCTAAATAAACAACCTTTTGGGGGCACCTGAGTGTTATTCCTCTAAGTGTCTTTTTGGTCCAAAGTGCAGCTATGTATAAAATCTTTATAAGTGGCCTCTGTTTCTGTACTTGGGAATAAGCTCCTTTGTGCATAGGGCTAAAAATAAGTCCTGGTTCCAAGTGGAGACACTGAAATGCCATTTGCAAAGTTCATAAGTATTTCTAAACACATTAAGCTGAGAAATAGTGGATCCATTTGAACTGATGTGCATATGTTTGTATATCAAGCTATGCAATCTGTTTCAATGGGAGTCCTTTATGACATACAGACAAAAGACCTGTAGGCAGGGTTGCTGCCTCATGGTCAGCAGGTTGCTTCAGTTAGGAACAGATCACTCAACTGGCACGTAACTGATTCTGCTGTTGCTGTGGGCAACTATTTTCTACCAGCTTTTAGAGCAGATCACACCATAAACTGTTGAGAGCTTGAAGCAGCAGAGTATCACAGGATTACAGGCTGCCATTGAATGGTTGTCTGCTCTCTGAACTATGCCCATTCTAGAAAAAAAATTTAAATGTGGCCATCTTACCGACTTTTTCTTCTTAGTACAGTTTGGTTTCCTGCAGCTTGAGTAGTAGTTGAGGGCTGCATACTCCATCAGAGCAGCAAAGACAAATAGAAAGCATACAGTGACAAACAAATCCATAGCGGTGACATAGGACACACGGGGTAGTGACTTTCTTGCAATGGTGCTCAAAGTTGTCATGGTCAATACAGTTGTGATGCCTGAAGAGAGAAACCAGATTTAGTTATATGCAGCATTTTTCCATGTTGCAGAAGAATCTTTGGAAACAAAGAAAAATCCCCCAGAAATCCAAACTGAATCCAAATAATTCATTAATTTCATTTGGTAATATGAAAAATTACATCAGTAGAGGCAGTAGTATTTTGTAAACAAATTTTTCCTCAGCTGTTTCTATTCATCTTTACAAAAATGACATAAACATCCTGAAAAAATATAACCAGCCCTAGAACGAAATCTATAGGATGTCAGTTATCTGGCTGCTAGTACTTCATATAATTCCTCTTCATTCCTGAGAAATAAAAGTATTTTCATTCCCCCTTTGGACTGATACTTCATCATTTGTTATGAATGGCAAGCCTTCTGATAGAAAAAATATAGAATTCCTCAATGGCTCAGGAAGAAAAATAAAGCTCTCACTCAAATATGTCTCAAGAGAGATCCTGCTCTAAAGCCAAAATAATTGTAAGGTAATCTTTCTGTTTATAGTTAAAGTGATATTTTGTAATGATACACAGTGTTTGAAATGACAGGGATGACTGAAATTATGCCTTATAGAAAAATTACTTCCCACAAATGACACTCTGGAGAGGAAAAAGTATCTATTACTTTTGACTATGTTACGTTTGTGAAGGAATGCCCACCTCTGATTTGTAATGTTTGATATAAACTACAGCAATTCACATGAATAACCCTCCTCATTAAAACTATTAGAAAGTCCCTGAAAAAGGCAGAAGGGATATTATTACCTGAGCCTCAGCTTTCTTCTTCAATGAATAATAAATTGTAAACAAAATCAAACCCCAAACAAAGAAACAGCAACAGAAAAAGTTGCTGCAAAACCACAACCCAATAATCAAAATGAAAGTAATGCTGATACGAAGTAGGAAATGTGGGCTTTGTATGTACCTTCAACATCTAAAAGCTATTGGGAAAATATTTCCGTTTCCTGTCATCTGTACTACTTTCCAATATAAGCACATGGCTGCCATGATCCAGCATCTTCTCCAGACCCTTCAACATGAGCTCTGTCTCTAGCTGATGCTTTGAAAAAACTCTAGAGGCAAAGCTCATCCTTGGCCACTCATAGTATTCACCTGCAAAGATGTCCAGGTGCAAAAGGTGCTGATTTACTAGCCTAGATTTGGCCCTTGCTAATTATAGGTCAGTCTTCAGTGTGACCCTGACTCAGGCCTTGGGAGTCACTAGCTTCAGAAGAACTGTACCCAGACTATAATGTAATCTACAATATGAAATTAAGTTCTTTAACACTTTCTAAGACAAATCCATCCTTTTCAGAACCATGTACACATGCACCTGCTCTCAGGTATTTTACTACCTTAAAAAAAATTCCTCAAAACCTTTAGTTTTTTTTCCAGCATGATATATAGTGTCTTTTTACCTGGTCTCAAGGGAAAGCTTTTATTTCCTGCTCATTCCATGATAGGCTCTCTTATTACTTTAGGAAACATTTTTAATTAAAAGGCTAACAAAGATCTACAGTTTTTCTACTGACTTGTATTGACAATGTAATATTTTTCTGGAGGTATAATTTTATATTATTTGGGACAAGAAGTATTGTGCAGGTGTCTGTAATGACAAACAGCTCCCAGAGTGACTATGGAAGGGAAGGCAGAGAAGTTGATATAAAATTACCATTAGTCTCTGTGCTTAAGTATAGAAGTTCTCAACTTGAGTCCTATATCTATGCCTTAAGCCTGAATGTGAATGCCTGCCTGCATAGTGCTTGAGAATGTGAAAACCTAGAAGCTCTGGGTGAGAATTAAAAACAGCTCAGTAACTCATGTTGTAGATGCCTCACTGATACAGAATCTAGGAGGTTTGAGTGGCTCTGGACTAATTTTGGTTGATTGAAACAAAGTAGGTTCTATTAAATTTATAGAAATTACAATGGTGTAAGATATATTTTGGTTTTCAGTTATTAAGACTGTCCATCCTCAGTCTCTTTGACAGCAAAACATATTTTCTACAAGAATATAAAACCTTGGGGAAGGGAAAGTTTAGCATTATCACAACCACTGTAGTTTCTGGACTATAAATCATATTTTGAATTATGACAAGGGCATGAGATAAGATTGCTGAACACAAAGACAAAAACATCCAAAAAGCAAAGAGCAAAGAGAAAGAAGGGTGTACCAGATGGTACAGTTTTGTATTCCTATACATTTACCATCTGGAATATAGACATGCATTTATGAATAAAATGCAGCACCCATTATTTCCAAAGAGAATATCTACATTCCATGCCTGTAGCTCATTTTCTCTCTGAAGCCAAGAGAATTCAGTTGTCCAGTGGTTTCAAATGCAATAAACCTTGCCAGATGAAATTGTTAAGCCTCTCACTTTGAGGAGGCCTGTATGGCAAAGTGAGCTTTGTGTCTGTTACGTAAGTTCACAGTGCTCATGAACTGTCTATTTCAACAGAATTTTAATACCAGGTAAGCACAGCTTTGAAGTAACCTGGCTTAAAAGTTTTCAGGTACACAGGTGTTAAGTGAGAGCTTCCAAGTTTGTGTATAAATACCATTTTGTGACATTTATGTTCTCTGAACGACTTCCATACCAAAGATGCTATTTGATAAGTACAATAGGACTGTCTGGGAGATCAACTGATGCAGGGATACATAATGCACGAAAACACTTTAAATCACTGTCCTAAACAGTTACTCAAAATTAGTTTGAAAGCTGCTAACTGGACCACTATATGCAAAATGAGGTAGCAGGAGCTTCAGTGTTAGAAACTGCTTGGTCACTGAGGCTTATTTTTGCTTATATTTGCTTATTTTCCTAATGGTATGTTTGTGGGACACTGGAGGAAAGGTCTACTGCTTTTAATCATGCCATTGTTTGTTTGAAAACCCAATTTCTCCACCAGCTCTGGCAGATGTTTAGAGCACTTGCTTGGTTTTCTAGTGAATGAGCTTAAGACGGAATGGCAATGAAGCAATATTCATCTTTTATTAAACGTGATCTGTATCTTATTTTACATCAACACATTGCTGACCTTGATACCCACTTTTTATTTAAACTGCAGTTCGAAGTTGCTCTGTAGTAACTGCCCTATTACATATTATACCAATTTTGAAAAAGTAGGGGGAAACTGGGATGAAATCTTCAGTTTAACTTAATTCCCTTCATCTTCAAGGAAAACAACCTATTATTATTTTCCAGATCATGACTTTTCTTCAGATACTTGCTGGCTGCTTTTGACTATGAACACTGGAAAAATATACTTTTGATTACTACAGACAAGCAGAAACAGCAGTGAGACATTTTTTTTTCTTCTCTTTGAATAAGCAGAATAAGCTGCAATTACAAAACACAATTCTCATCCAATACTCAAATTCTATTTCCAGTTTCCCACTGACTCTTCAGGTGGCCTAGAATGAGTCACATTGCCACTCTGGCCATCAGCTCCTCAAAGTGCATGTTAAAAAGGGACTATGATGCCAAGTGTTTAAAGAGCACTTTGATAAGTCTGGACAGTGCTGCTGAAAGGATACTTATGGTACCATTTTTTATCTTCACAGCCAAATACCCCAACTGTTGGGTTTTTTTCCAGCACAGAAATAGCTTATTACTTAGTGTTATTCAGAAAGGGGTGAAACCTGTCCTTCATGTAGCTGTGAGTAGCTGCCAATAGCTTTGGAAATTACTCATTAATTTCAGAGAATGAAATATTTCCCTGATGCTAGCTCTTTATATTAATGCAGCTACACTCGGAGCAGTTTGGGGTGCACTGAGTCTACAATTAATTTCAACTAATTAGCAGAACAATTTCAGTGGTTTGCCCTTGGCTGTATTACAATTTCACCATGTGCCACTATCCAAATGTGCTATTGCTCAGACAGATTTGTAAGTTGCATTATATAAGCAGACCTACAGTAAACTGGGAACATCTGGTAACTGCAGGCCAAGAGTCAATAGTCAGTCTGGTAACAGTCAGCCCAAAAGTCATTGCCAGTTTGGGAGCAACACAGCTCTGGGCACAAAAAGTGGTGACCCATGTACATATTATTTATCAAAAAGTTATATTTTAGCCCAGTAATCTAATTCTTCATCAGAGTTTTAGAAGGTAGTCATGATAGCCATTCAATATAACCTTGGAACATTTCATCTTAATGTTCGTATTTTGAACTCATGACCTCAGTATATGAATACATTTTGTGTCTGAAGTTCCTGTTGGCTGAGGGAGCAAGGCAGAGAAAGTCATACTGCAGTGAGTAGTGATCTAGCCTATTTCTGTGTCTAATTAATTGGAAAACAGAGCTGTGTGGTGTGGGGAACCACCCGGGACAGGGTACAGACATTGCTTATGAAAAATCAGTAATACGAACTGTTAGATACCTTTTCTCCCTTTTCCGTTATGCATTAAGAAGGATAACCCAAATGGATGCTGTGTGACTCTGCACAAACATAGGCTTCAGACTCTTATTTAAAAGATGAAGCATGGTCAATCTCTCCTTATCTCCACTGAGACACTGAATTTAAAAAAAAAGGAGTTCATCAGAGTATGCTAAAGGCCTATAGCTCAATTTTCTGGCCAGAGAGGCAAGTCTACACAGCCAGGAACAGGTAGTTGTACAGTTGCTCTGTCCTCACCTTTGTATAGTCTTTTGAGCTGTCCTGGAGGTAGATGGGGATCACAGAATAACTCTTAGTGTCTGTCATGTTGCTGGGGACACAGTGTAAAGGCACTTTGGCACTCACATAAAGGGAGTGAGGACTGAACACTTCTTTATTGGCAAATAATGTTAGACAACTGGACCCACATGATGTCACAGACTTACAATGGTCAGAAGTGCTACACTTGTTAAATTTACAAACTTCTGGAGAAAATCCAGCAGGTTATGCTCTTGTGCTGACCTCACACAAAATAGGTTTTAAGGAAGGAAATATCTGTAAAGTGTGAACCAGTGTTGGCTGCTTGCAGTCATCTTATTACAGGTTCTCTGAGACTTTTATTTCTACAGCTCCAGATCACTGAGCTGCTCTTGGTTTGAAAGGATGCCCTGTGTCACTCACTAAGAATTAAAGCTGATACAACCTTCCATTAGGAAGATGCCTAAGGACTGATAGTAGGAATGGCTGGGATATAGCTTCACTGCTTAAATAAAGCTATGGCTAGTGAGGAAGTTAAGCTTAGAGGATATTTTTGTAGTATATTTCTTCTATCATTCAGCTGAAAGTTACTAAACTACTGAAGCATTAGAAGTTTTGGGAGGAATAATGTTTGTTACCCAGGGCTTAGTGCACCCTGAATAGATGCCTGCATGCTTTTTGCATGAGTGAAAAACTTAGAAAGGGGGATGAGACTTCCAGACAAGTTCAAGAGACTTAGCCACTAAAATCTCGTTCAGAGTGAATGGAGTTTAGAGGGTTTTTTAGCACTTCATTTTTCTTTTCCCCTTCAGGGCCTCCAGGAACTTTATGTTAGAAACCACAGCACCCTCAGATTCATTAGTGCAGGAGAGAGACAGAAACAGGACAAGTAATTTTGTACAACTGTATAAAGGCTGTGAAAGCTGTATTGTCAAAGCTTCCTCTTGAGCTGAAGTAGAGCATCTCTGCATGGTGTTTGAAAGACATCTAACAGAAATGGATTCATGTATAAGTAACTACTATATCTAACAAATGCTTAGTTACTTGGAGGAAAAAGGATGGGGAATACTGATGACTCTTGAACAGTTGTATACGGGAGTGGGAAATAGAGGTGGCCTCTCCTATACCGTAGTTGAATGAAGGCTTGTTGGCACACAGCAGCACTTAATACTGTGCTTGCTGCAGGCTGCCTCCAAAGAGATATAGCCTGTTCACAGCCCTTGTCCTCTGGCCATTCCTTGCAGCATTATCACCCTCTCAAACCTGGAGACTCATTTGCTCCTACAAATGCTTCCTGTCTGATTTAAGTCCAAAAAGTCAGGCAGGTCAGTTTTTAATAATATATTCTTTAGAAATGAAATGATTTAGACAGTCTAGCTGGTTAACTGGAGATGGTAACAAAATCCTGCAGGAACAAGGAAAGAATAGCTGGGAATGCTAACCTCTATGCTTGAAAACAGGCATATAAACCTTGGCATAGTTTCCCCTTTTTCTTAGACTGGTAGATTTCTGACTGAGTTATTACTAGCAGACCTGGACTAAAATATTAGTTTTCCTTTGGTTCTGCTGTACACCTATTAAATAGCCCTATGCCCTTGATGCTGTCAAAACATACAGGTTTTCTTATTGGCATAAGAACAAAAGGTCAACATTTCCAAGTGTATCCTAAAGCATAACTACAAAATACACACATTTGTCCTGACATATATGAACTGCTGGAAAACCTATACCAGCATAAATCTCCACAGTCTGTGAAAAATACCTATACACCTAGGGTGGAGCTTATCTTCAAGAGCACAAGCTAAAACACTTTGCTTGAGTTAATACTATTATATCCCACAGTTTTATGTATATATAAGGCATAATGCCCCATGGGGGTGAGTTTTAGAAGGGAATGAAACCAGCAGTGCAATTAGTTTATTCTTCAAAAATGTCACTAAAATATCATAGTGAGAACAAGGAGACAGACATTAATTCTAGAATATTATGCTAGTGTCATTCCAAACGGTCAGAATAGTTTACTCTTAATTACCCTATTAAAGGCAGAAAATCAGAGGCTTCAGTGGTAAGTAACTGTGGGTCTGCAAGATGCAGTAACGATAATCCAAAACATATAGGCAGTGGTGTCTTTGCTGATATTTTCAAATGATAGTGAAGGAACTACTCAAAAAGAGCAGGAAAGGGAATTATTAACAACTTACCTAATGCCGTTCTTGCTGGTGTGGCATCTTTTTTAATCCAAAAGGATACCCAGGAAAGAACAACTGTTAATATACAGGGAATGTATGTTTGAATAGTGAAGTATCCCATTCTTCTACTTAAGTCGAAGTATATAGTCATGACTACATAGTCACCTGCAGTAATAGCACAGAAAATAAATATACATTTTCGTGAGATACAGAAAGTTGTTCACTGACCTGCTAATTTTTAAAAATTCATAAAAACACTGCATACAAAATATTTCTTAATGTTCTGAGAAATTTTTGCAGTAATGCTCACATGAAATAGAATCTAAATAAACTTTTCCATCTTAACTTCCTTTAGTTTTAGGTGCCTGTGGAAAAGTTGATCTATTCAGACAAGCAGAGTCTCTTAGTAATCATTCTTGATGAGTAAATGTTTGAAAGGCATTTTGAATTTGAAGACTTGATATTTCTGGATGGCTCCATGGCTCCATCCACATCATTTACTGGATTCTGTATCCAAACTGCACAAAATCCATCCTTCTGTAGGCTATGTCTTCCCTGCCTCAATTTCAGGTTTGAGTGATTTCTGTCATCTTTTGATATATGAATCAGGCAGTAGTGGTCTTTATGGGAAGTGTAGAACGCAGGAGTATGGCTTTACATAAGACAACTGTAGACACGAGTGCCTTAATGCTGGTGAAACTGCATGCTTGAAAGAACTCGTAATTACAAATCAAGAGTCTCTTTTTGTCAGCATTCCTCCATTTCAAAACAGTTGTCACTTTTCATATCTAAAACCTTCAGAAGGTGAATCTGGATATAAAGTTTATTATCCCACTGTAAAAAGAAAATTTAAAATTACTAATAATAGCAAAAATCATAAAATCAAGAACTCAGTGAGAAGCTAGTTTATCTCACATTATATGATTTTTTCCATAGTACCTCTTTTGCTAACCCTTGTGACTCCACAAGGGATAATAATCTGTCCCTCTCTCTCTACTCAGTAGAGGCTACTGACCTTATCACCTCCCTTTTTACTAACAGCTCCCTCAGCTTCATAGATGTTAACTATCCTCTTCTCTCAGACAGTCACAGTGATTAACAGTAATGAAACTGAACTGAGACCAATTTCTGTACTTTGCTTGAAGTATGTTACTTTCAGATATGAAAAAGAATTTATATGCCTTAGAACTTTTATGGAGTTTTGTTTATGTCAGACTTGACCTAATAAATTATATTGTTTCTTGTTACAAGCTTTGACTTTATAGAATATGATATTTGAAGAGGTCACGTGCAATATATCAGTAAGTCTGTCCTATCACAGCAAACCATCATGAGACTGAAGAAATTATTAGCATTGAAAGATGACTCTCCCAAGGAATGTACATACAACTCACTCAAGTAGAGGCATACTGGGTTCATTAGTTGAGAGTAATTAAACCTTAATCTTCTAATAACAGAGTGCATATGAACCAATGCATTTAATACCATAGATATTTTGACTATAGCTAAATATTACATAGAAAAAAATTAACTCAGTAAGAATAACTTCTTCCATCCAAAGAATCTCTGAAGCCCACTGTAAAATAAGTGAACTACCATAAGCTACAAACTAAAATGTAAATAAAAATCTGAGAGTGGGATGTGGAGAGAGAAACTTAGAACAATGAATCAAAGGGAAAAGTTCCTATGCATTAAGTATATTGGTTTGAGATAGATCTATTTGGAAGAGGTTGATAAGCCTGTGAGTGCTTCCATCATGACTCTGTTAGATGAATGTATACATTTTCACAGGTGCCATGCCAATGAAAAGTATGTGACCCCAAGATGTTGAACTGACATTTCAGAAACCTTGTATATTTGGCATTATGGAACAGAACAATTGGTTCTGCTGGCTTATTGTTAGACTGCATCAGCTCCCTAATCTGTTTTATTGCACTAGAGAAAGTCTTACACCACAGCAAATGAGATAATTTCATAGAAATAAGTGTTAAAAGTCAGAGGCTGTGTGACCTGGTGCTTCTACTGTCAGTAACCATCCCAACAACAATGGAAAAAAAAGTTATGATAATGTTTCAAATATTGTTTGAAACAAAGATACAATGGAAATTGTGCCAAGTATTTACATTTCCCTTACTCAGTTATTTTATCTAGAAACGCATGTCTACGAGTAAGTTACTTGAGAATAGTATAAAGCAAAGCAATCAGCAAACTCCTCACTGTGTACAATGATATACCTATAATTCAAGTTCACAGATAGGTCACTGCTCCTCTAAGTAATATGATCGTGATACCCAGCACGGCAAATGGGAGTGAGGCTAGATACTGGACAGTGAGATACTGGGAAAGTATGGCAGAGTCCAGTTTATTAACTGGAATAAACCTGACAAACTGAGAGTGGGAGGAAATGATGGCACATTTCAATTGTTTTGCAGACATGAACTGAGGCAGAGACTAAATGATGTAGAGAGTCCATCACCACATTTAGCCATGAACTGATTCAGTATTTTTTAGGAAGGATTAAATTCCCCTCATTTTAGACTTCTAGAAGGTAGATTCTACAGATAACTTACACTGTGGCTCCCTTTCTGTGCCTAATGAAGAGAAATTGGTACTTTCAGTATATGGCTTGTCTGATCTCTTTTAGAGATATGCTTTTGTCATGGTTTAAGCCCAGCCAGCAACACAGAACCACTGTTCAGCAGCCTCTTGCTCACTCCCCTTCCCTTTTCTCCCTCCACTCCCAGAGAGATGTGGAGGAGAATCAAAAGAATGTAACTCCCATGGGTTGAGATAAGAACAGTCCAGTAACTAAGGTATAACACAAATCACTGCTGCTACCACCAATAATAATAATGATAAGGGAAATAACAAGGGAAGAGAATACAACTGCTCATCACCCACTGACCGATACCCAGTCCAATCCAAGCAGTGATCTAGCCCTTCCAGTAACTGCCTCCAGTTCTACATCCTGGGCATGATGTGCTGTGGTATGGAATACCTCTTTGGCTAGTTTGGGTCAGGTGACCTGTCTTTGCTTCCTCCCTGCTTCCCCTCCTCCCTGGCAGAGCATGAGACTCAGAAAGTTCTTGGTCAGAGTAAACATTACTGAGCAGCAACTAAAAACACCGGTGTTATCAGCGCTGCTCCCAGACTGAAAGTCATAACCACAGCACTGCACCAACTACTAAGAAGGAGAAAAACGACTGCTACTGCTGAACCCAGGGCAGCTTTAGAAAGAGGTGAATGTGTCCAAAACATTTCCATTTCTCTCTTGTGATTTAAAAAGGAGTATGTTTGGCTCAGATGTGGACAAAGACATTGTAGACACTTGCAAATGATCCAAGGAGTTGATCATAACCCTCGATTCTATGATGAAAGTTAAATAGTGCTACTTCTGTAGGATATTAATGTTATTTTACCTAAATATAATTATCTCCTTAATCTTTTGAAGAGAATTTTAGTTATTTTCCTCCTTTGTTTCATGGTTAAACTTGATCCCTTCATCCTTGAGGACATGCACAACTCCTATGCTTGCACCTCTGTTCTCCTCCATCTATCTTCTTCCCTTCCTTCCTTCCTTCCTTCCTTCCTTCCTTCCTTCCCTCCTTCCTTCCTTCCCTCCTTCCTTCCTTCCTTCCCCCTTTCCTTCCTTCCTTCCTTCCTTCCTTCCTTCCTTCCTTCCTTCCTTCCTTCCTTCCTTCCTTCCTTCCTTCCTTCCTTCCTTCCTTCCTTTCTTCCCTCCCTCTCTCCCTCCCTCCCTCCCTCCTTCCTTCCTTCCTTCCTTCCTTCCTTCCTTCCTCCCTCCCTCCCTCCCTTCCAATCCCTCACTCCCTTCCTTCCTCCCTTCCAATCCCTCCCTTCCTCCCTTCCAATCCCCCCCTTCCTCCCTTCCTTCCATCCCTCTCCTGTCATTTATAACATCAAAACTTCTCATCTTTTCCACAGAACATCCTTCCATTAAGCCAAATAAAGGAACTGTGACTTAGTCAAGTTTTACAAGGAACTGTAAATTCCCAAATTACCCAACAAAGACCCTTAAAATTGCCCAATGAATATGAAATGCTAGCACACTAAGTGGCTACATTAATTTAGCCACTAACCTATTTTATTGACTGAGACCTATGCAAAAATTCTCACAGTGAAGAAGGCAGACCCAGTCATACAGGCCAGCAGCTGTGTATATGGTCTTAAATACTGTACCCTGTGTGCTACACTCTAATTTATGGAAATATGCTGATGGATAATATAGAAAGAATTCGGTTCAGTGGAATTATTGATGCAAAGTGGAAGTAAGAGGAGAATTTGCTGGTTCTCCTACAGTACTCTAACCATGCTTAGAGGGGATGCAACTCAGAGACAATGAATGTTGATAACAATGCTTTGTGAGAGGGGGAAATTACCACTGCTGAAATGCCGAGCCCCAGCTGGAAGCACCAGTGTTGTGACTGCTCTCAGAGGCAAGCATGCTTCTGAACAACATGTGCTGAATGCATTTTTTAATAGCTATAATAAATTATAATTTTCAACTGTATTACCACTTCATTTCTTCTATCCTCAGCCAAGTCAACTTCTGATTAGATTCCTGAATTGTCTCTTTGCATACAGAAGGGCCTACACGTATGTGCTGTGGCTATTTTCCTCACTGTGCTACTCCAAACTGCATTATTATTATTAATACTATCATTATTATTATTGTTGTCTAAAAGACTCCTTTCAGAATTAATTATTATATATATATCTAAAATCACTTCCCTGCAGCTTAAAGCAAAGTAGGCATGATACATACATTTCTGACTTTATAAACACAAAATAATTTGTACAAAGAAACTCTTCTCTCACCTAAAAGACCTGACCTACGATTATTCTGTATGTCCTGCAGGCATGAGCAAGCCAAAAGAAGGAAAAATCTCTCAAGAACTCTGCACAGCACTTCCTTGATCCTTTGCCAGCCTTCAGAGCTCTACCTGCCATCACTGCCACTGCTAGGAGAGGAGCTGTGGCTGATTGTACAGTGAAGCCATGCAGTGTAGAAAGATGGGAAAACCTCCTTCCAAATGGCTTATCACTAAATCAGTGCACTTGGTTTAAAAGTAATCACACAGCGACTGACTAGTAAGGGACCACTGGAATAACTAATACCACTGTGAAACCCAGAGAGGAGTTTTATTTTTTAACAGCTTAAAGAATTTCCCTGGAAGGCAGAATAACTTAACTGAACCAGCAGGCCATCAGTTCACTGAAATAAATTAAAATTACTCTGAAATGAAATAATGCCTGACCAGTCTTCTATAATGAGAGCAAAAGATGCACCTTGAAATAGCAAATCTGGAGTAATAGGAATAGTGTAGCAATGCTTCCCATGAAACCATGATGATTGCTGTCTGTGACCCATAGGACTTACATTAGCTTAAATTTCTAATTTGAAAGTAGGACATTATTTAGAACAATATTTTTTAAAGGAATAACTGCTGTGGATTTTAATGAACAATAACAAACTATAGCCTATTTCCTTTGTGTTTGAAGTGTAAAGGTATGGTTGACTGAATTGCCAGGATTTTGCCTACATTGGACCATGAAACTAGAACGCAATACACAGAGCTTTCAGCATCTGGATTAAGTTTACATGCTGATTGTCTATCAGCAGAAGTGCAGAATAATGAGAAGTGGCATCTTATTATGACAGTTTGATTAGAGAAAAAGTCCTAGTTATTAAAACAAAAACCCACACAGTGTACAGTTTCTTGGTTAATCAGTGAGACCACAGAGTACACTGAGGTGTTTTATTTGTTAGTTTTTTGGGTTTTTTTGGGTTTTTTTGGGGGGATTGTTCTTTTTAGTTTTATTTTTATTTGGAAGGCAAGAGTAGACCCTGTTTTATCCTGCCATTTACTCTTCGTTTTTCCCCAAACTGTTTTTTTATATTTGCTTCCCAAAGTTTTTGGTTTTTGCTTTTTTTTTTTTTTTTTTTATATTTCCCAAACTAGGTTTCTCTGCTTTCTTAGGAAACTGAAATTTTTCTACCAGTTTGACCACTGCCTATCACTTATTCAGGACAGTGACCTTGCCTCATAAATACTTTAATTTACAATTCTACTCTGCTATCATGGTGGAACTGTAATATTTGAAAGCAATCAGCTGAAGCATGAGACCACTCCTGATGTTGAATATATCAGTCAGACAGTTGACAAATCAAACCATTGAAAAAAAAATAAAATTATCAAACTCAGTATTTATAGAAATTTTTGCAAAATGTTCACCAGAGAGTGTTTTTTCTAAGAAGTGACACATGCAATCATGGCAATGCTGGTATCAACTGAGGACATGCAAATTTAAGGTTCAAGAGACAATTTCAGGTGCCAGATTTTGCACTATCTAGAAAGAATATCTCAGCTCAGAGTCAAGCAGTAACAGAGACTGTGATGCAAAACCCAACCTTCCTAATTCAAAGTAAAAATTTTCTTCAAAATCACACAGAAGAGTCATGTAAACTAGGCCTTTCACATCCCAGGCCACCATCCCAATCCCTCAGGGACATGCCCAGTGGAAGTTCAAGTTATCTATCTTCTTACTAGCATTACTCAAAATAAAACAGATGGATCAGGATTTCTTGATGTACACTGTTACTAATGCTTCAGCAGCTGGTCTGTCTACAGAGCTGATATCATCCCATCCTAATATGACTTTCCTAGATACTTGGTCTCCAGTGAGTCCAGATACAGAGAAGGTTTGAACTTTGGAAGATCCAAAACCTAAGCAAAATGGTAGAAGAAAAAGCTAAATTCCCTCATAGGGGATTATTACTCCAAAAGGAGGTATTATTCATAGAATTATAGAATGGTTTGGGTTGTAAGGGACCTTAAAGATAACCATGTTTCAGCCCCCTTGCCATGGGCAGGAATACCTTCCACTAGAACATGTTGCTCCACCAAGAGTCAAGGGTGAAAACAGGATTATAAAGTTCTCTTGAATGGAAATGTAGAAAAGAATAATGAAAATATCATTAAAAATGCCTTAATCTTCTGCAGCATCTTTGTAAGCAATGAAGTAAAGCTGAGGACTTACTGCAGGTTTATTCTGACTCCTACAAAATGTCTCCATATGCATGAATCTACAGTTTTCATTACCAGGATCAATTTTTGCTCCACAGTACTCTGGGACAAATGGTTCCAAGGCCAAAAGAAGAACAAAGTGATCAAGGTCATGATGGACTTGTCTGAGAATTAAGTGTTCTTGGAGTGGTAACAGACACTTGTTACATACATTATTTCTGCATAAGATGCATGTTTAACTACATAAGAAATGCATACAGGTCTTCAGAGCTATCATTTCTACATATATTGCCATAGCAGCTATGAGATGCCCAGTCACAAGCAAGGGTTTTATGCAACAGGTATTGAACAGGGAATGTCAAAGGTTTCTATGTCTCTGAGTTCATAATTGCCTTTGCCATTATCAGGATGTGCCTCTGTGTGTGTGTGTGTGTGCATGTACAAGTACAGTGTAGCCCAGATTTGGCTTTCAGCACTTACACTTGGAAAGCAAATTTTCCAGAAATGAATTCATACCATGAATGCTAAATCATTGCTTAAGTTTCCCATTATCACAGACAAATTACTATATCAGCATACAGTGAAAAAAAGAAACCTAATACCAACAGCGTTGTTTTGCTTGTAGAGATCATGTTCAATTATAAGCATATACATATTCATAAGCATACATAATAAAAATCAAACATTGACAGATTAGTGTGAAAAGCAAAGACCAGATCCCAGGCTGTCTGAAGGCAACAGATTTTTTAAAGTCAAGTAAGACCAAGGCTTTGCCTAGCTTATCAGAATGAAAAGACAATTTTGTTCTGTATAATAATAAGGAGAATAAGAATATATTATTGAGGAACATATTGTAACTTGAGGCTTTTCGTTTTTTTCATCACTTTCAAAAATTTGCATTTATTTTGCTTTTCTTCCTTAGGTAATGAACTTTCATTTTCTTTGATACAAATAGCATTTTCAAAAGATTTGTATCAAATGACAGTTTTGTTATATGAACTATTGCCCACTTTTAAAAGTTAATGACCATGTTTCCAGTACATGAAGTTATTTTATCTTCTGATTTTGGCATTTCGGATTGAATCTGGAAAACCAATTAATTTGTTCAAAGATTGAATTTCTTTGTATTGATTTCCCCCCCCCCCGAGAATTATTTGCATATGAAGGTCACATGCTGGAACTTTTCACAAAGAACTGAACTGAAATAAATAAAAGATCCTTTTTTGCAACTTTTAAATTCATTGTGTCCCATAGTAATTTGGAATCTACTAGGCAATATTTCTTCTGTTCTAACCAATTCATTATATTCCATACTGGCACTTTTAAAAGCAGTTACTTTTTGATTCAGTTATAATCATTTCACTGTCTGTATCCCATAGCATCTGTTAATTATGTGGAGAGCTTTGAATGTACTCGGGAGATGGATCAACACCCATGAACACAACTGACCTCCAAAATTAATAAATTAATTTTAAAACTACAAGCTTTTTAAAGAAAAAAACGTATTTGTGGCATGTCCAAGAATGTTTTGCTTATTTATATACTTATGTGTCTATATACTTACACAAGCCGTCCTGCCAGAAACACCTATTCTTTCCCCTCCGTCCTACTATTGTATATAATGCGCTCCTCTACCAAAAACTGAGAAGTTATAGTACCTTTTTTATCTACCTGGTATTACAAGAATCAGAATTGTTCTCAGGATGTTCAGGTCTATTATATTTAGGCATAATGACATTTTTGTTTTACAACATGAAGTGTCATTTTGTATGTTCTTTCAAATGGGGTACTAATGAAAACAATCCAGTTTTAATTTGGCTGTTGTAAGGTACAAGTCATCTTGGAAAATCCTCCAAAAAATTCAGTTTCATCAAGTCACGTAATAGCTATAAAAATGTATAATACCATACACAAGTCTTCGATCTACCAGTCCAGGTCAATTTCTGCCTTAACAGTAGAAAAGTTACCTACTCAAGCTCTGTTTGCTTTCATGCATCAATCTGAAAGAAAATCAGTATACAAATATGGTGTAGCATGCATGATCCATTACTCACTACTTCTAAGAAGTGCTGCTATTTACCATATAGAGGGGATTTTTTGTGCTTGAAGAATGAAAGTGAATGATAGCAGATGAAGTAAAACCAATAATAAATTAACACTTCTGCCTATGTCAATGAAAGTAGATCCAGTATCAAAGTAAAAATTAGCATCATTTATGTAGGAATCTTCTTCTGAAAGGGTTTATTGATCAGGAGCAGTGCAATGCTTGTCAAACACAACATTCTTCATGCTTCATGGAGCACCAAATACTGTAGGAGGTCTGAGAATATACACTAATGGCTGCTGCATTCACTTTGCTCTTAATAAGAACCTGATCGTGCCTGATAACTCCTAGGTTTATGTCATCTACCAGTGCTGATCACTTCTCATTTATTACTAGGACTGCATTTCTTATTAACAAGAGCTGTGGGAGGAGGCTCCTTTGCACTGAAGTTTAAGTCACACATGACTGGATTTGGTGAGTTTGCAATTCCAAACCCAGTTGGAATTGCAAGAAAAAAAAAACATTTCAACCTTTTAAAGTAGAATTCTCTCATTATCTTCCTCAGAATTTAATTTCACATACTTAAAAAGATAATAATAAAAATACAACATACTGCTAGTACTGACATTCATTTTGTTCAATTAAAATGTTCGTTAAGTTTGGCCTCAATATTGTGGCTGTACTGTAACAACTTTTATATAATCATGGAATGGTGTAACCTGTTTTTTCCTACCCATACTGACACTTAGTCCACCTTAACCATCTCTAACGTCACTCCTGTGACTCAGTTTTCTTTATAATCTTTTGAAAGCTTAAGTTAGTATCTTACTGTTGGAAGCCTATCCCTGTTGATTATGTTGCATTCTGGAAGAAGCTATCATGATTGTATGGTCACATTTTCTGCATGGTATAAGATTTTTCTGAAGTGATCATTGTTGTAAACCCAAAAGTTATGGATAAAGTAGAATATCTTTTAGAAAGGCAACCTATCTTAACTTTTGAAAGTCTATCAACAGAGTTGCAAAGTTGTTCCTTTGATGCTTAGTTATTCTCACTGTGAAAAGCAGGTGGGTTTTTCCTAGTCTGCAGTCATCTATCATCAGCTCAGACCTTGATTCTTAACATACCTTTGCTAGACTGAAGAACCAAGAACCCTTTTTAACCAGTTTTCTTTTTCTTATGCAGGTATTAAATGATGATAATCAACTACCCTTTATCCTTCAAGATAAACACCTCTCAACGTAAGGAATTATTTTCAGTCTGATAAATCTTACAGCTTTTTTGTTCACTCCACAACTTCTCAAAATAACTCTCAACATGCAGCCACCAGAATTAGGTCTTATTTCAGTAGGAACTGTATCATCATAACATACAGAGATAATATTATATTGGGTTTGTGTGGCAAGGTTTTAGTAGAAGGAGGGCTATAAAGCTGGCTTTGTGAGAAGCTGCTGGAAGGTTACCCTATGTCTGATGCAGCCAATGCCCCCCCCAGTTCCATGATGGACCCACCACTGGCCAAGGCCAAGCTCATCAGTGACCATGGTGGTGCTCCAAGGGTAACATGTTTAGAAAGGGGTAAAAGTACTTCTCAGGAGCAACTGCAGCCAGAGAGAGGAGTGAAAACATGTGTGAAAAACAGCCTTGCAGACACTCAGGGCAGTGCAAACGGAGGGCAGAAAGTGCTCCAGGCACTGATCAGAGATTCCGCTGCAGCCCAGCTGAGTCAGCTCTCTCTCTTCAGCCCACATGACTCCATGATGGAATCGATGTTCACCTGCAGCCTGTGGAGAACCCCACAACAGGGCAGGAGGTTGCCCAAAGAAGGCTGTGACCCTGTGGGAAGACCACCCTGGAGCAGGCTCCTGTCAGGACCTGTGGCCCATGGAGAGAGGAGCTCATGTTGGAGCAGGTTTACTGCAGTGCTTGTGATCCTGCTGGGACACACACTGGAACAGTTTGTTCCTGAAGGACTGCACCCCATGGAAAGGACCCACACTGGAGCAGTTCATAAACAACTTCAGCCTGTGGGAAGACCTCACACTGCAGAAGTTCATGGAGAGCTGTCTCCCATCAGAGGCACTGGAGCAGAGGAAAAGTGCTGCTTCTTCCTAAGGAGGAAGGAGCAGCAGAGACAATGTGCGATGAACCACAGCCTCCATTCCCCATTACCTTGTGCTGCTGGGGGAAAGGGAGTAGAGAATTAGGAAGTTGAGCCCAGAGAAAAGGAGGGCGGAGGTGAAGGTTGTCTGAGATTCGGTTTTATTTCTCATTATCCTACTTTGATTTTATTGGTAATAAATTACATTAATTTCCCCAAGTTGGTCTGTTTTCCCTAAGACAGTAACTGGTGAGTGTTCTCTCCCTGTCCTTATCACAAATGATATTCATTATATTTTCTCTCCCCTGTCCAGCTGAGGAGGGGAGCGATAGAGCAGCTTTGGGTTGGCACCTGATGACTAGCTAGGGTCAACCCACCAAAAATCTAAAAGCTCTTTTTCTATGGAATGATCTTTCTCTGAATACATATTCAAAATCTGGTATTTTGGCACAGCTTCAAGCAAGGAGTATATTTTAAAACAACATAATTATTGACAAGAAAAATCCCACAGGCTCTAGACCTGCAGCACCTAGAATAGCAGTTCTCCAGTTCCGGGAAATCAAAATCCATAGGCTTCTATCTTAAATACTTGCTTCAATTCTGAAGCATGAAAATGATTACTGGCATTCGAATCCAGGCTACAAAGCTATTAGAACTATTCTCTACCCCGACTTGAATCTTTTATGGACCACTCCCTCAGCTTTTGTGTCACTTATGAAGTAAATGAATATTAATATTAGGACTGCTTTCCCATCATTAACAAAAAGTATTAAATGGTGTCAAGCCAGAAGACATAGCATCTCAATGGAAGATCCTGATGAATAGTGTTTTTTTCTAGCTATGTTGTGAATCTTACCATGTAGTCAAAATTTAATAATTTGATATGTGCCACAATGATTTTCTTATCACAGTAGCTTCTTAATCAAAATGTCATACTGCAT
The DNA here is from genome assembly GCF_012275295.1 of Melopsittacus undulatus. NCBI lineage: Eukaryota > Metazoa > Chordata > Aves > Psittaciformes > Psittaculidae > Melopsittacus > Melopsittacus undulatus. The sequence goes on along the minus strand of NC_047528.1, from coordinate 67,052,183 downwards.
CAAGTGAGATGTCTTACAAATGTACACTACATCACCAGAAATGTATAAGCTTGGAAGATGATATTGAATTAGTTTGACAGGAGCTAGTTTCTATGAATGAGTGTTTATTGGTATTAGTTTTATTATCCTCTACCTTTGTGTTAATCTGTTCCAGGATCAGCTGTTCCATGGCTTTGCTTGAGACCAATGCCAAGATTAAAAGCCTGTAATTAATTTGGTAATTTCATTTATTTGTTTATAAGTTTTTTGAAACTGGGGGGAAGAAAAAACTTTAGTGTATGTTTTTTTCCCCTCAAGCCTTCTTTGAGGACTTGTTGCAAATGGGCCGTAGTGATCCCTAGTCAGCTCTTTACCCTACTGTGATCAAATTATCAAAGGGTATGTTAAGTAAAGAAGGAGTTAATGAAGAGGTTGTTTTGGGGAAGTTGCTGATAACAGAGAACAGAATGCAGTAAAAGAGAGTGTAATGAGTGGGATAGAACAATGTTTCAGTTAGAAGAGAGCTACAACTGCCAAGCTAGACAAAATCAAAATCCTCAGAAACTCCCCATAAGACACTTTTTCCAGCCCTTTTACCAGCTTTGTTGTCTTCCTCTGGACACATTCAAGTACCTTCACTTTCTTGTTAGATTGATTTCTCTATTTTCCACACATACAAACAGCAAGTTGTTACTTTCACTCAAAAAAAAAACGTTAACAGTAGTTCTATCTTTTACAGTCTAACTTTCTATCTCATACCAAATTCCTGCATGCTGCAGGCAATGCTTTTTTAATTAAGAAATTGTAAGAGGTAAGGTTGAGAAATTACAAAGAATACTTTTCGCATTTGCAGAAGGATTAAAACCATATGATACAAGTATTTCTCACCTCACATTATAGGTAGATTTTTCTTTTTTTTCTACAGTTATTTAGTAATCTGAAGCAGAGGCAAGCTTGTATTTTTTCCACTGTTTTATCTGGTAGAATAAAGAAAAATATCCATCTATATGATTTACTTATTTACTTGAAGATATTTGATAGTTGGAAAAAGGTAATGCCACTTCTGATTGTTATTTTAGCTCCTTTGCCTACTCAAGCATTTCTAACTAGATTCTTATCAGTCTTTTTCACATCAGTTTCTCTCAATTACTCTTTTGTCTTTGCAAATTTCATTGATACCGCCTTCTCAAATATATATTCAGAAACAAGCTGTAACTGTTACCTTTTTTAATTTCCCAAGCTTGTAGGAAGGGATATGAAACAAAGGGATACAAAGGAAATATCTTCATATCTACTGCCTTTATTGTAATATGCTGTTAGTAAATTAATTTTGTGCTAAACAAAAAAAAAATTGTGGTAAACAAATGCTCCTTTTTTCCCTGCTTTTATTAGCCCCTTTTCTTTTGTGTACTGCCCTACTGAACTATCTGGTGAGTCTGTTCAGTACTTCCTAGTTCTAGTTGTGATGAACAAAAAAGCCAGCCTAAGTCTCACCTAAATCCAACTATTTCTCGTTTGTTCATTTCCATTTATGAACAATATTTTCTGTTTCTGAACTCCATGCTCAAACTTTCACTTTTTTTTGTTAGAATTATTTTCTTGTTTTATGTCAACTGGCAATAAACTTGGCTCTAACCCATCAATAGCATTAGCTGAAAATTGTTAAAGACATAAAATCAGAGATTTAACACAAGCCTCTTGATATTGCTCTCCTAGCTGTCTTTGGGGGCTTTCCTTTTGCTTATTGATGAATTCTCTTTATCTGGTATTCTGCAGTGTGAAATATTTAAATTGCAGGAGAATAACATGCACTGAGTTTTTAAGAGGGTCCTGTTAAATTCCATGCTGACAAAAACCCCACCAATGCTATCCTTGTGGTAAACAAACAAATAGAGCTGTTTTCTCTGAGTAGCTTTCATTAACACATTTTAATAACTCTGTTGATTCCTGGGCAAGAGCCCACATGTCTTCCTGCCATCTTCCCTGCCTGATCTAGAAAACAGTGACCACAAAGAACTGCAGAGAGAAGAAAGAACTCCTGTAAAATTCTGAAGAAAGGGCTGAGCAAGAAAAGTTTTTCAGTGATATGAAGGTCACTGAACGATTCACGAAGGATTCATTCACAATTCATAGTTTATTATAGAATGGAACAACTGTACGGCAGGAAGATATCAACATCCACTGATGCCAGAAGTTAATTAGTTTTTGGCAAACAGAAAAATGGTTCTGTGTAATGAAGCCAGACCAGACTATGGATTCATTTTTCAACTATGCTAACTTTTTGAAGAGCATATGGAAATTTCTTTGATTATTACTTTGTAGGTTCTAGTTTTCCTCAACTACAAATACACAGGCAATTACTTAAAAATATACAAGTTGGGGGGGAGTTGCCTGCTGTACCTCAATGCATGAATCACCATTAAATGCTTATTCACTCGGGCCTGTGTGAAAAGGACTGTATGTCAGATATGTGCAAATTAAACGGGAACATGAGATAAATTCTAACCAACTGTAAGACTAGGAAGTCTCTGAAAATTCAGCAACTTCAACTGTTTGTAAGAGGAGAATAATTTGGGAATAGGTAAATATGGGAGAATCTATTTGTTTTTTAACTACTTAATGACTGTGCTGATGCGGTGTCTGAAGCTCCAGTGTGCACATAGAAGCAAAGAAGACATAATGTGATTTAAAGTTATTTTTATCCAAATGCCTTCAAAACATTAATGCATTTTCATGTATTTTGATTGAAAAGGCCAACTCGGGTTCATTCATGTGAAAGGACTCAATTAAAAATCCGAAAAGCTACACCAGTGGAACAAAATAACTGCGGAAAGGCTGTATGTAGTTCATAATTCTTGCATGCTTCCAGTTTCACACCTTATTTTCATCATGAGCAGCCTTTGTTGCTGGGCCTCACAGACTTGTAACAATGCCCTGTTTTCATTAAACAACTAGGTGTGAACTCTAGCCTGGTGGACTTCTGCTGGCTATTGCGTAAATATTAGTGGTAGCACTTTTGAAAGCACTTCACTCTGATGGAAATCAATGAGGTCCATATTTCTCAGTCACTCATGCCACAAATATACCAGGTAATTGGGTGAACATGTGGAAGGCTATAAGCACAGCATGCTCTGGCACCATGCAGATATATTAATACCTTCCCAATACTGATGGATTTCCAGTCTTAGTGGGGTCACTTTGGGACCACTGCTAGTAGGCATCCACGCAGAATGCAAGTCACTCATGACTCTATGCATTCCACAGGTTGACCAACAAGCACTTTTGAGAGTTTTCTCCTATGTACATTCATTTTAGATTTGCAAAGAGAATTTGTCAGTATTGGCCATCTATTGAAAAGAGTATGGGACCTACATTCTCTATGTTTCACTCAAATTATGTCTTCTGAAGAAGAAAATGTAGGAATGTTTCAATTTCTGAAGGCCTTAGAACTGCAAAAATTAAGTGCTTAATGAGGTACCTACGGGGCAGCCCAAAAACTTCACTGGCAATCTTAGTTTAGGCCTCTGGGTTGTTTGTGTTTGTTGTGGGTTTTTTGGGGAGTTGGGTTATTTTTTGGTGGTTTGGGGTTTTTTATTTTCTTTTGTTTTGTTTTTTTGTTTGGTTAGTTGTTTTTTTTTCCCAGCCAGCAGTCACTTTGCCCTGTGCTTTTACTTCCACAGATGAATCTGAAAGCAACATGGGGAGAAAAATACCACATGCACAAAATGGTAGAAGGCTAGAAATAAGTAGCTAAGGAGATTCAGCCCTGTGAAAAGGAAACTCAGGAAATTCATTAACAGTTAGGGTCCAGTTTAAATAGCATGCAGGTCTGCAACCTGACCAGATACAGCATAGCCATTGTGTAGCACGTTTGAGCTCTAATTTGCTTTAGATCTACCTAAGCAACAATCTACTTTGGAAAAGAAGCATAAACAAGATTTTCATATTTCTCCCTGATGACACTACTGATTTTAGAAACCACCTGATGAACTGGAAAATGAAGTACCTTATTTACACAGGTTGGTCACAGGGCAGCAGGATGATCAATATTCATGATGCCTAGCAGACAACAAACTGTAGGGAAGAGTAGGCATGAGGTAGAAGACTAGACTTAAATTTCAGTTCATGAAGTGTGCAGTAAACAAGTGTTATAGCTGGAGCTGTGTTGACAGCACCTGCTTACTGAATGCTATCTTTTGGCAGTTCAGTGATTCACAACATATACAATATTTATGAAGGGCAGAGGTTAGCACTGCATAAATAGGGCCTTGGGAGTTTCTGTCAACAAGGAGTAAAGTTTGCTGTGTCCATTTGTTCCCTTAAAATATTAAAAACCAGAGAAGGACCAAAGCATCCTGCCTATGCCTTTTTCTCCTTTTTTTTTTCTGTTACTGCTCTTTACAAAGTGATCCTGGACCCTATTCCTGCATGCTGATTATACCTTATAGAATGAGAAGTGCCATCTGAAACTGAATTACCACTGACAAATATCTGTTGCATTTATTGATGAGCCTTATTATGACACAATGATCCACATGAGAATTAATAGCATAGACAAACATCTTGAGTATTTGCATAGCAAGATTTGTTTTCCCTTAATGTGTTCTTTCTTTGACTACATAATTTGAGCCTTGACTGCAGGTAATTTCATTCTACATCTAGACCTCTGCTGGGCATACCTCAAATTTGTACTAGGCTGTGCAGTAGGTTTGCATTAGGAATAATGGGAATAAACACACTTGTGCCCAGCTTGGGTAAAAAGCTATTGTGCTAAGCCCCTACAAGGTTTAGCCCCTGGAATTAGGTTTCTATGGCACTGCCAATCAGCTATGGCAAACTTCGGATATTTGTACATAAATAATATGCTAATGAAATGCTAATGGCAGGTATAAGCTCTTTATACTGTCAGAAAAAGGAGAGACTGCTAAAATTGAAAAGCTTGGAAGGGCCCAAACAATCACTTGTGATGCAAGTAGTTTGCTTTTCTATTAATATTTAAAAGTATTTTTATGACAAGGATAGCAATATTGATACATGCCAAACTGAAAATGACAGATCACCTATGAGTGCTGCCTAGTGTTTTCATTTTTTTTTATGTATAGCTGCATTTGGTCAGCATTTCACAGAGATTTTGGGCATGCATGGGCCATCTGTGAACATTTATTCAGAACTGAATTTTGGCAAACAATAATGCAGCCTTGGAGCTTTTTACTTTCAGAACTTTAAGAAAGATTATTCAAAAAAAAGTTGTTTATGTTTTAAACGGTTTATTTCAGCTGGAGCTACCTATTCTCAAGCAGTGTTCAATTCTGTTTCATTATTTCCTTATTATGATTCTTTTTCTACTTTAAACAAAGAGATATATGCAGTTTTGCTCCATCTTAACCTGTCACATGCTTTTTTCCCCATGTAGTATACAGACTCTTAGTCTGAAATTTACTTTGGAAATTATCACTTTGACAGTTTTCTGTACATTTAATTTTAATGTCAAAACCCACAATTTGTTCTACAAATAACCAGTAAACACAGCTTTTTGATGAAGCCAATGGGAACAATGAATAATGTTGTAATTTAAATCCCAGCCAGAGTGACTTATAATCTTACAAGATAACATACATGTATCCACCAGAAATGGCAAACAGAATTAGTTCCCAAGAGCACTCAGAAATGTCTTCCTATTCTTGTGATAACTTTTATGATACTATCCATGAATTATTAATTTGAAGTGGTTTAATCAAGGCCTGGATGATTTAATATAGTAGAAAATATTATAAAAACATTTCTGATGCTGCTCCTTACGTGTGAAAATACATGAGCATGAAAGATAACTTACAGGACTGAAGCAATATATAAAGTTAGCAGCTCAGGACTGTAAGATTATGATTTGGTTAAACTTGGTGTATATATTTGTTACTTGCCATCCTACCTTCTCAACGTTGCAGCTGATAAATTATATACTTAGTTTGTGGTTACATATCTACTCTATCCTTGAATGGATTTCTACATAACTCCATAATAATTCAGATTAAAAATAATAAAAATAGAGATTAAAAAAAAGTAAAAAAACTTTAAACCTAAAAGTAAAAACAAAAAAGAAGATGGGGAGGCCAAGACAGTCAGGATTATTCTTTATTATAGGTAGGCAACCCGGGATCTGGAGCTTTTAATATACCTGCAATATTTCTAATGTAATGAAAGGCTTAGAGGGATATAAACAAGAATGGCTCTAAATCTAAAACTAAATCTCTAAATCTGACATGATCTCTTTTCATTTGTTAGCTGCACGTCTTTCCCCTTGTAAGACTTGCAGGTAAAGAGTCATTCTCGTATGTTAGTGTGTCCTGCCAAAAGGGACTCTTTGGGTTGTCTCTTGCAGTGATTATATAGGGTAAGTCTTTAAACAAGTTAATGCCAAGACCAACTGACTACAATGTTAAAAGCTGGAACCTTCCTTCTTGTTCCCTGTGTTCTGCAGGTGTCTTTCCATACAGAGCAGTGCCTTGTTAACTCAAAATGCCTTGATTTTCCCTGCAGGAGCCTATCAAGTTTTACAAAGCCTCAAGCCCTGCCAATAGGGAATATTACATTTTTTGAAGTTCCTTCCAGATAGCAATGAATGACAAAAGCCAAAATGGTCAAACCTTTGTGGCTGTTGCACTTAGGAGGTTTTTTGTGATAAAACAAGCAGCTTTGTTTCTTGATTTTCATCCAATGTTTTGCTATATTCAATGGCCTGTATTGAATTTATCCACTTCCTCATGGAACAAAATGGTTCCCTTCAGTATTTTCTTTCCTTGCTTTATTTGTAGGCCATCCTGCAGCTCTACTGATACCTGAGCTCAGTGACTGATACTGTCTATGATCATTTGGCACCTAATTCCAGAAATGGACAAAACACAGACATTTTGCCATGGGTTCATAAGTATTTTGTTGACAGTGGAGAATTAGTGAGATCTGAGGGTCTTGGACTCCCTTCCAGGCTCTGAACAGCAATGTAGTCTTTCCACTAAGCTTAATATATTCTGCCTCTGTCCAAAGCCTTTCCTCATTCACAGCTCTGATTTTTCAGCTGGTTTGTGCAAACAGCTAGAGCACCAGTTCACCAGCTTCTCATCCCAGTCCCAGCCTCCTTATCCCTGCCATTTTCTTTCTTCCTTCCCTGTGCCCCAGTTTTTCTTACAGCACATGGCTTCCTTTCCTACGACAGAAGTTTTCTTGTCCAGCCCTCCCCAAGCTCCTCTGTTTTTCTTTGTTCTCCTCTCAAGAGCCACTAGCCCCATCTTTCCCACTTTGCCTCTCCCTGGGTATTAGTGTCCAGCTGGTCCCAGTCCCCTGATGTGAACTTTCAGTTCCTCATCTTTTCCCAACTCTGTCTTCCTTTGCATTATTTTTTTCTTTTTTTTTTTTTTTAAGCTTGTTTAATGTATTTATTAATGGACTGTGAACAGTAATGAGGCAAAATCACCAAATGAAGCATGTTTTAGGTTAATCAAGTTTGGAGAAAAAGATGACCTAGAAGACTGGATTCCTTTCCTCGTGGCTCTACAGGGTGTTTTTTAATGTTTCTTCAGTGGAATTTCCTGACCAGCGGGAGCCTGGACTGGGCCCACAGACTCTTCAAGCACAGAATGAGGTAAGGCATTTTCCATGGAAAGTTGTTACTCTGGGTTTATTAACCCTAAGGTGCAAGACCTTCCTTGCACGCCTGAACTCACACGGTGACCTCATGGGTGGAATGAGGACATTTTAAACTTCACTAGTTCTCTTCCTCAAAATAATTTATTTCAATATAAATCTACTTCCATAATTTTTTATTATTTCAACTATTTCTTTTTTGCTTATGGAATCAAATCTTTTGGAAATACAATTTCTTCCACTGGTCATGTGCTTTGAACCGGAAGCAATGAAGCATTAAATTCTGTTTAACACTAACAAAAACTGGTTAGAATGTAGCTATTTAAACCCATGAAGGGGAGACTGAGCCATAGTCTTCTGGATGTCAAAGCAGGCTGTTTTATGATTTACATTTTTGGATCGCATAATTAAAGCAAAAGGAAGAAGTGGGCTAGATATCTTCTTGACACTTCACTCACCATTAAGCCAATATTTCATGGAGATATTTCCAGGTGCTTAAGCATTTGCACTCTGAGCTTATATCAAGTTTTAATGATGTTTGGGTGGCTGAATATGTTTGATTAATAAAACTGCCACTTTTCATTACTAAGGCTAAGGTTGCCAACTTAGTAAAAGCTCTGAATTGGAAAATCAGCTGGAAATTATCAGAGATCCTGTAACACTAATGTTTGAGGCTGCATTGACATAGAATTGCAGAGAGAAAAAAATGCATTTTATCATCAAAAAAATAGCACATGATTATTGCCACAGACAATGCTATAAAGAGGTTTTCCTGTGTTTTTTTGTTATTTTCTTTACTTTCCTCTCTCTTTTCTTTAAGTATATTTAACAGGAAATAAATGCAAATCTTAAAGTTCATATATTGCAGCTGAATAAGTAAATCTTTCATTTCCCTGTTTCTGCCTGCAGTCTCCAGATATGTAGATCTTTTCATGTTCATTTTTTTCAGTAAACAATGGCATAAATACAGCTGCAGTAACAAATCAGTACATTTAGAATCATAGAATCATTGAATAGTTAGGGTTGGAAAGGACCTTAAGATCATCTAATTCCAACACCCCTGCCATGGCCAGGGACATCTCACACTAAACCATATCACCCAAGGCTTCACCCAGCCTGGACTTGAACACTTCCAGGGATGGAGCATTCACAACCTCCCTAGGCAACACATTCCAGTACCTCACCACCCTAACAGTAAAGAATTTCTTCCTTATGTCCAGTCTAAACCCCTGCTGTTAAAGTTTGAACCCATTACCCCTTGTCCTATCACTACAGTCCCTAATTAAGTGTCCCTCCCCAGCATCCCTGTAGGCCCCCTTCAGATACTGGAAGGCTGGTAAGAGGTCTCCACGCACCCTTCTCTTCTCCAGCCTGAACAGCCCCAACTTTCTCAGCCTGTCTTCATACGGGAGGTGCTCCAGTCCCCTGATCATCCTCGTGGCCTCCTCTGGACTTGTTCCAACAGTTCCATGTCCTTTTTATGTTGAGGACACCAGAACTGCACACAATACTCCAAGTGAGGTCTCACGAGAGCAGAGTAGAGGGGCAGGATCACCTCCTTTGACCTGCTGGTCACACTCCTTTTGATGCAGCCCAGGATATGGTTGGCTTTCTGGGCTGCAAGTGCACACTGAAGCTGGCTCATGTTCATTTTGTCATTGACCAACACCCCCAAGTCCTTCTCCACAGGGCTGCTCTGAATTTCCTTTTTGCCCAACCTGTAGCTGTGCCTGGGATTGCTCTGACCCAGGTGTAGGACCTTGCACTTGGCATGGTTAAGATTCATGAGGTTGGCATCAGCCCACCTCACAAGTGTGTCAAGGTCCCTCTGGAAATCCTATGCTGTTAGAATGTTCTCTTACTTTTTTATGAAGTCATGTAAACTTTGGTAAAATAATTTCAAGTAAGTATTACATACCAGTTAGTTATTATTTTTACATCCTCCTTAAACTGAGGTAAGTTACCACCATAGATTCAGGGGAATAGAGAACACGTCCCCCATCTCACTTCTTTTTCCTTGTTTTCCTGATTGTAGTGGTTTTCCTATAATATGTACCTATCTATAGATCGCATTCCATGAAGGTCTCTACATGTAGTGTGAGCATAGAAGACAATCTACCTTTTCAGCAGTTTACCAATTGATTTTACAGCATGAAAAGTTGCAGGCATCAGAAGAACGAAAATAGTACTTAAAAGAAACCACAATCAAAAACCCTTCCTCAAAAAAAAAAAAAAACAAGCAAGCAAAACAACCCAAAAAACAAACAAAAGAAAAAAAAAAAGAAAGAAAGAGGAGGGAATGAAGCCCTTAAAAGTTCACTTTCTAATGCAAACCTTTAAAAATAGGCTTGATTTTCTCTTTTTGCTAGAAAGTGATTCAAATATACAGTGTTGATAACTGCTTCATAATATGAACAGGGTAGGCAAGGGGCATTTATGGACAAGTCATGAAGATCTGTGACCTTAATCCTTGCTTAATACAGCAGATTGCCAAGGGAAATATACTACTAAGGAAAGAGATCTGCACGGCTGAGTTTGAAGCTGGTAATGCTTGATTACCATCACTCTGCTGACTGCAGAGTGAAGCAAACTGCTTGCAGAGACAACAACGACCTATGTGATTCAAAAGGTGACATCTATTATTCCTAAGGTTCTTGGTTGGTGTTACCATGTTAATGATGGACACAAAGGAGAGGGCAGTCTGTTGATTTTGCTGTTCCCTAAATACTGAAATTAATTGATGTTTACATGGACCTGATTCCTGGGAACTTAATCTCTGCAATTGTCCCTGCTCCAACGAAGATCTGCTAACTATCTGTTAATCCCTTTTCTTTCTTATAATGGGAGAATTAGGATTTTACAAAAAGGAGAATAACAAATGAGTTTAAGAACAAAGAAAAGCCAAGGTAACAAAAATTACAAACCCAGGTATTAAAGTACTCAAATATTTATGAACTACATGAATCAAAAGCATAAATGCAATTAAAAAATCTTCAACATTCCTCTTTTCATTGTCTCACTCTGTTCTACTCTGGAGACTTATGGTACTTACAGAAATTCTAATGAGATGATGAGATGAAGGTGTTTCTGAAATATGTAATGCTAAAACTACTTCATTGTCACTGCCTTTCACAATAGCTTTCTGATCAAAAGCTGAAAATGGTAACAGCATCTTATATTTATGGGATCAGCTTGAAGCAGACAATAAATTCATTTTCTGTCTTTTTTTCTGAGCCAGCATCAGTACTAGATAACTCTTCCAAATACTACTTATAGGGCTGTACACACATCTTACAGTCAAAGAGAGATTAACTTGGGAAAATGGTGGACTGCAGTCTTCAAAACTCTCTCTTTTTTTTTTTTAGCAGTAGGAACACCAGTTTTCCTGAAGTATGCAAAGTTATGTTTACAATATTCTTCAAGAAGTTATTACTTTCAGAAGATGCAGCACTTGAGATCTGCTTTTTTTCTTGTCAGTTTGTTAAACAGTTTGGGAAACAGTGGAGGAAAATCAATATTTTTGTATGAATTTGGGAACTATTAAAGCATGTTCACAAGTTCCCTTAAAATGCAATGCTTAATACAGTATTAGTAGGATTGAAACTGTTTCAGGATGTTATTGTTGGTTCAATCTCTGACAAAAATAGAAGTGCAAATTGCTCTTTCCTCAGTATAAATGGATGTAGAAAAACTGCCAGAAGTGCTCATATTTTAGAAATGTTTTTGAGCACAGGGCAAATGGGGGTATGTTGGCAGTTCAATATCAAAGACAATCAGAAACTACCAAAAAGAGGAACAATTAATAATGTTTTGTTTGTTATAATTTCTGAACTTCCCTGGAGTTTCCCTGTCCTAAGACACTGGAATGGGGTTCCCATGAAAATGTGTTTGCACAAAGAAATTAAATTTCTATGTAACAGTAATACGTAGATATGTGATTGTATTTAAGATGCAGTTTTATTTTAAGGTTGTGACAATGGGAAAACTTTGTATTATGTTTTAAGAAATCCTCAATTCCTAAATAATAGGGTATTTATTAGCATCCTGTAAGCCTGTTCTCTGCATTTCTCACCATGTATCTGATTTTTAAACAATGTAACAGGATGGGATTAAGCACCATTTGCAATGAGTCTTGGCTTGAGGTGAGTTATAAGGGTAGGATGGAGCTAAAAGGGCTTCTGTAATCTTAAGTGATATGGCTAAACCCTAACTTTCTACACCTGTAAGTCACAGTATTGAATGTACAGACCAAAACAGCTTCTAGCTGCTTTATTTGCTGCTAGAGCAAGCTAAACACTAGCTCTGTGCTCTTGCTAGTGTTCCCTGATTATGATGGAAGAAGCCTTTGTCAGGCTAGTATTAAGAGTGCTCTCCAAGGATGCACTTCATTGCAAAAGGGATGGTCCCAACACACGGTGCAGCTTTCCTGCTTCAATATTTCTGGAGACTTCAAGCAGAAAACATATCCCAGGACAGCTCCTTGAGGGTTTCTGCTAATGTCTGACTCAAGAATAGACACAGCTTGGAGGCAGCTTGAGTTAAGGAAAAAATAATAGTAGTATTTCCAGGTGTGCAAGTGACCTAAGTTCAGAGTTATCTGAGGGGATTCTTGCAGGCACTGTGGAAACCTGTTCAATGACTCAGAGTTTTTCAGATGAGCTGCTCAGGAGGTATTCTTAAAAATCAATCTCTCTATCCATATAAATAAGAATAAGCTGCAATAAAATTTTCTTCACATTTGACTGTGCTTCTGTCTTTATCTATTGTGTCAACACAGGCAACATTTACCAAATTATCCGACTTTTGAAGGAAACATTTAGAAAACCAAACAGACATGCTCTCTCTCAGTGAAGGAATGGAAGAATAAGGATTAAATAGAGAGTTTAGAATGGGAATGCATAAATTCGCATACTACAACAGACACTTTAATCAATGTTTTATATGATTAGACATGTTTAAGAGATTCTTTTTCTGGGAGGTATCTTTATACAAAAATTTACTAGCTGGAGAAAATTCAAACCAAAGTGGACTAAGATTAAACTATGATATGCAAGTTTGGCCTCAGCTTTGCCTAAAGGTATGTATTATTTTGACAAGTGTCCAACTACAGTAGGAAGATGTATGGGAATTTCAATACACGTTTAACATCTCTATCTGCTCCATAGCAACCTGCATCTAGTGAACAATGCATGAGGTACATACACTTTTTTCTCTTCAAGCTGCTTCATAATTCTATGATTCTTCTACTTTATTATTTTAAGTAAATTTCTGTTTTGAACCAATTGTACTAAAGGAATAATTTGGCACACCACTTATAGTATGCAAAAGACATGCTTGAAGCTGTGGACATGAAGAGCAGAAAACTCTACAGATGTTTTTTTCACTCTAACTGCTCCTACTTGTAGGAGGTCTGCAATTAACTTTAATACTGACTTGAATTAGAATGTGGGTGGCAGTTCTGCACTTCTCAGACAAAAATCTGTGTTTCATACTTATGTAAAAATAAGCTATTCTCCTTTGGTATAACATCATACATGGTTTTGTTAGTGGGGTGCTGGAGGGTGGGGGATCCCCAGGTCCCAGACAGACTTGAAAGATTTGTAGAAGCTAAAGAGAACTTACTGTAGTTGCAGACACTTAAAGCAACTAAAACAGCAGCAGCTGTGGATTGTTTCTGTTAAAGAAAGATAATGTAGATAGTATTGTGAAACCATTGGATTTCAGAGCAACATTAATCTTCAACATCATAGTCCACATGTAGTCTTCCAAAAGCCAGTCTTTATGGGTCATGTCAGAGAGAAATTTAAAATTTTCCTCTCCACAGAGGATATATACAAGATGGTAAATTCTGAGAAAGAGTAAACAGTTTTGAAAGAGAGGCTGACAACAAAGTGCCCCAGTATCATGCAGAATTATCCTATATGATATTATCTACTGTTATAGTTCTACCACTAGTTTATATAACAAGGTCTAAAAGACTAAATTGACTCATTTACAAGGCTGATTCAAGAAGGCTTATTCAAGAGGATTCATCTGTTCAGAAGCACAAGGACATTTGCAGAACTCAGTACAAATCACTTGACTGTTTTGAGATCCTTGTCTTAATGCCACCTTCCTGCACACTTGGGTTTATATATTTTACTTCTATGAAGCAATGAAACTCTGGTACACACCCTCAATTTGTCTCAAGGTAACTACAATTAACTTTCTCTGATGTAATGAGTGATAATCTATTTGATATATTCTGCCAAAATGACTTTGTAAATACCGCAATGCATCATGATCGATGCCAGCCCAGATTTTGGTCACTGTCAAACTATCACACCCACATGCAAAGGGTTCACCTCTGGTTTTCTGTGGGATGCTGTGGTAGCTCTCTGGTCATGGCAGGCTTTCTTACATCTCAGGAATGTTCTCTCATGTTATTATAAGGATGTAGAATGGTTTGGGTTAGAAATGACTTTAAAGATCACCTACTTCCAACCCCCTTCCACGGACAGGTACACCTTCCACTAGACCAGGTTGCTCAATGCCTCACCCAGCCTGGCCTTAACTATCATTACTTTGGTTGTATTTGCTGGAAGGTTTGGAAACTTGCTTAATACTTATTTTTATACTGTACTATTTCCTTAGCTATCTGACAGCATAGCTCATACTTGCCAGACTTTCTGGCAGGTAACAGTGAGATGCATATTGGCTTCAGTAGGTGGTGGATAAATCCATCATTGGGCAACTAATCATAGAAGAGACGTTCTTTCTTGCCAGTGTAACTAAGAAACAGAAGGTGTTGACTGAAGCAGAGTTCTTAGTATGAATAAGATCTGGATATTGTGAATAATAGCTGCAGAAAAGGGTGCTAGAGGCAAAGAGTCTCCATGGCTGCATGGAAGATATTTGGAAACATGACCCCAATGTGAAAGAGCAAAGGCTAAATTTAGAGAGATCAGTGCTGCACTTTTTCTGAAATATAGCAATTAAAATCTAAAAAGACAGTAGCACCTTTCTGCAACATGTGAGAAGTCATCCCATTCTGTATCTCTAAATTTTCATTAAGATTGTAGATTCAGCAGTGAATAAAATATAAAATATCCTGTGCAATACTGTGACTTTTAAATTAACTACAATTGCTGCCTGTGAAAGACTTTTAGATAACATTGTAGCAACCCTGGGAAAAGGCCAAACCTTCACAGTTTGCATTAATATAAAACTTTTGATTGAGCCAAATACAAATCACCAATACAATGGTGTAATGACACAGAAGTAGGAATAAAAGCCAGGAGTGCTGGAATAGCAAATTCTAGAAAGCTGTTCTCAGCTGTTTAAATCCAAAGAGGCTCACAGTTCTTATGTAATATGTCTTTCCATCCCTATTATAGTGATATTAATACCACAAATTTTATCATCCATCTGCACTGTAGGTAAGAAAATACAGATATATTTCATAATTTGAGTCAAAATGTTCTATGTACCTTTTTAGGAGTAAATGCAACTCACTGATCAAATTCTATTTTGTATTTTCTGTATTAACAACACTTGTAAAGTTATTTTTACTGGCAGTCATGATGTCTTCTCTGTGGAAATACTTTCCTCTCTCCCTACTGCTTTTGCCATCACAGACAGCATGTTACTGCCTTTATAAATGAAGCCCAGCAGAAAAAGGCTTGTATGTCTGAGGATCTGGGTATCAGTTACATAGCAATGCAACTTCTCACTTGGCAAGGCCTAGCCATACAATCATCCTCACAGACCCAGTTTTGCCCTGGCTCTCTGCAGCAACTGGGAGAGCTGGGCATCTCAGAATGAATCCATGAAAGCCAGCAGCTTACCATGGTGTCACCTAAGCTGGGCAGAAAAATGCATAGAGAAGTGGCTGCTAGGTAGGTCTCTGTTGCTATGAAGAATTCACGATGTTCTTTCGAAATAAGGAACCAAAGTATTTTTCCTAGCAAAACATGGAAACTACGAGCCTTCTGCTTTTTACCTTGTGTCTTACTGGTTAAAATGCCAGGACATGTGAAACCAAAGTCCCTACCTCTAAAGTGAGAGATTTGGTCAGCCTTCATGCTAAATTCTGAGATGTGTTCACCTAGTTGTTGGTGTTCTTATTAAACACTCAATCACCCTTTCAAACTCAGGAGAGAGTTCAGATCGACAACCCCAATGTCTGGGTTATGGTTACTGGGGAACAGAATCAACCCTGCTGCCTTCCTTTCCTGGTGAATTATCCTGGAGTGGAAGACAATGTAAGTCCAGCAGAAGGAAGCAGGAGATTAGCACACCATGTACAAAGAGGAGCAATAAATACAACATTGCTGGTGGCTGAGGGAATAAGGACATCATTCAAGAACTTGTTATACACATACAAAAATTCCAAAACATGGAAAACATCAGATAAAAAAACTAATGGAAAAAGACTGTGTGTTTTTTTTTTTTTTTCCATGCAATATGAAAATGTTTAAAATGGATAGCTTGAGGTCCTTTAATGAGGACAACTGGATATCCTTTCACGCAAAAATAGCTTCCTACTGAAATTTTCCTTTAAGAAGAAAATGCAGGTGAAGACCTGCCTCTGTGCCTTCCACTATCTATATTTTTTTGTTCACTTTAGCTTTTACCACAGGGTAAAGGTACTTTATATCTGATCTTTCTCACCATTTGCAACAGTACGGGTCTATACAAAAGACATTAAGCATTTGTCTCCACAAGGCAAAGCATAAGAATTAAACCAGCTACATATGCACTTCTGAGAAACTTACAAAATATGGAGAGGAATAATATCCACTCCACTCCTCTTGTTCTAATCATCTTTTGTACTATTCATGAACAGAAGAAAGGTATTTTTAGAGCATCTTATACTTAGCCCACTGGTATATCATTAAGCTGAGCTTTCTCCAGTTTCTAGTGACTGAAGGGTCACATTAAATAGCCAGTTTCAGGTTTCAGCATTTCAGGATCTGATCCCAGGCAAGCATTAGGGGAAAGCTCCATTAACTGCAGCAGCTATCGAGCAAGCTCTAAATAATTATTTCCAGAAGATGTCTTACTATGAGCTTTATGACACATGACAAGATGGGCAAATGCTGGATTTGCAGGGCAATATAAGTTTTGATTCTCATAAATGTCAGTCAAACTTGTAATCAACACAGGAAAATATTTTAATAGAATAGAGGTATAATTACTAATAATTTATTCAATTATTACATTACTAACCTGAGTAATAACAAAAATATCAAAATCTATTATGTGAAGTTTACAATATCAGTGCAAGATGAATTTCCATTAAAAATTGAAATTTTTCTTAGAAAACCTCTTATTCAAAATATCCATTCTGATTATCATTTGACATGTGAATATAGTTCAATAGTCAGTGCAGACACTATTGAATATCTCTGCTAAAATGTATTTGACTTATTGTAAATAAATATATATATCAGCAATAACATTTATCAGAGATAAAAACTTCTGTCAACAGAAAGATTATTGCTAAATCTTCTTACAATCAGGCTAATTTTATGCTTTCACGTAAATTGGTTTTTACTGTCAAAAACTAAGTAAGTCCTACAATATTCCCCTATTCCATAGATTACTGCAGTGGCAAGGACTGTAAGTATTACTCTGTTCCACTGAAAGTAGCCAAAGAATGATAGCCAATCC
The DNA here is from genome assembly GCF_012275295.1 of Melopsittacus undulatus. Classification (NCBI taxonomy): domain Eukaryota; kingdom Metazoa; phylum Chordata; class Aves; order Psittaciformes; family Psittaculidae; genus Melopsittacus; species Melopsittacus undulatus. Next base: position 67,034,915 of record NC_047528.1, on the reverse strand, counting down.
AAATCCAGGCTGTGTATCTGGTCCTGCACATAAAGTAATTTTAAGCTGTATAAATATTCTGGATTTAAAAGTGTTGTTGGAGTCATATTTTACAATGAACTATGAAAAGTTAACAGGGAAAAGATATTGTATTCCCCTTTACCATGTGTCAATTCTGTGGATCACTACTGGGCATTATTACCAAGTACTAGATAGCTTTTTCAACCAATTTGAAGCCCTAATTGGAATTTTATGTTCTTGTACTGGGTCTGATGGATTTCATTAAGGACAAAGTTGTGGAGAGACCTGCAGATAAGAAAGAAAAGATGAGTGAAACTCAATTGCAATTCCTAGTACCATATGCCTGTCTGCCTGTGTGAGGGCAGCAAGCAGAGGTTTCAGCATAGGAGCTGGAGAGTTGGGTTTTGAAGGGTGCATTCCTGCTATCTGGTCAGTGCTGAAGCTGCTGGGGATGAGGGCCAATGGGGGCAGAAGATGCACAAGCAGCCTGAGAATTTGTATGTGTGTGTTTGTCTAGGTAAGGTGAGAAAGCAAAAAGGAGTGCGATGGAGCAGCAGATTCTGGTGAAAGGTGGCACCTCGGGCATCAACTGTCCCTGTATGTTTCTGTCTACCACCTATAAAAATAAACTTCTACTCAGCTTCAAGATTCAGCACAGGATTGTAGCAACACCTGATTTTAGGTTGGTTCCTAACTTCTTAGGATTTCCTTCTGTATGACAGAAAGCCCAAACCTGGTTTAATGAACCTTGGAAGCAAATGCAGGCATGGTTTGTAGGTTTCCAAGGTCAAGAATTCAGACTGCAAATTTCAAGAACCTAAGGACAGCTACAAGGATGATTACATCTACCTGATACAAAGCAAGATTCAACAACTGTGAGAATGGATTGTACCTGGAAGTGTTTAAAGGCTGGGGGAGGTGTGTAGGAACTGAAAAGCCAGAGACCAGAGCAATGGAGAATTCTCCCACCAAAACCTTTCTTGTCCAACCTCTATGGGGAGTGTTAGACTTTTTTTCCTCACAGAAACTCCAGATACACAGAAGATACTGTCTGGCATTAGAGGAAAGCAGGTTCTGAGATGCTGGAATCTGGCTGCTCCTCCATTCATGCCAGTAAAAAGAAAAATCTTTTTCTCCCCTTCTGCACTCATATAAGAGTCAGGCAGGACAGGATAAGGGGACAAAGCACCAGTACTTGGAGGGAACACTGTCTGGAATCATGGAAAGCCAGAGTATATGTTTGCTGAGGGCTGTAAGCCAAAGGCTAACTATTAAAGCAACTGTGATATACAGCTCCTGCAATGCCAGGTAGGTAAAAATAAGCACTGTTTTCAAATGACGTGGTGCAGTTATCTGAGTCTCCACTTGTCTGCTTCAGGATGCCATCTGATTAAAGACAGTCTGTGCAGCACAGCTGGCTGAGGTAGTGTATGCTGGATCCCACTGAAATTGTTATTTCAGGAAAAAAAAAATTAAAAACCCCCACATTTTTCCTGGGAAGAGCACACAGATAACAAGCATTCTCTGATGTGCCATTAAGACTCAGAGGGACATTAGAAAATGCCAATTACTTTAAAACCCCAAGATCGTATAAACATTCATTAAATAATTGTCTTCAGATCTGTTATTTGGAACAGGGGAGGGTGCAGTGAGTGCACCAACAAACTCCAGTTGCCCTGATTAGCTTGTGACCATCCTTCTCTGCCATTTTTCTTGCAACTGCTTTTTCCAAGCTGAGGGGCTTAAGCTGCCTGTGGCAAATCCTGGCTTTGCCTTCCTTGAAAACCCAATGTCTGTACTGATTGGAGGTCCTGTCCCATCAGCATGGATCTCTCGGGTGATGGCTGGACAGCAGTGTGGACCTTGTGTGGGATCTCATAGGCCCTCTGTGCCTATAGCTAAGTGAAAACACCTAACAGCAAAAAGGAAGCGGAAGCCAATTTTGAAATGGTTTCTCAAGCCAGTTGTTCTTTGCCAACTAGAAGAGCTAAGCACATGAACATCTTTCCCTCTGGGTATATCTCTGGGAGTGTGCTCATCTTCTGACAAAGTTAAGGAGCATTGGCTAATGCCTGACTCTGCCTGATTCATCCCTTGACTCAATGGGGATTCCCCCAGTGAAATTTGGCCTCCCTATAATGAATGTCTATTCCTTCCATCTTCTGCCAATAACTATTTTTTGTAGGTCTTCACATCTTAAAAGACAACATTCTTATTTTTGTTTTACTGTAGTTTTCTTTACTTGCATTTACCAAATCCTTTGCAACAGAGTATGGACTTTAAATTGTGTTGCTATTAGCATTGTACCAAAGAGCTTTATCTGAATCTGAGGCTACAGATATTAACCTTGCTTTGCAGCCCTGTGAAATAGGGCTGGGAGCATCATGTAAGCTGATGAAACAGCAATGTCAAACTACAAAGCACAATTTAGAAATCACATGACAGGCCGACTCCACTAATCATTGCCCATTCACTGTATGTATGCAAAGATGTACCTTTCTATGACATTAGTTATGGGCATTTATTAGGTTTGGGTATTTATGCTTAGGGTCTATTCAGAATGTATGAAATGGTACTTTCTCTCTGGTATATTTCAGTTGAAATTATTAAAGTTTTTAAAAAGGGCACTTTTATGGTGTTTTCTGTTTCTGATTAATTATCTTGAACTTATTTTTAAAGAGGCTCCTTTGGACAGCAAAAATCTCCCAGGCTAAAGGCATATGAGAAGGAACAAAAATATGATTTTTTTGTATGCTGCAAAGAAGTTTTCAAGTAAATGGAAATTAGATTCAGTAACTACAAGGTCTTTGTGTTTATCTAGCAGTGTATAAACTGAGTGGTTTAAAAAGGAATAGACTTTTCCTGGGGAAAATGTCAACAGAAAATTGCAAGAAACAGTGCAGTTCACTCCATGAACTTCAGTCGTGAAATCCTTTACACTTTATGATTCTATTTTCTTGGATTTTGGTGGGTCTTGTTTTTTGGGGCTTTTTTTGTTTGCTTTTCTTCACCCCCCCCCTCCCCCCAAGTGTACTTGGGAAGTCTGGGACTTGGAAACCTCAACTTTACTGCAAATGCACACAGAGTACTTTTAAGGATAAGGTTCTCCCTCTCTCCTGTTTTCCTGGTCACCCTTCCATTGGCTGATTTGCAGCTTTTAAAATTTAAGGATTTTCTCCTTGAATGCAATTTGTCTTTTTTTTTCTTTTTTTTTTGCTACTTTAATTATTTTTGTCAGCCTTATATGACATTGTAGCAAGAGAGTGCTCCTGCTATATTATCTGACTCTCTTGCCAGATGGCAACAAGGGAATTCTTCAGTACTTGTGAATTAGTTTGATATTACCTGTCAGTGAGAGCTTACTTAGGGTGTAAGATAAAGGTTCATGACCACAGCACTGGCACAGTGATTTCTGCTGTGTATTCCCTGTAATCACCATATGCAGTAGATGTTTATCTGGTTGAGTTTGTATCTTAGCACAAAGTTAAAAAAAATAGAACCTGCAGAAAAAGTGAATACCTCATCCAGATGGCAATGAAAATATTCTCTCCCTGCCAGAATTTGTAAAAGAGGATACCTTTCTTGCAAGAGTAAAGCACACCTCTCTGGCAATGCTTTAAGGTACTGCTGCTTCAAGGCAAGGGAAAACAACATTTCTCATCTTGCTCAGGTTTCAGAAATGCACTCCTTATGACAGCTGGCTTCCTACTTGTGTACCTCTGAAATTGCCCTAGATTAACATAAAGGTTATTTAGATGTCTGAAAAAGGTTTGGAAAGACTGAAAGTATAGCAGAACTCTGCTGAGTGCTAAATCTAGTAATTTTGTGGTGAGAAATACTACCAAGAAAGGACTTATAGAAATGCTGGAAAAACAGCAGTATGTTGCCGTGTGGTCAGTGTGACTTTTCTTCATCATAGCCAGAACACTGCTGAAATTGAGTTAAAAAAGCCATCCCAGAAGTAGACACAGGTAAGTAAAGCTGTGTCAGCTTTCATGTTATGGATGAAGACAGAGTTCAGTGAGAAGTAATACTGTCATAAATCATAAGAAAGGTGTAAGTCAGAAGCAAAAGATGTTAGGAGTTTGAATCCATCTCCTACTAGCGAATGACTGCTGTCTGCAGCACTTGTATTTTGCAGTTCTTGATGAAAACTCACAATATCATCAACTCCAGATACGAGCAAAGCAGAGAAAGCAGGGCTTTGTCTCCTATTTCTACCATCCCTTCCAATGGGTTCCTGTGATGGTTTTGACTGAGATAGAGTTAATTTTCCTTATAGTAGCAAGTGTGTGTGTGTGTGGGGGGGGATGTGTTTTGGATTTGTGCTGGTTTTCTTACTGCTGAGCAGCGCTTACACAGTCTTCTGCTTCTCACCCCACCAGCAAGGACTAGAGGTGCACAAGGAGCTGGGAGCTAGCACAGCCGGGACAGCTGAACCCAAATGAACCAAAGGATATTGCATAACATAGTCATGAACAGCACACAAAGCTGGGGGAACAAGGAAAAGGGGGAACATTCAGTGATGATGTTTGCATTCCCAAGTCACTGTTATGTGTAATGAAGCCCTGCTTTCCTGGAGATGGCTGAACACCTGCTTGCCCATGGGAATCAGTGAAAGAATTCCTTGTTTTGCCTTGCATGTGTGTGTGTCTTTTGCTTTACCTCTTAAACTGTCTTTATCTCAACACATGAGTTTTATCATTTTATCTTTTCTGATTCTCTTCCCCATCCCTCTCTGGAGAAGTGAGCAAGTGCTTAGGTGGGGATTAGTTGTCAGCTGGGGTTAAACCACATACACATATGCTTTAGTGATTTGGTGTCTTGTGCTAATTTATCCAGTTCAAATAACGTATTCTATTTATACACCTTTTTCACTTTCTCAACGTTATTGAAACAGCAAGATTTCTGAAGAAATATAATAGGCATCATTAGATGTTAACTACAATCAATTGGTAAGGTCAGTAGCAAAGGCATTTATCAACTGAGAACTAAAGAATGTCTTTGAACTATTCAGAAAAAAATACTAAACTTGTGGCTGATTAATTAGACACTATTGCAAGTAAGTGTCTAATTTCACTAACTCTACCACTGTGCTCAAAATCTTTCTCTTTAGTGTATGATGAAAACATATAGTTCAATGCAGGAATGGTTTAAAAAACTTAGCTCAAGAATAAGAATCATAGAGTAACTTTGAGTGTCTAACAAGAGCCATGTCAAGTTAACATTTATTCCTTAGTTTGTGAAATTATTAAAAGAGCACAGAAAAAGATATCAAAAACCGAGAGAGAGTCAATAGTTTTGAAGTCTGTACTTTAGAGGTTTTAATATGAATGTTGATACTCATTGAAATCAAACTGCACTCGAATGAAAGCAAAGGTGGAACAAATACTTTGAAATATACACTTTTTTTCTTCAAAACAAGCCCTACCATTTGTATTATTCTTACCTGCAGAGGTTTTCACAATTTCTGAAGTGTTTCTGAGACCCATAAAGTCAAACTGATAGAGTCTCCAAGATTTCTGGTCAGCAGCCTCCACAGAATTTTTCCTCCATCTGTATATCATTTCCTCTTTAGGGTAGCCGTCTAGAAATTAATATACATATATATATATGAATACATTTAATGACACAGAAAAAGGTACTGCAAAACAGTATGTGTTCATTGATTGAGTTATTTAGGAATACATACATTTTTGATCTGATGCTTTCTCAGTGAGTTTGGTCACATAATTCAGCTAAAGAGTGATATGGCAATTGAAAAAATAGATTCATAATACTGGCAAAACTGTGATTTTTCACAGTTGTTGGGGTTTTTTCAGTTGAAAAAAATTCAGATCAGTTTTATCAGAAGCAAATCTCTTCAGAAATGCAGTTGATTGTACTAATTTGAGGTACAAACATAGAAGTATACAACTTTATGTATGCTCTGAAGAAGCTGTACAAACAACTAGAATATGAAAAAAAAGTGGGGTGCTGGGGGGGGAGGCAGGGCCAGTGTAAGTCATAAACAACTGAAAAGGACAGATGCTTTTAAACATAATAGTTCTAGTGTGATGCGTGGCACTGTACATCTGAAATGAGCTCAATATAGTGCAAAAAAGCAAAATTTTAATTACTATAGGATTTTAAAAGTGATTAGACATCATATTATTCCTAATGGCTGTGGTATTTAATGAGACATCATCTGATAAAGCTGAAATAACTTCTGAAAGTCTTCATTTATCAACTTAGCTCTCAGTAGTCATAATTAATCCTTATGCCAATATTTAATTTCCTTTTTGTTAGAGAATGGCATTTTCCAATAGAAGTCTAACAATAAATCTTCAAACAGCCTAAACCATAATAATAGACCACCTAGAAAACAACAGTGTGTCCATGCTAGTTAAACAATATTGTTCTCTAATGCATAAGACAATAAATGCTTTTTCATCTAATAATTAATATAGTAGATGCAGATTACACGGAAAATTAAAAACCTAACAACAACAGTAGCCAGCTCATATAACTGTCTTGTCAGTAATTTTTTTTCCCCATTAGATACTGATGGGTTTTCATATTTGCATTGCAAAACAACTTCTCTGTTCATGGTGCTATATGCTTGACATTTTCCTCCTAAGACTGTCTTCTTCAGCTTGTTTAAGATTCCATCCTGCTGGGGCACTTCTGTAAGGTGTGCATGGCCTCATTTATCCCTCTCACTAACAGCATGAAAAGTACCCACAAGTCCCTTAGTTCTAATCTGTAGAAAATGACTATGTGTTTATTCAAAATGCCACGTTCATATATTTCCCATCAATGTAAAATAAAGAAATAACCCACAAAAGACCCAACTGAGTAACAAACACAAGCCCTGCCGTTCTCCATGAGAACTCTTGCTGTCAAGTGCATTTGCTGCCAATTCTGCTGTGCCAGTCTGTAAGACCGATCTAAAGGTTAATTATTTTGTCTGGCTGACTATGTCAAAGGAATCAGAGGCACAGTGAAAGAAGTCAAACTTTGCAGGGCCTTTTGAGCCTTAGTCCTGCATCCTCTGAAGTCCTTTCGAGCCTGGCTCCTATTTGACTGAGCCCTATGATCACATTTCTCATTGAAGGATGTCTCTTTCTAAGGGTAGGCCCTACATTTGATCTCTGAGCCTTCCTTCTCAAATTGGCTTAATCTGTAGAGAATTTGATATCTTTTCCCCACAGTTCAGCAGGGAAGAAGCATCAGATGGACTCCTCACCACGCTGTGGCTGCTGTGCCCTCACTCTGGACAGTGGTGGCAGAACTATCCCTTCCCCACAAAGCAGTATCATGACCACATGGGGGATTGCTATGTGGTCTGAACCCTAATTGTACCTCCTGATTTGTCTCCTGATGCAGAAGAAATGAAATCCTTGCCCTGTTGCACAACTCACACTGCAGAACTTGTGACCCTAAGTGCTAATTAGCAGATTTTATAGCAGGCAAAGGGGCCCCTTTTCTCAGGTAAATTTCACCATAATCATTGCAAGTAAAAATGTTTCAAATATCTTGGAAATAACAAAGATTTTCTTTTTTTAAAAATATTGATCCAAGATGAACTTTTTACATCTTTTTTAATTTACTGAAAAAGTTGTGACAAATCTTTAATTCAATTTCTTCCTGATTTTTTTTTCTTTTTTTCATCCCATAGCCGCCCCACCAAAAATCCATTACACCGTTCGTAAGCTTGAAAGGTTACTATCGTATTATCCAAGGCATAGCTGTTTATCCTCACATGAGCTGCATGTAGTCAAGAACAAGTTCATAAGACTCTTATCCTTCAGCATTATTCCCATATTTGTGCCAAAGAAGAGACAGATTCAATTTCAGAGCAACTCCTTTCTGTATAATTCATCATTATTAAACAGTAAGAAACCGAGTTCAGGACAACATCATTCCCTTTCAGTAGTAGTTCCCTTAATCTACAGTCACTAACACCTGCTCTTAAAATAGTTGGGTTACTCACATCAAAGGAGATAAGTATTAGTGATTCAATGGGAGTTGTTTCAACCTGCTAAATAACTGCTGTTATGCTCTGCTCCAGTGACAGGTGACTTGACTTCTCAATTAATTTAAAAGATATAATATTTCTTACGGAATAATGACACATCTATTTGGACAGCATATCACTCCTAGGATTCATTTAACTTACAAAATGGACTATTGTGATGGTTCTTCTTTCAGCGATATAAAATATTTCCTGTATACAGACTAATCTCTTATATCCCTCATTACAAAAATATATCCTTCACTATAGAAATTATCAGAACTGGGGAATTCATTACTTCCACATACAAATGCCACCTTTGCTGTTCAGCCCACAATATAACTAAGAGTATATTATCTATAAAAATATCTGGTTTCTTTCACTTCCCTAGCATGACAAATGGCAGTAAATGTGTTAAATTCTTCTTATTGTGGATTCAAGCCATCCACATGAAACAATTTGCTATCAAGCATATTTACTCTGTCAGGTTGCCTTAGCTTATGTAAGGATATCTGTACTGCAGCAGGGTAAGGCTCCAGGAGGTCCTGGAGGTTTTCCAGCAGGTGCTGGTAAAACAGCTAGGGGAATGTCTTGGGAAGAAGACAACCAAGTGTATGCTCTGCATTACAGCCGTTCAAGTTCTGGCAACCTGTAACTCAGTATCTTCTCAACCAAAGCCTGTGTCAACACCTTCATTATCCCTCCCATGAATTTACATGATTGCCTTTAAATTCTCCTAATTTTTGGCCTGATTGTTATTTGTAAGCTGTGCTGTTGCTATTCACGTCTTCTGCAGGTTTTAGATTTATATACCACCATGTCTAAGACTTTCAAACAGCACCTTGACCATTTAGCTTTTTGTAAGACTGTTACTACATGCCTTTGTAAAATCAATTCAAGAACAAATCTTCATTAAAATATTTCTTTAAGAGCCCAGTAGAAATTATCTACGTAATACCTCCTGTTTACTTTCACCAAACATAATGGCTTTTCCAATAACACATTCGGTTCCTTTGTTGCTTTTACTCGCAGGCTTTAAACACATACATTTTCAAAGAGTACCACAGTCTTGAACTCCAATAATGCAAATATGGATAAGCAATAAATGCACTCTTTGCCATTTTGGAGATGAACATATTATAACAGAAAGAAAAATTGTCATGACAACCTGTGATGTCCTCTGGATATTGTTTGACCTTCCTTTTGCTATTGGAAGAAATGAATTCATGTTAACACATGTTCCCACATCACCATCATATAATTTATAATTGATAGGCTAAAAATGCTTAAACTTCATTCTTCAAATTCATAGTGCTTCACTTTCCAGGGAGACTGAGCAATTTGTGCTGAAGACTGCACCAAACTGCTGGAAAAATGGTCAAGGCCAGAAACATCTCAAGGCATGATAAGAGGCATGTGTAATCACAAGATAGCTGTAAGAAATGATGTCAAGTGGCCCTGAAACACATTTGCTACAAGAGCCAACACTGATTTAAAACCAGAAACTTCCATAATACAGCCATTGATGTATCCATGCCTGTTAGTGCATACTGCCTCTAACCTTGATTTTCTCAATGCTATTGTAGGTCTGGGCATCTTAGATCAATGCTTGATTTCTTTGTTTCACCTTCTTTTCTGTGACAATGGGTCTATTTTAGGAAGTGAGAAGAGATGGAAAGGAGATAGCAGGAAAGGGCTGTCATGGTTTAAGCTGGCAACTAAGTACATGCAGTCACTTGCTCACTATTGCCTCCCTTCTTCCCCAGTCCTGGGTAGGATGGGAAGGAAAATTAGAAGAATATAAAACCCACAGGCTGAGAGAAGAACAGTTTAGTAATTGAAGTTAAGTAAAATATAATGAGAATAGAAATAATACCCACAATAACAATACTAGTAATAATACTAGTGAACAACAAAAAAAAAAAGGAAATAAAAATTCAGAAAACATAATGCACAGTACATTTGCTCACCACCCAATGACTGATACCCAACCTGACCTGAGCCGTGATTGGTCCTTTCTGGGTAACTCCACCCAGTTTCTATACTGGACATGACATGCTGTGTTATGGAATACCCCTTTGGCTAGTTTAGGCCAGCTGTTCTGGCTGAGCTCCCTTCTCACTCGCAGAGCATGAGAGACTGAAAAGTCTTTGATCAGGGTAAGTGCTACTTACCAGCAACTAAAACATTGGTGTGTTATCAGCATTGTTCTCAGACTAAAGCCAAAACACAGCACTGCACCAGCTGCTAGGAAGAAAGTTAACTGTAACCCAGCTGAAACCAGGACTAAAGATAATTTCAAAAAGGACACAGATCACTTGAAGAACTAGTTTATGTCTAAAAAACTTTCTTTAGAAATGCATCCAGGATATAGAAAGATAGAAAGGCATGGAAAAATCCCAACATCTTTCATCTCTTCAGACACATTTCTCTCCCTCTGTGAAATCAGTTAATTTTATTGTTGGTTTCCCACACTTTGTATTCATATGTAACACAGGGAGACCCAGTTTGTAGCATAAGGAATAATACAAGAAAGTTCATCTCTCCTTCCCAGCCTTGGAAAAATTTGGATGTTCAGATCATGCAATGAGGAGTTAATGAAAGCAGAAATTGTGGGGGAAGCAGGCAAGAAAGGATCAGTTCAGTTAAGTTGGTTGATAAGAACAACATGAGCTGGTAAGGTGCGCTTGCAACCCAGAAAGCCAACCATATGCTGGACTGCACCTAAAGAAGCGTGATCAGCAGGCCAAGTGAAGGGATTCTGCCCCTCTGCTCATATCTCCTGAGGCCCCCCACCTGGAGTGCTGTGTTCAGCTCTAGGGTCCCCTACATATGAAGGACATAGACTTGTTGAAGAGAATCCAGAGGAGGGCCACAAGAATGATCAGGGAGCACCTCTTCTATGAAGACAGAGAGAGTTGGGATTGTTCAGCCTGGAGAAGGCTCAGGGGAAACCTCATAACAGTCTTCCATTACCTGAAGAGAGACTACAAGAAATCTGTGGAGGGACTTTTTACAAGGGCATGTAGTTATAGAAGAAGGTGAATGACTTTAAGCTTAAAGGAGGTGTAGATTAGGTATAAGAAGTTTTTCACTGTGAGGGTGGTAAGGCTCTGGAATAGTTTGCTCAGAGGAGTTGTGGTTGCCCCATTCCTGGAAGTGTCCAAGACCAGGTTGGAGGAGCCTTTGAGCAAGGAGGTCTAATGGAAAGTGTCCTTGCCCACGGGGGTTTGAGCTAGATGATCATTATGGTCCCTTCCTACCCTTCCTACCATTCTATGACTCTGATTCTATGTTTCCATTATAAGTATCTGCCAATCTGCTGATATTTGTGACAGGGGTATACCTTAGAAAAACATAGCCAGATTCTGGGAAGGTTCTGTTTTTCTAGTGGTGTTAGCTATACACTTGAAGTCAGGAAAAACCCTTCTCTGGTATTGTGTTGTGGCTGAGAAATCATATGCTTCCACAGAAGCTGCCTGGGCTCTTTTTCTTGTTAGCAGTCTTTATAAATGCTACTTTGTTGGCAAGAAAACTGTATTTTCATCCAAACTTCTCAACATTTTGGAGGAAGAGGTTTCTTAGATATATTCTCATATCTATCCAGGTTTTGTTCTCAGAAGGTGTGTGCGCTTTTAAGAAGGACAATCCCGGAAGTTCCCTTATTAAAAATGATGCTACATTAGATTTCATGATTTCATGCACTTATTAAGCACTATCAGATGCCAGAAAAAGCAAAGTTTTAGTTCAGTTAATTTCAAATATAAAAAAAATTAATATCAGAGGACATAGAAAAGTCCCTGTGTCTTTTCAGGAGCAGCCCATTAAGGCAGACTGATGAAGAAGGAGGGAAAGGGAATGGAGACATTTAACCGTTTTCTTAAGACCTACAGAAAACAATATTCGTACTTGTAATTAAATGCATATTGATCTCTCTCTGCCCACAAATGAACATGTGTAGGTTTTTTTCTCACTCATTTAAAAAATAAAAATAAACGGTGATTATTTTTTAAAAGACAGCTCTAAAAAGAAAAGATAAACATGAATGCTGTAAAGATAGCTTTAAAATCTGAAGTGATTTATTTCAGTAGTTGTAGATAATTGCACTTAGGTGATAACTACAGCAATTATAAATGTTATTCTTTGCCCTGTTTGATTGCATCGATAATTGACACCTTATTAACAGTACATTAACTCATGAAAAAAATCAACCAACATAACCCTGACTGCAGAATAATGGATCTATTACTGCCCTGAAATTAAAGGATACATCTCCCATTGAAAAGAACAACCTTTTTCTACCTAAAGTTATGCTTTAATATCATTTTGGCTGAGAAATAGGGGATCCAGTCACCATCATAAACAGTAATGCTTAATTATAATTTACCTGGGACTAATTCTGCTTTTGAGAGAAGTGCTAGAATACTGATACAAGCTACTGATTTTTATGTTTTAACTTAGGTTTTGGAAGGACCTTGTGGCATCACTTATTATTCCTCTATTAAGCAGAACAACAAATACTCGATTTCTCTGATATAGGTATACTGCATCCCCATTCATAACATCATTAATGGCAAATAGGCTCATCTCTCTCCAGGCTTATTGCATATAAATTGTATCTTCTCTAAGGAGAGAGTTCTTGCACAGATCAGTATACTTAGGGCATACATAGAAACCTTGACTAGTCATATTCAGTCTTTTTCATGCTTTTTGCAAAGTGGATACTTCACCCAACCCAAACCTCCCATTCTCTTATGTATGGAACAACATAAAGATTTTATTCTTGTTTCCTTGCAATGACAATTCCTTGAGATGAAAAATGAAAGTCCCAAAACTAATTTTCTTACCTCAAGTTCTCTCCTAACCTGAATGATTCTGGAATATGTACTCATTCTATTTTCCATGTATTTAGAAGTTTTCTGCTTTTAAACAAAGTGCCAGACAGAACTTAATTTTCTACCTCCCTGGACTGATTTTTAATTATTAACATAGCTATTTCATAATGATCTTGTGATGCTTCAAATTTGTGTGTCATTACAAAGAATAGCCCAAGACTTTATTCATAATGTGGTTTAGATAGTTTTTGGTACTGTAGACCAAGTCTCACATTTCTTCTGGCTGGGAGACTGCAGATGGTGATTCAGGTATGAGGAAATTTTCAGTGATGTATGGCAAAGAGATGGCCTTCCAGATTCTGCTGGGTTTGTGTGCCGCTGCTTTGCTCTACCTTAGATCTTATATACCATGGCCAGCTTTGCATAGAGGGGGAGGTTTCATCTGAGCACCTTGCTGTTTCCCGTGAACGCTTGCTGTTTTCTGAAGGCTGTGTTGTGAAACTTTATTAGCTGGCAGTCTTGCCTCTTCTGCCTTTTTTTACATGGACTTATGTAGCCTGCAACAATGACTTAATGATGATGAGAATTCAAGATCTATGTGCTACTGCAAAGACATTTGCCTCATTTTCATACTTCTAAATATGTATATTGAGTTCTGCAATAGAAAAAAAGCCAGTGAAAAACTAATATTAAAAAATAACTAAAATTTTGTGTTTGGCTGACTGCTTGAACTCAAGTGAAAAGAGAAAAATCACTTCTCTTCACATTTTGTAACTGACTACTGAAGAATATCAAGCTGCATGAAAGATTTTCTCATGTTTATTTAAACATTAATTTTGTGATACATGTGCTGAGGGCTGATTTTGAGGTGCTTCCCAGAATTTTTGCTTAGATGTGCAAAGCCTGAATGGCTACATACTCAAGTAGTATCTCAGAAATATGTAGGTCATGGCAGTCATTCACAATTTTCTGCGTAGATACTGACTTTTAATTTAGCCTTTAGAAAAAGAGGAAGCCAAGAGCATAACAATACAGAAGATTAAAAATATTTGGATAAACCAGAGCAAGTCAAAGGTCCTGGCATCACAATTTAAAGCCGAACGTAGTAGGATTTGCTTTGGACAAAGAGGAACATAAACCTCCCAGTGTATTAAAGCAATTATCTATCAAATCTGCAATTCTTTGGTGTCCTGACATTCTCTATAGCCAGGATGCAGCCTTCCTCTTCCATTCATTTAAATTGTGGTTATATTGAAGTTGCTTAGTAACACAGCCCTTCTAAAGCAAGTGCTGAAATTCCTTACGACCAGGATGGACAGCAGTGATACCAAAAGAGGCTAGCTACCTGAGTTCAAACACCCCAGCATGAGTGGAATATTATTCTTTGGAGGACTCTAAAAACACTGTTTTTTTTTCTACCGACTATGCTGGGCACCTCAAATTTAGGGACAGCAAAGCTGTGTGAATTAAATTGAGCACATTGCATCAAAGATCTTTAACACAAATAAACATTAATTGAACTAAAAATAACTCATAAATGCTTAGTATAAATTTAAACTCTACTAGATATTACAAGATTAATTAACCTTGCTTTTATCCATTTAATGACAATAATCAACTGTATCCTTCTTGTAGAACTACTAAGTTTTCCTTCAGACTATCCTGATGGGAAAGATAATGTTTAGTTTATACATTGCTTTGTTAGACAAAGTGCTGAACAAATGTGTTTTTGCTCATCTGAAAACATGTAATGAACAAGCAAAGATTCTGATGGAGACTCAGGCTCCAGTAAACTAAACACCACAGCCATAATTTGCACAGGAAATTAAAAAAGACACACCTGTAAAGCTTTTCAGTTGATGGAAGGGGGGAGGAATGGCAAGAACATAATTTACTTAAAAGTTTCTTGTTTTAATTGACAAGTAATCTATCTAAGCTCTTTATTTCAACATTTCATATGAAGATTTCTTTAGCACTAAGAACTCATTTTGTGTTTTTCACAAGGACTAAACAGTATTTACAGATTATGCTAAACAAGCTTAGTTCTCATCTTCATTCTTCTACTTAATAATTAGTAGTATATGTTAAGTGCAATTAAAAGAGGGGTATCCATTAGCATTAAAATAATAGAATATTATGATTAGGGGGCCTATAAGGATGTTGGGAAGGGACTCTTACTGGGGACTGTAGTCATAGGGCAAGGGATAACAGGTTCAAACTTAAAGAGGGGAAGTTTAGATTGGATATAAGGAGGAAGTTCTTTACTGTAAGGGTGGCGAGGCACTGGAATGAGTTGTCCAGGGATGTTGTGAATGCTCCATCCCTGGTGGTGTTCAAGGCCAGGCTGGACGGAGCCTTGGGTGATATGGTTTAGTGTGAATTGTCCCTGCCCATGTCAGGGGGGTTGGAACTATATGATCTTGAGGTCCTTGCCAATCCTAGCTATTCTATGATTCTATGATAAGAAATATACAATTATCAACATGTAAAGATAAGCTCTTTATTGTCCAATGTATATAAAAAAGGACTGGTAAAGAATAGCCTGCATTTCTAAAGACAGGCAAGAATACTTTGTATTCTCATACAAAATAATAATACTAATAGAGTAGATTAAAAAAAATATTCACAATTTGAAGGTGGCTGTTACAAAGAAGTAGTAATAACATCCACAGAAACATTGGCATCTACCTATTGATCAATGCCCAACTTCTTAGGTTAGAAATATACTAAATTTTATCCACAGTCCCATGTGCAGAAATTTTCTATCAAATTTCAATTACAAAAGTCTTTGCAGTTATACATTCAGCTTACATAGTCCATAGCCTGAATGGTACATTTTCAGTTCCATGAAAATGAAAATGTAGGTAACAACAAACAGTGCTTTTTCTGAATTGCCATGAAACCCATTTCAAGCTTCACAGGAGCTACACCAGCAAAGCCTATGTATTTACAGAAGTGGTCAGAAATGTACTATGCTCAGTCAATACAGCATTAATGGAAGCGGGTTATGAATTAAAGATTTCCATACAAAATTATTATGATTTTTTAATAGGTCTTCTCCGAGTACATCATGAATGGATGGTGAAAGCTAAAACAACAGAATACTCAAAAGTGAAAACACAGCATCTGAGTATTACCATTTCATAAAATAAGTCAAGAATTTGCAACATACACTCAGAACTAAAGAGAAAATTTCATTAAACCTGAGATTAAGCAGGTTAAGCTTTTAAGAGATTTGTAAAATAGCATTGCTACTGTTGAAAAAAAAAGCCCTAACTTTTCTTTGTTGAGAGACTCATTTCTCTGTTTTACATCACAGTGTAACTTCACATGTGAAGCAACAATGGAAAGTCAAAATTAGTTATTTTTTACTATGTTTCTTTGGTAATTTTTTTTTTCAATCACTTATTTACAAGGAAACGAGTGGTATCTGCTTATTCATATAGTTATTATCAATCTGTATATAGATTTATTGTCATTTGCACACATAGTAATTTGCACACACACTAAAATTCACAAAAAATAATTTTTTGTAGCTCTATAAAGTAAACCAACAAACAAAAAAGTCCTAGTTCCCTAGGACTTGTCTGCACCTTATTGGCTTATCAAGCAAGACTAGACAAAGAAAGAAAGGTAAATGTTAACATACTTTTTTTATCTAATGCTTACAAAAAGAACAGTTCCTGAAAAGGTCATGGCCAAGATGCAATCTCCTTTTTCTTAATAACAGCTCATCAGAAAAATCATCTGACAAAATGAAGTTCCAGTTAAACAGGGCACTTTGCTGACTGACATATTTACAGTCACACTCAATTAAATTAGTTTTAAATTAACTGTTTTCATTTAAACATCAGCAACAGTGTTATGATGAATTGGTAAATGTATTAATTTTGCATTCGCTAAATTTGGCCTTCCTGTTCTCTGGAAGCATTTATCAATGCCTTGGTCTGTCATTTACTTTCCAAGCATCTCATGGCTGTCACTTCTCTAGTTACTGTTTGCCTCCTCTGGCCCCCCTACCCCCCCACCCTGGTTCTATCATTTGTATCTGTTTTGGTCTCAGGATACTGCTGATGGATATTAGCTGATGCTCTTGTGTAGTACAGCAGTCCAAGTATTCTTTGTGTCCTTTTCCTAGCTTTTGAAGTACATGCATTGATCACAGCAAACTTTCTTTGATGTGTCTGTGTATCTCAGTGCCTTAATATCTTGTCCAAGTATGCTATTTCAAGCACATGAAACTGTTATTTTTGTTAGCTTTGCTTCAGCTCAGCTAAAACATTCTTTCTAAAGCTTCTGAGGAGTCATGATCTCTTACTGTCCTCCCCAGATCTCTATGTAAATTTACTGTAAATCTCAGTAACTTACAGTACACAAAAAAGGGTAAATTCTGAGTCGCATCTTAGTTTCATTCTCAATTTCTGGTCCCAGACACTAATCATGATCTGTATCTCCTCAGATGATCAGTTATTGCTCTAAAATCGAAGAGCTGAGGTGGAAAAGGCTGAAGAAACCAAGTAACTAACATTTTTGCCTGATAAAGCAAAGACATCAGCTGTACTTCTTTCATTCATTTCAGTTTTCCTAGCAGTGCAGTATTCATAGAATCATAGAATAGTTAGGGTTGGAAAGGACCTTAAGATCATCTAGTTCCAACCCCCCTGCCATGGGCAGGGACATCTCACACTAAACCATATCACCCTCAGTTTTTAGGTTGATAGATAGCTTTGCCTGTAGTTAACTGAGAAGCATTAAGACCAAGTTATTCAGTACCTTGTTTCAAAACAAGGTACTATTCAAACTAGGTCTACGCCCCAACTGTACTTAGTTTTGTGCTGCTTCATTTTCTGCTATAGCTGCAAAACAGCAGTACTGTGCCTCAACACACAACACAACCGCCTCCAACAGCTCTAATCCTCCAGAGGCTACAGCTCCCCAAGTTCTTCCAGGCCATCAGGCAGCTGCCACCACTCAAAAAAACCCCAAATGTCAAGGCTGCAAGGATGCTCCAAGCAGCAGCCCTGGGACACTGGCAGACCTGTCATAGACAAAGGTGCTTTCTGGCCCTTGGCTGATTTACAGTGGAACTACCTTTCCTGCAGCAGTAAAAATGACAATGATGCCAGTTTCCCAAAGTAGTTGCCAGATTCTTTCAGAATTATTTGTTCTTGCAAAATGTGTGCCCACGTTTCTGAAAGAATATATTATCCATACACCCAGCTCATGGAAAACCTTTTTTAAAAAAATTTTTTGTGTGTTTGTATTTAGAAAAAAAAAAATAAAATAGTGAGAATCTTTGTGCAAGAGACTACCTGTGTAATTAATTTCTTGGAATTTCTGAAAAGGTCAAATTTCAAGATTTTTTCCTAGGTTCCCCATTATTCTGCACTTTTGTTACTCTTCATGTCCTAGCATCTGTCTGTTCTGAAAAATGTATGACTGCCATTTCATGGCTATTTCAGGCCCTGTATAAATCATACTGACTATTAAAAAAATCCCCAGTCAGAAAATTAAAACCTCAGCAGTTTTTGCTTCATAAGTCTGTCGGCCAACATAAAGTAATTAAATATTTTTTAGCTTGGTTTGCTTAGGAGATGAGGCTTATGTAATTATATCTATTGTCTATATTTATGTATATTTATGTTATCTGTCCTTGCTCCAATAACATTTGCACCCATTCAACAATTTTACTGAAATCTGTCAGAAGAAAGTAAGCCTCAGATATTAATATGTTCTGTAAAAATCTCCCAAACAGGGAAAACATTTCTAATAATGCCTTCCAAGAAGAGGAAGGCTACAGTCTTATGAAGGATCAGAGAAAGGCTACTCATCCTCAAGCTGTATGCCCTTGGAATATTGGTCTCCATTAGTTTCACTGCTCCAGTAATCAAAAATACTGTAGTATATAATTTCCTTTGTGTTGCCTTTGTCACACATTTCTCCAGCAGAGCTACTTATGGTTATTTCAGTATCCATCCCAAAACATCTCTCTCTGTTACCACCGAGTGATTTGGCAGCTGCTATATTTAATTGGGCCCTAGACTGCTCACATTGATTTACCCAGGGACACTGAAAAGAAGGGGATCCTGTTCTTCAGCCTAACAACAGGTGAAAATCCTTCATCACAGAAGCTTCTTGGAAACTGCTTTCTGCTTCTTAGCAAGCTTGGGTTTTTCAACTGCAGTGTCTGACATTCCCAAAACACACTCCTGTTTCATGCCAATTAAATTCACCTGAAGATGATTCAAAATGTGCTCCAACCAGATCATGGCTGACACTGAGTCTTCTCCATTCACACTACCTTAACCCTTTTGGTCTTCTATCTCTGTGTTAAATTTTAGCACTGGATTTTCTTTTTGGGCTAGAAAATTGCCTTTCCTTGAAAGCATTTTGGAAAATGTATATGTTTAAATTATCTCCTTTTTCTCCCACCTGACTTCTCCTCTTGCTGGGTATTGAAAGCCCTACTGAAAATGCTCTTCATTCTGCTTGCTCTTTCACTGAGGACAGATTGATGGAGGTGCTAGAGGGAGCTATGGTTTGATATGCCTCCAGGACAGAAAGCCAAGCTCCAAAACACACAGCCGATTTCTCAGGGGAAAGAGCCCTCACAGTAACACACGTTAAAGTAATTCAAATACAAGGGGCTCAGATGGTTGGTCTAAGTCTTTAAGTCATGTATAAGCTTTTCAAGACTCTGGCATGCGTAAAAGGGCCAGCAGTTGACTGCCTGCCCTAGTGTTACCTCTCCTTGCTTGCCAAGAGCAGACTTTTAAAGTAAGAAAATCAAGATATTGAGAACCAATTCACAAATGAAAGGGAAAAGAGTTTCTACAGTCCAAAATATGCTCCTTGACTTATATTTTGCATGCCAGAACAACCAGAAGAATGTAAGTTGAGATGGGCACAGGGGACAGCATTTCTTTTCTCTTTGGAAATGAAACCCACTGAGAAAAGAACAGGATAAAGTTCAAGCTGGAACCTGAATATGTTGAAAAACTGTGAGTACTGTCCACAGTTTCCTGTTTCCTTTGAAAGCAGTTATTGAAGTCCAGGGCTGCTTGCATGGTGTCCCCACACCTTTCACAGAGAGTTCTCCACACCTTGGGGAGAAATAACACCATCTGTAATGAAGCCAACTGTCTGTATGTGGCAAATCCCTCCTCTTTCTGCAAAAAGTCTCCCTCACATGTCTGCTAACTTGGCAGCCTGAATGCACACATGCACAGAATAGTATTTGTCCTGGCTTTTCAGCTGGTTTGGTAAAAATAAACTTTCAAAGGAAGGAAATAATGGTAACTGGAATGTTATCTCACAGCAAAACAAATAATGCAGCAGCCCTCCCACCACTGAAGTAACTCTGCTCTCATCAGTAAAGCTCAGTGGACATCCATGAATGAGGTTGCATGTTAGGTAAAGAGTGAGAATGGGACTGAAGTCCACGTTTGCTAGCAGCAGCACAGTTAAGTAAATTAGACTGGCATGTGAAACCAGTTTCTCCACCTCAGAAAATACAGCCTTTCCACAGGAGGCTAGGATGAGAAAGTATCACTGCCTGAAAGCACCACCTCCACCTTATATTTCTCTTTTTTGATTTCTTTTTAATCAACAGACATATATAACTTAAATTGACTCACCCCTCAGCTCAGCCACCTCCATATCTGGGTGCAAAGAATCAGAGAAATGGCATACTGAGGAACTAGGTGATAAGAGAGAAATTGCATCTGTCTTCTGCTGTGCAGTGGTAGAGAAGAGGTGGGAGGCTCACTATGCTTCATTTGCCTTGGTGAGAACATGAGAGTGGTTACTAGTATTTTAAAAGCTTATTGGCATCTTTATAAAACCCCAGTATCCTCCTCTCTTCCTGATTGCTCTATATACACTGTCATTTGCTCCACAATGCTTCCTGTTGTGATACTTAACTATTTTGAGCCTCTAAGCCATTGTATTATTAAAAGTATATATTTCTCATGTTTCCAGAGATGCTAATTAACAAGTCAGAGATGTTAATTAGCTGCAGTTCTCCTCACTTCAAACACGATGGCACATGTGAGAGGACACTGTACAAATGTTCTCCCTCTACATGAAGAGGCAGTCATAGCCTTTTCTTTCTGGTGGCGCAGATGCTTCTGGTGCTTGGAGACCCCTTAATCCACTTTGCTTTAAAAAATGTCATCCAGTCTCTGGGGAATTATTTTGGGCCTATATTTCTCCTTACTTTTTAATGAGATTAAGATATTGGTGAGAGCTATTTATAGGAGATTATAATGGCTACAGATGCTTTGAAGAGATCATTTCATAAGGCATGCTTCCTTTATAACTGCACAGATTCAAGAGAATTTTAAGAGTGAAAATTCACTTTTTTTCAGACTCGGCATTTTATAATGAGCTGGCACCTGCTGCTCATCTGTGTTATAATGAAGCCAAGCTACATTTTCAAACTGAGTTATGACATATGGAGAGGTAGATGTTGATGCTGCTGCATAGACTGCCTAGCAGACTGCTTCAGCCAAGTGCTATGTATAAGTGTAATATGAAGTACATTTTAGCTGCAAAGGGGGCTTAAAAGTCTAACCCTTCATATAGACTTCTTATAGCACAGTTTGTATAAAACATGAGGAGGTAATGGCTGAAGGCAAAAATTCGTTCCAGTCAGCCAAATACTGTTAGATTTTCAATTAAAACCATACTGAAGAAAAACAACCCACAAACAAACCCAACGACAAAAAACCCCTGGAGATTTTAAAAGCAATGACTGACTTGACTGCCTGTTTTTAAGTATCAGAGGAAAGGTGTCTCTTGAGTATTCCTTTCATTCTTCCTAAATCCAGTATGTAATCAGAAAACTTTCAGGGAAGTGCAGCTGCAAAACAAATCTGTCCTGTGGCTGGAGCACTGGATACTTAATGATAGAGTGACGGCTCTGGTAATGCTGATGAAGCTCTGCCTCAGGAGATTATTAAGAGTTAGTCATGACTTTGTCATGAGATGCAGGGAAGAAAGCGTGTTAAGTGTGCTGCTCCAGAGCAAGGGCTCTGCCCGGTCTCTGCCGAGGGGGCAGCCACACATATGTAATTCTGCATTTTCTGACACACCAGCTCTTTTGGTGTGTGAGAAAACAAAAGTAAAACCCTCACCCACTCGCTGTCCTTTGGCTGGAATACAGAAAGGTGGCTATGCTGAGTTTGCTTTCCCTCTTTCTTTTTCTCTACTTGTGCGGGAAACTCGCTCAGGGAATCTGACACCAATCTCAATTTGGATTACTATGCAACTCATACACTCAACCTCCATTTCCAGTGGCTGAAATAGGTCCTTTGCGTAGATACAGATGCTTGATGCAGAGGAAGCCCACACGCTCATCAAAACTACACCATCATGATCATTATGATTGCTGAAATACAAAAAATATGCAGCTGAAGTTTAACACTATAGTAGCTGATATTTATATCATGTACTGTGTGTGCACAGGCTTCTGAATTCTCTTCTGTGGGTTTATAAGATGAACATGGCCAAGAAAAGGGAGTTAGTAGAACAGCACTACTGAAGATATGCATCATAACAAATTATTATAGCAACAAAAAAGTCAGACTACTCATGACAGACTTCTCTAATATTTTCTCTATATCCTTATGTCCTTCCACCTAACATAATTCTTTAATTTTTTACTTTAATTTGCATCTCACTAGATATTAATCTTGCCTACTGTGTTTGAAATAGTAATAAAAGCACTTTTGTAAATCTTCAAAACGCAGTGCTTCTCTCAAACCAACTGACACCTAGGTTGGTATTCTGAGTCAAAAAGGTGCTCCTTTCAGTATTTTTTCTCAATCTTTGCTTTTGAAATAAAGATGAGGTGGCAGTACAGACATGTAGTACTAAATTCAGTAATTCCATTAAATCTGAAGGATTATCATTGCTTGCATAACAGCTTGTTTCAATGAGATGTCAGGTATTGTTTGAAATGAATAGCCTGCCATTATGGCTAGGTGTGATTCAACACCTTAACATTTCTAGGTGATCTGAGAGAAATTTCTTGTTTTCCTCTTGCAGTGTGCCACTGAATTACTTTTTAAAACGAAAGCACACCTATAATGGAGAAGCAGATACTTTTGTGGGTATGTAATCTATATGGCTCAAGCTCTGCTTTTGCTTGAGTTCTCTCATGCCTTATGAGACTAGGTGTCTTGTGTCTAGTCACTGATGAAACATAACTGAGCCTGGGAGCCAGATGGCAGTATGCCGTGGCTGTTACAGCAGGGCTAAAGATGGCTGTCCTTGGGAAAGAATGTCTTTTTTCCAAGACAATGCTTTCACATTCTTATGATCCTTACCTAAAGAACAGATCTCACTCTGGTGAGTATTGCCATTCAGCCATACTATGCAGCTATACCAGACCTTTTCTTCTAGGAGATTTAGGTGTGCAGCAGAAATGAAAGGTGTTTGAAATCCTTGTTTCCAAGTGTCCTAATTCCTTTATCCATCTCACACCTACCCTACTACTCAGTGGTGATAATCTAAAACATCTCACCTATCATGAGTTTATTTGGTATCTGTGATTACTTGCAAAATCTTTAATAATTGACTGATCTTTGTCACTTCTTTGGTGCTGACCAGTGTAACACACAGTGGGTGAAAGACTCTTAGTTATTCAAACAGCTTCCCAGAGTTTAAATTAAAGCTGTAAGAACTCTAGGAGTACACTGAATACCTTGCCACCCAAAGGGCTGCAACAGTCAGAAAATAAATTCAAATCAAATGAAATGTTAGAACAACAGCGACAGGAAAATAAGCCTGAAAATGTAACAATTTCATTAAAAAGTGACACTGTCACCTGAGACATGGTGCTTATCTCCAGCTGCCCTATTTTAAAAAAATTGGGAATAGAGGGAGCTGAGAGATTAATGACAGGAATGGCTGGATTCAGAAACCACGTCTGTATGAAAAGAGATTGAAAAGTTTGGGACAGCTTATTTTTAGGGAAAAATACCAAAAGCTGCTGGCAATGGCTTTCAAATTAACACATGGCATCAAGAAGGAGGCAGAAATGCCTCTAGATGTGTCCCCACAGGATACAAAAAGGAGAGAGCTTGTTATTAAATTCAGAGGGCAGAACATTAAAAAAAGGTAGAATCATTTTTCAAAGAGGAACATAATTAGACAATAAAAGTTTATTGACCATTGATAGTTATTAACAAAGTTATCATCAAAAAGCTACCAAAACACTAAGTAAGCCTACAGTTAACACACCAGAATGTATACATTAGGAATCAAAAAAAATTCAATATGGAATAGGAAAGAGAAATCATCACAGCATGTCAGGCCATCTCAACCTGTACCTGAGAGTATCAGGAAGAAAATTTCCATCTTAGGATGAGTGATGGGGACACATATGGGGAGAGAAAGGCAGAAGGGCTACCCTACCTCCTGCCAGGAAAACTACCTGTGCTGATGCTGCAGAGTCTTCCCCTTCTTGTTAGATTGCCAGTTTTGGCAGTGCCTTTCAGCTTGAACCATAGAATCATAGAATCAAGTAGATTGGAAAAGACCTTTAAGATCATTAAGTCCAACCATTGCCCCAGCACTGCCAAGACCACCACTAAACCATGTCACTGAGGTCCTCATCCACATGGTTTTTAAACACTTCAGGGACAGTGATTCCACCATTTCCCTGGGCAGCCTTTCCAACACCTGGTCATTCTCTCTGTGAAAAAAAAAGCTGAAATTGATGGTCTTGTCCTTTTATTACCATGTTAGCCTCTGATATGTCTCTGGTTACTGGGTGATTAGGCTGGGGAAGGTACAGATGCTTGACCTAGCATGCTCACTGGCCCTGGATATGATGCAGAGATACCTAAAGAGCCATGCAGGCTCTTGGGACAGCCTGGTTTGAAGGTGCTGTAGCCTGACAGCTGGAGCCACTGCCCTTGGGAAGCCATGGGCAGCAGGATGCTGCTGCATGAGGGATCCTAGTGTTTGAGAACAGTGAAGGGAGGGAGGTGTCCCCTTCAATGTCCATCACACTGCCACAGCAGATCCACCTGGCAGCCCAAACCTTCTGAGGGGGAAAAGATTGCTGTTGACATTTCTGTTGTGTACCTGTGGCAGCAGTGACCAACAGATGCTCACCATCTTCAAAGAGTCTCCAGGAACTTTAAGGAAAAAGCAAGACAGAGCCAGCACAGGTCAGCTTGTGATTTGATTGAAGTTTTGGTCTGATTCACACCTGTGCATAATCCACAGACTTCACACAGATCCGCAAATTAACAAAATAATTTAGTTTTCTCTTGCAGAGTTTCACAGACACTTCAGGTATGACCTTTGCTGGAACATGATGCTGGACTTCAGGTGTATGGTCTGGTTTGTTCTAGAAATGTCTGTGGTTTTAACAAGAGAGCATTTACGTTAATGAAGTGCTCCATGTTGTTGTCCTTGCACACTCAACCAAGTGTGAGCCAAAATAATTTCCTACCTCACAGTATTAAGTAGAGCTAAAAGGGTGAGTCCTTTTCCAAAATAACTTGGACAAATGTTCTTCACACTTTGCTGATAATGCATTTCTTGTTTATGTCTGGGAAACAAATACACCTCCTTTTGCCATCAGTCTTAGATGCTGTTACACTTCTGCTGAGCTCTCCACCCTGGATGCCATTCCAGCAGCTATATTGTAAATAATTCCTTTGCCTCAGGACCTTATATTTGCAAGGTCAATTGCTGCTGAAATGATGATTACTATAAAGCTGCTGTGTATGAAGAGGCTGACAATCACAGTGCCCTTGAGCACTGACTGTAGGAGGTGGCTGCCATCCCATTTTTTGCGCCTGATGAAACTATAGTTAACCACTGTACTGTTCACTCTATGAAATGGTCCCAGAGAGGGAAAACCTGAACAGCTGGCTTGTGATTTCCTCTCTTGTGTTATTGTTAAACAGAACTTTTTCGAGAAAAAAATCTTTACAATTGAAGTTTTCACAGACAGAATGTTGATCCTGGATTATAAATTTATGTTTTAGATACTTCAAATAAATATGTCCTTACTGCACATTTTCATATTTGCAGCTGGAGCCCAAGACTGAACTCCTCATCTTCTATGGAAGAATGAAGTCTCATTTCTACTTTATCAATGAAAAGCTGCACAAAAATTTCAGAAGGTAACTCCATTTCTAGACTCTGTCTCCTGTTCTGGTAATGTCCACCACAACATAGCTCTCAAGTGAGCAGAGGTACAAAGCAGACAAGCACTGGTCCCTGATGGCATGGGAAGCCAGCCCAGGACCTATTCCCTGTTTTGGACACAGACCAACAGGAAAAACAACACAGAGGATAAGCAACCAGCTGCAGATCATGCCATGAGACCAACAACAGAGTCAGAAGTACTGAGGGCTCTGGTGTCTGCAAGCCACATTTGTTACCTTATACTGCTTATCCCAATGGGTTTCTGAATGTACTGCTGGACTTTTGAGACCATCCTTCGAAATGTTCCTGTTTTTAGGATAAGCTTGTCTTAAGGTCCATACACTGTCACAGGTTCTAGATATTCAAGCTCATAGCCTTGAGTATGTTTTCTTTGGCTGTTGTTGGACTTGCTAAGAGATGTCTTTGAATATGACCTAGAAAACAGCTTAATGGTCCAAGACTAACAGCATCACTCTCACTTCTCAGTTGCATTGTTATCCTTAGGTGATAGATTAGCACTTTTTTTGTGCTTAAGAATCCTTAAAATACAATTAATATCTCAGTCAGGAAAGCTTAGGCTTTTGCCATCCATTGCAATTCTTAAATCTGAGGGATTTACATAATGGCAGCACATAGTTAATTAAACTTCAGTCATAAGAAGTAAAAATAAAAAAAAAGAAATTATGCTATTAATCATCTTTCCTCTCAAAATACAGCACATGTATCTGGCTGAACTGAACGTGTAGAGTAGCTTCCTCTACAGTTTGGCATCTCTTGCTGACATATTTTTTTCTGATTTAGCATTAAAAAAAGACTATTTTTTCCTTATCAGATGTTTTTTAGTTGTTTCATTAAAAATCCACCCAAGTTATTAAGAAACAAAACAGCCAAAACCAGATGCCATGTTTCACTAGACCTTGATGTGGGACAACACACTAAAGAACAAACATTTCAAAGCCTCCTCCTAGCTGGTGCCAGGAGCACAAGGGGACTGTAGCTCCTGAGCAATTCCCAAGCACCTCCAGGCTCCATTTAGGATATCATCTCTGTGTACCATTTCCCAGACACCCAGATAAATAACTACATTTACTCCAGAGTGGCTAAATACTTCAGGACACAGTCCAGTTCCAATCACATTGATGTGAATGAACCTTGAGACATCACTCAAAGGTTAGTAACTGCTGCTATCACTGACATTGGTCACCAGTCAGGGACTGGTGGTTCATGGCATATTTCCACCTGCAGAGGTTCAAGGAAAGAGCTCGTTACTGCTACTACTATTTTCAGGCTAAATTGCATAATTTTCCCTCAGAGTTCCTTTTCTCTGCATGTTTCCTCAGAAGGCTAAGCAAAATCTATGCTTTGGTTCAGAAGCAACCAAAATCAAACAAAGAGTAAGGGCTGCTCTGGGAATTTCATAAGAGACTTTTGAATGTGTAGGATGTCAGTGAAAGCAAATGGCATGTGGCCTGCTTTTCTCTCTGTGATAATTTCAGAGCAAAAGGATACTGTAATAATGAAAAAAATATTGATAGCTTTTCCGCAGTAATGAATTCAAAGTTTTCAGAACACAGCAGGGTCTTTGCCATTGCAAAATCACATTTCTTGACAAACGTAGTTATTACGAAAGTATTTTTCAATAAACTATTAAGTGCACATAGACAAAGCAACTGGAGTGAAAAATCAAATTCTAATTCTGTCTTTAAACCCAGGTGATAAATGGCTTCCTCCAGATTCCATGAGTTAGATAGATAAACAGGTAGATAGACAAATAGGAGATAGATAAATGTAAAGACGGGCTTGCATGCAGCCTTGTTTTCTGCTATCTTCCACTAGGGCTTGAGAACACCATATTGAAGATAAAATTTAATTTCCAAGAGAGGACTGGATGAGTCTGGGAACTGATAGTGGCACATAGAGCTTTTTGCCTTTGTTAAGTCGCTGGTTCAAATAGAGGTCAAACTGTGACTGATCTTTGCTCCCCTCTGATAGCTGTTGAGTATATGGGCCATGACATGAATCAGTCCTTTCCAGCTGCTTTCTGCATTCTCACAGCTGGCATAGTCCCAGCTATTTTATCTGCCAGATACTGAGGCGCTGTGGGGGCAGTGATGGCACTGGAGAAGCCAATGATTTCTTTGTCATTGCTGGATTTTTGGCCCTCTTCCTTCTGACCAAGGTGGAAGTTATATGCTTGCATAACAAATTTCTACTGTTCATACTATTCTATTTCTATAGCTGGCACAGAGTCTAATTCTCCACTGTTATCAGCCAAACAGCTTTCAGTAAGGCTAAAAATAAATTTAAAACCAGTGACCTTTCCTCCTCTCCATACACAGAATATTTTCTCATATACAAAAAAAACCCAACCTAAACCATGATCAAAGATACCTTCACCTCCCTGTATGTGAGTTGGTCTTTGAAAGACTATCAGTCATTTCAGTAAACTGTAGATTGTTTACCACTGATCAGACATGGGTGGGGGATAATAACTCTATTCCCTGAAAATCAGAAGGAAGATAGATAGGATATTACGAAGACTTTCCTCAACTGTGCTGCTATCAGTCTGAAAAAACCTGACCTTCATAAATTCTCCAGGTTTATAATTTTATGCATGCCATAAAACATGCCATTCATGTTTTATGAAAGAGTATCATGCTAAAGGCATGAAAACAGCAGAGTAAAAGGGTCTGTACAGGATCTGATATTCAAGAAGTGAAAAATAAAATGTAATTTAAATTTTTAAAAGTTTGCTGAGTATCTTCTTGAAGAGGCAAAATGAGCTTTGACTCAATATAGGCACCAACAGAGGAAGGATGATGAACAAACTCATCTCCCTTCATGCCTTGCTTTGAGCTTAATCTGCCATTCTGCAGAGCTTGCTGCCCACAGTTATGATCTCACAGAGTGATGCACAGCACCTTGCTGTGGGAGGTTCTTAACACCTTACATAGTTTTCCCATCCTACCTAAAAGACCACCAAACTATAGTTCTGTGTAGTACTGTAACTTTGCATAGATCAACATGAAGTCAAAATCACATTGTTATGGCCTAAATTTACAGTTGCCAGCAATGCTGCCTATGTCAGTGACTGGCTTTCTGTTTCTTTTGGACCAGATAAGCATTTCAGTCTTCTTTTGTTATCAACATAATACATCAACAACAACATCAAAACTGTCATTTTGGCAAGTGGAATTGCCTAAAACACAGCAATGCTCTGGTTTTCTGCTCTGTTGTTTTTTGTCTTTTACTGTCTATAGATACAAAACACTTATTCTGTTTAGAAGAAAAAAGTAAAAGGCATTTAGTATCTCTCTGGCTAAGCTTAATTTCACATAGGAAACTATACCAAAACATTTAACAAGAACAGTTGCAATTAATGTCACAGGTTTCAGAGAGGTCAAATATTTTATGGAGTTCCAGGAGGAGAAGCTTGTAGTAAATGAAGAATACTTAGAAAACATCTGTAGAAAATTGCTGCTTATTTTTGAGGAAATACTAATTAAAAATTAATTTCACAGAAACTATGTTTAGGCTTAAGGTGTTTCATAGATTTATTGCAAAGCAAACATAAAAAAAATCCTAAAAGACTTGGGGAAAAGATTTTTTTCTTTTTGTTTGTTTTAAATTCATTGAAAGCTTTTCAGAAAAGTAAGTAATTTTGCTTTTCAGTCAAATAAATTTGAACAGTAGTTCTCCTAACTGTAATTAAAATAAAGGAAAATATCCAAATTCTCACATTTTAAGGTGCATGCGTGTGTATAGTTCCTAGAAAGGCAAACTTCAACATATGCCTAATTTTCAGTAAATTAGGTCCCTGAAAAAATCTCAAAGTTAATCAGAAGTCCAGAAGATTTTGGAAAACATTTGACTGTGTCACAAAGCAAAATTCAGGTGGAAGAGATATGGGAAGATTCAGCTGTGTAACTTTCCCTTGGAAAGACCAGTTTCAGCAGGATATAGTCTTTTCCCCACTATACAAAGCTTAATGGCATTAGTCATCAGAGGAATCACTGAACTGATCACACTCACTCTTCTTACATATAATCAGTTGCAAATTCACTTATATGAATAAATAATATTTATGCAAATTTATATAAATACTTGAAAAAGTCTTAACATATTTTATGTGTTATGATTAATAAATTATTCTTGATTACCAGCAAACTTTCAGCCTAATGACATCAACCAGTACATTTACTACACATTTCAAAATAAAACACAAAAGAGGTCTGAAGATTTACTTCAAAATATTTTTTTCCATGATTTTTCTAACAAATTCAGTTTGCTTCCCAGAAATACAAACAAGAGTAACCTCTTTATATTAAAATAATGTTCGCATAACAATAAAAGCTTAATGTCATGCAACCCGGAAGGGCTGCAGCTGAGATATTAGATTTCTTACTTATTATTCGATTTTGAGGCATCCAGTTGGAAATAAAAAGCAATGCTGAGATGGCTATGTACAAAAAAACCTATGCAGTTAGTTTTTCCCAAGTAAAGGTTTTCTTTCATGTACATTAGCACAAGGGATTCATCAACTATCACAAGTAGTACACTGATAAAAATTAATGAATTACTTTTAAAAGCAATAGCCATGTTGAAATATAGGAAATCTCTTCTACTTTAATCATCATGTGTCCAATTCTTCAGTGATGTAGTCAAAAACAAGAAAAAGAATTCCCATTCTGTAGCTTCAAAAGGACAATGTAAGTCTTCAGTTCAGTGGTTAGTACCTCGGTTTGTGATTCTAGATCTTTTAACAAAAGCTTTAAACTAATTTTGTTGACAGATATCCATCAATTTTCCTTGTCTGCTGTCCAAACAGCTAATAACAGTTGTTGATGCTTTTTTTGCTATACTATCCACAAAACCAGAATGAATGTAAATAAATGTTGTACTATTAAAAAAAATCTTGGGAAAATTTGCTGTAAAAATTCTGGGTACAATAAAGGACAGCAGCAGATTCAGAAGTTGTAACTGATGCTAGTTGCACAATGTGTGGTAATATTAACACAGTCTAATTAATATCTTTCGGTTAACACTGAATTTTCCTGGGTAAGTAAATGTTTTCCTTCACTGTAATAGTTAAATTTGGTCCTGGTCTTCATGCACATACATATGGAGAGGACAAATTTGGAGCCTAGTGCTCCTGGAACACTGACCATTGCCCAACTCTGTTTCTGGTGAGCAACACTGGACCTTAGACATAGCTCCCTTGGTTAGAACCAAGGACATATTGAGAAGCTCTAGCCAGTAGCATCTTGACTGAATTATGGCATTCTTTTTCCATTGTTCAGCACTGCTCTACAATGGAAGGAGGGGCTGTTATTATGATTATGCATTTCCTTGTTCTTTGTGTGTTTAAGAAGCAAGTGGTACAGAGTGATAGTAGCACTCTCCAAAGAACAGCACTCTCCCATTAAGGACCAGGACCTCCAGCCACTGTAAGCAGCAGATGAAAACTTTTTGACCTATCTTTAGTGCTGCTTCTGGTTAATTACACTGATGTATTGGTCCATGGATTGCTCAAGGATGTCTTGAACTTTTAAAAATAAACAACTAATTAGTTATTCATTGGATAAATTAATAGAATGAATAATTGAATACATTGATTGAATTGAATAAATAATCTTGCATTAACATGTATATTCATCTTCAAAAGCATGTGGGCTCATGCAAGTGTTACTTATTGCAGAAGACTTAAAAATAATTGAATTTTGATTGAAGACAAAATGTTTTATTCGTTGGTGAGGATTATAATAACAAAGGCTGCTGGTTTTTGAAGAAGAGGAAGCAACATAACATTAGGAAATGATTTTAAAATAAAAACAGTAAAACATAGCTGTCTTTTGCAGGAATGTGTTATCTAAAAAAAAAAATAAAATATTCTACCACTATCTTTTCCCTGTTTGTTTGTTCCTTCCTTTACATGACTGCACCTCAGACACCTTAGTTAGGGACCAAGTGGTAACACATATTCAAAAATCAGAAGGTAAATCTCCTCTGGTATAAAAGAGTGTCCAAGAACACTCTGGTATAAGAGAGCATCCAAGAACTGCATTTGGAACTTTCCCAATGCAGACAAGATGATACAATTAAATTTTTACCTCATATGAATTTCTTAGCATTCTTTAGGAATGTATTAAACATGCTATTTATTACTGAAAATCACAAATAAGCACCACTAAGTCCAAAAAGACATTAATTATAAATACATCTTCTGCCAGATCTAAGTATTGGATGTTTATAGAATTTATTAGTGCATGTTGGGCAAAGACTGTAAAACATTAAACTAGTCATTAACTTGAATAGCATGTTCTTTTCTCATGTATTTCCTAACATTTTTCAAGTAATTGAAGTTCCTTCTTATGAAGTGAATGATCTCTGTGGAAGCTGATTCCTTCAGCATCCATTTCTCTTAATTCTTTCCTCAGGGCTTGTATACTTCTTTTGCAAATTAAAATCCCATTTTCTTCCACATAATTAGTTGCATGTATATAGTTATTCTATGGAATTTAAATTATATAATAGTCTAAATGAATACCATGACTTGAAAATGAGGTTTTCTGCAGCAGAGACCCTGAAAGTTTTTGTTAGTGCAGATAAAGCAAAACTGTGACTTAGATGCAGGATCAAGCTGGTTAGCTAAAATAAGATTTCCCAAAACAATCACTCAGAAGTTAAATTAAAATTGAACCCTTGGGGAGAAAGAAGCCATCACTATCTCTACCTCTTTATTTTGCAGGTTTTATGCTTTTTCCCACCTTCTGATCTCTAGCTAGGATCATGAATGCAAAAAGGCAGTGAAAGAGACTGTTCTAACACCATCTGCTCAGCAGCAGAAACCATCAGTGCTCACAGCACAAGCACAGCTGCTGCTGTAAGAGTTTCAGCACAGGTTTACAAATTGATGAGCATGATGTTTGGGGGACTCTAGTTTCATAATAACTTGAAAAGTTCTACTAAAGCTCTCAAGTTGCTTTGTCAATGAATATAGTCTGCATCTGGAACCAGTTTTATGCTGCCAGGGAATACACAAATTGTACCTCTTTTCTCCAATCAGGAATAATGGGGGTCTGATTAAATCTAGGCTTATTAGGTAAGTTGGAGATAAGACCAAAGAATTGCCAAAAGAAACCGAAATATCATAGAATGGTTAGTGTTGGAAAGGACCTTTTGATCATTAAGAAATATGACCAAGATTTTAATATTTTTATTTAGAACTTTATGTATCTCCAGCCTGTTAGAGTGACTTCTTTTGTAATTCTTCCGAAGGCTGTGTCTGTCTGAATGAACTAGTGGGGAGATTTAAGCTGTTAAAAAATATATATATATAAATATATAAAAAAATAAAAATAAAAGTAATTCTCGGAGGCTTAGAAAGGTTTTAACAATGGAGGAACTGGACATTGGAGTGCAGCAGTGGCCCCAGAGTTTTTCTTCTACTGAGGGACTGCAGACAGACAACCTGTTCCCCAGGGCATGTGTCAGAGGAGGTGAAGAAAACAGGCAGAGCAAGAAGTTATTTAGTTCAAAGAGAAGTCTAAAAGCAGCTAAGTGTAACACGATTTGACCAAAACTGTAGGTGTCTGGAGAGTGTCCAAGTGGTTGGGCTTCTGAAGAGCTCTGTCGTAAAGGCACAAATTGGGTTGAATATTTTTCTAAAGTGAAATATTTCAAATGACAATATTGCCTCATACCAGATTTCTTTATTTGTTCCCCACCCTAAACATGCACTGATTCACAGGTATCCATTCTGGCTCCCAGTTGCTCCCATGCACAGATGTAAGGTGCTGTGTGATTTACAGTTCTGGAATTCCATGAGTACCATCCCACCCCCCCCAAACTAGTCATGTTGCAGGACGTTTCATAGGCAGTGATGCGAGGAAGTTCAGGGAGCTGTAGTGGTCCAATACAGATGTGTCCTTGCAAAGCTCTGTTTGAAAGACTACAACTCCCAGAATATTCCACTTTTTCATTAATTGCTGCAGAGACTTTTATAAGGTGACACCTGCTGCAGGAGGAAAAAAAAATAAATGCCAGGAATCAATTGTTAGTGTGGAAAAATAATTAGAAAAATCTACTTTTAAACTGACACTCTAGAATCCATATCAAGTTGGCTTGAGGTGGCTTGAGAAACTGAGATACAGAAAACTTCATACAAACAGAAAAGCAGCGACACAAAAATAATTATTTGTACTTCATGGGGTCTCTTTTTCAAAGTTTCAGCTTAGCACTGAAAAGGGTGCTTTGGGTCTGAACTGGAGCTGAACTCCAAAAAAACACCCCAGAATGAAATATTTGGGGCAGACATAACTACAGTCTGAATGGGAGAGCTCAGCAACTGCACGGACTTGGGTACATCTCCTGAGAGGTACTCAGCAACAGGAGTACATCCCTGTGCTTTAAGGAGACATATATAGCCTCTGTTTATTTCTATATATAATTTGGTCTCACCAATTTGTGTAGTGCAGTTAACAGTACATTTGAAAGAGTACTAGGACTCATGTAAAGTTTCAGTCCACTGTTCTGCAAATCCTCCCAGCCCTGATCCCCAAATATTCCTACGTGATTATTTTTGCAGCTATGAACTTTTTTCAATGCAAAAATAATCCATTGAGGATTAGCTTCTAGTGTATGTTAAAAGTTTCCGTATCTTTCCATTTCTTACCTAGAAGTGTGTGCTCACAGACAGCAGCACGTCTAGAATATTTCTTGTTGTGCAAGTGCTTCAAATAATTTCCTGGGCCAAATATTCTGAAGACTGATAATAATATGTACTACAACAGAATGAAATACCTGAGGACTTAGTCTCTATTACTTTTCTGATGTGCAGTAACATCCCTGAGAAAAGCCTGAAAACAGCACCGTAAAAACCGGAAGCTGCTACACACTGTAAGGCTATAAAACAGATTCTTTCAAACTATGAATGCCTCTAGGTTCATGCTGTATTCAGTATTTCAGCAAGGATGGAGGTAATTTGTCAATATTCATGACAGGCACACCAGGTTTTCCACAACTTTTAGTTTCTTTGGATTAATGTTGCATTATGGGCATTACACTCTACTGCAGACAAGGTTCCTTTTTTTAATGTTGTTACAGACCAATGGTTTCTCATTTCCAGAAAGCTTTAATCTGCAAAAACTACATCAACAGCACAGTGATCATGACAGTGGCCAACCCATGATTTTTTTATTTACACTCAACTTCTGCTGACCAAGAAAGATCTGCACATCTGTAGGTGACAAGATTGTAGACATTCAGAGAACAATTTGTTATGCACTCTATTTGCATCTGCAATTTGGAAGAACAACTGCAAAGTCAGAGAAGGAATACTGTGTAGATTAACATGCTCCGCACATAAGTGTAAAGTCTACAGTATGACAGGCTATGTACTAAAGTCTTCAATCTATGTTTCAAATATACTGTAAACGCCTGGCCTGTAGTAAGGGGCTACTGCAACTGCAAAGGGGGTTTTCCAAGCAGGCAAAGAAATTACTTGCTTCATTCTGCACATCACTGAGAAGTGTGGTGCATCTTCCTCACTAGTTTCAGATAACCTCTTTCAACAATCTTCTTCAGAGGTCTGCTCTCCTCTGTCATTGGGTTTGATACCTGTATCTTGTGGAAGCAGTTAAGCAGCTAGTTCCACGATTGAAAAGTCAGAGCTACAGCTTTACCTTGCCCTAACATGGTCTGTTTTAATATGGCAGGCTCTTGCACCTGCAGAAGGATTGACAAGCTGTAGCCTTCAGGATCTACCAAAGCTTTAAGCTTTTCATTTTGTTATCTACCTTTTTCCTAGATCACATCTAGAATTGGTCTGAGTGAAAACTGAAGAGAAGTCTGAAATTTTACTCTTTAACTGTGTTAACCTTTTAAAACTATGAATCAGTGAAAAAAACAGAAGAGTATTTTATATTCAAAGATTAACAATTTAATCTTTTGTTCTCACTAGAAAGCAGAAGAAAATCCTGTGCGTGTGTTTTTCATAGTGTGCTGGTGAAGGGCAGGGATGCTTCAGGACATGTGAATGCATTTCAGCCTGGAAAACCCTAGGAAGATTATATAGATTTCTTAACTATGAGTAAATAACATATATTTTAATGTAGATCCTGAGCTTATCTATATGATAGAAAATTTAACTTTTGATAACACTGATGATGGCTGTTCATGTAACCTGGAATATGTGTATATTAAACATCCTCATTGGTCCAGAGTTTGCTAAAGTGTCAACAGCCAAAGGGGCAACACCTTCTTCCAGCCCAGAGAGGGGTGTAGTCTGAGGTGCAGGAACTCATGTTTCCAACTTCAGGTCTCCTATTTAGCGAGAGGGATGTTGGACAAGATGGCAGTTATGATAGTAATTTCTTACAAACAGAACTTTTTTCAGCTTTCTTATAAGATCATTTCATAGCTGATTTCAAAATCACATTTTTTTTTCATTATTTCACTATGTTGTAGGGAAAATAAAATAAATATCCTCAAATAACTTTTTTTTTTTTTTTGTATTTACGTAGTTTTACCAGAACTGGAGGCACTGTAATCTTGCTCATGCTGCCCCTTCATTGTAAGCTCATCTTTTCAGATCTAAATACAAATGTAGATCAGTTAGGACATGTTTAGTTCTGATACATGCTGCAGGAAGGACAGAAAATAACTCTGGCATGTGCCTGTGTCTGCTTTCAGAATATGATCTTCAGAAAGGAATTATCACTGACATATTGAATTAGCAACTTCTACCTTTAAAAAAGATAAAGAAAATATATGAAAGTATGAATTCTAGGATCTCTCAATATAATATTATTCTAATTCATCTGTCCCAATTTAAATATCCAAAACTGAGAGAGCAAATTCTCAGCTAGTCATCTCAGACTATCCAGGCAATATTTCTGTGTGTGCCTTTACAAGGTGATCCGCGCCTTTACAAGGTGATACAGCACATCCTAATAGTTTTCTAACATACTTCACATGAATCACATTCTGGAGATACATATTTTCATGCATTTACAAGTAAGTGAGGTGGACCCCACCGTCAGAATCCAAAAATTCGAAGACACCAAAGAATTTGTATGTTTAAAATATATTTGTTGTTGTATTTTCATGATAGATCTACCTGTGTTGTCTACTGCAGCAGGAGACTGCAGGATACAAAGTAATTTGGATGTATTGCTGTTGAGCTATACTGGTAACAGGACCTGGTTTTGGTGCCAAGGATTGGGGCCTGATCTACAGATTAACTGATGTAGATCATCTCATGTTGAATACTGAAGGTAAGTAGGTAGAAGAGCTCTCTTGAGCAAATGATCATGATTTTTGTTGGATTTCTCCCACCTCTATAGATATTTGCTGTGCTCTAGGCTGAAGCTTACAGGCAAAGACTGTTGTATGTAAATATAGGCTGGTGAAAATAAGGGCCTGGAGCAAAAATAGGGAGCAAACCAAGCTGGTTATATAAGCATACCTACTAGTTCAGTATGGCACTGCCCCACGTTCCTATAGCAATTGAATGAAAAAAGATCTAAAGTCCTGTCAGATGCCACCTATCATGTATACTTTTTTGCAGGAGTATGCATACCTTGTCTGATCTGAGATTGCACATAGTAGAGACTTGGTATGCTTAATTTGTTTCCTGCTTCTGCTTTTAATTAGAGGGAGAACAGAAGGGACAAAAGGTGCATGTTCTGTGTCACCTTTTGCAGTGGGTTTTCTGTTATCTCTTTGTTCCTGCTGTCCTTATTCCCTGGCTATTTATTTTGATAACAAACAATCTGTTTGCAGCTACCTTTTTTTTTTACCTTTTTTTTTAAATTAGATTTTAATAGAAAAGACACAGAAATGCAATTAATATGTAGAATAAATCCCTTTTATACTCATCACTGCAATACACCATTTAATGCTCTATTTCAGTAATCCTGCTAGCAATCACATGCCTTCTTGTATCTACATGCCATTGTAGAGGGAGTAGTAGTGTTACTGTATAATAGTAGGAGGAAATGGCATTTGCAGTGTGGATGGCTTTGTTTCATTTTGATGACAT
Source organism: Melopsittacus undulatus (assembly GCF_012275295.1). NCBI lineage: Eukaryota > Metazoa > Chordata > Aves > Psittaciformes > Psittaculidae > Melopsittacus > Melopsittacus undulatus. The sequence goes on along the minus strand of NC_047528.1, from coordinate 66,996,868 downwards.
ATCTATCTATCCATTTCACTATCCATCCAACCATCCACCCGCCTATGTACTATTACACAGATACAGATAGCTGCATCAGTACTGCATTATATTTTTTTATTTGAGCCAATTAGCTTACCTTTTGGTGAGAAATATGTGTGATTTCTCCTGCTGTGGATTAGCTCACATTTGCACACTATCCAATCTGTTCGATTAAATGATCGCTACAGTGTACAGAACTGGGATCCCATGCAAGAGAAAGATATTCAATATCTTTACCACCAGAAAGCAGGATGTGAGGTTTTCAGTATGCAGAGACAGAGGAAGAAGGGTTTTAAAAAGAAGAATGTGGTAGAAGTTCACAGTGGTGAAAGACAATTTTATTTTAAGTTAAACTATGTACAGTACCATGAAACATTGCTCAGTGGAGGTTCTTGTTCACCATTTTAAAATCTTAATATTTTTCTACTCTGTATCAGATCAAGAAGCCAATCCGGCTTTCAGTCACACTGCAGATATATTGTATTAAAAGCAGGGAACTGTAGAGAACCATTGATTAATCTACCTATTGTGAATCCTACAAAACCTATTAACCTACATATACACCAGACTACATATACACCATCTGCTTTAACACTTTGTTACAAAGTACAAACAGGTAACTGGAGCTTAAAAATGTCAGATATAAAAAAAAAAGAAAAGCCAATCTAGATATGTTTCTGGTTAACATGACTCCACAGTTCACAGTAGATTGGAATGTAGGGATGAACTGACACCTAGGGAAGTTAAACTGATCAGCCAAATTTAGCACTGGAATCAGCTGGGCTTATGCTAAGCTAGCAATCAGTCACAATCCTAGGTGTCAGTATATACAAGCTGTCAAAGATTAAAAGTAGTAATTTCTGGCTTGCATTGCATTTCTTGGTGAACATGATGAAATATCAAGCAAAGTGCTTTTAGATCATGTATAATAATTTTCTCTTTTTTTACAAGCCAAAGATGGAAAAATGCAAAACCACTTGAAAAAAACATAGATGAGTTAAATGTGATAATGTGAAATTATCAACTTAAAGATGTCAAACTCCAAATTAAACCTGAACCCCAAATTTTATGAAATTTGACTTCATAAAGCCTGTCACAGATTTTATATTTGCATTCAATGAATATGAAGTTTCAGTTATGTGCCTAAATGTACGTCTGTAATAAATAATCTTTTAATATATCAAATACTACAAATATATAGATAATATGAAGAGTATAAATGTTTTAATACATACCAGTTTTTTATAGTTCAAAATAGAAAATAAAGGTTTTTAATCTACCAATACACTACACAAAATATCCTGTAAGATCTGACTGCATTTATTTCTTCATTAACTGTTCTGGACTCCTATACTGAGGGGAAAGAAGGCCTCAATTAAAGTTTCCTACAACTAACTCTTAACCACAGCTAAAGCTTTCTTCACAAAATTCATACAGAAATTTATCTCAGACTGTTCTACTTCTAGGAACTTTTAGATTAGTCCACCCAATGAAGTCACAGTCTTTCTCAGTTATTGTCTGCCATCTCTTGATAACTGTCCGAGGCAACAAGCCATCTCCATTAATGACTTAATTACCAGTTAGGAATGTTTAAGGCAACTGACACCATTTTTAAAGAACACTTAGATATTCACTGAGCTGTGCTGCAGGAGAAGGGAAGGTCACGGTGCACAAACATTGTCATGGCAATGTTTTTCATAGCCATCAGAGAGAAAACATGATCCTTCAGCTATACTCTGAGAAGAAAATATGTGAGCTGAAAGAAAAGTTGCTCTTTCACATGAACTGAGCTTCTTCAGTTAAGGAAAAAAAAAAAAGAGACTTGAGCAGCTATTCCAAAGACAGCAGAGGTTTGGATGTGGATCAGTACACTGGCGTTTAGCAGTAATACTCCTTGAAGCATCCAGGCTCATTGTATAACAAGCTCTAGAGTGCCTTGCTCATAAATGAACTTCGTCTAAGGACAGATCTGAGCCTCTCCTTGCATCAAGTATACAGTTACCTCTGACAGACAGGACTCTCCTACTTTAAAAGTGAGCAGTGTTTTTCACTTGTTTCAGTGTGTGATGTTATTGTGCAAAATGACCAGATAAAAAAAATGCCCTTATTACTTAACAGGTATAGTCCCCATAAGAATTCAAACTCATTTCCATTGGCTTCACTGACAAGTAATTTTTTAATAATGTATGTTCCCAATAGTCCAGTAAAGCTCATACAGAAAGGAAAGATAGAGTTTGGTTTTCTACCACAAGCAACAGAATAATTTAGCAGTTTCCAACTCATTTCTCAATCATACTGAAAACCAGAATTTTTGAAGTATCCATTTCTGAAGAGAATAAGAAAGACAGGAGAGAAGTATTTTGGATCTGCTGTCAAGATGAAATTGCAGATTATGGAATGGAAAGAAAACATACCTGAATTTGGAAGTTGTCTACTATTGCCACCATTGTAATACACTTGATAGCCTCTTACAATGTTTTTGTCTGGACATTTCTCCAACTAAAACCCTACTTTAAATCCTTTATGTTAATAGAACAAGGAATTCAACACATTGCCAGCTAGGAGGCCTGTCAGTCTGATCAGCACTTTTGGAGGCATTCATACTGATACAGTTAATAGTACTTTTAACTTGCACTGAGAACAAGACAAGGATTTTTATTTCTTTTTTTTTAAGCTTTCTGTCTATATTTGAGAAGATCTATCACACTCCTAACAGGTTTTTGACAACATAGAAATCATTCTTGTAATGGGCTCCTGTGCTGCTCCACATAATAGAACACAGTAGTGAATGGGTACTGCTTGTCATGAAACCTTATTTTCTCTTGCTTTTGTCTTAAAAAACACTTCAAAATGGTTTACAAGAAAAAAAAAGGCAAAACTTCTTCAGATAGTAGGTCATCGTATGGTTATCAAGATGATGGAGTCTCAAAACAAGTGTATGTGCCATTTGGTTTTTGGTTCATGAGCTATACATGTAACTACTTTTCTCCTTTGTCCTATATATTGAAAGATATGGTATATGTTAAACTGAAGGACAAAAATCCATAAAATTTTTGCTAAGAGTTTAACTTTTATATGGAAAACTTTTATATTGGTGACTGAGATTCCTCACTTAGAGTATTCTGAAATTTTCTCTTGGCTCACATTAACCACATTTGGATTCTTGGATATTAAGAATGAAAACTCTTGCCTTTATATTTAATTTGTTTAAATATTAATAGAAAACCTGACTGCATGACAGAGAGGAAATTGTGACTTCAAAGAAATCATATTCATAAAGCCAAAGAACTATTAATATTGGAAGGTACCTCTGGAGGTCCTTCAATTCAAGCTGCCTGTTCAAAGCATTGCTAGCTTCAAAGTTAGATCAGGCTAGGTCCAGCTGAGATGTGAGAATCTCCAAGAACTGAGATCCTGCAGCTTCTTGCACAGCACTTGTTCCTTTATTTAGCTACTCTGATGGGGATTTTTTCTTTTTTCCCTTATACCTAGTCAGGATTTCCTTTGCTGCAACTTCTGATCACTGCTTTGGTCCTTCTGCTTTGTGATTCTGAGAAGTCTGGCCCAGCCAAACATTTCCTCTTGGCCTCCCCTCTTTCAGGCTGAATGAACCCAGCTCCCTCAGCTTCTCCTCAACCACCTAAGTAGCTTTCAGCTGTTTCTGACATCTGCCTTGTACTCAGGTGCACAGAACTGGCATCACTTCTGAGGAAGAGAGAGGAATAACTAATTCTTTTTATCTGGTGGCTCTTCTTTCTCAATATGGCATTGTTTGCAGTTACCACAAGAGTACACTGACAACTCATGTTCAAGTTGCTGTTTGCCAAGTTACCCAGGATCTTCACTGCAGAGCTGAAACTTAGTTTGTGCCCAGCCTGAATGTTCCTGGATGTCCCTTAATATTCCACCATACCATCACTGCCAGCTATGCTCCCCATATTAAAATATATTCTGTATAGGATATCTTTTAGGCTGTGCGCAAGGCCAACTAAGCCGCTATCTGGGGAAAATGCCATCTGCACCTATGAGTATGAGGCATTGCTGGAGTTAAACTGCAATGCAACCTCATAAGAAGGGTTCAGAAGCCTGCAGAACCAGGGTTAAATAAGACCACAGGAAAGGGGACACAGGTTGAGCAACAGAGTTCTTCTCAAAAACTCTTAAAGACTTCCTGAAAATGCAAGATTTCTTGCCACCCTGTAATTTCAGTCTTCAAAGATATCTACTGGGGAACCATATTGAGGAAGCTTAAGACATTTCTCTCCACACCTGCTTATATAATCCCTCTTCTGGGTATTGCCACACCTGAAGCAGGAAAGTACAAAGAAGCTGAAATTCTCAGCCCCTTAGCTGAAATAAGTAATGTATTCTTTTAAACTGGTATCAGAGCAGCAGACATTGAGATAAAAACAATCTCAGAATTGTTCACAAGAAGATATTTGCCTAAGCCCTTGTAATTTTGGGCTCTGAATCCAAGTACATTTAGAAGTTAGTTGTCTGTGCTGCCTTAACCTTGGTTTATCTCTGTTTCAGGAAGAGCCAGAGCTATGTTGCTTTTGCATCATGACTCATTTTTCCCTACGTGGTAGAAAAAACCTGATATATATATACATATATATATATGCTGATAAAGTCAAGATGCACTTTTTCAACAGCATTTTCAAGCATTCAACTGTCAGTGAGATTCAGCAAGGTTTCAAAGTATTTTCTAAGAGCAGCTGGAGTGACTGCTGATTGTTTATCTGATTGCCATCCCACACATAGGTCTTACACATAATATATCTGGAGGTTTTATATTAAACTAGCAGGTGAGAGTTCCAAAGCAAACTGAAGGTGGTATTTCTTACCCCAAACATGGGTAAACTAGGGAATTTGTTGAGCTAGGATGTTGTAGATGATAGATGTTTATATGAAGTTTAAAAAGCCACAAAAGAAATACGGAAGGAAAATGCATAAAAGTCCTTCAACACAAAGATAATACCTTTAGCTCAAGATGTCCTTCTGCTGAAGATATATAGATGACAAGGGAATGCACAGAAGAGGGGAAATATTACAGACTTTCTGGATTTATACTCTTCTCTGAGCATCTGCTCTTGTCTACAGTTAAAAACAGGATACGGAGCTAGAACTCCAGACTGGTCCTGTATGGACTTTCTTGTGTTCTCATGCCAGTTGCTAACTACAATAAAGCACCAAAACCAGGAACAACGAAACTTTTTTTCTAAAGCTCAAACCATTTGTAAATATATCCCAGCCCCTATGGATGTCATTTTATAGCCAATCCTCTCTGCACATCATCTATGTGTCATGAACAGCAAATTTGTTGAAGATTTGCAGGTTGTTTGAAGAACCTGCACAGAATCATTTGTTTTGAATCTTCCTTCATGTTTATAGAATCGATCACCTACATCAAATGGCCATTCATGCTGTTGGATAACACGACTACAAAGCAAGAGCCCTATATTAACTCTCACTGCTGGGCAGGGAGTATCAGCACATGGTGCAATTACCATGTGCTTATTTTAGTCATGAAGGTCTACAAAGAGAAGATTCTTAAAGAATTATTCTGACAATTTCTATCCACTATTACAAAGCTATACTTAATTTATAAAGTTATAAAGCCATATCTAATCTATACAAAATTAATTGATTTCTTTGGTTATAGGAAGTATGGACTGGAAATAGCAAAGCTTTCCTGGAAAAATGAAAAAGTTGATTTATGCATGCAGCTGTTTACAGGATGACACAGCTATTTTTCCTTATTTATATGTGTACTAAGGAATCACAAACTCCTTAAGCCTTGGTCAATCTTTCACTTCAAATTAGTCTTATTTTACTATACTAACAAAGCTTTTGTTGTGCTCCTGAGTATTATATCTTTGAAATCTGCAGAGGTAACTTTGTTTCAGGTCATTTTTATTTTGCCTCCCCCTTCATTTCTTTCAAAACGCCTCCTATTGTCTTTTGAAATCTCAGTATATAACTGCTGATAAACAAGCCACTAATGCATTATTTATTCTGTAAATCTTTATTACGTGCTAGCTGCCACATCCCATCTTTGTGGGTAGTGTAAGTTCTTCATATAGCAGTGGCATTTCTTCTGTAGTTTTGTGTTTTATGAAAAATAAAAGCCTACTTGCTAAAAGGAAAAATCCCATAATTCAGTGATGCGAGTGACCAAATTATTGAGGATCAAAAATCTCAATCCAGTGGATTTAACAGTAGCCTGCCAAAGCACTTCTAAGCTTTACACTCACTCTGGGTTTTAGCTGCTCTTTGCTCCCATTCTGTGACAAGAAGATGACTTGACTAAATGCAATTTGTGATAAGCTGATCCTTCTTATGATAGATAATTAAAAAAAAAAAAAACAAAAAACCCAGACTTTCTCATAACCTGCTAGAATGCCCAGCTCTGCTTTTCAGTACCAAACAGTCTGCTCTCTGACAATGCACTTTGCTGCAGAAAGCCATGAAATCGTACATGAAAGTAAGATTTCTCGACTACAAGAAACAGGTCTAGGAACTACAGCAGTGCTGAGGATTACAGTAAACAGCTCTTGTTGTTGTTTGAGTATTTCCACAATTTTTCCTTTCGGCTGATGTTCATCTGGCCCAAGGACTAAGAGCCCTTTTGCAGTCGGAGTGTTTCTCTGGCACAGCTTCAAGTTCATCATCTAAAAGCAATCTGGTTTTTGAGCTGAGACCATTCCACGGTGTAACCAAAGCACAGTGAGGGCAGGCAATTGGGTGATTCACTTCAAAAGAGAAAGTTCAGCTAACCTGAACCAAGACACTAATGTAGATGCCTGTAGCACAGTACCTAAGCAGAAAAGCAGGCCATGCTGGCACATACATGTGTTGCTCAGGTGTCTAGCTTGCATACCAGAGGTGTCCATGTTAGAAATGTGGGCAAGGGAGCTTGGCTCCTTCTGCTCCCACTGCATACATGTGCTCCATGTGCAACAAGGATTATTTGCTCTTTTTTGGTCACCCATTTTGAATGTACGTTCAAAAGAAATTTCAGGGAGCAAGACCCATACTCACATACATCCTTGGGACCCTGAAGTGCCCTGATTTTCCAGTGACGTCTTGCAACTATTTGTCCCAGCACAGCTATTGAAATGTATTTGCAGAAAAATGAATTTACTGAATGCCTTTAAAGACACTGGGAGAAATCTCAAAAAGATCTGATACAACTGTTTTCTACACCTGTTTCTATTTAACATTTTCAGTAATTACTTGAATCATGGAATAAAGCCTACTCTCGAATTCTGTAAATGACATCAGATTTCAAAAGAGCTGAAAACACTCTGCATTGGATCAGAGTTCAAATTAGATGCATAAATTGGAGATAGGGCCAGTACAGTTGAAAATCAACAAGATGCAACTTGCTAAAAATAAATGCATTAACTGTGTAGCTGTGCAACGGCTGTTCAGCAGCTTTGCAGAAAAAGGCACAAACACCATTTAAGGCATGCATCTATTTATTCAATGTACCACCCTTTGAGAGAAATGCAGGCAAGTTGCAGAGACTCCTTCGTAAAGTTTTAGTGAAAGTTACACAGACTACAGAATTTCCTCTTGAAGGTTTCTTTCCCAGCTGATTAAATGAACTTCTGTTAAGGTTCATGTAGGTGCCCTTGACTCTACTTCAATGCAACGGCCTCTTGAAATTTTCTCCAGATTTACACTTTCATGCTTTAGCAATGTGAAGCACCACTGCCTTTGTAAAGCATGGAGGCTTAGGGACTCTCAAAGTCTCAATTCCATCAGAAGCACTTCTCTGCAGCTATGAAAAGGTGATTATTTCTGGGACATAGACATCTGGAGCTGTTAAAGTCTATCTAGAAGTAAACCCTTAGTAGTTGTCAGTTTTTCACTCCTCCTCAGAAGTAAGTTCATTCACAGCAATGGTGAGAGAAAAAACCCCTTTCAGATGCGCATTTGAGTATAATCAAGATGATACAGGCTTTTCCAGGGAGAACAAAAAGTTTCTAAGTATCAACACTACATAAGCTACTGAGTCAGAGGAGAATAATTGTTTGGAGGGTGACTATCTGCCATTAGGTCTTTTGCATTTGAATCAACTTCATTACTGAAGTTACAGGTAAATAATTATTTCATAAGCAGCCAGAGATTATTTTCTTTTTCTGCTGTATTTTTATTTTTTTTTTTTTAATTCTTATCTAGCCATTTACTGTTTGAGTAAGAAATTGCAATGGGGAAAAGCTTGGAGAACTTATGACTTTGATTAAGAAAATATTTTTCCCTCTCTATCTCTGCTGTTAAACCTTTATTTCCTGAACAAAACATCTTAGGGATACTTTCCATTTCATAAGAAATGTGATGTAATCACAGTCAAGGCAAGGATGACTGGTGCCACTCTAGTTACTAGTCAGTCCCTGAAGGGATATTCAGGCTGTGCTATTCAACGACAATCCCCAATGTGCCAGCATCCCTATGGCTGGCTGAAAAGGTTTTGTGTTTTCAGAAATAAAAATGCCTAATAGGGCTCTGACAGCTGGGCAGAGTTGCCATGGTAACTGGAAAACATGGTGGCAAAACATAAACAACAGCCCTAATAATAATTTGGCTACTATTTACCTTTTTATCTCCAGTATCCTGTTGTACTGAAGGCTCATTTGTATTTTGTGTCTCATAAAGATGTCGATATTATTTGGCCTGCAAGGTCTCTAGCTGAGCTTTAGTGTCACTGTTAAGCAGATTTAACTGGCATATTTCCAGAAAAAATGTGCATCAGTACTCCTAAAAATCAGTTAGGAGTCTCACACACAAACTTATTGTGATCCTTTTTTGAGACCAGTTTAGCCCTGGTGGTTATTTTAATCCCTTTACAGCAGCATAAAACTGGAACATTATAGAGCAGACAGGCCTAAACTAGGCATAATCCCCCAATCTACGATTTTGCTTGTTCCTTCAACTAGTCTTAATTTGCACTGTCTATTTAACTCTACATTTTGATCATAGAAATGGCAGAATACACTTTTATTTCTTGGGGTTTTTTTGTTCGGCGCCAGATTAATTTGTGATCTCCTGTGTTTAAATTTGTGGGGCACATTTATTTCAAAGCGCATCTAGTTCATAATATCTGGGAAGCAAAACAGGTAAACACACACACATGTACCCCTTGAAGAGGAGCTTCAAATTGTGTGGAATATCCCTACCTAAGGGTGACAGGGCTTTCATCTTTCTCAAAGAAGATTGTAAGCAAAAGCCTAATGAAAACTACTTCAATCTACAGACAATTTCCTATAAACACAAGTACATCACAAAATTACTCTAAATATTCCCTGTGAAAGTTCTTCACATACTGCATACTCCGGTTTTATCTCCAAGAGCTCCCTAACCCTTTATTAAAAACAGACCTCAGAGACACTTTTGAACCAGAACAGAGAATATTACTTCAGTAAATCAGGTTTGAAAGAGTTTTGCAAAGCAGTTAGGCATTAATGAAATTGTTTCAAAGGTCACTAGGTTTAGTTCAATTTTGCATTAAGTGGAGATGAGAGCTCAGTGAATAATTAATAGGAAATGACTGACTGAATTTCACCTTCCTGTTGTAGTTACAAGCTCTTTCAGAAAGTTACTATACTCTCAACAATGTTCTGAAATAATTGTTTTGGTTGTTCCCCACACTTTCTACTGGTACAGTGCTCGAGCTGGTCCATCTCTTTCATTGCCTTTGGGGTCTGCCATGTTTTGTCATCTCTCCAAGTTCCATTCCCTCATTTCTGCCTGCATTGGAAATTCAAGACATAATGTACTGATCAGAATTAACCAAAACAGGTCAAAGAATTCACAGGAAGCTTTTGGAAGTTTTGCAGTTCTGGATCCGCATTAAGTTCATTGGCTCTCAGGATGTGATACATTTGTTCATTGCATATTTTTGAGTAAAAAGATCAAAGAAGTCACCGGATATTTGTCTGCAGTTTTAAAGCCTAAAAAAGAGCACTTTGTCACTGCATACCCTGTAATAATTTTTTTTTTTAAAGCTAAGAGAGCAGTTCAGCCAAATGATGAAACTGCTTACTACAGTGATTGAAAAAAAACATGTGGCATCTTAATGGCAGCAGCCCATCAAAACCAACAACTCTAGGCTTCAGCAGAGGTTACAGAAATCTTCTGATAAACTGGATAAACACACACACAACAAGAAAACTTCTTGAGAGGGAAAGAAAGGGCAGCTTGTCTCCAGCCACCTGCAATAAGTCAGCAGGAACTTCTAACTCAGTGAATCTGAGGGATGTCATTGCATTGTAAACAGACTGGATTTTCTTGGTTGCACATTTAAACTTTGTGTACTATTTAAGCGGCTTTCTCCCTATAACACCAAACTCAGTGACCAGAATTAGCATTATATCTCACTTTTTTCAAACATTTGCACTACAAATTACCAAAAATAAAGTGAATTAAGTGATTACTACAAATAAACTGGATATTTCTGATAAGGCTCAGCAGCACGATGAAGAATATATTATATTATTGTATTTCCTATTACATAAAATACTTGCTCTCTCACAAAAGACTGTGTATGCAGCTCTCTACCTTGCATTTTCTACCTAGCTTTTTTTCTAGAGGCTATCATTTGTCTTCAAAGTACATATATGTAAAAAATAAACATATTTTGAAAATTGGTGCCTCCACTGAATGCTAATAAGCTTCTTAAACCATATCTAAATCTGTCTATTTCAGCTGAAGGTAAATCTCCAAAAGCCCCTCTTGTTTGGGTTTGGGTTGTTTTGTTTTTCTTCTGTTTTCCATGCAAGTAACACATACCAAACAAACACGTTTACATGATTAATAAAATCTATAATTTAATGCTTCTGACACTATGACCTCACAAGCACATTTATCTGGAAGACTTTGAAATAACAATTACCTAGTGAGTTTCAAAGGCTCCTGGATTTTATAACTATTCTGTGCCATAGGTCTCTAATGGCTACATTTCATTTTGGTCCACCTAGACAGTATACTGAGTAGAAGTTATTTATTCTCAATAGGTCAAAGCCTTTTGGTTGAGAGAACAAACAGGCCTGAGTTCACTAATAAATTTTTGCCAACACAATAGAGCCCACAGTCCAAGAAAACGTCTAGGGATATAGCTACGGATCCTGTCACAGGAGGACAGGAAAATCTGGTAACAGTGAGTGGAGAATCAGAAGAAACCCTGCAAAGAAGACTTGCATTTTTCAGCCCTGCCATTCTGGTTTAGGCAGTTTTCTTTGGAAACTTTCTCTGGAAAAAGAAAAGCCATTTCCTTTCATTTAGTGCTCTCTGAAGGACTGAGACTCCCCCCAGTCTTTTTTCCACTTAAAAACTGAGATGAACAATCCATTTCACAAAAGTTTTCTGTCAAGAAGCTTCTGCTCACTGGCTACAGCAAGGCTATTATTCCATGAAGATGTGAAAAATGTGGGTTCATCTGCATGGCTGAACAGACAGATCCAAGTTAGTATCCTCCCATGGTAGGCTGACTAGAATATTTAACAAATGGTGTGTGAAGCTCCCTAAAAAAGGAATTACCATCTTGTTTAGGAAGATAAGCATGAAACACATCATTGCACATCTAAGAGCCCCTGATCTAGCTAAATTATGTTACGGAAGTTGCTCTGAACTCTGATTTGAGCACTGCTTGCTTTGCGGAGCATAATGAAGGGCAGGCACATTTCACACTTTAATGGCACTTCTGAGACAAAATACCTGAAGTTTAGGCTGGAAAATTTATCAGGAAGTTTTGGTGTATTGCAGAGTAAAGAAAACTTTTGTTCTTTAAGGACATGAATATTAATTAACCATACTCCTAAAACATGGGATTTGGATAGTGTCATTCAGCATGGCAAATTCTGTATTCAAAAGAAGATCAGCCAGGGATCAGCACAGAGGCAGGGCTAATGTTTATCCACATGTAGGTGTAAGACACTTTTTTGCTGTGGCTCCTCTGGCTTGGCTGTTAGCTGGATGATCACCACATTGAGGCTAATGGCAACAAGATTCTCCTCTAACCATCTAAAAACATTTGCTATGGCTATTTCAGTTGTGAAGATGCCAAAAAATTTGGCCTACAACAGGTTGTAAGAGGACACAGCCAGGTCCCAATGGCTGGCTAATATCTTTCTCTTCAGAAGACCGGTGGAACAACCATGAAGAAATATAGAACACTTGGGCTTTGTCAGTATTGTAGGTTCAGCCTGGAGTGAGCTGAGATACTATAGAGAAAGAATTTGGCAAGAGATACTATACAAAAAGAATAATAATTTGTGAAATTTGTGAGCTCCTTTCTTCTTAAAAGAATAGTTTCTTCTCTCTTTTAGACTTCAACTCTTCTGGATTTTGGGGGAATGTCTCCTGCTGTGGGAGCAATTCCCTACAGCTAGCTATTTTTTAGCCTTATTTTTATGTTTAATAACTCTTGATGGGGTTTTCCTAATGTCTAGATGTGTGGCTAAGTGCTTTTTGAACCATTTATGTTTTTAGTCTCAATGTCACCTGTGACAGAGAGTTTAAAAATGAAATTGCATGGCATATAAGGAAAATAAATCTATGTATTTGTTGAAAACCTGCCTCCCAATTTCTTCACCTGATGCTCCTGAGTTCTTATGTTAGAAGAGCACAGCATAAGCATTCTTTTTCTCTGGGTCAGTGAAAATTTAATATGCCTTTACATTATCCATCCAAAACTTTCACGATAAATTTCCGCAATTTGTTTTCGGTTTAGGGTTTTTTTGTTGCTGTTGTTTTCTTCTTATTATTATTTTTTATTAAAAAATAATCTTAATAAATTGGCAGCATCCGCAAATTCTCTAACCTCATAATTCATCTCCCTTTCCAGGTAGTTTCTGAATATGTAGATATCAGCAGATATCCCTCTGAGACCACGCCACTATACTCTCTTGTTGTAAGACCTCAGAATAAGTTTTTCTTTGTTTCATACTTCTTAGCCTCAGGCAGTGATCACATTCACATTTCTGGCTATGTCTGTCCCTCCATACTCCAGTTTAGTTCCAGAATGATTTCCAGTAAACACTTCTAGAATCTTTTACCAAAAAAAATACAGATGCTTTTCTGCCAGTAGTTCTTGTGATGGTAAGAGAAAAAGGGAGTGGGAACTTGCAATGGAGTAATATTTTATGTTTCATTTACTTAAGTAATTTTTTTCTGATTGCAGATGCATAAGTGTTGCACTGACAAGGTCCACTGAGGTGGGTAAAATAGCCTATTATGATTGTGGTAGAGGAATGGATTTGCTTTGTTAGTTGTCTAACTAACAGCGCAAGGATTGAGTGATCCTGAAGCAAATAAAAGCAGGAGTATCTTTGTTTAAGAACTGTGTCTGGTTTTCTGTTTGAAAAACAACTTCAAAAGCTGTGAGCTAGTTTTGGCTCCAGGTATGTTTGTGCCTTTGTTTGCATTTGGAGTGTATTATAATATCAGAGGAGCAGCTGTGAGGCAGATGATTAATCACAGAGGAAGCTAAGCCCTGTAAGACCAGCTTTCTCTTAACACACAACCTTGTTCATGCTGAGTAGTATCTTGCTCTGCGAATCATCTCTCTGAGATTAATGTTGCCATTAGTTTCAAAAACGAAGCCCCACTGAAGACAGTAAGGTTTGAAAAGCACTTAATCAAAAGGTAATGGGATTATATGTTTAGCAGTAAAAGTACAATCTATCCCAGACTATGAGTGATAATCATCTGTTATCAAGTTGAAAAAAAAGCTCACTCTCACTTTTGAATAATTCTGATGTTCCTATTACTTCTTCTGTTACTGATTTACATTCACCTTAACATATTTGGATGAAAAGTTAATTGGTGCTGCAGTTGATTCACAGGTGGATTAGACTGCCTTAACTCAGGGCATCAAAGGTGCAGGGTGGTTTATGAGGGGCACTAGCAGTTTCAGCCATCTGATTTTAACTTGCTACCAAATTTTTGCCAAAGCCCTCAGAATCCAATCTGAATTTGTGGATAAACAGCCTGTACAAGGTTAGATCCCTGATTAAGCTGGAGCCAGATTAAGCACAGGAACAGTGTCTGTGCTACAAAGACATACAAATGCAGGATAAAACATATGGGAGAACTCAGTCTTTTTCCTTTAAAACTATGGATGAGCAATGTGGCATTACTGAGATATAAAATAGGTGACAACTTTATGGAGCTAATGTTAGTCTGATTTCCAAGGAAACCAGCTATTCTGTGATCTCCTTCCCCCCTGATTTGTGGACCCATAGGCCAGTTTCAATCTAATGTAAAAAAAAGCAAGAAGAAAGCTAAAGCATATGAAAATTTCACAGGTTTCATGAGCCAGTAACAACTACAGGCCTGTGCCTGGCAGGGTCCTGTGTACCCAGAGAAAGTAGGACTGTGTGTGTAAGTGTGCTCTAGGGTTTGGGTCATGAACTGAAGTTACTGCAGGTGCTGGGGACATAGGAGACAGTGTGTTGGAAAGGGGGTTTTACTAGTTCCATGGCTCATTGGAACAATCTATCATAGCCATCAGAATAGAATGCACTTAAACAGCATGGACAGTTGCCAAAATATAACCAGCAACTCCAATACTGTACATTTATTACAGGGAGTTATAGATTGCCACTTGAAACACTTGGTTTTTAATTATCATTTTCCCTAATTCATCACAGGACTTCAGAGACAAGAATACAATTACTTTGAGTAGAAGCTACTTTTAGGGGTTCAGATACAATTTTTTCTATTACAGCTAAAAGAAACTTAACAGAAACCTGGCATTCAGTCATTTTTGGCAGTGAGTTTGTCACACTGGAAGAGTGACTTACAGAAAACATCCTTATTTAAGGACTATGGTAGGTTGACCTTGGCTGAATGCCAAGTGCCCCCAAGCCCGTCTATCACTCCCCACCTCAGCAGGGGAGGGAGGAAAAGAAAATAACAAGGAAAAAACCTCTTGGGTTAAGATAATGACAGTTTAATACATCAAAAGTAAAGTTTGCACACAGAAGCAAAGGAAACCAGAATATTTTTGTTCTCTACTTCCCTCAGCAGGCAATGTCCAGCTACTTCCCATTAAGCAGGGCTCCAATATGGTTAGTGGTTGCTCTGGAAGACAAATGTTATAATAACAAATGCCCCTTCACCCTTTCTTTAGCTTTTGTTTCTGAGCAGAGATCATATGGTATGGAATATTCCTTTGGCCAGTTTGGGTCAGCTGTCCTGGCTATATCCCCTCTTAAGATATTTCCCAGCTCCAGTCTCCTGGTGAGAGGGAATGTTGTAGAGACAGCCTTGGTGCTGTGTGGGCACTGCTCTGCAGTAGCCAAAACTCTGGTGTGTTATCAAAACTCTTCTAGCTACCAATAGAAAACTCAGCTCTATAAGAGCTGCTATGGGGAAAATGAACCCCATCTCAGCCAGAGCCAATACAATGTTGTAAGATCCTGTATCATTCCTGGTTACCTGTGATTCTTTGTGAAGGAAGATTGAGCTACTGCTCAATGGTGCTCCATTATATGGTCTAGTCTATGCTGGTACTGCATCAGTGCTTTTTAATGTTTTATCTAATCTAGTAGTAAGTGTTCTCTGATTCCAGTGCAGTCATTCACAGCTATCCTGTACCACAAAAACACATACTAACAATATTTGCTCTTTGATAACTATTGCAACAGGTAGTAGTTCTAGCTTAAGAAAAAAAACTAAACCCAAAACAACTAAACAAAACCAACAAACCAGCCAACAGATCAACCAAAACCAACCAACAAACACCCAAAACCTGTTTAATGTAGGTTTTTAGTGAATTCTAGTATCCTGGTTACTTTGGTTATCCAGCAAGAATACCTCACCTCTTTTGATATTACCCTGTGGAACAATAATACCAGACATTAAAAAAGGTTTGATCATTTTCACACTGCAGATTAACATCTTTGAGGAATTCTATAGACACAAACAGCAATCAAGCAATTGCCTGTCATTAAATTCTATCTAAAAGATTAATGTATTATGAAGGAGACAGAGACTGCAGGCATTTGCTATCTTCAGAATCGTCCAGTGGATGCCTGTTGAGCTGGGGTATGTACATAATGATAGATGATATTGCAATTCCAGAAAAAAAAAAAATTGTTCAGCTTTTCCCAGAATGCCAGCTAGCATTTTAGCCATGGGCAGATGGTAACCCCAAAGTAGACATATGTATGCACATATGCTTTTATATTTGTAATCAGAAATGGCTTTAATATTAAAAAAAATCACTCTAATCCAGAAATTCTACTCCTGCACTCTGTGAACATCAGATTGAGTGATTGCCTAGGAACTCTAACTAAAGAAAGCCCTACAGAGAGAGCTTTATGGATATTATTTATGTTTGCACAGCACTGGGGGATAGAGAAAACCAGGAATTCCCGTGACAGCCCATTTACAACACTCAATACTGTTAGGCAGCTCCTCTTGTGACTCTGAATTTGAGATCAGTCAGGCTGTCAGGACTGTATTATGAAACCTGAGCTAGCTGGTGGCAAGACTGAAATAAATTGTGGCAATAAAAAAGACAGAACTCAAGACCATCAGACAGAGTCCATAGGTCTAATTACATAGACGTTATTAGAAGAAATAAAGAGCAGGTATGGTTAAAAGCACAAAAATAAAAACCAGTGGTCTCTTTCTTGGTAGTTTTTTTTTTTGTGTGTGTGTTTTTTCTTTGAATTTCTTTTCACTCATACAGAGAAGAAAAAGGGAAAAATGGAAAAGGGCAGGACTGAATGAAAGCAAAGGGTCTCTTCCTTTGCATCTGTAAGGCACAGCTTGCCCTAAATCCTTCAGCTGAAATGTCATATAAGAACAATACAAATAGGGCTACCAAATGATAAGGGGATACCCCAACATACACATATGGCATGCTGATAAACAAACTAACGGCTACTGTTCCTGGAAGCAACTGTTTGGTGTATATATTACTCTGCTGTAATCAGAAAGTACTTAATGTCCAGGAAAAAAAACAAACCCACCCAAACTTGCTGAGATCATTAGAATTATGTTTTCAACGTATTTTCAAGCTCAAAGTGGCTCAAGTACTTTATTACATTTTCTTCTCAACATATTTTTTTAAAAAGCAACATATATTCAACAGGGTGACTCAACAATTAAATGATCACTGAGTTGTTAGACTGGCTTTAATCTAAGTGGTATCTCCAATAATGAAATGTGACAGACAAAATGTCAGTCAGATATATTCAGGTAACATTCCTTAGGTAACTGATATGGAAATAAAGACTGGATTTAGTGAACTGTTTTTAGGGCAAGAACAGGAAACACAGTGTAGCAGGTTTTTTCCGCTTAAATTTACTTTAAGAGATGTTGCTTTCAATATCAGGAGGAAACAAATGATTCAGTTTTGATCTTTGCTAAAATGTGAAGGAAATAAAACCTCTTTTTCTTACTTCTTTCTGTTAAAAAACAACTTGAAGTCCAACTAGGAAGGCTAGTACATTAGTTTTCCTCAGCAATCTCTCCAGCAAGTCATCAAGAACTGTCATCAGCTAATAAATGATACAAAGATGGTAACAGTAATCTCCAGCTGAAAAATAAGTACCCAAATAGAACAGTCCTTTTGGAGATAACAGAAAATAATTGAAACCAGAACATCTCTACTTAAAATAAATTACATTGTAATTCGTTGTGGAGTCCAAGAGGCTGAATCTGGGCGAGGGTGACAAATACAAACAAGAAGACCCCATCAGTCTTATTTACTAACAGCACATAACACAGAAATTATAACTGTACTTATTTGTTTTGTCTTTCAAATGAAAAATGTAGTTGTTCATCTATGAGAAAAATTACATAAACATGCTGGTGGAGGATTCTCAAACCAAGCTGGAGTTTATTTCCAGCAGTTGCTACCTGTGTAAACTACAAAAGCATGAAGACACAACGTTGCAAAGAGCAGGACAATGTCAAGGTAGCCCGTATCTTCTCACAATAAAGGACAATGGTTCTCTCACAAGGTCCCATGGAAAAAAAGGAACTAATCCTCCACACCTGAAGGCTTTCTGGTGTCTTGTCTGTGAGCAACTACATGGGCTAACAGTGGAGCTCCTCACCTCTGTGACATTATTTATATGCTTGATCTTGGGATGCTTTCCAGTTCCCAGATCTATATTTGTGCTCCCGCTGTGTGACATCTTCATAGTAGACCAAATCTGGATGCTCACCAGCCCACCATGCACTCAGGTTTTAGAGAAAAAAACCCAGTGGATACAGACAGAACTCAGACATGCTGTTGAGCAAGTCTCCCGGATGACTGAGCAACCAAAATCCCAGGGGCATTGCAGATTTCCCCAGTGAGGAAGATTTGATGAAAGTGCCTAGGGGCAAAAGCATCCAAACAACATGAAAGGAAAAGTTCAAGGAATCCATACTTAATTTCTGCACCAACAAAGTTTCTGCCTCACCCTCCTGAAAGCTGATTGACCAGATCCTTAGTTATCTATGCCTCTATATGGCAGTAGTGGAGAACTAAGTCTTCAGCTGGAAATTCAAAGTTAATTTGAAAAGCAGCACAGGAATGCAAGTCCCATGTATACAGATGAATTTGATATCTGTGCTGGTACTAATTGGATGATTATGGTCTTTGCCTGCCTTCTGCCTCCCTCACTTCCAACAGCCAGCTTATTCAAAGAAATAAGCTATTTCTTATCCTTCCTGTCCATACAAAAGGGAAATAACCTTGGCTGCACCTTAGAGTTTATGCTAGTGTTGATATTGGTAGTGGCTCATCTCAAAGCACAGTTGACTATAGAGGCTGACAGACAGTGACTATTCTCTCCCAGCTGTAAATACAAGGGAATGAAATGGGATTTCTATTATTTAGGGTTTTTTTACAAGTAAAGGCATTCACTGAAATTGTGTTTTTTGTTTATTCTTATTGCCTATCAGCAAAGTCTGAACATGCCTAGTAATGGCAATATTCTTGTTCAAATTTGGTTCCTGTCACTACTGTGACTCTTAATGAATGTTTTGTGCATGGTATTCCTGCAAATTGCTTTCAGGAAGGAGTTTTGCATTTGTTTGGGATACGAATCAGCCAAGAAAATCTGAGAGTTATAATACTACTGGAAATGTTCATTTATTTCCCTAAGAAATCCTTTAGATATTTACAAAAAAAAAATCGACCAAAGCTCACTATAAACTATATTATGCAGTGAAACAACGGCTTTATACTTGGAGCTGTAAGTGAAAACTCAAGTCATTGTAGAAAAAAGTGACAGACCAATTTTATTAGTTCCAATTAGACTAAATAATTGATTTTTCTTTTCTTTTTTTTCTTGTTCAAGGACCGTTGACCGAGTCTAGGACTACGTCTGGATCCAGAATCACCTAAACTCCTCTTTGAGAAAGAGTTTAGAATGCAAGGGGGTCTTTTCTGAACCTTGTGACTCAACAGGAACATCTCCCTTGAAGTTTTGTCTGACTCTGTCCTTTATGCAGTACATACTCAAGTGTACCTCGCCATCTAATCTTGTAAAACTGCTGTCACATTTCCCGTTGAACTTTGCTAATTCACCGTCTTATATCAATCGAATTTATTGTTACCACTCTTTTGAGAGTGAAGTGCATGACTCCCTCCACGAAAGTCATGCAACACAAACCCTCTATTGTAGTCTATATAAATATCATTTTGGTGGACTGCAACACAAGCATATACTATTTCTAATGCTGATGAGAAAAAGACCCGTCAGAAAATATTACTTGTATTTTCGGGCTCAGCAGCACAATACAGGAATTTAGAAAGATCAGAAACGCAAAATACTATGTGTCACTGAAGTTTGTACAGTACTTTTCATGTGTACAAGACCTTGCTTTCACGTACTTAATACAGACCCCTCACTCCTGGGAGAGCTCTGTGGCTACTTTTGAAGTCCAGCAGTGAAATTGTCACAGCTGAGTGAAGTTATAATCCACAAACAAGACAGAAGGACAGAGTTGCAGAGTAAGCCTTATGCAACTAAAGCTGAAGCTCCAGCCTGCCTGCCAAGCATGCCTCCTTGTTTCACATGGAAGAGAGCAATATCCAAAGAATATGGCAGTTCAATGTGTAATGGCAGATCCTCCCTATCAGACTGGTAGTGGGAAGATGGTTTTCCATCCAGACCAACGTAACTTATTCACAACTAATGTTATCTTAATTAAACACAGTAATTAATTAAACACAATGATTAGATGCAGTAATTACACCCATTAACTAAATACTGTAGCTTACCCATTTTTCATCAGTGAGTTTAATTTCTTCATACAATCCTTATAATTGAGATGATTTGTTTCACTTTAGTCATAAATAGCGAAATCCACCAAAGTGCTAAGAGGAATGGAAGTGCATCAGTTCCACTCCTAATTCCCCAAAGCTCTCTCTTAGCCCTGTGCACTGTGAGAAGTGTCTGAATTCATGAGGTGCTTCTCTGCTTGACTTTAATCCACATTAGGAGTTTGCCTGTGACCAAAAGGTGGCCTGGACTAAGAACACCTAAAGTTTATTAGAATGCAAAACCTCTGAGAGGGAGCACCTTCCCTCTCAGAGTTTATTTTGGTGGATATTTTCAGATCACATGTAAAGGCTACCAGCTGAAACTGTCAGATTCATATGGTATTTAGGTGAGACTAGGGAGAGGTGATATTCACTTAGTATTAGCTTAGAAGATAAGAAAAAAATGTGAGAAAATTCTACCCTCAGTCTCCGGGGATCTAAATCCACATGATCCATTCACTGCAGGATTACCCCATGTTATAGATGAAATTCGATGGAATAGGACTTCCATGCCCTTCAGTAAGGATAAACCAAATAAAACACAAGATTCACTGGATCAAAAAAGAGCATGGCCTCTGATTAGGGCCATCTTAGTCTTTGTTTCCACATCTGGTTTTGTATTTTTCCACTGTCAGCCTTGTATGGTGTGGGAGGATTTAAAACCTTTCAAGCTGAAAAAGCTCTCTCATCTCTAGGGCAAAAGCTGTTACATGTTAAGGATGAAAATATTTTTGTTCTGTACCACTTGCACAAACCCTATATTAAATTCTTTAGACTTAATTCAGAAGAGACTCCAGAGCAACAGTAACAGACAGATTTCTGACGCCCTGGCTAAGACATCTAAGGACTTGAAAGAAAGAGTCTTTAAACATCCCTATCCTCACTCTGTCTAGCAGCTTCCAGCTCTGAGGACCAGCCTGTGAAGATCCCATCAGGCTGTACTGAACTACCCCCACCACTGGCATGGGGGACCAGACTGCCTGGATGTGCTCTAGACTCCACTGTGGGGATAAGTTTCCCCATTTTAAACTCAGAAGCATGTCACTGGATCTAATGCAGACTCTCTGCTTGATTTGTCTTGTTAACTAATGTGGAGGTGCCTGTGTAAAAGAGCATAATATCAGAAAGGACTAGGAATGCTTCTTTCTGTCCTAATAAAAAATATTCATGAAGCAAAAGGGAATTGATGAAACTGTCCCTGAATCTTTATCTCTCTGAAACTTTCCAAACATAGCACAAGCATAACCTTTCTCAGAGACTCCTGTTCACAGGCAGACATTTCCTAACATCCATCTAACAGGCAAAATGTGTTGCTTTCCATTAAAATGTGACACGTGTATTTCAAAGTCACAAATCAATTTCCATCCATCAAACGAGTGATACTGGTTGAAACTTTGAGGGTTACCTCTATGCAAGAAGAAATACTTGGCCAGTTTCTTCCTTCTTGTTTAATATTTGTCAGGTCAACAAAAGCCAAGTCGTAAATGAAGCTTTAAATTCCACAATAGTTCCGCAAACTTGGTAAAATAGGATTACTCTTAATTCTGGAATGGTTCCATGTAATGACATCATCTTTGGTAAACAGGATGCCAACTATGAAACAAGAGCTGGGGTGTAATTATAGTAGTCATGAAAGGAAAAGGAGCAACAATCTGAGAAGTAACCACAGCTGTGACAAAGAATGTAAAAACTCCAGAGAAAAATGCAACCAGCAAACAAAACAAACCACTACCTCAAAGCATTTCCCTGCCCCCTTCCCCCTAAAAACCCCACAATGACTCATCTTCAGATATAGGGAGCCATACAAGAAATGCAAAACAAAGATACATCATTGTGCAATATGTCTACCGCACTATAGCAAACATAAAGCTTCCATCAAGCCATTATCTGGACTAACATGTTAAAAAATATAATTATGTCTAAATAAAGTAAAAGGGCTGGGAAAATGGCTCAACAGCTCAAAATATCTAATGACTTTGAGAGCAGCTTAATTATAACTACAGTCATTCTAGTCTTAGCTCATGCATGTTCTCATTTATGGTAGCAGTTATGAAAAAATGTTTATGTCCCAGTACACAATTTTTGTTAAAGAACATTGCAAAATAATTTTCCTATTTATTTCTGATCTACTTTCCTTTACAAAATCCTATGTTCCAGCACCCTAAAAGATCAGCAGTTTGAGCTGGTACAGACACATAGCAGACACTGCAATATGTGAAGATGCCTGACTGTGCAAAGCTCAGGAGCTGAAATAGTTTTAGGCCAGCAAAGTGATAATGTGCTGGTTGTCCAACAGAGAGCAAAGGCAGTACACACTGTCTTTCAATGACATATATCAGTATTTTGCTGTCAAAACAGGAGGTATGGTTCCAGAGGTATCTGTCCTGGTTCCAGTGTTGATCAGCATTTTTACTAGCAGAAAAGAAATAAACTTTCAGAATACATCAAATTCAAATTCTAAGAAAACTGAACAATCTGGGGAAACTGTTTGAGGAAAACAGGACATAGTTCAATAGGAAGCAATACTGATGCTGAACCTGTGATGTTCCACTCTGAGTTGGTTGGAAAATTGCATTTTTACTTGAACTTAAAAATCTGTAAAATAATTAGAGTCATGAGAATAACGAGAACTGTCTAAAGTGCACTGGAAAAAGCTATTTAGAAAAGATTATAGAGGGCGTAAGAAAACTAGGTAATTCTTTCAACTTCATAAAAAGACATGTATAAAGTGAATAAATCTACCCATCTCCTTTATGAGCAGAACAAAAGCATACTGGCTTTAAATTGCACTAGAAGAGTTCAGTCAGATATCAAGAAAAAAACCAAACCCCAGAACCTAACAGTAAGGACAGTGAGCCATGGGTACAGCCCACCTGGGCAGGCTGGTTCCAGCCTCCACCAATTGAAACTCTAAAGATCAAGGTGCGCTCATGGTGACACCACACAGCTGGTTGGTCTTGACTTTGGACCACTTGGCTTTCTTCAATAACTGGGAGCTGTGGTAAGTTTGCACCTCCCATTTTGTTTCTTATCTAGAAGGAAATATGTCTTCCCCATGGAGACTCTTGGCTGATGGCTGTAGTTCATATGCCAGTTATCTGCTCATGACTGTGGTGTCTCACCTGCAGGAAAGGAGGCTGTTTGTCTATTTTACAAGTTTAAAAAATAAGTAGTTGAAATAAACCCAAAATCTTTTTGAACAAAACAAACAAACAAACCAAACTTCTTATAATATAAAGGGGGAAAAAAAAACCTGATGAATTGTTCTTGTCAGCTCTTTGCTGAAAGGCATAAATTCAAGACAGCTACAGTAACAGAAAATGAATTGGCACTTCACACTCCAATATACTGTGAAGCCTCCAGAGTGCTATTCTTATTATTTTTCAGATGTTATCATTGAGTTCTTACATATCAGAAAGACAAACACCCCCTTTCTGAGGCATACACATGGGCTGAGTCCGGGAGAAAGTGCTGGTAAAGACAGCTGTATCTGAGCATTGGGTGGATTTGAGGTGCACAGGCACTGCCCTTTGTCTGGATGTGCAGACCTACTGATGCATGACATGGTCTTCTCTGGTCTCAGTGTCTGACTTTCCTTCCTTCAAACTTGGGATTAAAAAAATCTCATTTGTTGTTCCCTTCTGTCCCCAGAAGGAAAGGGGTGACAATAAGGACCTTAGCCAGCCTTTCTCCTATCATCAATTTACTTGTAAACGTGGACTTGCCATGGAGCAACACAGAAGCATTTAAAGTAAAAACACTATCATGTTGCTAGCCTCATCTTTGTCACACACCAGGAAGACTAAAACCCTTCTCAATATATGAGAAGCACACTTGGAGACATGACACTTTTCTAACATGCTGAAAACATTAAGCCATAAGAGCTCACATGCCACTCATGATATAGTGCTGATATGGCTTTTAGATCAATACACAAGAGACTGAATATGGCTTTTTAAACAAATATTAAAGCTAAGGAATTTAAAAAAAGGAAATCTCATCATTCAGTATTTCAGCTTTGCATATTTTATGTTTAGAGACAGTATTTAAGTTTAGGACAACTGTCAACCCTGTTGCCATGGAAATATAATTTGTAAACTGCCACAATACACTGTGAAGGAAATGATACCAAGGGACCACAGTTCAAAGATGAGGTTAGCAAAAATAAAAGTCATCAAATAATCTCATTATGATTGTTTTTGTATTTTACCGGGACAAGCTGTGATGCAACTGAACTTCAGACCAGCAGAGACCAGGTAGCAAGCATTCTACAACATGTATGAAGTCTAAGTCAGGGCGGGGGGGAAAGAAAAGATCCTTACACTCCTGCTTTTTCACTGTTTGCATGTCAGACCAAATCTGACTTCAGATGCTTTTGCCGGCTTTAAGGGTCTGAATACGTTGTCAGACTTCTTTTTGCTGTGTGCTATAATACCATGCACTAAACATAAAGTGTGTGTAAACAGTTTACTGGGCACGCTTCATATTTTATTTGTGATTTTCATCAAGCTGCATTTAAAGAGAAATTTGATTCCATTTTGAGTAAACAAAACCAGAATTTTCAGTTTAAATAGAAATGCCTCAATTGTGTTGTACATTAAAAAAAAAAACTTATTAAAACATGTTCTAGATCTAAACATTAGCCTTACATTGAAGAACTGAAATATTATTTGCACTTAACTAATTGAACAATTTATAGTAGACCATTCTAGCCAAGATTTAAAGCAACTATTTCAGATGTCCTTGTATCTTGAATTAAAATACTAGATGAAAATAAACATTTCTCTTTATTTTTCAGTTTTTATGGAGTTTGACTAGAAATGAAGCATGTGTTGAATTGAACAAGATGGATAACCTGGAATGAAGAGAACCTTGTTTCTGAAGTCATGAGAGCAGTCATTCCTGACAAGGGTTAAGTTTTGAACTTCTGCAAAGCTTCAACAAAACTACAAGTTCCCTGTTAGTGAAACTCATGCCAGAATGATTTGATCTTCAAAACTCATCCTCTCTGCCTGACTGCCAAAGCATTTTGCAGTCTTCCAGTACACATAACACTCAACACTGACTGGCATAAACATGATATAAATATCTTCAAACCCCAAAATAAATAGAATGTTACCTCAAATAAAAAAGCTACATATAAATCAAGCATACACTATTTATTTAGCCTGCTTCCGCAGATTAACCTGCAGTGGAGTATCAGAGATATAGTCATAAAAATATCTGTTTCTACAGCTGTGCTTCAATTCCTCTGGCACAGACAAAGACTTTTTCTTCCCTCTGCTCTCACACCCTCCTCATGGTTTACACCTCCCTTGCTGAGCATGTCCACACTCCAAATCATAGAATAGTTAGGGTTGGAAAGAATCTGCCTCACGCTAGACCATGTCGCCCAAGGGTCTGTCTAACCTGGCCTTGGACTTGGTCTGCCCCATCCCTGACCTCCAATACTGCCAGGGATGGAGCATTCACAACACCCTTGAGCAACCTGTTCCAGAGCCTCACCACCCTCACAGTAAAGAACTTCCTCCTTTTATCTAACCTGAACTTCCCCTGTTTAAGTTTAAACCCATTCCCCTTGTCCTATCACTACAGTCCCTGATAAGAGTCCCTCTCCAGCATCCTTGCATGGTATCAGTGAGATGAACCCATACTTGTTTGCCAGCAGACAGGTCTGTGAGACCTGGCAGAGAAAAGGAGAGGTGACAGAAAAGCTTAGGACCGGGAGAGAAGGGAAATTCTTACTCTTGTTTGGTTTGTTCAGGGTCTCAGCATGTGGAAGTGTTGCCTCAACTTGCAGGACATATCTACAGGCCCGCAGGTGTGAACTGGCTGGCATTGACATACATCACTGCAGGCACTGTGGCATTACAGGAAAACTGACCCGATTCTGGGAATTAATTATTATATCCCTTTCCAAAAGACTGGTTGTTCACACCCTCTGCATCACACAGCACAAAGTGAGACCATGATGTGTCTTCTCCATACTCTCTTCTACCTTCTCTCTGGGGTTCCAAGATACTCTTGGTGAAGTGACTATTTCTATTTATTTAGCTTTTTAAATCTCAGTTCTAAACAGAAATGAAAGAGAAAATAAGCTGATAGCAAGCCCTTGGGTACTTTCAATAGTCAACACTCAGATGAAGTCAGTGAGACTGGACTGGATTTATACCAAGCTGGAGGCATGTCTTCTTGGGAACTTTGACATTTAACTTCCATCACTGTACTCAATACATTGGTAAAAGGCTTAATATTTTATTAATAGTATTTAATAAAGTATCTTAACACACTGCTACATAAAGCAGCAAGATATTTTGCTCCATCAGCATAACTACCTCTTGCACACATGTGCACACTCATATATTTTGCCCATGCCTCATACTTATTTCAGAGGGCTTTCCATTTTACCTGATCTAAGAGATGAGGAGTTGTTCACTGAATTATTAGCCTCAGATAATGAATCTGTGTGATAACATTTCTCTTACTGAGGTTGAGGAGCAATATGAACACAGGAGAGCAAATTTTGACCCAATCCTTTATTTTCTTGGGAGAGAGCAACAACAGACATGTCATCACTGTAGAAAAAAACAGTTGCATTCATAGAATTGTATTTTTTTAATACCTTAGCTTTTTATTTGGCTCCTTCAGTCTTCCTGTAGCTTTTCCTTTGACAAAGGTCTCTGAAAGATAAGATCACTTGAAACGGGTGGAAAGTACATTGTCCTTTCAGAACACCTTCCCATATAAATGTACGAATAAAGCACAAGTCACCTTTGTCAGCTGGAAGGTCATAGTGAAGTCATGTGCATATTTTTCATTATTTGCAGTGAAAAAAGGCCCTTCTGATGAGATGTCACCTTTCACTCTTCCTCAACCAGCTGGTAGGCATTCTGACAGCACTGTGACAGCTGAATCCAGAAACTTTTCTCTTATAGAATCTCCAAAATTCTATTTTAAAAATCCTGTGCTAGGATCTAAACTTCTCTCATATCTTGCCATAAGCTATGGTTGAATTACAGCTCAAGAAAACTTGACACACACATAGCAGCTATTCAGAAACAGTGCCTTTTCTCACTGTTGGATTTTGTTTACATATATAAAAAATTGTTTGTTTTTTAGTTCTTTGTTTCCCACCTTTTGAAGTATAACTTTTTTCACATGGCAATTGTCCAAAGAAGGTTGCTTTTGCATTTACAGGACACCTTTGTATAGACTAAGCAATATACCTCCCTCCCACCAACAAACTGACATTTATGCTGTTAAACAAACAGAAAAATGCAGGGGATTCTTTGGTTACAGTTGTGAAAACAGCGTATTATTATTATTGTTGCTATTGTTATTATTATTATTGTTGTTATCCCTAAACACTGCAATATGGTTTTAGTAAATGCATTTACAGTCATTCTGACATACCTGGATAAAATGTTATACTGTTCTTTTTGTAACATTTATACACCAAGAAGCTGTGTTTCTAGGAGCTCAAAACACTGTACTGTGTTGTGACACCATGGTGTACTTACTACTATATGAGTGCCCTGCCACCATCACTTGCATTACTGAATTTCTAGCCTGTGTACGACAGGAGACGCTGCCACTTCATGGCATGAGATAATCCAGGGCTGCATAAAAAACCCTGATCCCTATCCTTGTTCTACCCTCTTGTCACAGTGATAACATAGTTTTGGGTGATTAGGCTGCTTGTATAAATTCAACAGTCTTTCTCTGAGTTTTAATTGCTTAAGGCTCAGCTTCATGAAATGTTATTTTTTTCCATTTAATATTTACTTAAAGCTTATTATAGTTCATCCTTTGGCACAGGAACTGAAATTAGTTATCTAATTGTCTTTCTGCAAATTTGTATATTAAGCCTGGATTGATGATTAGAACATGTAAAAAGATGTGATTAATGCATTTTGCTGTACCGATCTGTATGCTTGGGGAAGTTACAATCTGTCTAGCAATAGATGCAAAGTTCAAAAACATCTCTTAAAAAACACACATTTAAACTGACATTCTAGTTCTATGAAATATCTTTGAGACAGCTGATAAAGTATCAAAGAATGTTTGGATTGCACAAGGATTACATACAGTAGGAAAAGCCACTAAAGTGGTTATTAAATTCCCATCAGGTACCACTCAAAATACACAAAAAAAGAAATAGAGATAATCCTATGGGTATGTATATCCATATGGATACAGATTCTATCCCCTTCATTCTACCTGAAGGGAAACTTAAATGCTCTATTCTTTCCACCAAAATTAAATTTATTCAAATAACCACTAATTCAACCATCAATTTTTACCTGCAGATATTAAAGTATATGGAAAAATAAAAGTTGTGGTCAGACTGATATATTATTATTACTCTACCAACTTCTTAGCTCATATAGAATACAAGAAGTTGAAATGAGTTTAGAAGAAGATTATCCGAGAAAGCAAGTGGCCAAATTTAAGATTCCACTCCACATGCAAAGATCACAAATCATGTTTTTTTATCATAAGACTAGATACGCTCAGAATAGCCCCACATTATGACTGGGTCATGAGCTCAGTAGTGTAATAATTTTGTAGGTCTAGAAACCTGACAGCATTCGTTGCTACTTCAATTCCATGGACTTTGTAAAGGTACTGAATTCACAAAAGATAAAAGTTTTTAAGTGTTACTTACAAATAACTTGACTGAAGCCTACATTTCTTAATCCTCTGTTTGCAAAGATGAACAAATAATACTTTGTCTCCCTTCTGTGAAACTTTCAAACTGCTGTGCTCAAGAAATTAGTTTTTTATTTTAGATTAGATTAAATATTGCACAAACCTTTGTCCAAGCATTGGACTGAATTTCATAGTTGTCTTAAAATCATGCTTGAAGCAATCCTCTATGTTTTTAAATTTTGTTAAGATCATGCAGAAATGAAAGACAGTACGTTTTACATAAACATAATACGGCTAATACAATAATACTTAAACAACAAACATGCTCCAAGATACATCACCTCAGTCTACAAATTTTTCAGTTACATAAAAAACTAGTCAGATTAATCCTTTTTTATTTTATGTATGTTAACTCATGCTTTTCTAATCTTTAAAATATTTCTGAGTTGGCACACTATAAAATTCTGCAACAATTTAGGAAACATTCTTATTTTAGCGTTCTGCAAACATACGTGCTTTAATTGTCACATAGTTTGCCTAATAGTGTGTAATCTGTGGCCAAATGAGTGGATGATGTTCAGAAATCTTTTTTATGCAATATTTTGCTTTGTTCACAAAAGAACCACTTGTTAAAGTCCAATTTCCACAGCAGTTACCAGCAGCATTAATGTCAGAAAATATTCTGTTTCAAAGATGCCAAAAATTTGCTATATCTAAATAGATTATCTCTAATATCTGGCAAAACAAAAACAAAAAAACAAACAACCAAAACCAAACCAAAACAAACACCCCAAAAACAAACAAAAAAACCCCACCAAAAACCCTACAGATCAAATACAGAAATGATATTTTGTTCTGTAAACACTTGTAAATATGTCATGTGTTTGATTGTTTTTTCCTGGTAGAGAGCTACAGATTATGCTATACTACAAGTAAACTAATTTTACTTGTGCCCCACTGTTAACAAGAATTGATGATGCATATATGATAGGATAGTGGTATAGCTAAGATAGGCATGATTGAACTCCTGAACTCCAAAACTCCCAAGCCAGAAATCAAGACTAGAAATCTGTGCCTAATTCACTTCAGCTCATCCAGTCATCCTTGCTGAGGACTTCCCCCTGTAATAATCATTAAACAGTGCAGCAAAGTTAATCCAGATAAGAAGGTATTTCTATCATTAAATATACCATTATTGTTAACTTCTCCAAAATAACCCTAAGAACAAAGTTTTATATCTAGATGCTTTGATTTCCTTGCAAATACTGGAACATATTTTACTTGGTGGTTGTATTTTATAGTAATAAACCAATGGCAAGTAAAAGAAAACATTGGGATTATTTACATATTCTTTAAAAGTTTAGCTTGACAAAATGATCTTTTGATAATTGCATAGTGTATAACATTTACATATATACTTATTCTTCTCTAGAACATATAGTGAAATATCCCTCTTTAAATTGCCATGCAACTGCTTACTCTTGCCGAGTAACCAGCTGAACCCAGAACCATCATGTGTTATACCTGAAATAAGCTAAGATCCTTTGTATGTAACATATATACAATAGTGTAAAACTGCATCAGTATACATCATAATATAAAGATATTTTGTGTTAAAAAATAAAAACATAAGGAATACTTTGTGTTGTGTGTTCGAAAGTATATCGGGATTTAAGTGAACAAGTGGCGTCCTCAAATCTGCACTTTTTTCCAAAATATCCTAGCATAGGCAGAGTAAATATCATTCAAATCTTGGATACAATATATTTCCATATTTATGCAACAGCTTTTTATATTTATACAACAGCTTGAAAAAATCTTGCAATGCAATTTAAGGAAGTGTATCTTTTTTTAGATCACATCTGATATACTTCATTGAGAATTTTTCATGGAAGAACTGCAGCATGTTCAAAATGGAAATACAATTATTTTACTAACTTTTTGAAACAATGTGACGAAATGCCTCACATGGTTACATTAGAAGATGGAATAGTGTTGCACAAATAATCCTACAAAGCATGCATTCTGATGTTCAAATAAGCAGAAAAAAAACCCCAAAAAATCAGAATATCAATATACACAGAAAATTAGCAATTTTGTGACCTCTCATTGTTATTAGGTGTTCAAGTTAGGCAACCTTGTAAGGTTATCCGAAGAGTATTTCATTCTCTATGTTACTCAAATTATGATCTATCCTTTGTTAAAGCCTTCTGTACACCTGTAGTAGACATACGTCCATTGAACACAAAATCTTGTGTTAAGAAATATTTATTAGGCTCCATTGCATTAGTCTGAAGGGAATTGTGGTATAAAAGTTATAGCCTTTGAATTCATTTAACATGATTATCTGTTATTTAAGAAGTAGTCCAATGCTTCTTGCTAGACAGCTTATTAAATGCTTTGAATAGAAAGAATTTTATAGCACAGCCATCTAACTATACAACACGTGCTTAATTCTTAGTTAGTCTTCAGTTATTTGAGAATGCTGTCCAGATTAATGAGCATATTGTGCTAATATGAGCAACATGAAGCCCAAGGCAACAAAGCTTAGGTTGCGGTTGTAAGGCAAAAAAAGCCATATTTTGACTCATACACTTCTTTTTGAAAACAAAATGAAAGTCCTGATGAATGTAATGGTAGTTCTTTTTGTTTCATCACTGAGAATACAGACTTCATCACCCCCCGAAAAAGACCCTTAGCACAGAAATGCATTTTCTTAATTTCCAGCAGATGTTTTTGTCCAGGAAAGTATGTGCATAATTGCATTAAAAAGAAGACAGATGTTAACTACCACCGAAATTATCAAAACCAAATTCTGCTGAGAATTGCACATTTGAAACACTGAAAAAATGCAAGTAAGGGCATGATGTAACCACAGGATTTGGTAGAACAACACCTTCAAAAGCATTCCACAGGTATCACTTCAGTTGCATAATATCCCAAGGGAATATGCCACATTCTAGATGAATTTATAACTATTCTATTAAAATTTATTTTGTTTTAGTGATAATTCTGCTATGCTAAAACAGAATGTTTACATTCTGTAAGACAAAGTGATAAATAGATAAATGTATATGAGTGGAGGTTAACAGATGACTAATAACTGCTTGAATTGCTATCTCAACAATAATTAATCAGTTGAAATACATTAAGATTATGACAGAAGCTTAGCTTACAGCTAGCCAGACATGAATCTACATTTGGTCTTACAGCAAATGTAACACATAGGGGTGGAGGAATGATTATTTATATCATCTAACTTAAGATGTCTGATTTGTAGTGTCTCTAAGCAGCCTTTTGAGCTCAGGTGCTCTGAATCACCTTGTTTAAGAGCCAGACTCTCTCCATTGACTACATTGGGAGTCTTGGCTCATATGTTCAGTGGTTAAGTCAGATTACGCAGCTCTCCCCATTCTTCTCCATCTCTCCCTCACACACATATATACATATAGCTCATATATAAGAACTTTTCAAGAGGATGCAATAATGGAAGAACAGCAGACTAATGCTGTGTAGAGCCCACAGGACATTTCAACATTTACTGCTTCATCTATGTTGTCATTACTAATAACTGAAGGGAAGCTAAGTAAAGTAATCCACTCTTTCACCCAGAATTCTGAGAGATATTGAATGAATAAGAACAGTATTTTAAGCAGAATACTTAAAGAAACAAACTCATGCTTCACTTTTGTCACACATAAAAGACTAGGGCCCAGAACTGAACACTATAATGGTGAAAGATGTAATACTGGGGTATGCAAAACCATCTTAAAGGTACTTTCTGAAAGAAAGAAGTATACATAGATTACGTGAGAAATTTTGCAGAATTAGAAATTACCTTTTCCAAAGACTCCTAAGAAAGAAAGCATTCATCTCAAATTAGCTTTAGAGCATGCACTTTCATAAAGCTTTTATTGTCCCATTTCAGTTTTTTTCTTCAGAGTCCTACAAATCAGAACCTGGCCTTTAAAACATTGCAAAAGATGACAGCACTCGTGGCTGTCAAATAAAATCCTTCTAATAATTCTTCTTTTATAATCAATCTTTGTAAAGAATTCACTTTGTCAGTCTGCAGCAACCTAACCTTATTGCTGGTTTCCCAAAGAATTCAAGTCATGAATGTCTTAATATGCTGAATGCCAATGCTTTAAATACTAGTTTCCACAGGAAACTTCAACATTTCAAACATACCAATGAATCATATTGAAAATACCCAGTTGGAATTGTTTTGTTAGACCTCTGTTATACTTTAAATAATTTCAAATATAAAACTTAATTCATACTTTGTCACATGATGCTTTGAATTCCAGTGAACACTTCCCTTAGTAAGTAGAGGTAGAAAAGATTGGGGCACCATCTGTCAAACTCCATGGTTATCCCTGGAGAGGTTGAAATGCACTAAGATAATTCAAATGCTTTTAGGTATAAAAATTAAACTGGGGAGCCACTTCTACTTTTCCCTTCCTTCACACTGCTATACAGCCTGGCCATGAAGATGACCCTGCTGTGCC
This sequence comes from Melopsittacus undulatus, assembly GCF_012275295.1. Classification (NCBI taxonomy): domain Eukaryota; kingdom Metazoa; phylum Chordata; class Aves; order Psittaciformes; family Psittaculidae; genus Melopsittacus; species Melopsittacus undulatus. Next base: position 66,963,403 of record NC_047528.1, on the reverse strand, counting down.
TATTGGAATGAAGCAACGTGTTGTTGGCAACATCAGCTGGCATAAAGGCAGCATAGAGTCTCTGTTTCTCTTGCTTTAGTTGTTGAGACACCAGTATACCATATATATATGGAACTGATGGGGGTTACAGCAACTATGAAAAGTGGAAATTGCACCTTTTTGTGTGTATCTGACACATGATCCTCCCAGAGTACTCTGCCTGTTGTACAGCAACATACCCAACCATCTGCTCTGCAATACTATGTTCAAGGCACAAATGCTGATGAGGTGAAAGCAATTATTCACCATATGCGTCAGACAGGTGGGATCTGTCATAGTTTTTCCCCTGAAAAGGTTAAAAAAGCCAGTCCCAGCAGAGAAGAAGTGTGAGGACAAATTCAATTTCAGAAGTCTCATGCTCAGTGTATAAGTGGCTAACTGTGATACATTCACCTACAAGCCACTGCAACATACAGTTTCCAGTCTGTTTGATTTAGCTCCATGAGACCAGCTTTCTAATATACAAAGAGAGGCTGAGAGAGCTGGACTGTTCAGATAGCAGAAGAGAAGGTTCAGGGAGCTCTTACCCATCATTATAAATACCTGATGGGGAGCATAAAGAAAGTGGAGACAAGACTCTTCTTAGTAGTACCCAATGAATGGACGAGAGGCAATAGGCACAAACTGAAATACAGGAAACTAACGTAAGAAATTTCTCCACTATGACCATAGTCACTGCTAGTGGAACAGGCTGTCCAGAGATGCTGCAGAATCTCCATCTGTAGAGATATTCAGGACATGACTGGAAACAGCACTGAGCAGTCTCCTGATCCTGATCTGAGCAGGGTGTGAGAATGGATGATCCCCAGAGATGCCTTCCGAACTCAGCAACACTGTGATTGCTACCATCCATTATCACTGCATAGCCTAACCAGTCATGAAATGCTCTAGTAACGATTAACATATTATTGGATGCTGTGATGAAATTAAATAAATGAGAAATGTAATCTTATTAGAGATAAGAGAAAGGGTTTAGAAAATACATGCTTTGAAAGTAAGAATAACATCACTAGAACAACTTTGAGTTGTTTGTTGGTTTGGGGTTTTTTAATGAAAGTTGGAAGCAGCCTGAGAAGCTTTTAGAAGATATGTACAAGTATATATCAGGAGAAAGTGCTAAAATGTTACTGACAAAGTTTGGAAAACAGAAGATGGTGTCCCAGTGAAAGCTTACAAAAGGTTTATTTCACACACCTACACTTTTTCTTCCCCTGCAAAGTGTAAAATCCAATCACACATACCTAAATGGGATTTTTTTTTTACTCCTAATCTAAAATTACAAGTAGTCTATCAGGATAATATGAAAATGAAACACCAACAAAAAGAAAAAATATTCCCAAGATTCAGATGATAAAAGTTCGATAGGGGTGAAGCTGATACCATTTTCACTTGTCTCTGACTTTAGATTTTTACTACAGTCCTAAAGCAGACAGATTTCAATCCTCCAATTTATGTGCTCTATTAACAAAAAATCCATTTAACACTGCTATCCAGAGACATCAAACTGAGAGCCACAGGCAAAAAAGCCCCTTGATAAATGGCTAAATGGGAACAGGCTGACAGTGTTTTGATTTCTAGCAGGACTACTTTTCCCTTATCTACTGGGTTATTAAAATCCACATGCTGATGTATTGAAATAACCTTTTAAAGAAGAAGGTGACCTTGTACTTGGCAAAAATTGACCTTACTCAGGCTGTTTCAAGAGTGTGACACAAAATGTCCAGTGACACAGGAGTGAGGATAGAACAGAGCTTCAAATCCCTTTCTGTTCCCTTCTCATTCTGCAAATCTACCTGTTCCCTGTATCGATCGCAAACAGGGTCATCCAGCGTATTATCATATATGAAAAAGTATGTGGCTCAGGCAAAAAAGTGAAGTTCCCAGCCTGAAGCATGTAGGTACAGGTTAGATGTGGAAGAGAAAAAAATATCCCAGTTCATTAAAAAAAAAAATCAACTGTCAAAGTAATTAGAACTAAGGTTTAACAGCCATGCTTGCTCCTGAGGTTTCCTCCTGTTGTTGATGAAGGTCAGTGTTTCTCCAGTGCCTCTCAGAACGCAGAATATAGAAAATCTAATGTCTCAAAGATGGTAAGGGAAGGATATTGCAGTGAGAGACCAAGAGAAGGTTCAAAATAACCTAAAAACCTCCACCTATTATTTAAGTTACTAAATCTGTAAAAGATAGAGTTCAAAAAATGAGCAAAGAACCACGATGACTCTATAAATTATTTTCATACCTTCATATAATTTTCCTTACATTAAGTAGAATCATGTTCACTACCTGACAAATTCTCTTTGAATTAGAATACTGTAAGAGAAAAGGTTTGCCAATTTCCTCATCTTGAAATCTGACAATATAATTTTAGAACATCATCTGCTTGCCAGAGAATTTTAAAAAAAATATTTTCCATATACAGATTTAAAAAAAAATACAGAATACTTCATCCCTAAAGTAGTGGGTGTTTGTTCTTTATTTTGGGGTTTTCTTTTTGGATGAGCTGCCCTCTGGAAACAGGCAGTCTAAAATGACTACTTAAGAATCACAGAATCATAGAATGATTTGGATTGGAAGGGACCTCGAAGCTCATCTTGTTCCAACTCCCCTGCCATGGGCAGGGACATCTTCCACTGGACCAGATTGCTCAAAGTCCCATCCAGTCTGGCTTTGAACTGCCAGGGATGGGGCAGCCACAGCTTCTCTGGGCAACCTGTGCCAGTGCCTTACCACCCTCACAATGAAGAAATTTGTACTAATACTTAACCTAAATCTACCCTTTTTCAGTGTAAAGCCATTCCTCCTTTTTCTATCATTACATGCTGTCCTGGGTTCAGCAGTAGCAGTCATTTTTCTCCTAAGTAGCTGGTTAAGTGCGGTGGTTTTGACTTTCAGCCTGGGAACAGCGCTGATAGGATCGATGTTTTTAGTTGTTGCTCAGCAATGTTTAGTCTGACCAAGGATTTTCTGAGTCTCATGTTCTGCCATAGAGCAGGGGAAGCTGAGAGGAAGCAGAGACAGGACACCTAACCCAAAATAGCCAAAGAGGTATTCCATACCACAACATATCATGCCCAGTATATAAACTGGGGACAGTTAACCAGAAGGGCTAGATCACTGCTTGGGTTGGTCTGGGTATCCGTTGGCAGGTGGTGAGTGTTTGTATTCTCTTCCCTTATTATTTCCCTTATCATTACTATTATTGGTGGTAGCAGCAGTGATTTGCGTTATACCTTAGTTACTGAACTGTTCTTATCTCAACCCGTGGCAGTTACATTCTTTTGATTCTCCACCCCATTCCTTCAGGAGCCAGGGGAGGAAGAAGGGGAAGTGGGAGTAAGCAAGGAGCTGCATGGTTCTGAGTTACTAGCTGGCCTTAAACCATGACACATGCCCTTGCAAAAAGTCCCTCTCCAGACTTCCTGGAGGCTACCGTTAGGTACTGGAAGGCATAAATCAGATTTCACTTTGTTTTATATAGTTATCCCATCCTCACTGTCCTTCTGGACAGTGCGATTAGGTAGCTAATGCATAAGAAAGATGTAATTGGAATCTTTGTCCAGTTTTAACAGAGGAAAACCTGAAGTCTTTTGAGGCAGTTTAATTAATACACACTAGAATACTGTTCAAATACCTCTAATGGAATACATGCAAAGCTTTTTAATAAAAAATACTGATTTAAAGAGAAAATATTTTCTATTAATAACCTAAAAGCACAGTTTCCTGACATTAATATAGGCTGATCAAAGGCTGCCTTACTTTTGCTTCTTCATACACAAACTACCAAGAATAAGGTTTATGAGACTCAGGATTAGTTGTCCCTGTTAGTTGCAGGTGGTTATCACCAGATCATTGCTGTATGTAGATAAACAGGCATTATTTTTCACTCCTTCTTATACCTTTCTGAAGAACTACTTCTGACTCTTTTGTGCTTGCTGGTGCATGTGTGTGTGTGCATGTGTGTGTGGCAAACTGCTCTTCCAAAAGCAACATCAGATCAGGACATAGTGTTCTCCAAAGCTAGATCAACCCACAGCATATGGCTGACATGAAATAATGGGAACAGCGCTACTACTCAAGTGTTTCAACTACTGCATCCCATTAAACTAAAAAAAAGAATGTCAGTGATGAGACACCTAGAACAGATAGATAGATAGACAGACAGACAGATAGATCAAAAAGCTGAGTTTACTAGAAAAAAAAAACTTTACAGAAAAATCCCAAAACCTGTCAAACAAAAAATCACACAAGAAAATCACAGTGTTTCCAAAATCTTGACAATTTCTGTGGAAGTTCAAGCATTTTAGGAGAGAATTTCTCTATAATTCTCTATTTGCATAGCTTATTTGTCTCTCCATTTGCACATTGTCACAAATGGAAAGAAGAACCAAATGTAAACAGAATTGAAAACTGTGTTGACTCTTAAGAGTTGAAGCATAGTTGAAACACTGATATTCAAGATTAGGTCAATGACATTTGTCCAGATTGACTTACAGTAGCCAAAGGAATTTCTTTATTTTTGCTATCCATTAATTTTGTATTTAATTTTAAATAATGGAATGCACAGAAGACAGTCATGGAAAAATGGAAATGAACTGAGCAATTATTTAGGATAAATACAACGTAAATGGAATTCCAGGTGTTCACTTGGTGAGTTACTATCTTGCCTGTACAGAATTTATGACTTAAATCTCTAAGGCATCTTTATGGCAGAAAGAAAACCTTCCAGGCACCAGTGATTTGAAGGAGTAACATAGTTGAAGAATCTTGGATTTCATGGGTACCATGGCTGAAGGTCTCCTCAAAATGGAACACAATGAGAAAAACATTGCTTAAAAGTTAGGTGAAGCAATAGATGTCAGACAGTACTTCCTCTGACCTGGGGACAGCAGAGAGTCCTTTCTCCCTGAATATATATGCATATACAGTTTTTGTTATGGTTTTTGTACTCTAGTTTTTGTTTTGAAAAGAGATCTGCCTTTACTTGCTACTCGGAAGAATGCTATGCAAATGAAGTACATATCTGCCAAGAACTACTGCTTATCTTTGTAGTTCTTACTCATGGTTCTCGGTTGAAATTGAGGTACAGAAAATACACGGATAAGATAAAAATATTTTTTCTATCACTTGGTACAGAAGATGACAGTCAGAAAGTGATATTCAGCACTGACAGGCCAGAAGTACAAGGATTACATCTGGCAATATGGTGTCTGAGCAACTAGTGCTACCTGGCCAGCTGTTTCTTAGTATGTTGACTTTTGGCTTTGAGAAGACTAAATAATCTTTGGTGTTATTTGACATCTTAAAAATCAGAAGCACTGACAGAACAATGAGCACTACATTAAAAAATTAACTCAGGCACAGAAACTGCTGTGAAGATGCTCCAGAAAAAACCCAAACCGACAGCAAAACCCACAAAACCAAATGAAACTACTACCACCAATGGGGAACTGCCCCCCCCCCCCCAAACAAAAAACCCAACAAAACCAAAATCAAAGAAAACAAAACAAAAACAGAAAACACACACACACAAAAAACCCAACAACAACAAAAAAAAACCCCTACAGGGTAAAAAATAACTACACCCTAGAGGAAAACCTATGCAAGGTATCCAAGAATTTCATGCTAGGGAAGACAAGTAGCAGCTGTAGAGGGCTGTAAGCCTATCTTTAATGCACACATCGACAGCACCAATTCTCTGATGCCTACCTCATCACAGAAAAGCACCATATCAAGAATGGGAAGACAGACAGTGCTTCCTCTGTGCTAACAGGGGGCAATTACTATGGAGACTGATCCATGCTCCCAGATGTTTGCTGTGCTGATTTTGATTTTGTAGACAAAATGTTCTACCTGTGACAGGCATGGAGTCCAAAGGGAAACAGGGTGGTGTGGCTTAGCCAGAAAAATCCAAACAGCAGCATGAAGGTAATATCTGGTAATATCAAAATGACCGCAGAGTAACTGAGAAAACAAAGAGGAAGCAGATGCAAAGAAGGCAAATAAAGAGGGAGAGATGGCAGTCAATGAATAACATAGGACCCATGGAAAATACAAAAGAGGGAAAAGTGGGTGTTTCTGTGTTTTTAATGACAGTACAAAAATGGGATCTTGAAGGAAAGCCCACATTCTCCAGGGACAGAACTGGTGAAAAGTTCCTAAGTTTCCACCAGTTTCTCTCAATGGCATAACTTTTTTGTAAGTTTGCCTTGTTGACCTTTTTTTCCCCAAAAATCCTGAAATTTTTAAATTGTCAACAATTATCTGAGTTGTACACCATTATAGAATGTTCTTCTCAATAAAGAATAAAAAACTCATTATGCAAAAGCTGCTTTAAATTGAACCAAAGATGCCTGTGAATCTCAACATTCTCTAATGTATTTGCTAACCATCAGGTATTTTTCTCAATTTCTGTTTCAATATTATCATTATTGAAATTGTGAAAAATTGAAGACCATATTTTGTTATAACAAAATAAATGTTGGAGATTTTATTTCCCAATTTCTTTCTTTACTCTCGTTTGGTTAATGAGGTGGAAGATAACACAACTGATGAAGACTAAATAGCTGAATTAATTTGTTGAATAGATAATCTAATTTCAATACAGACCATAAAAACAATAGTTGATGTAACCTTTTGATACACATTATTCAAGCTAGCAAAAAAGCACCAAAAAACCAATTTCTAGTCTGCAAATCCTCTTTTAAATACTGTATGCATTCATGGGAGTATCTGTTTTGCAAATGAACTTGAATCTAGATGCCAAGATTACACTTACTTTTTTCACTTACAAAAAAAAAGAATTATTACATTGCTTACCCCTTTTTATTTCACTGGCATTTCTTGTCAAATATTTTGTTCATATACTAGTCCTTGAAACAACCTTGCTTGATTTTATTTTGCTAATAAATAATAATTTAATAATAATAATAATAAAAAATAATAATAAATTTTGCTTTCTTAAATAAATTCTGAGATTTATGGCTTTTTTCCATCCCAAAATATTTTTTATCAATTATTTCATTTCTGTGTTCCCATTGACACATAATGTCTTTTACTGAGACTTCCTCAGCTATTGGAAGCAACCTAGGACACCCCAGTCCTTTTCTGCAGAGCTGCTTTCTAGAGAGTCAATCCCCAGCCAGGAACCCTGTTACATGGGATTATTCCATCCCAGATAGACATCTGCATTTCCCTTTATTAACCTTCATTTAAGGTTCCTGTCATCCCGTTTCTCCCACTTGTATAATGCTTCATTGTGTAGCAGCCTTGGCTTTCATTGTACTACCCTCCCCACACCTTAAATTTAGTATCATCCTCAAGCTTGCTGAGAGCTCATAACTGTCCCATCATCCAGATCATTAATAATGGTATAAACCCTTCAGGGACACTGCTAGCAATTGTCCATAGGCAGACTTTGTATCATGGATCCTTTGGCACTGGACAGACTGTTTCTCACACAATTTACAGTTCATTTATCCAATCCACATCTCACTAATTCTGTTACAAATATACTATGGGAGAGTATGTCAAAGGTCCATAAAGCATCCACTTTTTTCCCTTTATCCACAAAGGGAATCCAATCATCTCATTACAAAAGGCAATCAGTTTGGTCAGGCATGATGTGGCCATGATAAATCCATGCTAGATACTGCCAATCGACTTTTTGTCCTTCCTCTGCTTGGAGATGTCTTCCAGAAGGATTAGCTTCACAACCTCCAAAGGGACTGAAGTTATGTTGAGTGACCTGGATCCTCCCTGAAGAAAGGTATGATATGTTTTTACAGGTATTACTAATCTGCCTCAATCACCATAATCCTATCAAAGGTTTTAGAAAGTGTCTTTGCAATGACATTGGATATTGGACACACTCCACATGTTCCATGGATTTCTATATATTTAATTAGTGTAAGTGCTTCCTGATTCTGTCCTTCACAGTTTATTCCACAGACCCCACCAATAGCTTTTGGGATGTGGGAATAGTCCTTACCAGCAAAACAGTGAGAAAAAAGGCGTTGAATACCTTAGGTTTTTAAATGTCTTTTGGCACTAGGAATGCTGCCCTATTGCATAGCAGACCTGTATTTGCCCTAGCCTTCCCTTTGCTGACAATTTACTTGTAGCAACTCTTTCTGCTGCTATCTTATCACTTGCTATTTTCAACTGGCTGCTCTTTGGCTTTCCTAACTATTTCTGCATGCTTCAGCAATGTCCCTACATTTTTCCCAGGTAAATTGAGATGTCTTGATGATAACTGGTGTTCATTCCTCACATCCTTCCCTGATCTCATCACTCTTGCCTATCGCCTCTAACTCTTCTTCTGCTTGCAGGGTTTTGTTGATCAGTTACACCTGAAGAGGCTGTTCTTGATGGTCAATGAGCTCTCCTCAGCCCCTTTGTCCTCCAGAGAAGTCTTTCATGGACTGTGACAGGCAGGTCTCCGAACAGCCTGAAGTCTGCTCTCTTAGAGTTGTGATTCCACTATTTGTCTTGCTTGCTTTACGTAAGGTTTTAACTGTGTCACCTCATGGTAGGTTCAGCTAAGGCTGTCTTTGACTCCCACATCCACAGACAACTCTTCCTTATTTGAGTGTTATATCAAGAAGAAAGCATCAGGAGGAAAGACACCCAGGTTTTGGAGACAACCCTGCATGGATTCATGTACCACCTCGTTTGGCATTCAAAGATTTTTAGCAGATCTCCTATGCCATAGAGCCAAGAAGATATTCACAGCATTAAACTTAAGATTCATCTCTATGCCATCATAGCATGTGAATTTTCCTCCTCAGTGTCATCATGGCATGTGAGGTTTGGGTTGGTTTGCAACATACCATGCACCTCCTCCAACGTAATGACCTTAAGTCTTTCTGGCATCAAACTAGCCAGGTGTACAGCCACATGTAGATGTTTCACACTATCAGAGTGTAACTCAGTTGCCCAGATGAACACACAATGTCTTACAAATGCAGCAAAGACATCAGAGATTTATTTACTTTTGTACAAGCTCTGAGTATGTTAAACCTGAGATAAGGCTAAATGTATCTCATGTTAATGCTCAGGTATTGTTTTCATGAGAATAACATTTTTAAAAAAAATGTAGGAAATCAGTTATCTTTAACAAAAGTAAATATGTTGGTAATGTCACCTACAAAACCTCAATTTGCTCATATGTGTTTTGTTAGACTCGTGCTCAGTCTTTTTAGTAGATTTTAATTTATAATATTTTATATAAGAATTTATAAGATCTCATGCCATTCACAATGGTGTAGAACAGAAGGACAGGCAACATTTCAGAAAGTAGGAAAAAAGATCTCCAGAGTGACATCAAACTCTGGTATTGCTCCAACTGTTCAGTTTCTGGCTTTACATTTGAACAAAGCAAAACAAAGCTCTCTTTAAATAGACTTATTCATGAAAAATTAAAGATTAGGAATTGTGAAAAACAACTTTTGGGTTTTTTTTTTCTCTTGATTAAGATAAATCAGCAATATTCATTACATATGTTAGTGTTCTATAAATGTGATTGTGGTATATAGTAGACACATACTAATACTGGTATAGTATAAGTTAATTCCTGCTATGCATAAAATTTCTATAAGTTAGATGTTGAATGTCTTAAAATCCTCCAAGGCTGGAAAAGTAAGTCACATTCTATAGATAAAATTGTTTAATAAAAAGACTCTCAAAATACTGACACTTTAGTGGAGTATATATGCACTTTAGGTGAGTTAACAAAAGCCTCTTCAGTTTCTCAAGGACTTACACTGTTGGAAAAGTAATAATTTATACACCTGAGTTGAGAGGTGAGAAGAAACCAAGTACTATTTCAAAGAACTTTCAGAAATCTCCTTGATGGATTTCTAAAACCTTGTTTTTCTAACAGCCATTACAAATTTCTGACTATTACAGGTATTAGCTCTTCTATAGTTTACAAAATATTTTAAGCCTGAGATGGGTAATGGTTTTAAACTGATGTTAAGATGAAAATGATGAAGAAGATTTGCAACTGCAGTCAGCCACTCACAGTATTATTTGTACAATGAGTTCTTTCCAGAACTTCAAAAGTTTTTGTTCTGACCACCATGGAGAAGCATGTACATCTGTCTGAACAATATTTCAGTTTCACAGTCAGTTAGTATGGTTGTTCAGAAATTTCGCAAAGGTAAAACCTCCAGTGATAAATTTCTGCTATGCCCTGCCTTTCTTTATCAGATGAATAATATGAGAATATTTTCAGCACTTCTGCTCCAAGCTCTAATGAAAATAAAAAGTAAAAATAAAAATAAAAAATCAGAAGTATATGGTAAAAAAATTACCGGAAAGGTAAATAATGAGGGTTTTTAGGGAACTGCAAAAGCTGGTCAGTTTGAATAAAAAACAGAAATTTCAGATCAGTGAATTATTTAAACTGATGCTTATGAAACAGAATAAAATCAACAGAAATTTTATAAATTGTGTAATGGGTATATATATGGCAGTGCTTCATGCCTTTTTATGCTTGAGTCCTGAACATTAAAATAATTATACATTTTCTTCCCATGTTTATTTTTCAGTCTTGGTCTACTTTCTATATGAGCTCTCTGTATGAGCTCTCTGTATTCTTTGTACTTCCTAATTCCAAGCTTCATGTCACTATCTTATTCTAAAATTCAGTCATAGTTCTTGGGGTTTCTATTCCTCTGTGATTTTACATCACACTGTTGTTTTTTTGATCTGTATTTTCACACAAAGACATGAGTATCCATCTTCCTCCTCTGTCAACATCTGCATCACAAGAAAATAAAAATAGAAGGAAATGAGGGTCAATAGGGAGAAAATGAAAGAATTGTAGAAGAGACACCTAGGAGGTTTCTAAAGGAAGTTGTAAAATGTAGGAGGTCATTCTGGGTACTGACTAGGTGGTAGAGAAGAGGCAAAACAGATCTCATGTGTCTGACCTGTGGCAAGATGGAAGTACAGTCTAGTTTGAGCAGAGTGGAAGGAGATGCTGGAGTCAGAGTCCTTGCGTAATGCTGTGGTGTGAATGCCAATAGCCAACAGGTGGAAGAATGAGCTATCACAGCAGTATGCCAGGGACCTGAAAATCAATTCCTAGAATCTGCAGAGTGGGAAGAGCTCTGTGGAAGTAAAATGATAAATTCTATGTCTTGCTTGACTTTTGAACATATTGCCTAACTGTATTAGTCTTTGGAAGAATCCCCAAATCTTCATTAACAAAAGTTTACCTTGTTTGCAAATAATACACCAGTGATTGCTGGTTGTAACAACCATTGCACAATGGAAAAATACAGAAAAAAGAAAAAACAAAACGGTATTTTTGATAGGACAACTGATTCAGTGATTTTCAGTGATTCAGAAAAATAAACTACAAAGAGGAAATTGCAACAAGGTCGAACTCTAGATGTTCCTTAAGAAAGCGAACACTGAGAATTGATTCTCTTAAGTTGTCAGGGAAGATGTTTTTCATAAATACAGAGGTTTATCTCTGGATATGAACATATTATAAGGAATATGAACATCTATAAGGAAGACTGAATATTTTAACAAAAATCTTGTTTTGAATGTGAAAAAGACATTAAGATAGAGCCAGTCAGGTTAGAAGGAACTTTAAGATGTCTCTAGTTCATCCTCCTGCTCAAAGTAGGGTTGATACTGAATCCAGACCAGCTGTCTGAGGTTTTTATCTAGTTGTGTCTAGAAAACCTCCAAGGACAGAGATTTTACAATGTCCTTAGACAACCTGCTTCAATATTTAGCTGTCCTTGGTGATTTGTCTTTTCCTTCTATCAAGTTCGAACTTCCCCTGCTTCAGGTGATGACCAGTGGTACATTATTCCATCTAAACATTAAAGAATACTACCATCCACTGGCCATTAATGTGTTTTGCTTTGGCACATGCAGTTGTGTAAAATATTAATGGGAAGACACCCTTTGGTGGCTGCAACGAATCACAGTGAAAATGGTTATAAATAAAAGTGAAACTGTTATTCTGGAATCACAGAAAAATCTGTTTTCCTGCTGAAACTCCCATATAGGTAGTGACCAGTCTCAGCTTGCTTGACTTTTGAAATCTCATAGTACTACAGACCAGGATTTTTGGCTGCCAATTCTGGTAAGCTTTGACATAAGTAATGCTGCTGTATTTTGCACTGAATCAATAGATACTTGCAGTACAAATCTCCCAAACAACTTTGAGGTTTGCTCTTCCTCTCTGCAGTCTTGTATCAGTTAGACAAGAAAAGCTTCAAAGATTTCAAATATGGACTTAGGGGAAAGGTGCTGGGGACAAAAAGAAAGAAAGAAAATACCATGTTATGAAACACTTGGATATCTCAGTTTTCTTTTAATCATAAGAGACATTTATCCAAGAGTTTTTGTTTGCTTTCTCTGGCTGCCAGAGGCAAAAAATGTTGTCTTATTGAAATGTTGATTTTCAGACAACTGCTGTGAACAAATACACTATTCAGACCTCAAAGTTCCCTTCTATTGAAAGTCGTTACTTGCAGACAAAATTCTCCATGCTCATTTGGTCTAGTAGCTTCGTTTGAAGTCAATCAATACAGGAATAAAATACCTGCAAGGTACAAACATGCACCTCTTGCTACTCTTTCTTCCTTTTAACTTGAAATGAACAACTGACCTTCCAGAATTAAGATGTGGACAACATTGACTGTCCTAAATACTTACAATTTTATTTTATTTTATTTTAACTAAAGGAAGTGGTTTTCTGCTCCTTTTCAGAAAAATGCTTAAAGAGTACTGTAAGTGCAAAATAACTACTATTTTTTCATATGTACTGTATTTGAAGTATTACGCATATTGAAGTCACTTTCTGCAGTGAAAAAAAATAGAGAATCAGAAGCTATTCAAAAAACTGTAGAACAGTGTGTCATTGTGCCACTTATAGGCAAAATGAAAAACTATATTGAGAATTTCTCCATCGTCCTTTTAAGACAAAATATAAAATTAAGCATCACACATCCATTGATTGAGGTGCCTCAGGGTATTATGAGGTGGATACTTCTTTCTGTTGTGGACCAGATATTAATAAAATCTTTCAAAAAGTTAAACGTATATTCCTGAAAAAGAAAATTTTATATTTCACGGGAATAATCTCTTCCCAAATAAAGCCTTCATCAATTCAAATGGCATGAGATATGTAGACTATAACATTGCACCCCATGAAGACTACAATATTAACTTTTTTTTTTTTAAAAAAAGCACAATTATAGAAAATGTGCACTCAAATGTCCAATCTGTTAATATAGATAAAGGGAAGGCTTTTAGGCATGGAAACATCAGAGTGCCTCAAGGCCGTAAGTAAACACTTGACATTTATAAAAGCTAAAGTATAATCAATTGGACAACGGGTAATGGGTTGAAACTTAAACAGCAGAGGTTTAGTTTGGATATAAGGAAGAAACTCTTTACTGTAAGGGTGGTGAGGCACTGGAATGGGTTGTCCAGGGAAGTTGTGAATGCTCCATCCCTGGCAGTGTTCAAGGCCAGGTTGGATGAAGCCTTGGGTGACATGGTTTAGTGTGAGGTGTCCCTGCCCATGGCAGGGGGGTTGGAACTAGATGATCTTGAGGTCCTTTCCAATCCTAACAATTCTATGATTCTATGATCTTAGGGTCCTTTCCAACCCTAACTATTCTATAATTCTATGATTTGTTCTTCTTGCTTCATCCTCTTTAATTCTGTTCAACTTCTTGCATATTGTTTGTTACCTTGGTAGCTGAACACCTGCCAGTAATGAAAAAACTGAAAGCTATCATATATCTGTTTACTCATCTTTTCTCATTCTTCTAGGTGTAGCTGCAAGTGTGTGGGTGTGTGCAGCAGAATGAATGCCTGTGAGAGACAGAACAACAGAGATTCTTTTGGTAGGTTTACTGTTGTTATACTTGTGTTGCTTGTGTTTTTACTGAGGAAAAAAATGGAGAAGAAGATGGTGAGAAGAGGATGGATCTTCTTTTCTAAGATGTTAATCTACAAATCCAGGGCTAACTTTTATATCAGTCTTTACGATTTTCTTCTGTTCTTGTCAAGCAACAATTTCAATTAGGAATTTAGATGGCTTTAATGTATCCTGGTCAGTGTATGGTATACCTTAGGTGCAGGGACCCAGAGGAGGAACCTTGTTCATCTTTCCATCATGTAGCAGATTCATGTCAAGCTTGGAAGAGCTCTAATGTCATTTTCTACTAACCTTTGTTGCTAAGAATGAAATTAGGAAGATACTGATGAAGGACCTTAATACTGTAACCTGTAATTCATTCTATTTTCTGAGCATTATATTTGTTTTAATGAGGCTCTTGGTTTTTCACTGGTGGTGGTTTTCCAAAGGAAAGAGACACAGATGCCTAATCAGGCTGCCAGAGTGAAAAAAAATGGACATTAACCAGGTCTTGAACTGATGCACTTAGGACTGATCAAGAGGAGGAAACAGGTGCAGCTAACCTTGTTCAACAGAGCTCACCAAGAGACATCAATGCAAGTAGCAGCAAAAGCGATAGACAATGTGAAACAAATAGTCTGATTAAGGTTACATCACAGCTAGTGGAGGTGAAAGAGTTCCTAAATGCTCCTACCCCACCAGGACATAACAAAGCCACACAGAAGAAGTCTGATTAAGGTTACATCACAGCTAGTGGAGGTGAAAGAGTTCCTAAATGCTCCTACCCCACCAGGACATAACAAAGCCACACAGAAGCCTTCCCCATACTGCCTTGGTTTCCCTGGGAAAGAAACACAGAAGGAGCTAGAAAGGAACCTCAGCATCTTCTGCACAAGCTTTCTTATTTGGACAATTTGCCCTAAAATAGAATGTACATTTTGTTCAATCTACATGCCTTCCTATGTTTTCTTTCTTATGAAAGGTTTTGTGGAAAAGTCAGGCATTCCTAAGCTTTAACAGACAGTGAAACTGTCAGAAGTCACATTATAAAAAAAATGGGGGAAAAAGATATTACTTTATAATATGCATGGCCAACCCAAACATTAATCACAACTTAATTTCCATTCCACAGAAATAATCTCTGTATTTAGATATACAAAATTGCAGCATTTCTTAAAGAATCAATTGAAAATCCACATCATATGGGAGACCTTAAAAATACTTATTTAAAAATTAAGTTAAATTTAATGTCTCAGTTTGTGTTTCTGCTTTCTCTCATCTTAATCTTACCACATATTTGTCTTCCTGAGGGGGTATCTGATAGTAAGAGATGTAATCCCAGCATACTCTGTTTTGACAGACATATATGATACCAACCATGAAAAAGGATTGAAATTTTATTATCTGTGCTACAGCATGCCCATTACACAAAGTTCCTTTTAAGGAGGCAGACCTGCCCTTCATTGCCAGGGATCCAGGCAGCCAGACCTCAGCAACATCCCTCTAACAGGAACAGATATAGAAGGTATTTTCCTAACTGTCCTTCTGCATTATTAGCAAAACAACAGCCAAGGCTACCCAAATGCCTTACTTACATCCCCTTCTTCTGTGGGAATGAGGGATATGATTTCTGGTTTTCCATTCATTATGCAGAAGCAGAAATGAGAAAATGGAGGGGCCTTTCTCATTGTAATGTTTCATGTTTCCAGGCTGCCTTGTTTTCCAGTCTGTGTTAGAGGTAAATAAAATAGGCAAGACAATTCTAATTACTTGAGGACTTAATATCTTCTTCCTGTTTTTTGAGTCTGTTACAAGTAAACATTTGCTGACTTCTA
Organism: Melopsittacus undulatus; assembly: GCF_012275295.1. Lineage (NCBI taxonomy): Eukaryota > Metazoa > Chordata > Aves > Psittaciformes > Psittaculidae > Melopsittacus > Melopsittacus undulatus. Next base: position 66,947,632 of record NC_047528.1, on the reverse strand, counting down.
CTAACCTCATTACTGATGATCGCTAAACAGTACAGCTCCCGACATGGATCCCTGAGAAACACCACTTGTTACTAGTCTCCAACTGGACATTGAGCTGTTGACTGCTACCCTCCTGATGTGACGAACAAACCAACTCCTCATCCACCAGACAGTCCACCCACTAAATCCTTATATCTCCAATTTAGGGAGATACCCATAGAAGCCCTTCTTGTTATTTTTTGCAACCCTTGGTATGTTCAACTCCATCTGTGCTTTGGCCTTCCTGAGTCCATCCCTACACAAGCAGGCTGCATCCCTATGCTCTTCCCAGGATACCTGTCTCCACTTCCACTGCCTGTGCATTTCTTTCTTGCCCTTTAGTTCGACCAGCAGGTCTCAACTCAGCAATGCCAGCCTCTTCCCTTCCCTACTTGATTTCTTATACTTGAGGATTGACAATGCTCGCTCTCTAGAAAGCATCCTTAAGGATCCTCCAGCACTGTTCTGCTCCATTGTCACTGAGGCCAGTATCCCAGGGGATCCTACTGATTAACTTTAAGAGTTGGAAATTTGCTTTCCTAAATTTTAGGTCCTGACTTTACTCTTCACCTAACCTATATTCCTTAGGACTTCAAACTCCACCAGTGCATGATCACTACAGCTCAGGCTGCCTCCAGTCTGGACGTCACAAGCTAGATCTAGATTTAACATCGATGACCATCAAGTTCAGTATCACATCTCCTCTGGTAGGGCTATTACCTGGCTTAAGAAGTTATCCTCAATGCATTCCAGGAATTTCCTGGATTTCCTATAACTTGCCGTTCTACTTTTCCAGCAGATGTTGTTATTCATGAAGTCCCCCATTAGGACAAGAGCCTGTGAGCAGGATGCCTCTTGTAGATGGAGTAAACAGGCTTTGTCTATAGGCTCGGCTCCCCTTGACCAGGGAGCCTGTAGTAAACACAACCAAAAGGTTCCCTTTGTTGCTTTGGTCTCTAACTCTTAATCATAAGCTTTCAACATGCTTGTGGCTAGTCTTCAGAGACAGCTCTTCATATGCTATCCAGTTTTTGAAGCAGAGGGCAACCCCTATGCTCCTCCTTCTTCACCTGTTGCTTCTGAACAGCTTATAGCCATCAATAGCTGTACTCCAGTCACTGAGGGCTATAAGGTGGTTGGTAAACGTGGGTATATTGTCTTATGACGCAGCTCTTACAGAGCACCAAAACATTCCTTCTTGTGTTAAAAAATATGCAAAAGAGTGTGAATGTCTCCTGATGCTCAGTATATCACAAATACAAGCTCTTTGTCAGAAGTTACAAACAGAGGGCTGCTGGGAGTTTACAAGTAATGCACCAGCCTCTCCATAAAGATCAGATTAATTTGCAAACCATTTATTACATACCTAAGCCAGCAATTAAATTAATAGGTAGTATAAAATAGGTGTTACTCTACTCTACGTTGGAGGGAGAAAGCCATTTTCTTGATGCCTGACATGCATTTGTGTCACACTGACAAATGTGTTTAAAAAAAAAAGAATACTCAAACCGGCTCATGATAACATGTTTAAATGGGATTTGGCTTCAAGTAAACACTGAATGTCATGAGATTGGTGATGAAAACATGGGATCTAACAATGCTTGTCACATGGCAGAGACTCCAGGGCCTTTTGCTGATCTATTAACCTGTCAGACATGCAATCAACCACCTGCCTTGCTTCAGCATTCTTATTTTCTCCTGACACCGTAAGCTACATATATTCTTGCTACTTATATTCTTAGCTATATGTATTTCTGGAAAAAAAAATTGTCTCACAAGTAGGTTTTGCCTTCTCTAAAATTGTTTTCAGCACTATAAGGTTGTTCGTGGTGGTTTTCATATATATGTTTTAACTTTTAAACTTTTCCTAAACCTAGAATTTAGAAAAATACCACTGGCTGCTTTAGAAGGTAGACTGCACTTGTGAATTTTGGGACTTCCAGTCTCCTTGTTTAAACATAAGTAAAAGCTGGGGAGTCCTATCCCTGATATACAGTCACCTGTGTTAATCTCCATATCCTGGAATAAAAGCTCTTCTTTGGCTCTCTAGCAGATTGCCTGGAGAGTTTGTGTAATGACATGGGCCTTCCATCTTCCCAATGCAACTATGCAGGGTAAATGGAGACACCAAGGAACCCTGGAAGACAGCTACAAAACTGGGATAGATGCCAGGCTCCTGGAATAGCCTACCATCAATCCAGAAAGTCTCAGGAAGAGTTTGCTGGATGCAAGATGTCATGAGTTAAGCATTTTAGGCTTCACTAATTAGCACTTGCTTTAATTTTACTCTAGGGTCTCATTTTTGCTGGAAGTAACAGCAGCTGCTGCCTCTCCAGCCTTCAATCTCATGGAGAAAAATCTCAAGAGTCACTATAAAAGGAGAGAGACATTTGGTCTGCTACTAGGCCAAAAATTTAGCTCTTTGTGAGAAACAGAAAAGCAAGGGATAATAGTTGAATTACTCACTGCTATCAACTCTCCCTGATCATCAGAGAGGCAATGGACAACCCTCAACCTCAGGAAGTTTCACTGCTTTCTCAGGAAGTTTCACTGCTTTTTGTACGAGTTTGTGTATTGCTGACTATAAGATCTAATGTCAGATTAAGTCTATTACTCTTATATCACAACATACTGTATACATTTGGATCAAGCATTGAACCATATAGTTGTAAATGTTTAGAAAGTTTTCTCTGATGTACCTCAAACAATGAGACAGAAGACTAACAGAAAGATTAGTGACACAGTAATATTATGATATGTACTAGATTGGCATGAATCTACCATACATTAGGTATATAAAGTGTAATTATACAGTGAATGTACTTATACCATGGATTAATTAATTAATTTCACCAATTTCATAGATATTTAATACATACTTGTCATGGTTTAAATCCAGCTGATAGCTTAGTGCCACACAGCTTCTTGCTTACCCCCACCACCCCTTCCCTGCTCCCTGGGTGGAATGGGGAAAAGAACTGAAAGACAATAAAGCCCACAGGTTGAGATAAGAACAGTTTAATAACTAAAGTACATTATACTACTACTAATAATAATAAAAATAATAATAGGGGAAATTACAATGGAAGAGAATATAAAACTTTAAGGGGAAAAGAAAACAAAACAATAAACACAAGTGATCCACACAATACAATTGCTCACCACCCATTGACTGACACTCAGCCTGACCTGAGCAGTCATCGGTGCCTTCTGGGTAACTCCCCACAGTTTATGTACTGGAAACTACATGCTGTCATATTGGAATACCCCTTTGGCTAATTTGGGTTAGGTGTCCTGACTCTGCCCCCTCTTGGCTTCTTGTGCTCCTCCTCACTGGCAGAGTACAAGACTGGAAAGTCCTTGATCAGGACAAATGCTAATTACCAACTAGAACATTGGTGTGTTATCAGCACTGTTTTCAGACTAAAGCCAAAACACAGCCCTGTACCAGCTCCTAGGAAGAAAATTAACTCTATCCCAGCCAAAACCAGAACAATGCTATTGGAGCAATCAGATAAAAATTTGCAGAACTTCCAAAGCAAACTAACTTCTAAAATTTTTATGAGTCTTTGCTTGGCTATAAAATAGAATCATAAAAATATAAAAGATACTTAATGCATCATCTCTTATGTATCGAGAAATTTGTTGAGTCACACAGAGAAAAGGTAGTGAATTAGCCAGTAGTGACCCAGCAGTGTGTGCCCGCAGCCCTGAAAGACAACCATATGCTGGGCTGCATCAAAATTAGCATGACCAGCAGGTCAAAAGAGGTTGTCCTGTCTCTCTGCTCTTGTGAGACCCCACCTGCAGTACTGCATTCAGCTCTGGGGCCCCAACACAAGAGGGATGTGGACCTCCACAAACAAGTCCAGAGGAGGGCCATGAAGATGATCAGTGGGCTGCAGCACCACTCCTACCAAGACAGGCTGAGAGTGCTGGGGTTGCTCAGCCTGGAGAAGTGAAGGCTTCAGGGAGACCTTATAGCAGCATTCCAGTACCTAAATGGGACCAACAAGAAAGCTGGAGAGGTACTTTTACAAGGGCATGTAGTGATAGGACAAGGGGGAATGGCTTTAAACTGACAGAGGGGAGATTTAGATTAGAAATTAGGAAAAAATTCTGTGCTATAAGGGTGGTGAGGCACTGGCACAGGTTGTCCAGAGAAGCTGTGGCTGCCCCATCCCTGGCAGTGTTCAACGCCAGGTTGGATGGTTCTTGGAGCAACCTCATCTAGTAAAAGGTGTCCCGGCCCATAGCTGAAGAGTTGGAACTAGAAGATCTTTAAGGTCCCTTCCAACCCAAACCATTTTGTGTTCTACAAGTAGTCAAGGAATTAGATAAATATTTGATTCTCAAAGAAAAAATATATTATTTGTGTTTTTTTTTAAAAAAAGAAATATCTGCAGGGAATATCAGGTAAGCCTAAAATTTACTCTCTACAACTGCCTGAGAGGAAGTTGTAGAGTGGAGGTGTTTTGTTTCTTTTCTCAAGTAATAAGTGATAGGACAAGAGGCAATGGTCTCAAGCTGCACGAGGGGAGGTTCAGACTGGATGTCAGGAAAAATTTCTTCACTAAGGCAATGATCAGGCATAGCAACAGGCTGCCTTGGGAAGTGGTGGAATCACTCTCCCTAGAAGTGTTCAAAAATGGCATAGATGAGGGCCTTAGTGACATGATTTAGTGGTGGACTTGCCAGTCCTGGAGTAATGGTTGGACTTCATGATCTTACAGGTCTCTTCAAACCTAGTTGATTCTGTGGTTCTAGGGAGAGTTAACAACTGAGCAAAGCAGTAGCAGATTCCATTTAGTATAGCTATCGTAATGAAGAAAGAAAATCACTCATGTAAGATTATAATATATTTCAAATTCACTATATCCAGGTGTCATTGTGGAAAAATTGTCATCAGGAAAAATTGCTTAGGAATTTTAATGCTTATAGGTTAACAAAAGCAAAGATCCCTACAGAATTATGTATTCCTCAAAAATCTTTGTAATGATTCACTTGTCTTTGAATACTGCTTTGCACACAACACCAGGTACTCTTAAAAATGTGTAATTAAAACAGTGAAGTCTAAAAGAGGGCAACAGAAATAAGAAGATATGGAAATGTCTGTGTACGAGAAGGATTAGCAGATAAAGGGGAGGAGGGATTTATCACAGATATGTTTCATGTATTGTATTAATGAATTGCTATATGAGAGACAAGTCATACGCTAAATACCGTCATTGGGAAGAAACTTTCAGATGCCAACTTTTCTGTAATGGTATTTCTTTTATCCTTGTTGCAATGTCTGTATATTGACTATTATCTGAAAAAGACAGCCTTCTGAAAAGAAGGATGCATCCTGGTACCTTAATTTCTACTTCCTAGAAGAGGAAAAGCTACAATAGCTAAAATATGTTTGTCACAAAACCTGAACAAAGAATTCTATTGATACCCCATGGTCTGGTTCAGCCCATTACAGGGAGCACAGATGGGAAGTTCAAACGAGGATTAAAACTCTTTCTACACATTGCAATGCCTTGCCAGCATCTTTAATGAAACTCCTTTTGAGATATGAACATTAAGCTGTTTTCCTTCTGGCCTGCTCTTCATCAGGAATAAAATTCTGCCCTCAGACTTTATTAATGATTCTGCTGATGAGATTCATGAGATGAAACAAAGCACAGCTCATTCCACAAAACGAGCATTTACTTTTCTAGGCTAGGAGAAACATATTAAAACTTGTGATGACAGCTAGTTCTGTTAGAAAATTAATGATATGAGGCTCAAAGTACTGATTGCATATCCATAAGAGGTTTCATGTTCAAAGGGGGAACATTTGATTGAACTGAATTTATATTTAGAAAGGCAGGATCTGTTTCTTTCAAGCACTATGTTAGATTGGATGAATTTCTTCCAAATGCATTTCACATTTCCTTACTTTTTTCTGCAATAGTTTGTGTGCTTTTGTACATCACTTAGAAAAACACAAACCCTTGAACTTTTAGAAGGATAAAAGTGTTTAAAGACCTGACTGAGCAAACCAGACCATCAATAGGTGGAAATTTTGCTTTCCCCTATTTTCAACTGAACTGAAAACACTTTAACTGTTCATGAAACTTCAGGTGTATATTGTAGTGCTTCCAGACATGATCACTTTTTCCAGCCTTACAGCAATATTCCAGTAACAGCCAACTCAGGACACTGTAAACCTCCTCACTGGGGAAAATGTAAGTAATTGGCTACAAAAAAAAGTCATAATTTCTATTGCCTAAATCTAAGGTGTTTTTTAAAATGAACAACAGCATCTGGAATTTGATCAGAACAGCAGCAAGAAAAATAAAGGAATGAAAACACATTAATCAATTCAGTAATTATTTTTATTCTGATGTCTTGCACTGTAGCTTAATATTGCTTCATTTGGTAAACCCTGAAGCATGGCCTTAGAGATTGTTTCAGACCTTAGGTATGCAGCCAGCACTGATTTCCACCTTAAAGTTCTTTGTACATAATTAAAATGTTAGTTGACCAGATACTCTAAACAAGGTATAATGTGTTCGTCTGTTGCATTATTATATGACTGTCATATGCTGTTGCCTGGAGGAGTGTCAGGAATTTACGTTAATCTTGAGCAAATGGAAGGGGAGAGGAAATGATAGTTTGTGCTGGGCTGAAAAGATTAACACCTTAACAATTGTTGCAGAGGTGTGGGTACAAACATGCTCAAGTTATTCTGCAGTGTGCCTAGTTCTCTTAAGTGAAGAAAATCCAGAACATTCAACAGTCCTACAGTGGCTGACAAAGGAAAGGAAAATCAAAACCATGTAGGTCAGCTGGAAACCTGTCATGACTCTTATGGAAAAGAATTTCTTCAACTAGCTTAGCCGTGTGGCCAGTTTTGCTACCATTTAGTGTGAAATGCTCTTACTCCCTCAGAATAAAAATAAAATAAAATAAAATAAAAGTGGCCCTTAGTACAGCAGGATCTCATTATCCTTAATAGCTCCCAATGCATTTTTCTTTCAATGATTTCCCCAAACACTTTTGAATTCCTGTGTAATTTTAGCACCCACAGTATCCTATGGTGGAAGTTCCACACTTGATGTGTTTAACTTCTCATTTCCAGCCTGCCTTTTGCTTCCTCTTATTTGCTTATACTTGTGCTGACATTGTCCTTCAGACAGAATACCTCTTCTTCCTTTCTGATGTTTATGTGAATCTTAGTGACCTCAATAAACTAAACTTTATGGCAGAATCCTGAAATTATTTCCACAATTCTCAAATCAGTGCTGAATAGAGATAACCAAGACAGTTTAGTATGCTACTTGAGTACCAAAAGTAGCAAAGCAGCCTCCATTGGCTAAGAAGGATAAATTCATGCAAAGAATCTCACTGACAGAATATTTTATGCAGTAGTATATAGTACTTTAAAACTATATAAAGAAAATATGATCATATCACATTTGATAAAGTATATCAAATTGATATAGCATATCAAAGATTGCTACACTGGGGTCAATTCACAGCACTGATTCTTCATATTCATAGGGAAGCATACACATTCATACCATGTATTGGCAGTGGTGCCTGTGTTGTAGCATCTCTGTATTAAGGAATTCTGTTTGTCACATGTGAATAACCAAACCAATCTGGTACACAGACTGGGAAAGAGCTGCCACATTGTATAGCAGCCCTGCATTATGCCACTTGGCTCAGCTTTTCACATAAGCAGTGTGCTAAGTGCACATCTATGTAAGAACGACAATAAAAGACACACACCTGCAATATGCACTAATGCACCAGATGATTCATCTCACCACCTGAAGCACATACAAAACTTACAGAGAGAGAGTGAAGAGCTTTCAAATTATTTCAATACTTTCTAATTCCTATAAAAGAGACTACAGAACTCCAGGAGGCACTCTTGAACGAGATTTTCCATAGGAAGTGGTAGGTAGGTTTTAGTAATTACTGTTAGTACACTGAGATGGTCTCTTGTGTGTAAGATGCTGGTTTTGCCATATTCATCCTGGCAACCAGACCCAGTAGAGCTCAATATTCACACCACAGGAATGTCAGCTGTCCCCAGAGCAACAACGGGGTTAGGGTGTGAATTAGCTAACACTAGAGGAAAATAAAAAGATTTAAGATTAGTTTCACATTTCTATAATATCAAGGGAAATCTATATAAAAAGTAAGAAATTTCAAATATTAGCCTTCTTCATATGTGTGTAGAGCTGCAGGGAATATTCTTCTACATTTGTGGTTTTTTGTGCTTGCCTACAGTGGAAACTGCGATTTGTCTGCATGCCAGGGAACAAGCAAAAGGGATGCTGAGGGAAGTGAAGCTGTGCTGTGAATTCTACGACCATTTTTATCTTATTCAAAGACATACATCTTGGAATCTGTAATCAGCTTGTTCCCTCAGAAACTTGTCATAGCAGGCAGTAATAAATCATTCAGGCATTCATTCAGTCATGAGTCCCGCTGAGTGGCATGTATCTAGAGACTGCTATGAATGTGCACACCACTAAAATACAACCGCATTCTGAAACAAACAAATCATACAGAGAATGTCCTGCTATTATGATAATAGTAGTGCTAAATGTGTTGAAGAGAAGAACACAATTCCATATGAACCTAAAGAAATAAATCTTTGTTATCAACATGACTACTACAAAGGCTGACAAAACTATACAATATAATTTAATATTTCTCCATGGGGTTTTCCATCTGACAAGACACTACACAGAACACACATAGAAACTGTGACATATTCAGCTTCTCCTTCATCCTGTGTAATCTCCATAAATGTTATGTATGATGGCAATACATGTGCATTTTCAAGAGCAGAAGGGCTCTGAGCTAACAGATCTAAATTATAAGGAACCTCTGCAAATTAAGACATATTTGAAACTTTGCCTTCTGAAGCACAGCCTTCTGGAGTTCACACTGATATCCTCTCTCTTTAAATAAAAAACACACAGCTTGACTTACTTTCATTCTGCAACCATTTGGCTACCAGGGAATGCAAGGTTTGAAGCAACTTTCCTGTTTATATTAAAGTTCACCATTTTCAGATATTGGTAGTGCAGGACCTATTAAATTTATGTGGTAGGCTTAATTAGTATCTCTGGACTGGGGTTTAATTTTTAATATCCCACACTCCTTTCCCAGTACTTCAACAAATCAACAGCAGATTGCCACAAGGTAAGAGAAACTTTATGCGCTAACTAAAGACAGCTGAGGTGCATACAGTTCAGTGACAAGTGTTCATTAGTGGGAAAGGTCATTCAGGAGCTATCTGCCTCTTGTTCAGTTATGTCTTGTTCAGAGCATGTATATATTGCACACATCTGAATTAATCCCACCACTGTGTATTTTTGCCTAGCTTCACTCATATGCATAGATGTTAAAAAATGGCAATGTAGTAATGATGCTTGGGGGGAAAGGGAGATGTTTACACTGACAGTATTAAAAAAAAAACGTTTTCCTGGGGAAAAAGAAGAATACACACTGGATTAGCTCAAGTTTAAATCCAGTTTCTGATTGAGGATCGCTCTTTGTATATCATAAATGGAAATTAATACCCTACTATCACAACAGCATATCTGTTATGAAGGCATTAAATAGTGTTATTATTCAATCATTTTTTAAGAGATGACGGAGAAAGTTCTATTTTCTAAATAGAACAATACATTTACTGTTCACTTTTGGAGAACAAAATGCTCAGTCTTGGAGTTTATCAAAGTAAGCATCTTTAGTGGACACTCTTTTACAAATGTTGGTAAAACATTTGGTTTTGTGGCTCTGAATTATGAAACTGTGCAGGTATACCCACTAGCAGATAGCTCTCAAGCTTTTTTAAATGAATCAACATGAAGATAACTTCTCACAGTAATATTGGACCTTAATATTAACTCATCTGACTTTCTTTCTGCATCCATTTCACCAACGTATTTGTTTTGCCTATGAGGTAGGTTTTAAATGTACTAACAACACTATATACAATACAACATTGGGACTACTTAAAAAGCTGAGGAATAAAAGGAAAATGAGATTCACAGTAATTACACAATTTATTTTATTATGGAACAGAGAGGCATTACCATGTTACTTGCTGTAAACTCATATGTGCAGAGATTGCTAGTCATGTCCCCAAGTTGTGCACCTCCCCTAGAAAACGGTAATTTCTATCCTCATTTGCAGGTCACATGATTTTATAGATTACCATAGCAAAGACTAGTATGAATATCTGCTCCTGCTGAAAGTTTGACTATAGTATGAACTAAAAAGGCTGCTTCTGGTAAAAATAACAAAGCAAATCTACAGATTTCATGTTTCATGGCTGAAGTCCGTCCACCAGGATTGCTAGAGAGGAAAACAAAAATTTCCTGAATATTTAAGAAAACCTAAACTTAGTATATCTGCTGTGGAATGGTTGAGCAACCTGACAGAAATCAGAATCAAACTCATGCCTCTGAATAGTAGTCATTTACAACAATAAGGCATCAAAGCAGTACTTACAGCTAGAGAATATCAGAGGGCAGGAGTGTTCATCCATTGGGAAGTTGTGAAGCTGCAGCTGGCACTCGGCATTGATGGTAAGCCTATGGAGAAACCAATCATCTATTACTATTCAAAATCACAATGAACAGTCAGGGGACAAGGCAGGGTAACCTTAGGTATCATGCAAGAGCATTTTGATGTCCATAAGTAAGGCCCAAAAACAAAGGACTTGATTTGGAGATTGTTCATTGGCCACATAGGTCTTATCCAAAACAACAATAATTATCTAAATCCACAAATAATTTCAGACACATAATTAAGAATTTCTTGATGCCCAGAAATCTGTGTGTATGTTTTTCTCTAGATAATTCATCATTGAAGGATATGGGATGAAAAAAACTATTTTTTACAAAAATAACAGGAAATATGGTATGCAATTCCACAAAATTAAAATCTCATAAGGAACATTCTCCACATTTCCTTAGAGTATGAATTTAAAATTCTTTCACACCTAAAACAGGCAAGGAAGAGGATGGAAAGGCATGGAGGGTGGTTGAACCTTGTACACTTTCTCCTGAATACAAAACTCTAATAAACACATGACCGTACCGGGGCACATAGTAGGTGTCTCTCACATGCCATACCAACTCTGACAATTAAGTCAGATAAATTGTTTTTGAATTACAAAGTGATATCAATGAACAATGATCATTCTTAAATGTCCATCATATTTGGAAAATCACGGTAGTCAGGTGAAGCTCCTGATGACTGGAAAAAAGGTAATATTATGCCCTTTTCAAGAAGGGGAAAATGGAAGACCCAGGGAATTACAGACCAGTCAGCCTCACCTCTGTGACTGATAGGATCTTGGACCAAATTCTCCTGGAAAGCATGCTAAAGCACATGAAAAATAATGAGGTGGTTGGTGACAGCCAACAAGGCTTCACTAAGGGAAAATCCTGCCTGACCTTCTGTGATGGGGGTACAGAATGGATGTACAGGGCAGAGCAGTTGACGTCATCTACCTGGACTTGTGCAAAGCGTTTGACACTGTCCCACATGACATCCTTGTCTGTAAACGGGAGAGACATCAATTTGACAGGTGGACCACTCGGTGGATAAAGAACTGGCTGGATGGTCGCACGCAAAAAATTGTGGTCAATGGCTCAGTGTCCAGCTCGAGACCAGTAACGAGTGGTGTCCCTTAGGGATTGGTGTTGGGACCAGTCTGTTTCACCATCTTTGTCAGCAACATGGACAGTGGGATTGAGTGTGCCCTCAGCAAGTTTGCCGATGACACCTAGTTGTGTGGTTCTGTTGATAGTCTGGAGAAAGGGACACTATCCAGAGGGACCCTGACACACTTGAACGGTGGGCTGATGCCAACCTTATGAATCTTAACCATGCCAAGTGCAAGGTCCTACACCTGGGTCGGAGCAATCCCAGGCACAGCTACAGGTTGGACAAAAAGGAAATTCAGTGCAGCCCTGCAGAGAAGGACTTGGGGGTATTGGTCGACGAGAAAATGAACATTAGCTGTCGGTGTCCACCTGCAGCCAAGAAAGCCAACCGTATCCTGGGCTGCATCAAAAGGAGCGTGACCAGGAGGTGGAAGGAGGTGATCCTGCCCCTCTACTCTGCTCTTGTGAGACCTCACTTGGAGTATTGTGTGCAGTTCTGGTGTCCTCAACCTAAAAAGGACATGGAACTGTTAGGACAAGTCCAGAGGAGGGCCACGAGGATGATCAGGGAACTGGAGCACCTCCCGTATGAAGACAGGCTGAGGAAGTTGGGGCTGTTCAGCCTAGAGAAGAGAAGGGTGTGTGGAGACCTCATAGGAACCTTCCAGTATCTGAAGGGGGCCTCGGGGCCTGTAAAGATGCTGGGGAGGGACCCTTCTTTAGGGACTGTAGTGACAGGATAAGGGGTAACGGATTAAAATTTAAACAGGGAAAGTTTAGATCGGATATAAGGAAGAAGTTGCCCAGGGAGGTTTGTGAATGCTCCACCCCTGGCAGTGCTCAAGGCCAGGTTGAATGAAGCCTCGGGTGATACGGTTTAGCGTTAGGTGTCCCTGCCCATCGCAGTGGGGTTGGAACTAGATGACCTTAAAGTCCTTTCCAACCCTAACTATTCTATGATTCTATGATTCTACGATTCTAACAGCTCCTTCTCTGTAAAATGGAGACTGACCTGAGTGGACAAAAAGGACTGAAAACTTCTTTCACAAACTAAAAATGCTTATTTAAACAATCTGCTGGGTCAAGTATTACCCCTTTTTTAGCTGTTTTGGAAGAATTTTGCAGTCCATTCAACAAATAGTCTCTTTAGTGACAGCTAAGTAAGTCTAACTTCTCTTAGGTTAAACACCTAACTTGCTGTGAAATACTGAAACAGGACTTAATAGAAAAAAAACAAACCCACAACTAAACACAAAAGATATCTCAACCAAACAAAAAACCCATCAACACAAAAAATAAAAACCACAGTCCAACCAAGAGGGTACTGGAGTTGACATCCTAACCCTGAAGCTTTATCTAAAGGCTACTGAAATAAGCAAGAGCTGTTTACACCGGAGCAAGACTAAGAACAGAAGGGCACTAAAAATACCAGTAGCTTATCTAGCTACTTAACTCCTTTCTTATTGTTTGCCAAAGACTTTCTATTGAAGCTCAAGTGCAATTGCAATCATGATCAGAATATGCTTTTGCACCGAAAGGGCTGAACACAATCACTGGACAGAATGTAGTATTAAAGGGATGTTTCTGAAACAGCTTGCTGTGTGGAATATGGCTTATGGCAAAATTCCCTTCTGAGCAATTCATCTCTTCCATAAGTAAACACATATGTTGATTTCCACAGACTTTTTTATGCAAATGTATACAGTATTTCTAATACCACAGAGCTGATGGTATCACAAAGATAGAAAAACTCTCAAAGCCTTTCCTCAAGCAATTCACCCTGCAATGAGATATGACAGAATACCTTTCAGTGTGACTTATTTGAATAATCAAGTAATGGCATTAGCATGAATCTAGAAATATTTTATCCAACCCTGCATCTAAGTCTGATCAGAAAGGTTTCTGACAGGCTTTATTGGACTACATGCTCTTGATTTTATTATAGGCACTAGAAAGGGGAACTTCTACAATTTAGACAGACCTATTTCTCAAAGTTTCCTTTTTAGAAAGATGCAAGTTTGTTTTTTTTTAAACTCAGCAGTACTTACGGCTGAATATTTCATATTTGTCAAGCATGGTCAGGTATGCATCAGGAAGAACACAGCAGAGGAGAACGAAGATACCACTGAAATTTACTACTACCACAGCAGAGATAAGAGAATTTTTCATCACTGCACCTCACCAAATGCTCACCTGAGAGTGTACAAGATCTTGCCATCATTCCATATGCGGAGGAGTTGGTTGGGGGTGGTGATCCAGTGAGCTTCTGCCGTCTTTGAGTTTCGAAATATTGTGTCTGGGATCCAAATCAAGCCAACCATGTTGCTGTTCAGAGTCAGTATTTTCATGGTGCTGTTGAAGCGAAGACGGCTATCTGTCCACGTCTGGGCAAAAAATATATCAATTTGATATTCCTGCAATGAAAGCATACAAAAATTGAAATCAGTTCCACATTTCCTACTATTATGTGGTGTTTGATAAGGTCTATCTGAATGTAAAGCATCAGGATACCTTAAGGCCAATGGATCTATGCTTTTTTTAGTCCTTGAGGAAATATATTTTTTTTTAATCTTTTCCCCTACTCTAGCTTCTTCAGAAATCAAGTGAGGCCTCACAAAAACCTCACTTGCCTTGGTCCTGTGCTGTAACAATTTCTGCACTTGCACATTCTTTTATATTAGCTCTGAAAAGTCACAGCCACAAGGTACAATTTGCACAGACTTCTTTGTTGTAGGGCAGACTGTCAAAAGAGTTGTGAAAAAGGAACAGGAGTAACACATGTAAGATTGAGAATGGTAAATACCCAGTGCCTTTTGGGTAGGAGGTTGTGTAAGTTCAATAAATTAATTGTTCTGTTTGTTACCAATTGTTCAGCCACTCTTTTTCAGGCCACACTACAGCAGAATTTAAAAGACACGTTCATGCTTCTTTACAGACACCTCATGTACCCCAAATGCTAAGAGCTGGGTGGTCATTAGCTTACTGCCCTGAATAGGATAATATAATTTACATGAATCTCATGCTTTCACTCCATGCTTCCTGTTGTGTTTCTGTAGGTAAGCAGTCTTAGTAGGTGTAAATGCAGAAATTAAAATATACATAGACAGACAAAATTATATAGGTGAACATACAAACATGCTGTTATGTTTTTAATACCCAGTGGAAGAAACTGTAAAAAAACAGTATTTGAATTTTGAATTCCAGCCAGCAGAGAACAGAAAAGCTCACATTTGGTTTGCTTGTGCTCCTCTTCCACTTTCCAGACTGCATTACCTGTGAACCCCGTGGAAACAGTCATCTGACTGTCATGAAGGACCCTTTCAGTATCATAGGGCTGGCCACATCAGTGACAAGGAAGGTGTTTGCTGATGTGTCACAAAGCCTATGCTCTACAGTACGGCTAATGCAGGGGCTGTGGATAACCCAGATGAAAACATCTATCTCCTTAGCTCCCCTTGTAGATGTACTCTTGGTATATCTGAACAAAGGAAAATTTGTGGAAAAGACTTTGTGGAAAATCTGATACGTCTTTGCCTTTGGTCACTCTGAACTTGCTTTTATCACATTTTTGTTTGTCCTTGTTCTTTAGGTTTAAACAGGAAACGGTAAAAAGAAATGTTATACAAGCAATACTGTATATTTCTGTATTTACAGATAGTTAGAAGAGCATCTGTGCTGAACTGAGGACAGCGTTTATGCTCAGAGCCATCTAGTTCTCCTGCACTATTACATTTTCGGCAGGCTAACCTTCCAAAGCTGATATTATACTACCAGGAAACCTAATTCACTCACACTGTAATCCTAGTCCAAAATACACTCTGGCCCTCTCATTTCTAGATGGCAAATTATCAATAGGTGCATAAGTGTGCTAGCATGTATCAAAATAACTTAGGATCACCTAAGGAATTAAAGCCTAGCCACCAAAGGCATTAAGGACCATTTTTTTCATAGTCTATCTCACTACTGTTTTTCACTGCATTATTTTCTTAGGGAAGCTGACAGATTTAAATCTGGAGACTTTTTTTCCATCTTGATGAGCAGAAAATTGCACACCTCCAGGCCCTTAGAGGATACAATATAATGTACAGAGGGCACCCTTATTGTTCAAAAAGACACCATTAATTCACCAGATTTAAGATGGTTGAGTGTAGATATTGTTTTTTTACAATGAGGTCTGTATCATTTTAGTCCTTGAAAGTCCAGTGACAAGAGTTTGGCACATTCAGCTTCTATAGAAACAAATATGCTAGACGTGTCTATGGGTTTCTCCAAATACTGAGTGAGTAGTTTTTTTTTAGCTCACATGTGAGAATCAGTATTTTTAGAATCAAAGACCATTTGTATACAGCTGGCTAATGACAGTGCTGTCTTTTTACAGGACAAGTTTTGCATGATATTAATATTTGAAATTATTTTATGTGAATGCTTTATTCTGACTAAATTTTGGAGCAGCCATAATTGTTCTATAGTATATTTTACATATTTTGTGATATATAGGATATTTAAGCTTTTTACCCAGCCAAACAAAAAAAAAAAAGAAACAAAACCAAGCCATTGAGCTCATAATAATGTGTTCTGAGAAAATACTGCAGCTAGGTATAAGTAGGCACCAACACCAGCTGGTATGTATTATTGTGGTTTCCATCCAAGTAAACTACCCTGTGTGAGAAACGGATTACATTACTCCAGAAGCAGGGCCATGCTAATACCACTGTCCAACTCCCATTTTGCATCTCCTTTACTTATTTCTGCAACTAGAACATGCCAGAAATGATCATTACTCAAAATACCTCTGCAACGGGCCACTGTAACTCCATTCATCTTAATAAAAACATTTGAACTCAAATGAAATGGTTCACAGATCTTGAGTTAATTATTTAAAAAATGCATGTCTTTTTTTTAAACTGAGATCACCAAAAGCAAAGCAACTTTTTTTTTAAAGTCAGTCATCTGAAATTAGTTGCATTGACTTTTTCAACACTTTACCCCTATTTCATTTAAGTTACTATATAAACAATGTACAAACTACAAAACAAATTTTTCCCAGTAAAAAATTCCATTGAATATCTAAAATCCAATTGCTTCATTTTTATTCTATTAAACCTTTTAGAAGGGAGCATTAGATCAGTACATCCTTTACATTAATCTTTGGAACTGCTCCAGTCTTCAACCAAGCAGTTAATGGGGTATTGATATTCACATATTCAATCTACTAGGAAGGGACACTTTCGAAACTGGAACTCAGTTCTTCACTTGTAATGGAGCTAGGCCTGTGTACACTTCTGGAAAATTACCTTTATCTTCACTGACAACAGATACTCAGTTCCTAGTGAAGTCAACAGCTTCCATATACTGCTTTGCACAAAGCTGGTACAGTGGTCTCCAGCACACAGCATCCAACAAGAAACTGCCAGAAGAAAGGTTTCTATGTTGGTCTCATATGCGGGTTAACATAATATAAGAAAGGACTGGTTTTAGTTTGCTAGCTAATACCTGCTATTTTAGATCTTTATGAAATAGAATGGTTGCACTTAGAGAGTTTCAGCACAACATCAGGTTTTAGTGAAATGATGCCCCAGATGAAGCAGCATCCTACAACTCCAGTAGTATTCATTATGTTCTGTTCTACCACTGCACCAGAAATGTTGTTAATATCCTCATGATGCTTTCTTTTCCCTTTTTCTTTTTTTTTTTTTTTTTGGCAGTAACCATTGACTACTGTAAGGAGCACAGGAAGAAATAAAAAGAAAAAAATTTTCAATAAGATGTCTTCCCAGCAGCAGAAAGGTGGAACTATACTCTTCATGAAATGATTCCAAGGTTATCTACAGTAAAGTGTTCTGCCACTAAGTTCTCTTGTCTTACAGGCACACACCTAAGTTGCCACACTACCACAACAAACTCAAGATTCTTCCTACTTGTACCACACATTCACACCATGCCTGGATGCACTGAGCAGCCACAGTTCTGAAAAGACATTCTCCTTGAGAAGGGCCAACTCAAAGGGGAAAAACAGGTCTACACATTAACATGAAAGGAAATCCTAGGAAAATCTTATTTCCTTTAATACACTACATATTTCTGAAATAAAAAATAAATTTCTCTGATGAAAAATTTAGTTATAAACTGACAAAATTATAATTTATTTTTAATCTTAATGAATTATGCTTATCTTTGAAAGTAATTTCATAAAGCATGCTATATGCTAAATTCCCCACAATTAAAATCTTCATCAAAATGGGAAATGCTTGATGATTCCACAATCTGTCCAGACCTGATTATATAATGATTTTTTTTAATAAGGTAAACAATTTTATGAATTTGAAAGAGCAAGAATGTGAAACTAGAATATGAGAATGTTTTCCAGTCAAAGGCTCCTAACATACATAAGCACTCAGCTGAATTTCTAACCACATAACATCAGGACTTTTTAAGAAATTTTAAATTATTGATAGCTTTTCAGTAAAATGAAATCAGTTTATTTATATTTTGTTTGAGCATCTGAAAATATAAATCCTCATTTCTGGCAGGTAATGTGTACCTGTGAGTGAAATGTATTTGCTTGCTTTGTTTTTCTGTGATGATGACCAGCTTACGATCAAGGAATTTGTCATCAGTTCTTTTTTGCAACTTACACTTAAACTAATGCATTATCTTATACAGTTAATCATGTAAAAAGAGAGTTTGTTCTACTTGCAAAACATACTTGTAAGAAACACTCAGTTCAATCTGAAAATAATAAGTAACATTCTGTCCCTGAAAATGTTTCTATCTCCAACAAGGTTATATTTGAAAGTGGAATTTTAAAATTTCTACTTGACGATGCTTACTTAACTTCCAAAAGTAACTTCTAAACCCAAGAAAACAGATTAGGGTTTTATGTATTTCTTTGCATTCAAATTTTATATTCTCTCTTTAAAATCTGAAACTGCTGTGAAAAATGACTGAATGGGATGAGGAAGTAACTGATTTTATTTTTTTTTCTAAACCAAGTGATGATTTAATTAGATGGTATCTTTCTGTTTTATGGTTATGCACAGAGCAATAAGCCAGATGTGATTTTTCCTTCTTCCTTTCTATTTATTTATTTGCGGACAGGGAACATAATGGAGAATTAACAGTATTAGCTACAAATAACTGTACAGAGTCAGGGTTCCATCTAGTTGATTTTAGCCTATTTTTAATATTTTCAAATATTCCTAATGTAGTTTCGTTAGTGGCTTGAAAATAACCAAGCCAGCGGTGAATTATTTGCCCCTTAACTGTGCAGGAATGATTAATAATTTGGAATACCTTGAAAGTGCTATTGTTTGTGGCATCTGTACTCACAGAAAAAAAAGATACACTTTCAAGCAAGTCTGTTATTGTTTTATCATCCAAAAGAGGAGCTCACATGTTACTGGCAATACATAAAGCTTTTCTCCTATCATGATGTATCATTTTATCTGTGGGTTAATCCTAGAAAATACAATTTAATTGGCTGTCACAGTCAGGTAATCTATATGAATGACTGGGTAATGGTATAGTATGCTTTTGTTGCTTCTGCTGCAGCCCGCTATTTTCTGCATTTTCACAATTACAACAACAATAACAACAACAACAACAACAAAGAGTATTGCCCTTGAAAAAAATGCAAGAATTTTTTGCATGATAATTTCCAGGTTCTTACTATTGCCTACCAGAAAATGCACCAACACCTCAAGGCTCCATTTTCCCATACTTTAGGAAGCCTTTAGGCAACTAATGATTTTTTTTCTGATTAATATATAATTATTTCTCTAACTCTTCAAAAGTGTTTATTTTATTCATTGTAAAGCCTATATCTTGATTGATGAGGGGGTGAGACCCTCTTTGATTAAAGCTATTATTGGGATTTGTATAAGACTGGTAATCAGCTAAAACACAATTAGAGTCCAGTTATGATCGTTCTGTGCCCTTTGCACCCTTTGTATATCACGCCAACCACCACGCAGTTTCCCATAAGCTTGAAACTTGTCTAATAAATTGTGTGAGGGATAAAATCTCCTTTAGTTGTCAAAAGGCTTGACTTCACCAAAGTGGGCAATCATTTTTATTAGTCTTACACTGCTCTGGAAATAATTATTAAGCTCCTCTTTTATACTTCAGTCCAAACCATTCAGTATGAAGTATGCTTAGAAAAAAACCAATAATGGTAGAAACTTTTACATGTAAACAGCATCACAGAAATGTTAAACATTATGGTTTAAAGTTGGGGCATGGCACAGAGCTGTTAAGGGAAACAGGAGGGAAATGGGAGCAAAATCTCTCAAGGCTGGGTGTCCCTCTTTGTGCTCTCAGCATAGGCCACAGGTGAACACACCAGAAAATGTTCTTTCTTTATGCCCTTGCTATGCTTGGATTCAAAGTACAAAGAGAACGCTTTTTGAGATACTGTGTTTTAATAGGAAATGCCCCAAACATCAAAGCAACACACATGACATCTGTTTATTTAGTCTGCAATTTTGTGCACTTGAAGAACAGTAGGATTGGGTACTCTTTTCAGAGTCTGAAGCTCATTTTCAACAATATTTTTTTCCAGTCCAGATCACTGTTGAAATAAAAGTTTAATCAACAACTGAATTACCAGAGATTACCCTGCAAAGGGCTGATTGATTCAGCCGCCCCTATAGCTGTGTGTGTGACAAAAGAGTGAAAGAAGAAATGGTCACTGAAATATGGGATAAGTAGTTCCCTCCTCCTGAACCAGAACATTCGCAAGTCTGATAGCAAAATACCAAGAGTCATTCTGAGGAGCACTGCCCACACTTAGTTTTCCTGATTTGTCATACCTTACCCTTCATATGTGGGTTAGAAGGAGAAGACCATTGTTCTTTGTCCAGTAGAACATCTTCTGAACACACTGTTGATCATTTGAAGAGTTAAAGGTCATGCTCATGGTTAGATTTGATCTTGATGGAAATAAATATTCTATAGCAATTCCTGCATTATGTGCGTTGATTGTTTCTCAGACTGCATAGTGCATAGATTATAAAAAGTCAGGAACTACAGTTGATTCCAGAAGAGCCCTGGAAGGCTTAAGATGTTCCCTTCACATCACTCTGTGACAGGTATTTGTTGTTTTTGCATCCTGTGCACAACTTGAATTCTAGTTTTAAAAACTGTAGAAAAACACTTAAGAGACCCTATGGAACTGAAAGTAGCAGAATGGTCTATCATTTTCCAGCAAAGCCATTTTGAATCCTATACACTCCCATTTTGTGGAAACAATGCAGAAAGAAATAAATGAAGTCTGCTGGAGAAAAGCTGGTAAAACAAATTGTGTATTTCATGTGCAGTGTATATTCAAAACTCTTGTGGTATCATCAAGACCAGCACAAGCCTTCTTGTATGTGTCCTGAAAGTTTACCTTGTTTTCAACACTGCTTGTGTTGAGCAGAGTAACACCATTAGGGCTGCCTGTAACCTTCCCTTAAGCATCTCTGCCAGCTCAGAGCTTCATCTTTTCAGAGGCTGCTCAGCAGCCAAGTGTGGGGGATTTACTTCACCCTATATCAACACTGGATTTTGAGGCCTAAGGGACAGCATATAGAATCATAGAATATTTGGGTTGGAAAGGACCTCAAGATCATCTAGTTCCAACCCCACTGCCATGGGCAGGGACACCTCACACTAAACCATATCACCCAAGACTTCATCCAACTTGGCCTTAAACACTGCCAGGGATGGAGCATTCACAACTTCCCTGGGCAACCCATTCCAGTACCTCACCACCCTAACAGTAAAGAATTTCTTCCTTAGATCCAATCTAAACCTCTGCTGTTTAAGTTTCAACCTGTTACCCCTTGTCCTGTCACTACAGTCCCTAATGAATAGTCCCTCCCCAGCATCCCTGTAGGTCCCCTTCAGATACTGGAAGGCTGCTATGAGGTCTCCACGCAGCCTTCTCTTCTCCAGGGTGAACAGCCACAACTTTCTCAGCCTGTCTTCATATGGGAGGTGCTCCAGTCCCCTGATCATCCTCATGGCCCTCCTCTGGACTTGTTCCAACAGCTCCATGTCCTTTTTGTGTTGAGGGCACCAGAACTGCACACAATATTCCAAGTGAGGTCTCATAAGAGCAGAGTAGAGGGGCAGGATCAACTCCTAAATATAATAGCTTACCTTCCCATTCTCCACCAGTCTCTTTTAATTCCACTCTCTCTGCTTCTGCTCCTCCTCCTCCTCCAGCTCCTATCGTTATTCCTAATAATCTCTATGAGGTGGAAGAGCTCAGGAAACATGTCCCCACTTCTGAGATTTTTTTTTTATTAATTTGATTTTTCCCAGCAGCATTGAGGCTGCTCCTTCAAACCCCGCCCCTCCCCCCCCCCCCAAACAAAAACCAAACAAAACCAAACTAAAACACAGAATGATTAGGTTTATGGTGGTAGTTAAGCATATAACTTTGAAAATTTTCCAAAACGTTTTATGTCTGGAAATACTTGGAATAATTTACTAATCTGTGAGAATTTGCTTTGATACTTTCATAAATTTACAAACACTCAGATTGTCACCATAGATATAACGAATATTCAGGTTAACAGTGGCAAAACATTCCAGCAAGCAGTCACAATTGTTTCCTTAGCTGAATGCTCTGAGTCAAAAAAAAAAAGCTTTTCTCATCACTGCCTCAGCAGGAGTCTCAGCGAAGGAGGATGGAAGCTCACCTTCTTCGCTATAGCATTGCCTTCTAGCTGCTTTTGGAGGTTATTTCACTGATTTCTTGCTATTATAAAGAGTGAAAGACAGCTAATCTCACACTAAAAACAAAATATGCAATTATCGTGTAACTTTTCCTTTCCCTGAGAAAACATTAATTGTCTCACTGCACCTATTTTGGCTTCCTGGAGGCCAGCTGTAGTCCTGCTGTACTCCAGATAACTTCTTATACTTAGTTAATGGAAGAGCTGAACGTGTTTCTCTTAGCCAATCCCCTAAAGTCCCTTCATACTTTCTCCTCACTCCTTCACTGATGGACTATCCCTTCTGATTCGATCAATCGTTTCACAATCAGAAACACAGCACGAAATTAGAAAGAATGCAGCTCATTTTAGAAAACCAACTGTAGATCTATTCTCTTTCCATCCCTTTTTGGTGAAATACTCTTCATTCTTGCTGAATATCACTGCTTCCCATTTATTTTGAGACTGCTGTTAGCTTCTGTTTCTTTTAGAGCATTCCCAGAAACATTCTGATTGCTATGACCGTGCCATAACGGCATTTCCACAACCTCTTCTCTTAGTGTGTCAAGGTGTCAGGGTTCATGTCCTGTTGCAGACAGGGCCTGATGAGAAGCTCTGTCTTTGATGAGCGTTAACTACAGCCCTTAAATTGGGGCACTTCAGAAAACGGCATAACCAAAGCATGCAAGCAAGTTGCAGGAGAAGTAGAGGTAGGTGATGGATGGCAATGGGCAGACTTTTGATCACTGTGTGCAATGTAACCGAAAATGTGAATCAGAATAGTCATGAAAGAGATTGCTACTAGAAGAAATTATGTTACGATTGACAGAGAAAGTACAGTGCCCAATCTGACCTATAATTCTGTAATTTAAGGCTTTACTAAGTCAGCAGACAGGTTGCATTTTGTAAGAGAGAATGGAAGGGGGTGGGCAGGTGCAAAGAGAAGAGATTCCAACTGCAAAATTAGATGTGGTAAGAAACCAAGGTTGTTAACTTGTGACTTTAGTAAGACAAATGCACAAGCATGCTTAACTCCTGAGGAAATAGTAAAGAAATAGAAATGAATTATCACTGAACATAAGAAAAAAAGAAAGGAAATAAAAAGTCTATGATCATATGTTAACTCTGTACTTAACATAATAAAGTACACTATTAAGGTCTCCTAAGGACATTTGATATCTAAAGAAAGTATAAGACAAATTATAAAGATATTCAATAGTATTCACATATTACAACAAAAGATGTATCAACTTTATAAGCATAGTTCTTGAGGCATTAGATTATTCAAAACAGAAGTTGAACTTCCTTGTTCATGAGAAGAAGTGCACTCTCAAAACCTGCACACTTTATGTGCATAATCTCTGTATTTTTTCTGTTTGCTTTAATGATGAAGAGAGGGCTTTTTGGCCAACCAAGTGAAAGAACATTCTGAAACTTCTTTTATGGCATTGGCAAACTAGAAAATCAAAGTTTGCCATGATGCTTTTATGTGCACTGTCACTCTTATCACAGGAGCAGTTGTAAAAGAATGAGAGATAGGACAATGATGAAAAAACAGACAGGATCAGGTACAGTGAGGGTCTTGTGTAGAATCCTGAGCAAGAGGAAAGATGATAAGAAGCATTTTGTATGGAGGCAGATGGCAAAATCAGATGGGTAAAAGTCCTGTCCCAGCTGTTTCCCTCCAGCTCTCCTGAGGTTATGTTACATTTTAAGAACCCACATGACACTTTAGTATAGTATCCAAGTGCCCTCTTAGATAAGCAAGAGGAGTGGAGCTGCTCTCTTATGTTTACAACACCTTATTAGGGGAAACAAACAAACAAACAAAAGTTATTCTTCTGCTTTCTCAGAAGCTGCGATATTGAGGGCATCTGTGTCTTCCCCAGGTTTGTGCATGAAAGCTACAGCTCACCAAGTATTTAAACCTCGTTCTTTCAAAACCTCTCCCATTTGAAAACACCCTGCCACCCATCAGGGAACATCTTCAAAGGTCAAAATAAATAAATGCATACAATTCTGCGTTTGTTGTGCTTTTCCTCAAAAGAAGCACTAACCTAGTGCTCTATCACCATAACTATCACTATCTCCATAACTGAATAAAGGGAGAATATAAACATAGCTTGAGTACCACACACCCAGTCATTCACCTTGCTGACTTCCTTTCCCTGTTCCTACCAAGGTAAATCTGCCACAGAGGCAGCTAAAACTAAGAAATGTAGACATGCAGCAGTTGGTGCCACTCAGTCTTGGGGACAAGATCTGGTCCCTGGACATCTTTGATTTAGCAAAATAGACATACCCAGATCACAAAGTCTAAATTCGTTACAACACAAATAGGATCCAAAAAAAAGAAAGCTTAAAGTGCTGGATGACAGAAATCAAGTAAGTAAATGAAGCAACAGTATGGAAGTTATATCCTGTATCCACAGGATGCAAATAGGTGTTACCATCATTAAAACAATGAATAAAAAGCCAACTGTGCACAAAGGAATAGAAAAAGCTCATTTGTAAAAGCCCTCATTTGCATTTGAGAGAAATGCAAATGTTTAATCGCTCTGAAAATGAGATCAAGACTGTTTTGCCACATAAGCACAGAGAGACACTCTATAATGAGAGTCTCAGCTGTGGTCAAGCCTTTCTTGCTCTTGGCCTCCAGAGGAGCAGGAGCAACCCTGCACCCCTCTGCACTGCTCGCTCAGACAAAAACAGACCATTCTCAGCTTCTGCATGACTGGAAGCATGCTTTGAAGGGAGGCTGAGACTCCACATTCAGTATATATAACCTCTAAGACTGTGCTGGCTGCCTTCAGTGCTCTGAGCCTAGCCCTCTCACATTTCCAGGCTGAGGACACTGGTTTACAGCTTATCTCTTCAGACGAAAATATAGCAGGCAAACGTCTTCAGGCTTCTTAACACAGTCACAGAGAAATTTCAATAGGGTAAATATCTGTAGGCCTATCCTTGACTCAGTTTCTTCACCTCTTGGGCATTTTTTCTTTTTTTCTTTTATTTGTTCTGGTTTTGTGGATGGTTCCAACTCCAGTCACCCAGGTCATACTTCCTACCAAGCTTTATTACCAAGATGGTTTGACACTCAAAATAGCTCGGTATCCCTTCAAGACCCTACTTTTCAAGCTGAAATTAATCAAAGCCTAGCTTCCCCTAGATTTTATTCCATTATGTTTTGATATGAGACTCAAATCACCAATTGACACTGGTAATTCTTCATTGTCCCTAGTCTGGGGAAAAATGACACCACATGTAATAGTAAATGGCTGATTGCCATTCACTAGGCCATTCAATGACAGAAATTTCAAGAGTCCAGGGTGCCCCTATCAGTTTTATATGAGTGCATTCCTCTTATACTCACAAAATCCATCACTCCTCAGACAAGGAAATTCAAAGGAGCCGACCTAAACAAGAAATTGTAAAATCTATGTTGCAACGCTTATTAAGGAAAAGGAAATAGAATGATGTAATGATGTTTAAGACAAACTTACTCCCTAACATTGTTCAAAGTTAGTCCCTAATTCAGCATCTCTTCTAGTACTGCACAATTAGTAACTGATGCTGGCATATAGGTTTTTTTCATTATATTAGAAAGAATTAAAAGTAATTCTGTTGCCACTTGTGAACTGGTTATAAGATAATAATCAGTCAAAAGAGATTAAAAGGGGTGCAACTTGTGTGGGAAAAATATCTTCAGTGCAGTTTTCCTTTCTAACTAGAAATGAAACAGGTGATACATGCAGGGGGTGCTAACAGTGTACCAGTCACTCATGGTACATTGTGCCTAAATCCCCCAGCACCAGGCAGATAATTAGAAGTAAGGGCAACTGCATCTCCAACCCAGTTGAGAAAGGTGCTCCATCTGTTGCCATGGTAACACTCCCATCTCTGTCGTCGCCCCCCCCCCCCCCCCACTGGTCCCCTCCCTGTTGCTATGGTAACCACTTGACATTAGTCCCCCTTCTCCAACCATTCTTGGACACCCACCAATCTTTTGGTTGTGGGCTCAGGGCACTCATTGCCATTGGCACTACACAGCAGGAAATTTAATCAGAGAGATGTTGGGAAAGCACCAGTTTCTCTTGACAGAAGAACTGTGGAGGTTCTGTTTGTTTCGTTTGGACATATTTATGCCGGGAAAGTCACAGGGTCAATGTAATGCCTGTATGTTGTTTTCTGTGATACATGGGCTCAAGCTGATCCCTTGTCCATCAATGAATGTCACTGGTAATTAAATCTAATACGTCTTTTTGCTGGTATTTTTTAACTTGTATTTAATGACAGAAGAGAAATAATAATGTTAACCCAGCCACATTTTCCAATTAAATGTATTTTTGGCTTATTCAGAATGCATTTCTTTCATTTCTGAATACTGGTCTTATATTGGTAAAGGTTTTATTTTTATTTTGTTGTTTTCTCAATTTCAGTAAAAGTAAGATGAAAATAAATGTTTTGCTCAGGAACTTACAGTATTTCTTTCTGAATCCTTGAACATTTTCCACTGCAAAGAATATAAACTTAGAATCATATAACCACAGAATCATAGAATAGTTTGAGTTGGAAGGGATCTTTGAAGGTTATCTAGTCCAACTGCCCTTCAATGTGCAGGGACATCTTCAACTAGATCAGGTTGCACAGAACCATATCCAGCCTGGCCTTGAATGTCTCCAGGGATGACGTATCTACCATTTCTATGAGCAACCTGTGCCCATATTTTACCACCCTCATTATAAAATCTTTCCTTCTCCATGCCCAGTCTTAATCTCTCCTCTTTTAGTTTAAAACCCTCACCTCTCATCCTACTACAACAGGCCCTGCTAAAAAGTCTCTCCCCATCTTTCTTATAGGCCCCTTTTAAGAACCGAAAAGCTGCAGTAAGGTCTCCCCAAAGTCTTCTCTTCACCAAGCTGAACAACCCCAACTATCTCAGCCTTTCCTCATATATTACTAAAGCTCCCGTTACCCAAAAATAGGACAAACATTTCATGTTCTATTTCGCTGATGAACTGTAGAAAACAACTGGAAGTCCAGCAAGAAGACATATGGAAATCAAAGGGCTAACACTGGTTTCCATTTTTGCCTGATATCAATACATGTTCATGCTGTTTTCTTCACTTGAGCATCTCCAAACTTGGTGCTGTTGTAGCAGGAGATAAAAACACAGCTCCGATCTGCCAACTTATGCCAATACAGGAAAAAAAAGATCTTTTCCATGGCAATTAGTTATTTCACTGTTATTTTGTAAAACATATTTCATAATGCCCAGCTGTGAAGTTTTGCTTTAAAAGTGTTTCATGAAACAATTCATAATATACATTTCAAATGTCTATGAAAGGGAAAAGTTACTATAACATTTTCAATGCAAAAGCCTAGCCTATTGTGACAACATGAAAGAAGTAGACATGCTTTTTGCTAATGGAACCCTGCATGAATCCTTACTTTTTCATTTCCTGGCATAAGAGTAAGAATGAAAACAAAGGACCCAAAGTACAAATTGCTCTAAGCAGATTTTTCTCATTCTTAAAAAGTGGAATAAAAGCCAGAGAAAGATGGTTGAAATTGTTCTGGAGGAAATAATTGCATGAAAAATGAACTGAAGAATGTGAGAATTCTTGGAAGCATCTATTGAACAACTGAATTTTTAATTATGCATTTTTTAAAAAGCAACCTACAGTCTTAGTTGATAAATTCATGCATAAAGTCAGCTGTCATTAGAGTGAACAAAGCTTGAGGAGCAATCCTAACGCAGTTTATCCCTTTCTCTAAACCCGTAAAGAACACTCATCAGAGTTGCAAAATGTCCACCTGCTGCAACTTTGATCATTTGAATTTAGTGACCTTCATAATTAAAGTGGCTTTACCAGTCTGGGAGAAATGAGTGATCAAATATTAAACCAAAGAATTTTCTCATCTGAACTTTCATTTGAGATTCTTTTCATCTTGCTCTTACTACAATACACAGATCTAGGTGTGCTTCAGAGATGAATGAGACTGAGCAATCACAACAGCAAACATAGGAACTATTCTACCTGATGTTGTGTTCCTTGGTAATAAGCCAACACTAATTACTCTGTAAGTAAGAAAAAAAAAATGTTCTACAAATTAAAAGTTGTTTTTTTTTTTTAAAAAAGGCTCTTAGGGGACAATCACTGGACAGTTGCCAGTTCTATACTGGCCAATGCATCTAGAATTAAAGAAAACCTGCTTTAGAGAAGGCAAAATGTAGAACTGATGGCTCAGCTGAGGGTCAGCAGAGGCAGGGGGACATTCCTCAAAGCAGTTATCTACCCAAATAATACTTTTAATAGTTCTAAGAGGCTTAAGTTCAGGGGAACAACTCAGGAAAGCTCTGACTGAATTTGCTGAGGTGCCTCATACATCTTAAACGCCTAATGATATGCTATGGAGCAAATTCAGCAAAGTCCTTGTTAGCTGAGGTGACAGGTGAGTCACCTCAGGAGATAGTCTGAGGGGCCTGAGGTGATAGCTAGGGTGACAGTCAAAGTGGTTTGAACCCTGAGTTCCCACATCCCAAGACAGAATATTGTCAGGTACAGGCTGAGGAAAAAGAATGTTCTGGATGGCAGCACATTCTACCCATTCTGTCAAAGGTGTGTTGTTGTGTCACCAGAAAGATAAGTTTCACAGAGGAGGAGAACAAGAAAAAAAGCCTCTTTAATTTCAATCTGCTGCTACTTGCAAAGTTAAATGAAGAGTGGGAGACAAGCAACAGTTTATGCATTTCACATTAGACTATTACTGCATGAACAAGAAAAATAACATGCTAAAGTTTAGTCCTACCTTAGTTCTCCAACCCTGTCTAGGAAAGCAGTTTGTGGCCCTGACTTCCAGTTTCACAGAGGTATTTAGGGCTATGCAAAAGTTAGTGCTTCAGAGAATGCCCTCTTCCTTCAAATGCACTTTTTGTTAATTTATGTTAATTATTACTCAGAACTCAGTTAATTATTACCAAGAACTCAGAACAGTGCCCCTTCTAAATGGTGAAATGTGAATGAATTTCAGAACTTCCCTGGTGTTTAGGTGGGCTGGAAGGCAGTCAAGCATATGGGTTACATTCCCAGAGACAGGTGATGAATGCCCAAGCCTGGGATGAATGCCACAGGCACTGCAATAAATCAGGAAATGCATCAGGAAAAGGGCACATTTACACCACACCTTGAAAATTTCCATAATAGTTGGGAAATCCGTTATTTCTCATAACAAAAGACTGAAATTAAAAAGCCCTTCAAGCCAGCTAAGTGAAACTTGATATTTGATACAGTTGTCATACTTTTGCAGAGAAAATGAAAGAAATTAGAAATAAGGGCACAAAGCTGATGTGACATTAAAATACATTTATGTGGGTAAGAACTCTGAAGTAGATCAAAGGATTAACATAATCAAATGGCAAAAGACCTAAAGTGATCAAGATGAACAGAAAGCAAAAGGAAGTAAACGATCAAAGTGCAACACCTGCTGCCACAGCCAACTTCTATGTTAGAAGTGTATCAATAACCTGAAGCATCATCTCCATTCCCATCAAGGACCCAAATATTAACTCTATTAACTAAAAACAAGCCCTTATTCCTGCTAGAAAAATTTTTATATATGTACCCAAGTGAATTTTACTCCACACATTGATGGATAAGGAAGGCTTATCATGAACATTAGGAACGGCAACCGCATGGACAACTCAGCATAAGGTTCCCCAGAATTATAATGACAAAAGCCCCAAATCTGGGAGTTAATAAGGTTCAATTTAGATAAATTTACTAGGAAATTCAATTCTCTTACGCGATGGTTTCTACATGAAAATCATTTTAGTACGCCGAAGGTGAGGTTCTTAATGTCACCAGACGTTATGGAGTCTGACTTGTCCCATTATAGAAACCTATTTTCAGTACATACACCAAAAGCAGTATCAATGTCAAGTAAATGACTCAGACTGACTTCATAATTATTGTTTTTATTTCAGTCAAAACTGCATCCATTTCTGGTTATGAAGTTATAATTGCATCATCTTATTTAAAGTTATAAAACAAGTTCTTGCAAACTCTTGAGACAAGGTCTTTTGACTTGGATGAAGAACACAAAAGTTGCAAGAAGTGTAGCTTTGTGTTAGAAAACACACCTTTCACTGTGCTGAAAATCTGCCTGAAGTGTTACCAAAAGAAAAAAAAGAAAACAAAGCCAAATCACAGTCAGTATGTTCTTGGTAGACATTTTCTAGATCTTTGCAGCCAAATTTCCCAAAGAATCTGTCAAAAGTAGATAATTTCTGTGCTGGCAGTAAAAAGGACTTTCTTTGTAATTGTTGCTCTGAAGCGCTGAGGCCTTGTTACATAGCAAAAAGCAAATATCCTGTCTTTTCCAACCTGCACATCCTTTTGTTTCCATGCACTGTGGTTGGAAGACAGATCTTTCAGCTTACACCTTAACAGAACCCAGCAGAACTTCATTACAACACTCCTAACCAGCTGAAAAAGAAAATGGGGAACACTTTTCAGTTATACAGTTTCACTGAGATTATTGCATCACACCAGGTATTTCAGAGAATATTCACTCTTTGCTATTTAGTTTTTCACTATTTGCTAATCACAGTAGAATATGGCATGAAGAAATCACCATTACTATTGTATACAGGTTATTTCAAAATATGTGCATATTGCTGTGCTTTTGCAGGTAAATACTGACTTACATAGCAATAAAATGTTAAATCCGATAAATTAAACTGAGTAAAATATTGACTGATAAGCACATGTTTTTAACAAATGCTAGAAAATGAAGGATAAAGATAAGAAGGTTTTGGGGAAAAAAAAATGAAGCAAGTTTGTATTTAGGGAGACCCAAATTTCTATCAGAAAACATACAAGTAAATCCTCTGTGTTTTAACAAAAAAGCAACAATTACTGAAGACATTTATAAAGCATTCTTGCACTTCAAAAACTATAGAAACTTCATGTTTGATAAAAGTAAGTTGACTTGAAGATCCCGGTACACATAAACCCCCATATTCACTCATATTTTCTCCCTTTTTTTCTCCCAGCATAAGCTAAGCATTATTTTTCTTTTTCTAACTGATATTCATAGAGGACAATGTCCAAAATTTAAGATACCTACTTAGAACTTTCCTTGTGTGTTGAACTTAGAAATCCAAGTTTCATTCTGAACCTCCCATGCTCAGTTCCTATTTTTATCAGGGTATTTCTCCATTCTATAAATTCACTATCAAAGTTCTGTCTCTGGGCTACTGCAGAAATATGCTATATAATTTCTAAAGCTGTTTAAAATTTGTCATTCAGAGGTTCTAAAATAGTAGTGCTATTTTTTTTTTGTCCTTTCTTCTATCTGATTTTAAACATTTTGTAGATCACAATAAACTAGACAGCAACTAGTAAAATTGCAAAATTTATCTCAAGACTGTACTCCAAGTTTGGCTATCACTAGGGATCTTCCTTTTTAATTTATCAGTTGAAGATAGAACCGTTAGTATGCCATTTTAAGGTAACACAGAATCTGAATTTGTACGTCTGATGGTTGTACTTCTGTGCTAGAACCTGGCTCTGGCACGAGCAAAAGCAAGAGCGTTCTTTTAGAGGTCTGTCCATGCGGAGGGTATGCATACCTTCAAACCCCACTGAATTCTGTGGAAATACAGTGCCCTTAGGTGCCCTCAAAGTCTGCAAAAACTCAGCCCTTGAACTGATTAAATGGTGCAGATTGGTGTTCAGTACCTGCTGTGGCCAGTATAAAACAGAAGTGATTGCCAGGCCAAGAATAAGATGCTGGCAGAACAGCAGGACTCACAAGTGCTGAGGGAGCTGGCAGATGTGATTGCAAGGCCACTCTTGATAATCATTGATAAATCATGGTGATTAGGAGAAATGCCCAAACACTGGAATAAAGCTAATGCCACTCCTGTCTCCAAGTTGAACAAGAAGGAAGCACAAGGGAACTACAGGCAGGTCAGCCTCTTCTCAATCCATGGAAAGGTGATGGAGCAGCTAGACCTGGAAAACACTTCCAGATATATAGTCAAAAGGAAAACCATCAGAAGTAGTCAGCATGGATTCACCCAGGGGAATTCATACTTGACTAACTTGATAAACTTCTACAATGACATGACTAGCCTGGTAGATGTGGGGAAATCAGCATCTACCTGAAATCTGGTAAAGCCTTTGACACTGTCTCCTCTAAGATACTCATCTATGAGACATGGATGTTTTTTTGCTAGATAAGTAGAGAGCAAGGTAGGTTGAAAGGAAGCTAAATTTGAGGCCCACAAGGTGGTGATCAGTCTCTTAACAAGAACCAAGAATTTACAATAATGTATCTATGACTTCCTTTGCCTTTTTATCTTGCCTTTTTTGTTAATTCTGGATTGTCAGGTGAGATCTGGATCTTCACGTATTTGCAACAATAATATATCTTCCACTATGAAGCTGTTTTTTCATTTGTTATTGTCTTAAACCCCTAAAAGTTAAAGAGCATACCAGAGTGTTGTATGTTTCCATGTCTGCAGGAAGCAAAGGCAGGATTGCCTTTTGTTTTCTTAAATAGTGACAACACTCTGAACAACAGTCATCATGCTAATTGATTCCCTCTCTCTCAAATGAATGACAGAAAAGGGATCTGTCAGTCTCAAACTATTTAATTTCATTATGATCGGCTACCTCATCTGTAATGTCTATTTAAAAGAGCTTATCTGCAGTAAGGGTCTGGAAAAAAAAAAACAACAACCAACCAACAACAACAACAAAACACCCAAAATACCAAACCAAAACAAATCAAAACCAAACCCCTCAAAACCAACACAACCTCCACCCCCAAAAAACCCAACCAAACAAAACTCAAACAATACATCTCAGGTGTGACAATATCCTGCACATGCTTGGTGCGACCCTTTGATTTGGGACAGATAGGTGATACAACGACAGCAATATAATGAAATGTTTCATGTGTCATAAAACCATTATTTATCTTCTGTATGTCGCTAAAAAGGATTAAAAATGTCAGTTCTACTGAGATGGCTGAGATGGCAGCTTGGTACAAATGAGAGACAGCCTAACTATCTTGGTTTTCTACATGTACCATATGTATTTTTGATGCAACAAGTAAAATAATTTCAGAGTACTACATAATGATTTCTGACATTAAGACCTTCATATCAATCAGTAAATTTGGAAAAAAATGAATCACTATGTTAAGCACTAAGTAACTATCTGTTTAAAATACAAAATACATAGCTCGGAATCAAACATTACTTTTTTTTTTTCCATTACCAAAGACTCAAATTAAAATTGAATCACCTTGTGAAAAAATTGCTGTATTTTTAAAGTGCCTATGTCTGCATTTGCAAAGGCAATTCAGTACCTCTGAAGCAGACAATGTCTGATACAATTTGTTGACGTCACTTGTTAGGTTTACTCCAAGCATTCACTTCAGTGATACAAATTAGAACTGCTCTGTTGCAGAAATGCCAGCTCAGACAAAAAATTTTGTTATCAGAGTGATCAATTAATTACATAAAAGGCCTGCTTATTCTGCAAAAGGCAGTCTCCAGAAGGCCCTTCCAAATTGTTATGTGTCCTCTGTGCATTAAACGAAGGGCAGATATTTTACGATGGACCTCTCTAGAATGACTTGGGAAAACATTGCAACAAACTACCTTCAAACCATAATTTTCACAATGGATATGAATGACCCAGTGGAAATTAGTTTTTCTTTTTCAATTATGAGCCCTTGAAATATTACCCTGCACATGATTATTTTTTCAACAGCAGCATTACACTTGTAAAGTCTGTAGCTGAAGAGCACCTCACTGCATAGAGCCTGAGCATCAGTTGCCAGCTGCACAGAGCATATGAAAGCTGAGAGCAGGGATGAGCACTACAAGATGACTAACAGCATAATATCATTACTTTTTTGGCTTAAGAAATGAACAAAAGTATCACCAAGAGGCATTCATGTAAAAATATTTTTGTGACAAAAACCCCAATATTTGACCTTATTTTCACATGCAATAATATTTTTGCTAATAGCATCACAAGATCTTCTCAATTGCTCAATAACAAAGGTCCCCTTGTCCTTATTTTCTGCATTGTACCCACAAGACATGAATTCTACTTGTTCAAATATGACACAGATTCACAGTATCAGAGTATCATCAGCTAAAAACTTTCATGTGTACCAGCTACTTAAGGTGCAATCAAGTTACACAAATTTGCCTTTTTTCCCCAAACTCTACTGTAAGAACTTTATTTAGTAAAAAAAACCCCTAAAACTAACAAACAAAAAAAATTGAAAAAAAAATCAGATTTTGCCTTAACAAGAAGGCACTGCTTGAGTGAAAACTCTTAATACATGTCTCCTGATCAGTGTTAAAATTCTTACAGAATTTTAATTAAAAACAGTGTTTTCAGGCTTTGTTGCCTGTGTGTAGGTTCTATAATAAAGTTTCCACACCATGTAAGAATCTTGCTTTTCAGTGCTGTGAAGCATTGGCACATCACATGAGAAGCAATTGCTGAAAACTAATAAAGTGGTGCATACTTTTAAAGACTGAACTATGCATCTAGCTGCATATATATGATACCATGTGCCAAAATCTGGGCACTTAACTTGGTCTATTTAACACTGAATTAACAGATTTGCGTATCCCACTCACCCTTGGTCATCGTGCTTGCAGTGAGCATGTTGAAAGCCTTTCCCAAAATCTTCACTCGTGAAGCCAAGCCATCAACATAAGAATTAATTTCATTTATATATGTAGCATGTATTTCAGGGTTTTTCTTCTGTGTCTTTACTCCGTTTGGAATACAGGCATGAAGAGAAGTCAAGAAAGCACCCAGGCATTTTACTGTTTGTGTTATAGCTCTCAGCTGGACTAATAAACGGTGCAGAACTCTATGTATTTTAGAAGTGGCAAGTGTATTACATGAAATAGGCCAGATAATAAAACACTGAACACTGCTAGTGAGAACCCTGCCGAGGAAAATAAAACCGAAGCATAAACCAGAAGTTCCAATGCTCTCAAAGGAACAGCAGCACTGCAGGGAAAGTGGAGGAACTGACGGAGTCCTGTGACAGCCCAGAGGCAGAAGTCCTGCTCACTGGGGTAGATGTCCATGACTCTCACTCATGACTAGGAACAGCAGAATTCACAGTAGGAGCATTTACTGCAGGAGGATGCTCATACAAGCTTCCCTGGCTGCAGGACAACAGCAAGGAGTAAAGTACTTGAAGAAAATAACACTTGTGTTACTTGAACTGTCAGACACAGAACAACAAAATGGCCCTCGTGAAGAATTCTGCATCTGAAAACCTGTGGCAAGTCTTCCCATAAGTCCTTCCAAACAAAAAAAGCATCAACCAGAGAGGTCAGGTGTATGTTAGTCCCTAATCCAATAATTTTTAAGGCACACAGTGGTTCCCAGAAGCAAAGGAGAAAACATTTTACATTAAGTCTTTTACTGGAGTGTAATGCCAAGTTTCACTGTACTTGCTGGATCTGTGGCAACTGGCAGCAATACAGGTCTGAATTTGTCAGGCTTTGTGCCACACTTTGGAGACCACCAGCATCACCTTGTATTGCCAGGATACTGCTCTAAGGCTCTAAGGGCTTCCTCTAAAATTCCTTCCTTACGTTTCTTTCCCATTAGTGATCCCTGATTAGCTTAAGGCAAGGATTATCTCAGTCTGAGTTATGACGGAACAGGTCATCACTTTGTGAAACTTGTTAACAGAGCAGGACTTGACTCCATGGGACAGTTTCAAGAAGATCTCCATCTTGGAACTGTTTACTTCCATAAAGGAAGCACACATTAGAAAATTATATCAGGAGTTGTCTCAGCTGTTTCATTCAGAATTATATTTAGTATGTGTGTACGGCAGTGCCTCTGCTGTCAAATACCATTGCACAACTAACCAGGGTTTACAAAAATGGTATAGTCTATGTATTTCAAAACTCCAAAGCATTAATCATAAATCAGACAGAAAAAGTCAAAATATCTGAAGTGTTCACAAAGCAAAATATTCCAAAATATTTTTTCAACCTTCTAGAAATAATTTATCCATAAACATCTTATACTGATACATTAAAAATCTCTTCAGAAAAAGTCAGTGATATTTTGCCAGAACTCTAAAAAAAAAGAAGTTATAGTCCCTCAAAGGGCCTTGATTTAGTTGAATCAACATTTTGCTGTAGAAAACATTCTATAAGAAAATTTTCTCTCTGGCCTTAGGAAGTAACATCATTAACTTACTTGTTTGGTAGATGAAAACTTACAAAGTTATCTGTAGCAAAACTGGGAACTGAATGAGACTGACACCTTCCATGTAGTACAACAGAACATCACCCATTTCTCCATACAACCTATTGCAATCATTGTGCCAAACCTTACAGACTTGGCTGTACAAGTGACACCTGTGCTTGATAACAAACAATGCCTTCATCCAACCCAGCTACAGTCTGGCAGAGAAAGCAGTAATTCCAAAACTTGGAACTTTAGTGTTGAATAACTGGTTCTGTACTTCCATAGCAAAAGGCGAGTCATTATATTTTGCTAACCGATCCAACACTGGGGAAATTATTTTCCTTTATTCTAACCCCTCTAACAGCAGAGGGGCAATTTTAGGCACTAAATTGCAAAAGCTTCTAAGCATGCACATGACTGTTCCTTCAAGCTGAACACTGTAGGAGTGCTATGTGTTATGCTTTCAACACCCTCTGAAAAAAATTCACTTAATTTACATAACAAGATAACCAAACACATAACATTGGGGGTTTTAGGTTATAGAAGCATCATAAAATGCTGCAGAATGTAAATATTAGTGACTGATTAGTAACAAGCAGTTAGTTACAATTTCTAATAGATTAAACAATCCTGTTATTAAACTTGTGGAAAGATCTGGGCTTGCTCCCCTTTAGTCAACCTCTCCTTACCTCCTCAGATCTGCTGCTTTGAATACCAGCTCAGCTATTGTTTTGACTGTAGAGCAAGCCAAAATAACTTTTTTAAGAAGGCAGAATACTATTTTCCACTATACCAGCAACTGAATAAAGGGATCCAGTTATTTTAGATTGTTTAACAGAGAAGAAGTTGCTGCTTCTGCAATGTAATGTACCTGCAAAAAAAGGAAGAATGCAGATCTCATTCATTCTAGGCCACCACACACTGTCTCAGGCAAGATTCATAAATCCTGCCAGCTCTGAACACAGCAGCTAGCAGGAAGGCACAGCAGAAGTGCCAGATAGAACTCAAGTGGCTGAAGTTGATGCTTCTGCACCTTCATTGCTTTACTTTCCCCAAAGAAGGCGTCCTAAAGTCGATTTGGAAAGGTCTGTTCTCACACCTTCCCAACATAATAGTGAGCCTCTCTGCATATATATACACATACACACTTCTCTTTCTCAGTCATTAAAGTAACATACACTGGTTGTTCATCCTATGGTCACGCACTGTTGCCCCTCACAGTAGGCATCTGGAGTTCAGAGATAAATTGACACTGAGTTAGCTTTATGTGTTTATCTAATTTTAACCGTTATTTACATACAGTGGATTCTGCAAGGTGCTCAGTTCTTAAAAACTTCAGATCAAATAGTATCATTGGGCTTTAAAGAATATCATGCTGACATATCAGGTACACAAAGCAGTAATGTATAGCTGCATTTATTACCTATAACTAGAAAAAGCCATCAAGAATGAAAAAAATAACTATATTTAAAAATAATAAAAGCTGCACACTTGCCTACGCTCTGTGAACAAACTTGGATGGGCTGTGGCTTATGACCAATTTAGAATAATTTACCATCCAGATAGTCTGCACTGGAACAATAAAAATCCCATTTGTTTAGATTTATTTTAACAGCAAGATAATCATAGGCTAATCACATATGCATCTTTTCCCTACTGCATAATATATATTTTCATTTAGGCAAAATTATAAGAAATTTAAATTCACTGGCCTTAGAAGAATAGAAAGGTAAAACCAATTATTTTAATGAATAAAAAAGCCTTTGGGTCGCTGATAATTCAGATCTCTAACAGAGAAAAGGGCATAATATTATACCATGGATTACAGTATTCAAGACAAGAAAACAGTCTGGTTTATTTTTATCCTACTGACTTATCTCTGATTTGAAGATGTACCAGTATCATGCTAGGCACCAGTGTAGGCTTTAAAGTTCAACACTTCTAAAAACAAAAGACAAGGATAAGTCAGTTGGCAGAGCTCCATAGAAACAACCTTGGAAGCCAGATTCAAATTGTCTTAGCTGTCTTCAGGCTAAATCTTGGATTAATAAAAAATACTAAAGTCATAATTATTTATCCAAGATTAGGTCTGAGTGCAAGTGGTGCTAATTTTCAGGATTAAGAGGATCGATTTTAAGGCTATTTTCTGAAATGTCAGAATGCCTTGCTTTCCCTATCTCCAAGGGACTCCCTCAGCAAATATTATGAGTCAAATGACAGTGCAAAACATTCAGTCATTGTGAATGGCAGCCAGCCAACACTGCTGAATGACACCAGACAAGAAAGGCAACCCAGGGGACTGGCACTTGGCTAGCAGGTGGAAAGCTAAGAGTAGGAGATACTTCTCACCTTTAACAAAATGCAGGGAAACCTCCTGCAGCAGCTTCACCGGAAATAAAGCAATGCTTTTGAAACAGCAGTGCTCAGGCAAGACATTTATTCAGAGTGATTGATTCCTTTTTTGTAAAGCTTTCAGTCAAGGATTATATTCCTCAATAGAGTCCTGCAAGCTCATCTGCAGCACTGTCAGAGAGGAGGGATGTACAGATTTAGTAAGGTCCTGGCTTTTCCCAGGCACAGCTGCCAGAAGCTGCTCCTCAAGAGGGAGTGTGGACCCAGGAGCAGGGTCTGAACATGGAGCAGGGAGGGGCACAGGGAGGAAGCATCACTCCTGGCTCCTCACCAGAGCTGTGCAAGTGCTGCAGGCTCCAGCCGGAGAGGACAATGGCACGCCTGGATGACAGACCTCCCAGAACTGGTTGCACCTCAAAGGTCTCTTTGCCCTGAACAACTGGTGGCATGTCAGAAAGTCTGAGTGTGTTTTACTTTGGAGGCTTTCACAACTCAAATGCTTCTCTCTGATTTTCCAGGAACTGAAAAACTTGATGATAATTTCTCCCCCTCAGCTCTCACGGGTGACCTACATTATTCCTGATTATTTCTTGATTTGTGTGTTTGCTAAACAAATAAGAGAAACCATGAAGAGTAACAAAACCTGATATGCAAGAGAGCATTAAAATAGATACATGTAATAGATACACATATAATATAATGCTATCATTCTTTTTAATTAAACTTTACAGGAATTGAGTGAACTATTTCTCAAACAATACCTTGCACCTCTGTGTGTAATATCAGTTAAGTAGCTAAATAAGTACACTTTTGGAATGGCTGCATGATGACAGACAGGCTCGCCTGTGAAAAGAGTCCTTGGAAGAATCTGGTCAGTTTTAGTGCTACTACTCATCAGTAACTGAAGTGCAATCAGCTGTGAATGGCTGAGGAACCTGCCTGCCTGCAATTTAGGAATTCTGGTTAATTATGTAAAATTACTCAATATTTAATGCCTCAGTGTGTAATGAATCAGCCATGAACTAGCTAAGTCCTTTGTAAATTACTGCCTGCTCTGTCTGGAAGATGAGCCCGTAGATAATGGAAGACAGAAGTTAACTGAAATATTCAGGGTCTGGATGAACTCTACAGTCAGGTCAAAAAAAAGACTACTTTGGTGCATACCTGGAGACAGGAATGGGTCACACTTGAAAAATTCCCAAAGAGTAAAATAGGGTGTACATTACCGATCTGGAACTGACAAACAAAAGGAATTTGGGGGCAAGAAAGTAAGAAAAGGGACATGCCTTCATTGCTGATTTGTCTATGGGAGCAGCTGAGGAAAGAGAAACTGACTTCAGAGAGGACAAAAGGGTGATGACCAGCAGGAGAGGACAGTAGCAGAAGAGGATGCCGCCAGGGTAGGAGAGGTCTGAGGGCTGTTGATTTGTACCTCCAGCTGTGAAGGTGGGCTCATGTGATCAGAAGGGAGCTGTGCCACTCACTGTCTGCCCCAGAGTCAGGTTCAACTCCTAGGTGTTTGTGCTTAGAAGAAATGCCACAGACACCAAGGAAAACCAGAGAGCTCAGCTGTCCCTACACTAAGGAACTACCTTGTGGACTCAAACACAAAAGCAAAGTGGACAAAGTGGACCTCAGCCTGGGTTACAAGGCTGGGAGGATGATGTCTGCCACCTCTCACCTCATTAGCAGGAGCAAACAAATGTTCAGTTACTAAACTAGAAGAATTTAATGTTCTGTGCAATTTAAATTCTTCCTCAAAAATCTTAAGTTTTCTACAGGATCAAAAACCAATTTAGCTCAATTTCTACACTGTACTATCAGGTTATTTTTGATTGCATAAAGATGATTTTGAGGATACTGTCACTATAGAAACTAGTGCTAAAGGAAGTCCTTCTGCTCTATTTTCCTGCTGAAAAGCAAAGAAAATGCTCTCTTTATTAGCTGGCAGAAATGGGTATAGTTACATTTAAATATTTTCCTCCTGCTTCTTTTAAACCACCTTTGTATTTGACAATATTGCATTTGAAACAGCTTTCATTATCTTCATTTAAGACTGAGGTTTTTCCTTTTCTCCCAGCAGGTTGTTATATGAGTGTGTTTGACTGTAACGACATGAGTAAAAGACACCACAGACAAAAACTAACACAAAATCCTTTTAGGTTGAAGCTAATGTTATCAAAACACATTGTTAAACAATTCGGACATGGGAAATCCCCAGATAATGTTCTTTCCACAAAGATTAGTTTGTCTTCATGCATAATACACGATGTAGTCAAAATGAGTAATAGCTTAGGAACAGAATAAAACTGAGGAAACCGCATCTTACATTATGATATTATTACACATAGTATGGTAATACCTAGATACTCCAAGCCCCTTCCCCCATCCCACTGTGCCCCTAGTTGCACTATAGTCTATACTTATAGATTTTAAATATATTTCTGTATTCTAAAAGTTTTCTATTTCAGTATACAGGGACTTTGGAATAATCCTGCAGTCAGTCTGGGTACCTTGTACTGTCTACACTGTCAGCCCAACAACCATTTCTCCTTGTTGCCTCTCTTATGAGGATAGCCTGCCTGTTTGTGAAGAAGGTGCTTTGAAGTGTTTCTACTCAGATCTGAGCAGCTTGTTGGCTGCTCCTCTCAGCTGCAGCTCACTTGCTGCTGCTCTCTCAGACCTGATGTGGAGTACAGTAAGGAGGAAGGTGTGAGAGTCTGTCAACCCCACAGAAAGGCTGACAGTCACAGACAAAAAGTAAAACACCACCACTTCTTGAACTGCCTCCAAACTCTGCCAAGCAAGTGCTCCTTACTCGTTCTCTAGCAAAGCCAAAGAGACTTAACCTGTCAGTGACCTGCATGCAGGTTCCAAGAGCCAACAACCTCATGATCACAGCCTAGGCGAGAGAACCAAAGTTCTTATCTAGATAATAGCTTAGGCACAAGAACAACTGGGGGGCAAATCCCTGGGTCAAACATACCCAAAATGTAGCTGTTGCAGATCCATTCCCAACCTGCTGCATAACTGAGCATAGAGATCCCATGTGGACACGTGGGCAACACTGATCTGCAAAGATCTTGTTCCAAAAGCAATTATCAGAGGGACAACGACTGAAAATGCATATTTACCTTTTTTGAGAGACAAATGTGAATGAATAGAGACTGACTGGCAGTGAAATTAATTTCAGTAACACTTCCAAAGACCAACTTCCCCATTTTTAACACCAACAGAAAATCTTTGAAGACCAAGAAGTTCAACAAATGTAGAGCTAGTCTAACATTATACAACCACTAAATGATTTATAAGGCAGTAAGAAGGAGTTGATGAGCAGCAAAGAATGTGCTTTCCTACTTCCAACAGCCAATCTGAGTGATACTATCAAGATAGTTCAGAGCTGATCCATTTAATGCCACAAACTGATGCAATCGGTTTGACTTTGATTTGCAAAAAACTCAGGTCAATAAAATATGTTCCTTGATCTTCCTTAAGTCTTCCTTGAAGCACCTGCAACATTTGTAGCATAATTATGCTTTTGCTTTCTGTTATTTTACAGGTTTTCTTCCTGTAAATAGAATTTACATAGAATTACATAGAATTTTCATGTTCATAGAGAACTGAGACAACACAGGGGACCACTTGCTATCAAAATAGGTTGCTATTCCCAGGTACATCTGCACTGAGTGAAGGAATCAGAGTTGACTTGACCAGGAGAAAATAAAGAGATTAGATTATGGAATCATGCAGTTTTATCATTTTATGTAATACAGAAAACTCCATTGCACCAATTGGTATATATAGAAAAACCCTTTAAGTGTTGTAGGGTAAGCCATACAAAAAACTACACGGCCAACTGAAACTACTTAGAAATCAATTCTTTATTCACTACTGTTATCCTGTCAATAACACACGTAGAGTAAGCAGTGCTAGAGTGAGAATTACAGAGCAAATGAGCGATAAAACACATCAATTTGGTCCTAATGGCTTTTTTAACAATATTTTGGAATATTTTTTTTTATAATGTTTTGAAGCTGAAAGTAGCAATGCTTCACTAAAAATTTAGTTGAGGAAAATTTAATCTACAATACCACAGACAATTTTCCAAGCTACCTCTATGACTTTAATCCATACTGCTCCTACTGAAGACAAATCAATGTCTTGGTCTTGCTATAAAATTGACACAGGTGGAAAAGGAAGGCAAAGTAATGCTAAGTTGATAAAATGATGCATAATTATTTGTGCTGGTATAAATTACTTTAGAAGGCACAAGACATCAAGATAAAAGCTATGCAGTCTATACAGTTTGCCAGAATTG
Organism: Melopsittacus undulatus; assembly: GCF_012275295.1. Classification (NCBI taxonomy): domain Eukaryota; kingdom Metazoa; phylum Chordata; class Aves; order Psittaciformes; family Psittaculidae; genus Melopsittacus; species Melopsittacus undulatus. The sequence goes on along the minus strand of NC_047528.1, from coordinate 66,904,299 downwards.
AAAGATTTATGATTGTGACTCCAGGATAAATATATTTTATGATTGTAGGATAGTGAATATTGAGTATTTTACCACTCACAAACAACACTAGACTACTATAAGCTGAATGTACATGGAATAAATTAAGTATTTTATCCTGTAAAATAATAACAAACATTCATCAATTAATGGGAACTCTGTTCCTGAGGTTAATGGACTACTACCTCGGATTTCTTACTTGTGTGCACCACAACTCCTACAGATCATTTGTTCTGGCACAAATGGATATGTTAACAAGCACTCTACAGTTACCCAAGCCACTGACATTTTATCATGATTAACACTTGTACCAAATTAAAAAAAAACAACAAACAAAACAAACAAACAGTAACATAATACTAACGCTGTACTTTCTTTTAAACAAAAGCTAAGGAAAACTGCAGGAAAACTGTATTTGTTCCTAGGCAGTGCTATTTTCAATAACCTGTTTGTGCACACTGACATTTTCTTTTTTTGAAAATTGTTTTAATAGAGCCCAAGGTAGCAATTTAAAACTGCAGTGCACAAATCTAAATAGACCTGAATACACCCTGAAGCGTTCACCAAGGAAGAGGCTTTTCAAAATCAAATGATATGCCTTCAGCAATCAGAACATCAACAGGTTGAACTCAGTGAAAGAGGACAATAGCAAATGACAGGAAGCGGATGGCAGAGCTCCCTCCAGCTGAAATCAAATTAGGGGGAGAAGTGATGGGATGAAATAGCTGGAAACACACTTCTATCATAATCAAAGATCATAACAGACAATCACATCATGTTGTGGTGTTGCACTTGGCACTATTACTAGAATATCTGGAAGTGAGAGCAATGTAGTGTTCAGTGAAAGAATACACAGAGAAAACACAGATACTGAGTTCAGAGCTGAAAAGTAGTGCTATTCTGTTGAATAGCAGGAATCTAATGTATCTGGGGTCAGGAACTCAAAACTTACACTGTCCCACATTTAGCCTTGCAAAACTTATTAAAGACCTGCATTCGTGGTACAGCTCAGCATCAAAAGAATGGGGGATGGGGGATGAATCATTTACCTGCACCCATTTTTCTGTTAAAATAAGTACAATGTCAAAAGGGAAAAAAAAAGAGCATTTTTAGAAATATTCTGAAACAGAAAATGTCTTTTCAGAATGCAAATATTTACATTCTTTCCAACACGGCTTTGTACTACCATTTAGTACTATTTAACAGCATCTACAGGTTCAGAAACTTATTTCTGTTTCAGGATTTGTATTAATTTTGTTCCTTCTTCATCATTTAGGTTATGAAACACAGAGGCAAAAAAAACCCAAAACATCAGGAAGGCTTCTTTTTATCCAGAGGCATGCTTCATGGAAGTTTCACAGAAAGCCAGCAGAAATCTTCCTATTTTTGTTTTTATTGATGGAATGACTTCCTTTAGGCAAAGTGAAGTGTTTTACTGTCTTCAACAAATAACAGGGTTTGGAGAAATGGAGCCAGATTCTTCTTACAGGAGTAGAGTGGCAGGACAAGAAGAAACAATCACAAGTTGCAGCAAGGATGTTTCTACTTGGACATTAGACCAACCATGAGAGTGTCAAATAGGAACAGTCTGCAAAGATGGTTTATTTGACAATATTAAAAATTTGAGTGGACAAACATCTTGAGCAACCTGGTGTAAGATGCTCCTCCTTTGAATGGTGGGTTGGACTAGATGCCAGCCTCAACAGGCCCCTTCCAGCCCATGTATATCATTCTACAATCTGAGGTTGTCAGATACAATCTAGACACAGGTATAACTGAAGCTGGATTCAGAACAAAGGAATTAAATATGTTTTCTTAAAAGCAAAAAATAGGGGGAAAGTGATACTTCTACATAGCTCAGAACTTGATTTCTAGTTTCCTTTGATACCAAATTAAAAAAGCAAACCCAAAACCAAACACATTTGTGATTACAACAAAACCATTCAATTTCACAGAATACTGTTCCTTCAAAATTTATTTTACTAGCTGTTTTAATTGTTATTACTCTGAAAAAAATAAGTGATTTTATTTAAAAGCTACATTTTTTACAAAGTAACCAGTGATTTATGACATCTCCATGTTGTGGTTCTGGTAAGAGATAATATATTGCATATGTGATATATGATATTACATACTACATACCTATTCCCCTACCCCAGAAGGAAACTAGCATGATTCCAGATCAGCCTGTAAGCACCTCAGGCAAATCACAATGTTTTCATAGCAATTCCAGAAATCTCCAGAAAGTTATAATTGTTGTGTACAAATTAAAGGGTTTTGTGAACCCAACAAACTCCAGAGCTAGGAAGGCAAGAAGATCTGGCAAGAAATGAGTTACCTGCAGCTAAAGGCTGGTGTATCTCTAAATAAAATTAAAATTGTGCTTTGAGACTGTTGCAAGAAAAACAAACAAACAAACAAATAAATAATGAATGCTTATAAACAATAGGTAGTTGGATGTATGGGGGGGAGATACTTGTTCAAAATTAAACTTTTAATCTGTCAAGTACAACGTCTTGCTGTGTGCAACCTTTATGGGCTGGTCATAAATTTTAGTAACACTAGGTCTAAACAGAAGTATTGCATCTTCTATCCTCCAATTAATATATATGAAACAGTACTGCCAAACAGGAGGCTGATCAAACTTCATTTTGGGAAAATATCTAGGAGTCAATAGCTAAAAGAAGGGCTTAAAGGTGAAGATTCTCACTGAAGGAAGGATCCTGGTAGTGGAAGAAGATCCTGGAGATCAGGAAGGTGCATGGAAACAAGTGCTGGGGACCACAAGGTACCTGGCCACTATCATCTAAGACAGGTCACTAAGAACCAGGCAGATGCACAGCTCAAACTGATACTACTTTCTGTCCTGCCTTCCCTGATCATAATTTCCCTGCTGGGGAGGGAAACTGAGACTTGTTGAATACAGTGCTAAGGGGGGTGCCAGTGGTTGCATGAGACATTCAAATATAGTCTTGCTTTTTTTAAAAAATAATCCCAAGTCTCCAGATTCTCTATGGATTGTTTTTACCTCTGTATTAGCCATAGCAGAGACCAAAAATAATAATTGATGCAGGCAGCTAGCAACACTGCCCGCCAAACGGAAGGTCTCTTATCCACAGTCTTATACTCAGTCATCTTGTTCTTCATATCATGATACTCCTCAGGATACAAAGTAATGTAGCAAGGCACAATAGTCTATCATGCACATGACAGCATAGATAATACTGTCTTGTGTGCAATGTAAAATCCAAGGCAATTCCTCACTTTCTGATCTGTTCTCAACAATTAATATATATCCATCTGTGGAAGGAGAAGTCACAACCACAGACAATCATATGTGGCTGTTCACGTTTTAGTACAGTGAGGGGAAAAAAAGAGGAATAATGGAAGATAACAAATAAGAAGTCTATCCTTCCATTTCCATAAATACAAGTTAGTCAAATATACTTGTCCAAATACTGTCTTACCTAGGATAAAGTAGCTGACAAAACCATTACCTATAAACAGTGAAATAGGGCAGGTGAACTGAAAAGGATTTAGACGTAATCAGATCCGGTCTGTGTACCAGGGCTTCATTTTTTCAAGTACTAAGACCAAATAATTTTAATGTGTGGTATAGAGAGAACAGCATTTAGACATGCAAACACCATCACCTATATTAATTAATGAAGTTAGTGTTCTTTTTATTTTTTTTCACATTTGTGAGAGAGTTTAAGTGGCACATAAATGAATCCACTCGGAAGCCAAGATGAATGGATAGTGTTGACCTTCCTGATTATCTAGATTTGTTAGCTAATTATATAAGTTACAACCTCACAATTTACTTCTTGTATCACACACAGCCTCCACTCCTGGAGGCATAGTTCTGTCAGTTGCCACTAAGTGTCACTATTCACATAGCCTCAAAAGTGATACTGGCACAAAAATAGAGGTTGGGTGTGGGGAGGATCCTCTACGACTGGGTGGATTTAGGTGTAGAAGCCTCATGTCACTATAGTCAGCTACTGACAACACTGCCAGTGGGGCTTCTTTCCATCACAGATCAGTGGCTGGGATATGCTAGGATGCAACAGTGAGAGAAGATCCCAGTTATTACATGAAAAAACATTGGATACCAAGTGGTGAGCAAGAATGCTGACACATGCAACACAAGGAACTTGACGTGGGATATTTGAGGCTCAGTAAGGAAGAACTCTTCATATTACCTCTCTTGTAAACAACTGTGAGAACATTTATATCCTGTTTCAGAGGAAAGTCAAACAAGTTAGCTGAAACCAGCCATCATCATCCTGCTAAATAGCAGGATACAACTATGCACTAACTTGGATAAAACCCCCAGTAGTTTGCTGAAGCAAATAGGTTAAGCTTTTCATGCGATCAGGTTTCATGCACATTAGCAGATTCTGTCCTGGGAGTTGAATTAATTCCTAGAAACCAGATATAAACTAAAAAAAAAAAAAAAAAAAAAGAAAAAACACAAAAAACGTTAATGCTGTTTGACCATCTAATTTCAGAACTGGTATATGTGTGAATACAAATCACATTTACAATGCACGAAAATCAGATACAACCAACTTCTCTATTACAGAGTCACTCTATCCATCTTTCCTCACAGCACGCTGTTCAAATGGCCAGTAATATTGGTGAAGAAAATAATACTACCTCTGATCTAGACACTGGTACAGAGACCATGTTTAGGCCATCTTTCAAAACATCTTGCACTAAAAGAAGCTGCTGAGCAGTGCTGGCTCTACTTACAGAGACCTATCAGCCAAAAGCAAGTGGAAAAAGGATAAAACATTATGTAGGCTCAGCCACTCTTTTAATCACCTTTCTCTGTCTGATAACAGAGAAATAACTTTCATCAACTGATAACTTCCTTCAGCCCTGGATAGTTTTGATGGTATTAGTACTCTTCTACTTATTTAATTCTATTTTGAATTTACTGACTCAGCTGAGTTATTTCTAATTAGTTCAGTCACAGCAGCTATTTAGATAATACTTTATTCAATGCATATATAAACATGCAATCTACCTCACCTATCTTGCTCACGTATGATTTGTATTGAAGTTTGTCTCTCTTAATATAATGTGCTTTAATCCCATACTCTTTAGAGCTGAGCATTCTTTCCATTCATGTTTTATGCCAGAACAACATGTGTCACTGACAAGTCATATGTGAAAATAATAACCAGTCCCACTGGGTTAACAAATTATATTGGAGTAGTTTCAGTCTGAGCTATCTCAATGTCTTTTCTTCTTTACATTTTAGTAATTTAATAAACCAGAAAAAAAACCAATCTTGCCATTCTAACTGCCTGATAGTCCATTTGTTGCGTAGAAGCTGAGTTTCAGCCAGCATCTCTATATTAATACAGAAGTATCTGTCTAGGAACAAAACTTCTTCAGTCTCTTTCAGTACTCTCATTTCCAACTCTAACCGTTCTATGATTCTATGATTTCTCACTTTTTGACCTCCATATTAATATTTATGAAAGCCTTATTTTTAATAGACGGTAAAGTCCCCTTTCATAATACAAAACTCAGTAGTTCTGGGTCATTTAGTGCATCTATTGCCATTGAAGTACAATACCTATAACAATGTTACTGCAGCTTTTATACAACATATCCCTGACTTCTGGAATATTCTCTAACTTAATCATTCAATTGTTTTATTTAGAGTTTGTTTGTCTAAATAAGTATACCTTGGTGAAATTTCACAATATCCTATCTCCTATTCAGATGTTCTGCTCCACACTTATTATAGTTTGGGGCCTGAGAGAGTATCAGCACAGTTGATGAGCCACATTCATGTGAAGGAAAAAAAATGTGCAGAAAATGATAAAATGTAGTAATAGGGTAAGGCTTGAAAAAGCTCCTATGGAGGAAGAACAAGACAAGGTACACCACAGACCTCCTGTATCTGACAGTGAAGAAAGTCTTGACATCACCTGGTTGATACAAAAGAAAGCTGCTTAGGTCTCCAGATGTGTTTTCTTTGGCCATGAATTTCATTGATCCCAGTTGATAGAAATCTTAGGTACAGTTCCTCATCCTCAATTAGGTGCATTATTTCTCACATCTTATTACAGTAGACTAGCCTTTAATCAAATAATCAGATATATTCATTGCCTGGATGATCTGCAAGAACACAACTTTCCTCATTCAGGAGCTATGTCTGAAACCAGCTTTGCACAGCACATTGTATTAACCTCTTCATCAACTCCTCCCATTTCCTGCTTTCCAGTCTCTTGATAGCATCATTAGCAACCAGTATTTACATAAAATCTATTATTTGTTTCTCTCTCTTGTATTAAAACACTTACAGAACTCATAACAAAATAATGAGAGTGGGTGAAGATAATTCCAGCTCACTGGTTTAGTTAATAAAAAAAGGAAAAAGAGATGACGAAGGTTGATTTTTTTTAAATGACTCTTTTCAAGTGCTCTGGTAAGCTTACCAAGGATGATTGTGGATGTCTTTCCAGTCAACTGCTCTTTTGATGTTTCTCTCACCTTTAAATGAGAATAGCAAATATGATTTTCTCTTTGTTATGTCCTCCTGCACCTTTGCTTCTGGTTAGCAGTTCTTTAGCTCGACTTCTCTGTAAGATGGTAAATTTCCTGTTGGGTTGTTTCGTTTTGTTTTTTTTTTTTTTCTCTTATTCCTCTCTTATAAGACTCTAGGCAAAAAAATAATCAGTCCCTTGCAACTCCGACCTGTACCTTTTGATCTATCACAGCAGCAGGAATTTGGCAGACACACACTTGACAAAAAAAAACTATAGCCTGTGAAAGGAACACTACAAAGTAGTTTTGCATGTTCAACCTGTTGGCTTATTTCTTTACAACTGCCTTTGTAATTATTGTGACTCACAGAACACCAGAGGGCTTTCTGGAGGCCTCTATCCAGCACACTAAGAGTATAATTGAGTTATGAGATGCAAAGTTAAAGAGAGAAGAGTTTAACCTTCTCAGTAAGGAACCACAGGGTGGGGAAAGAGGGAATATTTATTTATTATAGCTAATCTTATCCTACTTCTTTCTCTCTCCCTCCAAGCACACCAGTTGCATATCAAATGCCTTCAGGGCACCACTAAAATTGTGGCCAGTCTCTTCACCTGTATGAGAGAAGGGGTTGTCAAGAAATTTAATTCAGATTGAGTAGAATTCAGAAGACAAGACAGGAACAAGACAGATGATCAGGATATGGAGCTTGGGTTCAAGAGCCATTCTGAGACCTAGGCTAATACAGACTTTAAGAAGGAAGACCCAGAAAAGTCTTAATCAAAACTAGAGTTTGAATCCTGATTATAAAGTGTTTTGTCTTATATTATTCCTACATTAGGAATAAACCTTACGTATTTCAACAGATACCAAGGAAGAAAATAATCTTACTTCCCTATTTTTAAACCTGCAGACCCATGAACAGTTTCAGAGTTTGCCTAAGGTCCAGTGTAAAAGACAATTAAAGACACAACACAGACATATATTGCCCTATAAAAGTACCAAACTGGAATATAGGAAAAATAGACTCAAAACCCTACTTGCAAAGTACTCTCATCACTAGGACATTTATAAAATATGGTGTCACTCCCTTCCTCTCTCTTGAACAAAAGTAGAATTAGATCCTCACTGCAAAGATCTCACATCAAATACAGTACTACTGTAGCTTTCTCATATTTTCATTACATCTACACAGACTTCTGCATGTGATGATAGGACATTGTCTGAACCCAATGCCAAGATTATCAACCAAAACACAGCATGAGAAGCTATGTGTCTGCAGAGTTACAGATTCAAAACCAGCTCATATATGGCTGGTACAGAGAACATGCAGATCTCTCTTGAATACAACCATAAAACTGTCTATAAACAAAATGAAACTAAGACAACTGTAGAACAAGAGATTTAGAGACACCTCAGAATACAGTGTTGCTTGAGCTTCAGGTATTTGCCTACAACACCTACCTCTTCCCCTGAATAAGCTAAACACTTTGTATGGGTGAACCTATGATACATTTTTTGAGCTTTAACTTAATTTTCAAATACCTTATGTTTCAGTCTGAATCATAGGACTATGTCATTCATGGAAGCACAGTTAGAGACAGCTGATTCCTAATGTGAGCTATGGTCATACTCTTGGAAATAAAATGAGACCTATGTTGAGCTCAGCTTGTCACTGATATCTCCATCAATCAAGCTCCTGGAAAATATTCTCAGCCTTGGTAGTCTCCCTCCTGTATGCCATGTAAATATGGTCTGCATCCAAGATGGGAAGTTTTCCAAGCCACTAGATCTCAGATTCCCAAGTCATCTTCCATGGACTTGCATGTGAGGGTTATGTTAAGAAAAAACAAATGGTTGTGAGTTCTCGAAGTCTGCATGGGTTCATAGACAGAAATAAGGTAGGAAAAAAGATTGCCTTTGCCTTTCGGAAATCTGCTTTGAGTAGCTTTATCTATGAAAAAAGGATTTCCTTATAATCTAAAACTAACGACAGGCAGGGCACAACTTCAGCAGAGTTCATGAAAATCCTGTGAAGCAAAGCTAGGAACTTGGATCACTTACAGGGATGGACAAGATAAAGAGAAGACTAGCGGCTAAATAGTCCAGTTGCAGAAATGTGGCTGCCACTTATGAATACAAGACAGTCTGGCTTGAGCTTTGAGATCTGGCTACTTACTATGAGCAAACAGCAATAGCATGTCAGAAAGCATCAAGGAGTTAAAAAGATGAGGAAGTCTGTGTGAACAGAGCTCAAGACTTCTGTTCTAGGTCAGCACAAAAAGACTGTGTTGTAGGTTATTTTATCACTAACCTTGAGCACTCATGTTCTCAAAAATGAGGCAGAGACTTGTCTATGAATGCCTAATGGGAAGATTTATATCTGTCACCCCTACACTAGGTGACCTCTGTGCAAAGTTCAGTTCTTGGTTCTTTCAGCCTTTTTCCTTTGTATTTCTTCACTAAGAAATTCAGGCAACTCTCCCTCAGCTTGAGCTACCTCTTCCCATGTACTGTGTAAGGTACCCATCCACACAGCACAGAGTTTAGGATTACAGAAGATGTCAAGGTGTGAGGGCTTTCACTGCAATACAGGACAGGAGCTTTGCTACTGGGATGTGACTGCCAAGGGCAATAGTATAACATATGGTGATCCGATGCTTTCATTTTTACATGAATGAAGCAAAAAAGTCATTAAAAAACCCCATAAACCACCACAAACCACTCCCTCACTTTTGCTGCCACTCCAATCAGATACAGTAAGAAAATAAAATCTTAATTAAATGGAAAAGCAAACACTTGCTATTTGCTTAGCAAATAGACACATTTTCATTAAATATACCAAATAACAAAATAAACAAAATGCCTAGCCAGCTTCCAGACTGCTCTCTCATCTGAGCACGAATTACAAAAACATGCCTATATACAGCTTTGTGTTCAGGCAAATTACAGAACATTATTCAGATTAAAAAGTCTACTGCTGTAGTGTGGGGGAAGACATTTGAGCTTGTGCAGTTAACCAGTCCCTCCTGATATAAGATTAAGCTCTGTACAGTAGGTCAGAGATACAAGCTGAAATACTACTCTGTAGGCAGAGGAGACTCCTCTGACATAGATTTGAAAATCTCTCAGGTCATTTCTCTCTGCTCTGTCAGTAGATAACTCTGATTGATATAACAATCATTGCTCTTGAAGAGAAAACTAATAGAGAATTAGTTTTCTAGTAGTATAACAAGTAATTTGTGTAGTTACTTATGCAGGTGAAGAGCAAACAAAGTTCAACTGCAAGTGTTATAATTAAATATGAAGGTAGATAATTGTGCAACAAGCTTTGCTTCTAAAGCCTGACTCCATTTTTTTCCTCAAACACAAATAGAAGAGCAGAAGTCATACTTTCCCTCAGTGCACATGAAGCAGGAGATCCTTTGCCTCTGCCATTTGTCTTGATAAACAGACACATCTTGCTTCAGCATAGCACCAGTAACCATTGCTTTTGATTTATTGTTGTCATAAACAGAAATAATGCCTCTGCATTAAAAAAAAAATATGATGCAAACAAATAAGCAAAACCAAGCCCACTGCAGCACGTGCAACTCACTGTTTCTTAGGGAAAATGGAGATGTGGATATTTGTTGTTTACAAAGATTTGACATCTTTTATTTCTTTTTCTCCCAATTTCTAAAAAGCTATAGCCAATTTATTGTCAGCGATTTCTATTACTGTAACGTTACACTCAGCAGTACAATGATACTGCTGACACAGCACAAAACATTACAGCAGAAGGCAGTCGCAGCAATTTACACACATTTCTGTGTTAACTAATATAGGCACATCAGATATTTTAAACAGAGGTAGCCATATTGCAGAACAAGCAGGAATGTGGTGCACAGAAGCCAGCATGGCCCCAGGGAAGGGTTTGGTCCAGCAATAATTTTTATTAGCCCTGAAAAGAATGAGACCTCTCTTCCAGATTCAGATGCACCCCTTCAGACTCCCTGCTACATCCTCCTCACTAACTTTAAATGCAGCCAAGCATCAGAATTTCAAGAGAATTTCAGATCCTGATTACTCACTCATGCTGGTGGTTGGCAGCTTTCCTCACAACATACACCAACTAACGAGCCCATCATTTTGATGAAAGGAGTAATTATCCACATCTCAAGCCTACTAGGGGATTATTCTGTCCACTGTTTGCTGAGGTTTCTAGTTGCATACTTTTTATGGTTATGCATTTTTTTTTAACTTTAAGATTGGTTGTTTTTGTTCCTCTCTCCTTTACCTGTGAGCCTTGTTCTTTTCCTTATCTTTGAATTTAAACCTGACCTTTCGTATTCTGCCACAATGTTAGACAAGTTCTTTGTCTTTATTTTGTTAGATTTTCTTTCCAGGGTTTTTCATATTCTCCGGCTCAAGGCTTCTCTCAACAAATTAATGCCTTGAATGCCCTGAACAATGAATAGACCATCTCTGTATCTACATCATTAAAATCAGTAATGGCAGTTGTTTGGTTTTTTTAGTTTGAGTGAAGCCTAGCTACGGAGAAAAGAAATTCACCCTTCAGCATGTTCTTCATTGAGTAAATAGGTACCTTGTTCCCCCAGATTAGTTTTAACAGATGTCAGAGCCCTAGAAAAGATTCCAACAGCTAGAGAAGCATAAGATGAAGGATCAGATAACAATCATAAGGTAAGCCACATCTGAATGGCAGAATGTGTTAATTGAACAATTGAACAAAATAACAAACATTCAGCTAACATAAAAAACCCTCACAGAAACACACACACACAAAAGTATGCATTATGTGAATATGATTTATGAAATCACAATGTAGATAGTCATATCCCAGCCAAATCAGTTGGGTTTACAGGCATGCTAGCTAGACTTGCTAAATCTAGATTGCTTCACTCAAAATCATGATTCATAGTCATGCTTTTTATTCTTTATTTATTTTTAGTAGTGTCAGTACTAACACTTTCCACTGACTCAGAACAGCTTGCTGGAGCCATTGGGTTGTCCAGGTTCTCTAGAACTGAGATCAGCTTTCTACACTGTGTTGAGATATTGGCTCTCTTTAAAGCTGCTGCAATTTTAAATTTCTCAGGCTTTTTGTTTTTATTATTCTTGTACATGTATTCATATTTATATTATTTTTCTTCCTTTTTTAAAGTGTAATAATGTGTTTTTGTCTAATGTTAAAGATGATTAACAATGAAACATAAAAAGCAGTGCCTCCATTACCACATTAAAAAACAATGAAGGGAAATAAAAAGGAATGGAGAACCAAAGCTTAGCATACCACAAGAACTGTGGAAATTGGGGGGGATTTCTAAGACATGCTTCCTAAGCAGCTGAAATCAGTATTTCACAGTGAATATGGGAGAGAGAGCTTTTGGTGTATGGGATTATTTTGCTTACAGTAGAATAGTAGTTAACATATTATGACAAAGGAAATCAGTGACAACAGTACACTGTTACTGTGTATGTTTCACTGCTGCTGAAACATTAAATGAATCATGTTTATCCTATACAAAATTATCTAAACTAACATTATTATTCTTATTTTGGCTCCTGTTTTAGTTTATTAGGAAAAAGAACTTTTAATAATCTAATAAGTAAATCCTCATGGGTTTTTTATGAGTTCTTCATAGAGAGAACACTTAAAAAGACATTTTTGTGACCTCACATGCATACGTAAATGAACACACATACTTTCTTCTACCTCTTCTTATCACCTCTGGGAGGCTGGGGAAACATGATGTAGAAAAAAGCAAAAATCATCCCAAACTAGTTGAGCTACAAGCCTTAGGCTCAGGTGGACCCACAGCAACCTGTGGTTCAAAGACTAACGTATTAGATGTTCTGGAACAAATTTGTCCAAATGACCAGAATTCAGTCCAAGTCATTGCTTTCGCAGTGGTGAGCCATCAGTATGGTGAACAGGTATCCCAGTCCTGTTCTCTTGGGACTTGCATTTTGCAGGGTATGCATTTTTACACTACAGCATTCCGCAACATAAACACCAGAACCCTCTCACAACCAACAAAAACACTAGGCTCAGGAGTCTAATGTTCAAAATCTGCTAGTGCTTTACACGCTGTCATACTGAAACATTTTCTTTAGTCCACAGTAATTAATAGAAATTTGAAAGTATGCTTCTTAACCAACAGAATACAACGTGTTGTATTCCTGATTACTAGGAGCGAGAGATTGTTCGGGGAGAAGTACGCTCTTTAGCATTGAAGTCTAGCACCAGATGAGGACCTGGCCTTGCAGGAATTTCAACTGCTCTCTATGTAACATCATTTCTAGCTATATAAAAGAAGCCTTGTGTGAAGGAAGTTATGCAGTTTTGGCTAAACATGAGAGGTAGCTGCATCTTCCATCTGCTATGTTATCTGTATTCGGTATGAGAGCTTTCCTAACCATATGGGAAAACGGCTTTTAGTTGGCAATAGACACACCTCCTTTGCTGCTGGCAAAAAGATAACAAGTTTGTTCTTGGCAGAGAGATTACTGCACCATTACTGATGGAGACATGAAAAGATATACTATGCATAGGCTAAAAGCAGTACCTGATCTTACTGAGACCATTTATGGATCCATATTCCCTGTGCTAGTTTGGGATACCAAAAATGGAAAGGGGCTTTTTTTTATTAATTTATTTTTAATTGATCCTGGGCTGATCACACAAATTAACTAGGAGAGAATTATTACATACTGGATGAAATAATAGGCAGGAAATAATTCCAGGATGATGCTGAATACTAATGGAGCTTACATTCTGCAGCCCACCGGAGCTATTCTGTGCTGGCTGATGAGGCTATTTGCTAACCAACTGGACTGTATTAAACAACTGCCTAAATATCATGGTAGAGCATGTATTCAGGAGCATGTATTTATTCAGCATTTCATTCATGTCTGGAACTAGAGGCTTCTGAGCAATCCTGCCTTACATTATGACAGATACAGTGCTAAACACAGCATGGAATCAAAATAGGTGAGAAAATCTCACCTAGAATGAGTGCATGAGGGGCTATAATCTATGGTGCCCTCCACTGTTTGGTCCCTAGCAGTTCCCACTGACCATATTATAATTGCACAACTAGATGAGGTCTGGTTACACATTGTAACTTCATGGGTCCCAAATTCTTTGGAAGAAAACCCTGCAGCATGCCAGGATAACAGCTATGGTAATCTTGTGTGGGTCTCCCCCTTGATTTGTTGGGAGAAGGTGTCTAGTGCAGAGTATACCTTCCCCACAACATAAGCCCAGCTCCTGAGGATTCAGCAGAGGGTGTCTTCCAAATATTACGAAGCCACTAACAAGATAGACTCTTTTAACATAAAAGTCAGCTGGGGAGAGAAGGTGTCACTAAAACTTCTTGATATGAGCTGCTGCTCTTTGGTTATAGACTTCTAGGGAAGTGAAACATGGGAACTGATCAGGAGCTATGTGGTTCACGGGGAGGAGATTAGTTAAGGTAAGGTTATTCTCTATCGTTGAACTCTCCTCACTCTTTTGACCACAGGAAGAGATATTCTCCAAATATATAACTCTTGACTTCTGCTTCCTGGTAAGTTTTTCCAGCCATTAGGGAGTTTCTACTCTTGAGGCTCAGATAAAGAAAGGAAAAGTAACAAGTAGTAGCTGGGTTTTGAATATTTTTAGGGAATAAAAAAATATCTCACTGAATTCTAGGCTGATGTAAATGTAAGTCTTCTCCTGGAACTGATAATCTGCGTGAATGGCATGGACATGCTTTCTTCTCCATAAGAGTGGTTCTGAGGGAGTAATAGTGTGCCACATCTTAGAGAGGCTAAGACAATGGCTGAGTAAGGACAGTAGGCAAATTGTCCAGGGTGTTAATAAGGTATGTCTTTGCATCTGATGATTTGATTTTTAGGGAAAACATAGGCAGAGCTAGAAACAGGACAGTTGAGAGAATTACACATACATTTAATTGCTGCCTTTCCTTTGGATGATGTGTCACTGGTCCCTGTGACCACAAAACAGAGGAAATATCCAAGCAGGAAACCAATGGAAACCTCAATAGGAGGTGAGTTAATATTATACGCCAGAATGGTCCCTCCCTCCATGAGCAGCTGAAGGATTAAAGGACAAACTTAAAATTACAAAGCAGCTTTGTCTAGTCCCACTGATCCAAAACAGAGCACTCACTGTACCTTAAAATATACTTTGAGTCTCCTGCAGAAAGTCTGCTGTGAACAAAATGGAGTTTTATAATAATTATTTGGAGCCTTAGGGGTTCAGAGCATCCTCTGGTTCACATTGCTGCTGTCTTACTATCCAAATGCATTTTCATGTGTATCTTAATCAGTTCATTTACTGTTTGAATCCCATTTTTTATGTCAGGAAGAAATGTCTGGGTAGAACACTGTAAAATCTCTCTCAACGTAGGGAATGATGAAAATCCTTCAAAATACATTTCGGATTGTATTATAGACTGTATCTGATAACATGAAAGCTCTATCTCCTAACAGTCATTGGACAAATCAGTTTTAAGCTCTACTTGCTCATCACTGGATTTAATATGTGGTTATACTTTTTAAATCTGATACGTCAAAAAAAAAAGATGACATGTAGTGCAAGGCTGTCCCTTCGATGCGAGGCACAAGGGAAGTTTCTCACAGCAGGCAACTGAAAGAAACAAGAAGTGGAAGTGAAACAGAGGGGAGAAATATGTGAAAATTTCAATTGCATCAAAGCATCATGATTAGAAGCATGTGAAATAAGAAAGGGAATTGTGGCAGATGTCAGGTGGGAAAGAGGAGAGATTCCTCTTAACAAGGCACTTGATCACAGGAGCAGCCAGAAAAATAGATACTAGGTAATGTTCAACCACTGTGGTGGTATTTAGTAGACACTTAGGAAAACTCATTATATAAGTTCTGTGTGGGGAAAAACAGAAAATAAATTATGGTATCTAAAGTTTTTGGACTTCTTTCTTTCAGGAGGTATTGGGTTACACTTTTGTTGAAATAAATGTTACTCTTCATTAATGTCCTGGTTACTAATGATGTCCTTTGTGGTTCCATTCATCTGGCATTATGCACAATAAGATGAAAATTGGTGTCTCTTCTGAGCAAGGTCATGCCCTGTTCTCTGTAATAAAGGTAAGTCAAGTGCCATCTCTAGTTTTCTTATAAGCCAGTATAGACTTCCTTACTTTCATCTGAAACTGCATCTTTTTAGCACTGACTTCAAATGCATCCTTGTTGTGAATATTATGCTCAAAGGTTTCCTGACCCTCTGCTTCAGAGCTCAGGAAACATCAGCAATGATCAGCTCCCCAGTCCCAGGCAGGTACACAGACACCCTACACACCCTAGGGCAGTAATGCAAAGCACAACATCATCTTTTAACTCTAGGAACAAAGAACTGGAAAAGGACTCAAGTGTAGCCATCTACTAGCCTTTAATATGGGGTACTGGAGGACACCCAATCAATATGAATCCAAAGAACATCAATGGACTTTTATGCTGATGGTGTCAAAGCAGTCTAGAACAGCAGATGGGTGATATCCAGTCTAGAAAACTAGCTAACTTATCACCCTGTTGACCTATATTTTTTTAAAAATCATAACCATTACCTCTGCTAATTTCAGCATATAATTTTGACTTTGATCATGTGTGCAAAGCTCATCTCCATATAAAAGTCCCTTACAAATTTAATGTGGGCTAACCCTCCTTATAACTTAATGCAAAAGCAGTATCAAAACTTCTCATTAAGTTTGAATGGGTGGAAATATCTCACAAATTAGAGGATATTATAGATATCCTTTAATGATATTGATTTTCTAATGTAATCACTGAAAAGATGGAAAATGGTCTCCTAGGACATAATGATGACTTTTTTTTTGGGAACCAATTAAAGACTGGAATTTAGCATAGAGTGAATTAAAGCAAATTTATTAGTCCATTGTGAATATGGAATTTCTTGTAATTTCTCTGGGATACGAATCATGCAAAATATTTAATGCTCTGAATTTATTCATGAAATAGTTTAGAGGCATTGCTTGTCAACCAGGAACCATTGCAAGACAACCAGGCACTAGATAAAGCACACAGTTCTTGAAAAGGACCATCTTTTATCTATCTTCTCTGCCCTCTTTAATGGAACAAAATAATTTGCAGGTGGAAATCCTTGCAGGAAGCACAGTGCCTACACTAATGGAAGTAATATGCAAAGTCTAAATTTTATTTCTTCACCGTGTCATCCTCTGGGAATCATTTGTATCCACTTGAATCTCATGTGGTTTATGTCAGGGAAGAGGCCGGGAGGAACACATAACATTCACTTCCTGTTTCTAATACAAAAGATAATGAAAAATAACATCAATATCGACACAACAATGCATAAAATATTTTCAGTGTGTAGAATGTTGGACTTTACTTCTGAAAGAGGCAGTCAAGTGGTAAGAATGAAAACACTGTAGACTGAAATACAGTACAATTTGAATGCAGAACTACACTCCTAGCCTAAGCTAGTAGATTACCTCTGTAGTTACTAGAGTTCATCATACCAAGCAGCCACAGATCTATGAAAGTAAGCCAATTCAATCTAATATTAGCAGAAGGATATAACTAAGCTTTAAGGTCTTGAAAAAAGGAAGACTCAGTTGGACTGTATAGCTTAAGGACTTCAATGCAGAGACAGCCTTGAATTTCTGTATGCCAAAGAGCTCATTATTGGGTCTTGACTGAGATGAGGGTTTGGCAGCAATCAAGCAACTTAAGCTAATAACGTATGTGGGAAGGTTGATCTGCAACTTTTTCCTTAAGGAATATTAATACCTCTGCTTGAATAAATTTACGGCTAAAAAATGGAAGTTGTTAGACTCTAACAAGTCTAGCAAGAAAGCTTTTCACACATTCTGACCAGGTAGTTTAGGTTGCAGCTTCTCTGAAGAGAAAGGAAGCTTCAGCTTTCCTGCCTCATCTCATGGCAGAAGGAAAGTTGGCTCAAATAAAAGACACCAGGGTGTCCTTTATGTTCAGTCAAAACAGAATTGAAAAAGCTTTTTTCTTAGGGAGGGACAATACCATAAAAAGAAGTCAGGTCAAACAGGTCAATTTCAACAAATATAAGTAATGGAAAGCCAAATAGTAAAACATTTAGAGAGTCATACAGTAATGGACAGCACTGAAGAACAAATACAAATTTTAATATTATGTTTTGAAAAACATAGAAGTTATAAGATCTAGTGCAACTATTGAGCACATGGATTAAGCTCGAAGTTTATCAGCTAACTTTAACAGCAATAACTAAACCTACTACCCAGAGTAGTACAATTCTACTATCAGGAAGGACAGTATATATACAAAAGCACGTATCTTCTTGCAGATATTCTAATAAGCAATTACGAGATTTCTTGTGTAACTCACTCTAGGGCTGTAGTCCTAGGCAGTTACATGATTTAACTACTGTCCATAATAATAATCCTGGAATGTATGATAATTTTTTTTTATTGGTCATCTGGTATGAAAATGCTTCTATGTTCACAAACCTCATCACCTGAAAGTGTTCTGAACCAGAGTATCAGTAGGACCTACAGAAGAAAAAACATTTCATAGCTTTCTTAAATGGATTAAGCCACATGGCTGGATACCAGGAGATGCTTCTGCTTCTGAGTTCATCAAGATATTTTACATGTCTAAAGTTAAAAAAAAAAAAAGACCTAAGCTTTTAAATAAGCAGAGTCCAAACAGAGTCCACCAACACTACTATAAATGCTAACTTTGCACCATATTACATTTGCCATCAAAATCAGCCCTGATTCTAAAAGATGCCAAGAATTCAATTTACTTATATTAATTTTAAGAAAAACATCTTCAGAAGAGACCAGTTAGCTTGGTCAAGTCATGTTTTATATCAGCAGAAATTGTAACAGTATAAAAATTTCACCTCTTATAGGCAAATATTCTACAGCTGTGAAGACTTATTTTATATTTTTAATTTATAGAATGGTTCCAGCCATATTCCTAAATTGATTCATGTTGTTCAAAAGTAGATGTATTTGTATTTGAATAGGAGGTATTTCTGTGCGCTTTTCATTCCTTTTTTTTTTTTCCACAGTTATAGCTTAAGGTTAAGCTAAAATGACAACTGGAAGCCCATTATAATAGATATGTACTATTTTATATAGTATTATAATTTACAAAATACCGTTGAAAGTAGATTGTACCAGTATTTGAGAGAAAATCCATAGGATGCATATGAATTGTCAACCATACTCTTCACAGATGAGATTTTTTGGTCTGCAAAGAATTAACCCCCCCCCCAAAAAAAACACAAAAAAATAACCAAACAAACCACAAACCACCAAACAAAACCAATTCAATTTTAAAAATTATACATTCACTGAACCTTTAGAGGAAAATTAGTAGAATTATGAAGAAAACAGAAAAATCATTAGGTATGCTGTATCCCAAACCACACAATATCAAGACTGACCGGAGCCTTAGGGATCTGAAAGCTTAATGTAGTGGAGGATTTCGCCTTAGAAGTAAGGCAATAATGCAGAACAAAAGGATCATCCCCAGCAGTCTTCAGGATCATGCAGAAGGTGTTTAACAAGAAGCCGTGGCACTCTCCTTATCATCCCTACTGCCTGACATTCCGTATCTTCCAAGTCAGATGACAAGCTAGCCACTGTACCACCCTCCACACAGTCATCACTCAGGTCATATCCCAGCTACATCAAACCCTTTAGAAAGCACAGGTATGCTTCTTAGCCATTTGCAACCAGCAGTTAGTTTTCTTGGAGTTTTCGTGTATATATGAAAGATCAAGGAAAGTATTAAGTGGCTTTTAAGGTATATGAAACTTCACATTAGTACTCAGAAAAATTACTCATATTGATAACTTAGAAACTCTTGGTGTGTTTAGGAGTCATCATTTACAAAACAAACTAAAACTATATGACTTACCTGAGCAATCCCAGCATGAATAACAAACCAAGAACAGTCACAGAAAGTAATTTGTGAGTAATCTGTAAAGACTCACATAACAGCCTATACAGAAAAATTCAAGATAATCAACAATTCCAAGAAAAAACCAATGCTCAGCAGTAGACTATTCACACACAGAAAATACAAACTATCTTCAATATTGTGTTTTTGATGAATAGATGGTCTTTTGCTGTTCTGCTAGTATGAGATAGAAGTGCAGCAGTGCCCAAAGCTGCTGCAACTGGAACACCAGCATTCTCCCTGGGGACAGAAGAACCATGCCAAGTGCAAGGTCCTACACCTGGGTCAGAACAATTCCAGGCACAGCTACAGGTCAGACAAAAAGGAAATTCAGAGCAGCCCTGAAGAGAAGGACTTGGGGGTGTTGGTCAATGAGAAAACGAACATGAGCCAGCTTCAGTGTGCGCCTGCAGCCCAGAAAGCCAGCTGTAACCTGGGCTGCATCAAAAGGAGCGTGACCAACACGTCAGAGGAGGTGATCCTGCCCCTCTACTCTGCTCTTGTGAGACCTCACTTGGAGTATTGTGTGCAGTTCTGGTGTCCTCAACATAAAAAGGACATGGAGCTGTTGGAACAAGTCCAGAGGAGGGCCATGAGGATGATCAGGGGGCTGGAGCACCTCCCATATGAAGACAGGCTGAGAAAGTTTGGGCTGTTCAGCCTGGAGAAGGCTGCATGGAGACCTCATAGCAGCCTTCCAGTATCTGAAGGGGCCTACAGGGATGCTGGTGAGGGACTATTCATTAGTGACTGTAGTGATAGGACAAGGGGTAACGGGTTAAAACTTAAACAAGGGAAATTTAGGTTAGATATAAGGAAGAAATTCTTTCCTGTTAGGATGGTGAGGCACTGGAATGGGTTAGCCAGGGAAGCTGTGAATGCTCCATCCCTGGCGGAGTTCAAGCCCAGGTTGGACAGAGCCTGGGGTGACATGGTTTAGTGTGAGGTTTTCCTGTCCATGGCAAGGGGATTGGAACTAGATGATTGTAAGGTTCTTTTTAACCCTAACTATTCTATGATTCTATAAGTAGCTTGATCAGTGCATCTGTGCCATTGCTTAATCTTGAAAGTTCTTAAAATAGTTAGAAATCAATTTTTAATATTCTCAATCTATGGGATTTATTTTTCCTAGACAGAACTTAATTCATAGCAGTTTAAAAAAACACAACAAATAAAAAACAAACCACCAAACCAAACTTTTTGCTCAATGCACAAAAGAAATACTTTCTTAAATTACTCTGAACACACAATGATATCAAAGAACATGACCCAGTGTATGAGTATGTTTTGGAAAATCTGACAAAAATATTTAAAGTCAACCACTGTACTTTCATGGAACAAAATCACTTGACCAGAGCATACTGGATGAGAACATCTTCTCCACAGTTTTTTAGTTCCTGAGACAATCTTCCAAATGTGAGATCAAATAATTTTAACTATAGCTAATTTAATGTAGAATTTTGTGGGGTTTTTTGAGTGCACATATGGTGAGTCAGTTGAGTCATATGAATACGATATATGAGTTAGACATCAAGGTATCCCCCCAAAATGCCCTACTACATAATTTCTTCCACTGAACTAAAGTCACTTCACAGAAATAAATACAGCTTGTTAGCTAGATAAACAGACATTAATATGCATCAGTAGTATTATGACTACAGCCAGCAGGTGCAGGGATGTTTTTTTCCCCTCTATTTAGCTCTTGTGGGGCCACATCTGGAGAAGCATGTCCAGTCTGGGGGCTCCCTAGTGCAAGAAAGGTATTGGCACACTGGAGTAAATCCAGCAGAGGACTTCAAGATGGTCAGAGGCTGGAACATATGAAGCTGGAATAGGCGGGCCTGTTCACCCTTAAGAAGAGAAGACTAAGGCAAAGACCTTTACACTGCCTACCACTACCTGATCAGAAGACAAAATCATAATTCACCTTTGTGACACATAGCAAAAGGATAAGAGGCAAAAGACTGAAGTGAGAACACGAGGAATTATGATTAGATACAAAACTAAAGATTTTTAACCTTGAGGGTGGTCAGATACTGGGAAAGAGGCCCAGAAAGTTTGCAGAACCAGCACCATCTGTGCAGGTGTTAAAAGACCTTACTGGACGTGGCCCTGAGCAACTTGATCTGACTTGCCTGCTTTGAGTGTGGGATTGGACTAGATGACCTCTGGAGTTCCCTTTCAACCTAAACTGTTCTATGATTCTATGATCTTAAGTATAGAAATACTCAGGTATATAAAACAAAAAGCAAAAAAGAGGATATAGAAGTTAACTATATTGAATCTGGTGTTTGAGAAGGAGGAAATTGGGTGTTATTAGTACTATGTAAGTACTATATAAGTGCTATGCATACAGCCAAGAGAAAACTAAAATTTTCAGAGTTACACTAAAAATAGTGAAAACAAGTAAGAACTAACAGGACCATTCAAAGGATAAAAGCTATGCTTTCTAAATATAGTATTTTAAATGCTTATTGCTTTTGAAACTACATTACAAAGACTATCAAGAAAGATTTTAATGGGACTTGAGAAATCTGCACATCAAATGTATAGCTCATCTCAGCTTGTGCAATGTACAGGCCCCAAATGGAGGAAATCAAAGGCACTCAAACTCATATTAGCAAGTTTGAGGACAGATAACATTTTGTTCTAGCCAGAAATGTAGGTAGGTAGCAATGTAGTCTTTATTCACATAATGAAAAAGAAAGACAAAACTCTCAAGTTCATAATGTGTACATGATTTCAGTCCTTTTACTATTGAAAGACTATCTGGGTGGGACAGGGGAACAATTGCATTCATATGCAAAACCAGACAGCTAAAATTATCTATTTGACGGTTAAGTTTAATACTGACTGCCTTAGTGAGTGAAAAGAAATCATAAGTCCCCATTTCTCCAGCAGTGTTCAAGGCCAGGTTGGACAGAGCCTTGGGTGACATGGTTTAGTGTGAGGTGACCCTGCTCATGGTAGGGGGGTTGGAACAAGATGATCTTAAAATCCTTTCCAACCCTAACTATTCTATGACTTTATGATTCTATGATTTTCCATCCAGTAAAACTGCATCCACCAACATCTTTTATAATTTGAAGGAAATGAAAATACTCAAATAACATAGCAAGAAAAGGAAATGGCTAAATTATAGTTTTGTTATTAGTAACAATAAAGCCGCTACCCGCTGTTCAGAAAAGTAAAAAATTACATTTAGTAAAGGTTATTCCAAATGTCATAGTATAAAAGCATGGTTAAAATCGATATTAAAAATATGCAGATAATATTATCCTGCATTTCTTTCATTTTGTCTGCTACAAGACAAAATAAATTCCCTAAACAGCAGCTGCTGGACTGGAAATATTTTGGCAATTTTTTCTATCAGTGGATTAATATTTATAGGAAAATATTTTGTAGTTTGAGGGAGCAGTCTCCTGGGCTATCGCTGTGTTTTTATCACTGCAGATGTCTTTCAATGTTTCCTTACAGCCAGTTGCTGTAAAAACAAGTATATACAGATGGAAGTATGTCAAGACGATGCAGAATTATACTATCCTAGGCACTGATATTTTATGCACTTTTTAATGCAACATTTAAAAATTTATGAGCTTCCACTCTGCTGACCAAGTCTATCTCTGTTCCTGTGGGTTAAAGTGTGGTTTTATACAGCTTCAGTATTCCAGGTTTGAGAACCTAGCAATGAAGGAAATAAGCCTGTTTTCAGAATTCTAATGGGGGTATATAATTTAAGTTGGAGTAGTAGGTTCTGCAATAATACCTTAAACTAGTTACTGGAAGAAGCATTGTTTCTGCGGTCACTTTGATAACCTGAGGTCAGCTGGGTGATCTAACGATCCTCCTCTTCTTGGGATCTACTAATGTAAACACAGTCATTTGAAAGTGTCGAACCAAGGCAACAAATCCAATATATGTAACAATCAAAGCAGCTCAGTGAACCAAGAGGAACCTTGAAATGTTAGTTAAAAAAGTGAGAAGAGACTTAAAGACAGACTAATAGCATAGTTTAAAACCTCCCATAAGTATTCTCTCTTATGTAAGTCCTGTATTTGCATTAAGCCTTACCTTATTTACGGAGCCTCTACAAAGTTTGATTACAAAGCCATTTACACAGCATTTGCAATGTACAGAATTTACAGCAGTGGTTTACTGGTATCTCAGAGATGGGAAAATGGAGGATGGGAGAGTGGTGTTAAACTGTGGTAGCTTTGAGATATATTCCAGTTCCCTACTAGGATCTAACCACTTCCTGCACCTTCACAGAATACTTTCTAAGTGATTACATGATGTAGCTACTAAAAGCAGAGGTGACAGCATGGACAGAATTATTTTCAAACATGCTTCCCCAACTTTAATTTAACCTTCATTAACAATTATGAATATCTTGATAGCTGTAATTCAGTAAAGCTTCTGATGGAACAAAGTTCCAAAACATTAGCAGTAGGTGATTTGTATTTATCATTTACTGTACAACATAATCGCTATTATTATATTAAAGGTGAGATAATTTATCACAACACAATTAGCTGAAAAGCCTTGACATATAAATTAGTCCCACTTTAAGACACTAACAAAACCCAAACTCCTACAGAGATTTTATTTTATTTATTAAAGCAATGAAAAACATCTTTAAAAATTTCACATGTATTGTCTGCTGACTCTTTAACTGTTTTCTAGGAAGACAGAAGGTAAAAGATATGTCCATGAGGAACCTTATCCAACTCAGTCTCTAAATAATCTCACACCAAAGTATGCAAGGATCACAAGTCAGACTAAATGAGAATAACAGATTGCGGTACTCAATAAAATGTCTAATACTTCTAAAAAATGCAGCTGTCACCTGTATTATTACATATTTCTATAGCAATTTGTAGCCATATACATTTATATAAAGTAAGAAATTATAAACACCCTGAGCTACTTTGCCTTCACTTTATACTTATCCACAGCATCCAGAGCATTTTGTTTGTGTACTTGAATGCATAGGAAATGAGTGTCCAGGTATTTCCAAGGCCTAAATTACCAATACATCACCAAGTAAGCAAACATCTTCATGACACATTCAGATAGAAGTCCGTAGTGCTACAATTAGAAAGTAAAATGAAGAACATATAGTGAAATGCAAATATTATATCATTGGTTATCCTGCAGTAGAGTGTCAGTTGATGCTGAAGCAGAAGCTCTTGTTCTACCCAAGCACCAGTTTTCATATGCAAACGTTTTCACTGGTGTCAATACCTGCACAGTGAATGCCCATTTGAACATTGCAAATGGCAATACTGTACTAAGGCAAATTGAAGAGTAGATATAGAGGTGAAAGTGCTTAGAATCTTAGAAAAAGAAACAAATCTAAAAAGTAATCAAAAGCAAGAGTATTTGTGTGTGGCTTAAAAGTCACTGTAGAAATGGTTGACATCCTCATTCAACCATATATGTTAGCAAGTTGATGAGATACAACCCATGTTGTTAATTTGCAAAAAGAAGTCCCATTATAACTCATAATGAGGTCAAAATGAGAAATAAAGTGTTGATAGTATTATAATTCTACATAAGGACATGCTGTTCATAACGAAGATTTGATAAAAGAAACAGAAAAAGGGTGGTGAAGTGGAAGTGAAAGTTAAAATGCTTGCTGATATAAATACTGCTGCTATATCAAAGGCTTGCTAGCAAAAAGGAGTAGTTTCTGATTTTCTAAGAGTTCATAAGGAACTATGCTGAATGGCAAGTTCTATCATATCTTTTTATCTGTTCACCTCTGTCCTGGTTTGAGCAGTAGCATTTTTCTCCTTCTTGGTAGCTGGTGCAGTGCTGTGTTTTGACTTTCAGGCTGAGAACGTTTGCTGATAGCAAGTATGTTTTGAGTTACTGCTCAAATGTTTGGTTTTGTCCAAGGCCTTTTCTGAGCTCATGCTCTGCCAGGGAGGAGGGGAGGCTGGGAGGAAGGAGAGACAGGACACCTGACCCAGGCTAGCCAAAGAGGTATTCCATACCATAGCATGTCATACCCAGGATGTAACCGGGAGAGACCCGGAAGGGCTGGAGCTCGGGGGGGATGGAGGAAGTATCGGTCGGTGCTCGGTCGGGCAGAGTGGGGTGAGTTATGGGTTGGTGGCTGGTGAGGTGTTGTATTCTCTTCACTTGTTATTTGCTTTATCATTATTATTTGTAGTAGTAGTAGCAGTAGTGATTTGTGTTATGCCTTAGCTATTAAACTGTGCTTATCTCAATCTGTGGGGGCTACATTCTTTGGATTCTCCTTCCTAACTCTCCGGGAATTGGGGGAGCAAGGGGAGGAGTGAGTGAGTGAACTGTGCGGATTTGGTTTAAGCCACCACAACCTCTCACCTCAAACAGCTGAGGCCACACAAAATCAAGGCTAGACAATTAAAAAAAAAAAAAAGAAAAGAAAAAAAAGTCTCTTAGAATACAATTATCCCCCTCTTTATGAAAGCAAGATGCAATTTAGGATGTAGTAGTACAGAATAAGTAATTTCATCATTTCCATGTAATAGTCACAAAATATACAGTCCACGGGACTGTTAAGTATAAAGATAAACCAAACAATAGGATAAACCCTAATGAAAACTGAATTGCAGTGCACAAGCATTTTCAGAAAGAACTCAGAAGGTTTTGTCAATCTCTGACAAAGGTAAGCAGTTGGCTGAATTAGACTCAGAGTGGAACAGCTTGTACACTTGAAAACCTCCAAGGGAGAGATGCGCCTTTAAAAGACAATCTAGAAATTCTACTCAGCAAAAAATTTATGCTGGGACAGTATCTTTGATGTCTGACTTGTGGCCAGTAATCTATTACCTGTCCTATCACCTCTCAGCAATTAAAGCAGATATTTGTGATTGCAGTTTAGTGCACATCTGTAGTCAAAGTAGCAGACTACTAACAGATGATACTAACAGATGACAGCAAAAAGCCTGTATCAGTATGATCTCACTGATGAAGGTTTAAAATTCCCTCCAGATAACCCCTGGCACAAGTGGAACAGAATATTAGCCCAGACAAATTAATGTCTCATCAGGGAATAACACATTGCCAAACATCCATGTACATTCAGTCATTGTAAAGATGTTTCATGTATCATACTCTACTCCCAGGTAATGCACCTTCAAAACACCCCACCATAGTGTCTGACTTTGCCTCTGTTTTAGCAACATAGTTTCTTAAACCAGATAAGTAAACATCAAAACAGCACATAGTTTGCTGGTAAAGAGAATTCAAAAGACTGTGCAAAGGTATGGGATGCATAGATTACTTCTCACTCAGCATGCCAGACCTATATGCAATCCATACCAGTTAGTCTGCTCCTCTTTTCCCATGGCTGACAGTGGGCCAGATGCCCACTGAGACAACAATTTAAGTCAGTGGGTACCTTCCAACTAAGAGAGAACATGCAGAAGAGACCACTTCTGCTCCCAGAAAACAGTCAACTGACCAGCGGTAGTAGCAGACGCTGAGTGGGGAAAGGAAAAAGAAATCAAGGCTGAGGAGAGGCTGAGGGAGCTGGGTCTCTTTAACTTGGAGAAGAGGAGACTGAGGGGTGACCTCATCAATGTGTACAAATATGTAAAGGGTGGGTGTCAGGATGATGGAGCTAGGCTTTTTTCAGTGATATCCAGTGGTAGGACAAGGGGCAATGGGTGTAAACTGGAGCATAGGAGGTTCCACGTTAACATCAGGAAGAACTTCTTTACTGTAAGAGTGACAGAGCACTGGAACAGGTTGCCCAGGGGGGTTGTGGAGTCTCCTACGTTGGAGATATTCAAGGCCCGCCTGGACAAGTTCCTGTGTGATGTACTCTAGGTTACCCTGCTCTTGCAGGGGGTTGGACTAGATGATCTTTTGAGGTCCCTTCCAACCCTCGGGATTCTGTGATGAAAGTTACAAAGAAGATATTGAAATACTGTCAAGATCCAGTGAGTGGTGGATTTAAAGCAAAAGTAAGAGTAAGAAGTGAGAGGCCTCTCTGAAGGTAAATTTTTCAGGTAAGATTCACCTTAGTGAACATTAGTTGTTTACAAAGTACCTTTCCACAGGTTAAATACCCTCCCTAGGCTACCCTGGAGAAAAATAAATTCTTTAAACAACTTACACTCTAGAAACATCTGGGTTTTTTTCCTCCCCTGAATAACCAGTAAGTATGGATGTCTCTTTCAGAATTTGACATATATATTGGTGACTTTTGGGGAGACCCATAACTGGCCAGAATGCATACAGGGTGGTTAATGAGAGAAAAAATACAGGATCATATAAAGTAGAACTTTGAATTTCTGCATAGATGTAACAAAATGTTTTTACACTCTTAAATTATCAGGGGAAGTTGCTTTTGGTTTTGTTTGGGTTTGTTGCTCTTTTTTCTTTAGTTGGGATTTCATTTTCCTTATAAGTATATTCAGGGAGAGGTACAAATATCCTGCATAATTTTGAGACATCAAAATATGTCTCAGTATCAAAATATGTCTTAACAGCTCCAGATACTGGAGCTATGCAGGCATTCATATTGTTTGGCTAATAACCAATTAGAATAACCTTTAAGCTTTGCTGCATCTGGCTTTCAGACTGTGGTAATTGGTTTGGTCATCTCCACATTACAAATAAGCCACTTTGCTGTATTTTGAGTCTTTTCAGCTTTTCAAAAATATTTTATCCTTCAAGGAACAGAGTAGAAGACGTTAGGGTAGCATTTTCTGCTGCATCTAAGGTAATACACATACTCAATACAGTAGCCAATTGATTGTCAAGCACTTGATATACAGTCATGTTTTTTCAAGGTCATTTTAAACTTGCAGAGATTTAACCTTCCTCCAATTTAACTAGAGGAAAGTGGAACAACTTTTGTCTACTAAGATGGTCTACCATTGCAACTTTTAACAGTGGTAAATATGACCTGTAAGGTCATATTTTTATCAATACAGTGAGGTCAGAATTTTACCTCAGCAAAAAAGATTTTTCCATAAGTAAATTGAAAAAGTAGGCCATTCATGAGACATATTCCATGTGAATTTGACAAGTATCAGCTGGAAAACTCCAAGATACTGTTTCTGAAGAAAAACGAGCACTGAAGTTTTTGCATTATGAAGGATGCAAAAATATGTCTGGAAGGAAGAATGAACTATCCCCATGGTTCACATATTTTTTTCATCAATGTCATGGGTTAACCCAGCTGGCACCAGAGTACCATGCAGCCATTTGTTCATTTGGAGAACTGGATAAAAGGCAAAACTCATGGGTTGATATAAGAACAGGTTAATAATTTAAATAAAGTAATAATAATAATTATTAATAATAATATTATCATCATCATCAGTAGAGATGATGGAGGGAGGGAAAGAGAGAGAGAGAAGAAGACCCAGGTAAAAAAAAAAGAAGTGATGCACAACACAGTTGCTCACACCGACTGACCAATGCCCAGCCCATCCCTGAGCAGTGATCAGCAGCTCCCAGCTGAATTATCCCTCTGTTTATATACCGAGCGTGACATATGGATGGAATATCCCTTTAGCTAGTTTGAGCCAGCTGTCCTGGATGTACTTCTTCACAGCCTCCTGTGCCACTTCTCACTGACAGAGCATGAGAGACTGAAAAGTCCTTGACTTGGGGTAAATACTACTTAGCAACAACAATATCAGTATGTTATCATTATTCTCATACTAAATCAAAAACACAGCACAGCACCACTACTAGAAAGAAAAGTAACACTATCCCAGCTGAAATCAGGTTGTTACATTTCTGTAAGATACAGCCATTATGTAGTTTCTAGGCAATAAATACTGATATACATTTACCTGTTTCTTCCAGTCTCACAAGTGTAACTAATAGTTCCTAATGTTTTATCATACAGTATGCATGTGCTCTGTTTTTCTAAATACTTTTTGTTCTATAACTCACATTCTGATATGCTTCATATATTCACCTCTAAGTTGGACAGCAAGTGGTCATAGTGCTGACACACTTCTCAACTCAGTTTTAGTTTATAGAGCAGATCCATTTTATTTCCTCTCAAGATAGGTCTAATTGGTTTTGACTATTCATGCTCTTTAATCAATCACACATTGTTTCACACTTACTGCAGCATTTCTGAGAAAAGCTACATGTTTACACTGCAAGTAAAGCTTTGCAGTCCTTTACTATCAGTTCATGTATCCTTGAGAAAAAACACATCTTTTCCATTCCTTCCAAGCACTGTTTGATTTTCCATTATTCTGAGATTTTTTCACTTTTCTTTAAAAAATAATCTGCAACATTTAAAAGAGCACTACATACAATCATAGATTAACTACAACAATCATAGATTAAAACTGTGTACTGACTAGTTCTATTTGTGACACTTGAACATTACTAAAACATAAGCTCAAAGAAGGGAAAGTAGTCTTCTATTCTTTCATATTTATTCATATACATCCTAAGACTTTGTGCCTAGATATTTTTCTTGCAGAAGCAGAGAATAATAACAATTTACTTCTATATCAGTGGTTATGATAAGTTTATACAAGGCATGCCAGAGGACCAAAGCGGAATATGCTATTCGATTCCCACCCAAAGGAGAAAACAAATACAGAGATGCAAAATTCACCTGGTTTTGACATGGGATTTGTGTTTAAGTGTGAAAGCTAAGGTAAGGAGCTTTAATGTCTGACTAACCACTAAGGAATATATTTTGTTGCTGTTGATTTACTTGAAATGATCTGGACAAATGGAGCCTTAAAATCTGTGTGAGACTGTCATTTGGATAAAAAGCTTAAATGAAATGGCTAGTATAGCAAATATAATCAAAGTGTATATAACAAAAACCAGAGTACACTTTTACATTAATGAAGCATGTGGGACAAATTCCCCTTTCTGGCATCTGTAACAGAATCATAGAACAGTTTGGGTTGGAAAGGACCTTAAGCTCATCTAATTACATCTCCTCTGCCATGGGTAGGGAAACCTCATACTAGACCATGCCACTCAAGGCTCTGCCTAACCCAGCCTTTAACACTGCCATGGATGGAGCATTTACCACTTCCTTGTGCAACCTGTTCCATTAATGCTATAACACAGTGCAGTTTGGAGGTTTTTTATGTTGTTTTATTATTGATCAGAAGCTGAAGTAACAGAAAAAATAAAAAAGGAGCCTTTGACTATCAAAGGAAGTTGTTCTGGCACAAAAGGGATCAAATTGCCATAGGACTCCTGGTCTATGCATAAAAATTTTAGGCACGATAGAGCCAACATCCATACCATAAAGAGTAAGATTTGTAAACTCATCTACTGTTCCACTGGAGATATTTACATAATGCTGAGAAAGCCAGTGTGCCTTTTCTTCTGATAATTAGATTAAGATGGGCTTGCACTTCCAACCAGTTTTAGAAGGCATTCTCAGAAGAAAGGTATATGTAGAGGTAAGCAAAAGGCTCAAACTCCATTAATTGCCATGACTCCCATTTGATTACCAAAATACAGAACCACTCAATCATGCAATAGAAACAGTTTCTACAGAAAAGAAAGAAACCTAAATGGATCAAAGTTAAATGACCAGAAATTAGCTACAGGGTAATTTTATTCCTTTTTTTTTTTTTTTTTAATAACTATGAGCAGGTAGCAGAAATCAATATTCAATGGAACATAATACTTTGGTCAATGTTACAAGTGAGAAACTAAGTTGGTGCTTACTTGAAAGCTGTCGGGCCTGTTCTGTAAGAATAAAAAACATATATGACACAAAAGAGCATCCAGAAGGCAACAGAAATCAGTGATATTTTGACTGGAAATTGCTATCAGATTGAAGCACCAAAAATATTCCCACTGTTAAGAAACATAAGGATAGCAGCCACTTGGCAGAAGGCTTGTAGATGCTAATCTATTCATACCAAGCAAACCTACAAGGAAATCTGCAATGCTATACAAGCCCCAGCACAAAGCAGCCTGGGAAATATTTGCTTTAAGTCTGAAAAAAAGCCAAATTATCTCCACTCACCCAGTAACAGTATGTGAGAGAAGACAAACAAGGAAAAGTTGGAGCTACTTCTTCCACAGCTTCAGATTTGCCTTTTGCGGTCTATACAGCACAGCAGATGTTGAAAGCCTGACAAGTGTTTCATGCTTTGAACTTTCATAGCTTAAAAAAAGTGAAAAGAAAACCCAACCTTCATATAAAAGTTTATGATATGCCAGGGTGGGTGGAGTGGCTGACAAAAAAAAGAAGCTGGGAGGTATGCATGCAGCCATTCTTCAGACAATAGACATAACTGGTGTTCACAGAGGGGAAATAAGGAGCTCCCATCGCCCCCCTCTGCACTAGGGAATTTTAAAAAGTAACTCGCAAGGTCTCTAAAAACTTGAGTCTCAACAGGATTGTCAGATCATGCCAATCAACATAAAAGCTCCACAGATCTGAATTATTTAAGATACTTGAGTCTTAGAAAAATCAAGGCTGAACAGACCTCCTTGAGATACTTATACCACTTTCACATGTGTTGATTGCCAAAAAATATTAAAGGAACAACACTGCAGGCTGGAAGTAAAGAAAGAGAAAAAGTAAACTACAGGAAAAAAGAAAGACCACGTAAGCCTCTTAAGTATTTAAACATGTCAGGACTTTAAGAGAACTTTTATTCAAACACAAACAGAAAGACAAGAGAGCTCCGCTGTATCACAAGAAAGCCTTCAATTTTTGCTGCCACTCTGCAAATAAATAACACTAAAATTATTGCAGGTATAATTGATGTGGTTATCTTTATCCTTCTAAAGATTATCTGAACTAGTTGAAACCTAAGCATGCATTTCACAGGTAATTAAAAAAAATAAACAAAAAGGTGAAAGCTTTTAAAAATAAGTTGACCCCTTCTAATTATAAAAGAAGCAGGAGATAGAGATTTTTCTTGTTAATGAACAGATTGACATAGTTCTGAGTTTGCCTGTTTTTGTAATTAATTTTTAAGTGATACTAAAAATATTTATTACAGAACATTGAATAAAGCAATGTTTACTAAAGACTGTGAAGTATTTGGATTCCTTAAATAAAATCCCAGCATAATTCCCTCAGCAGCTGTAGTGGACAAGATAGATAAACTATATCATAGCAGAAACAATAATTGCCATTACTATTTCTGAAGCTTTTTGCAGATCTTGAAAGAACCACATGTATACAAAAAGTGGAAAAAGAAAAATAAAAGGAAAGGGAAAGGGAGAGTGAAAAAGAGAAAGAGAGAGAGAGAAAGAGGAAAAGGAGAGAAAGGGAGAAGGAAAAAGAGAGGGAAAAGAGAAAAGGGCGTCTATAATGTTTAAATAAGAACTATGTGAGCATATGCAGACCTATATATACATAATTTCTGCGAAACCAAGCTGGTGCATAAAATTTTAGACTGCACTGTCTGCATTGTGCATTCATTAGTTCATGAAGAATATCCTTCCTTCTCACTGTGCACAAGGTCGCAACCTTGGAAAGGGATCCCCAGCAATCTAAGTCTTCATTAGTGGAGGAGCATTTTTTGTGAACCATTCATCTCAAAGAGATACTACTCTTACTTACTCTAGTACTACTAGAAGCAGTAGCCACAGTGTTTCTCCTCTATTCACAAGTATGTAGCATTTGCTTTGTTCATAAAAGCTGTGTCATGGATTACTGCGGATGAGGCTCTTCCCACACTGACATGTTAATGACAGCTTCTGCCTCTCAGATGAGCTTCTCTTGGTCTCTACTCAGTCAAAATATTTTATCAATAGCTTTTTTTCCTGGCAATTCAGACTTTAGCCTGGTTCCACTAATACATACCTGTGGTTAACTTCACTGCCATGAGTAATTCAGTGAATTTAAATGAAGATATTAAAATACTCGATTTCAACAGCATAGAGCAAATTTTGTGGGACTGCAATCTTTGTACTAATCAATACCTTTGAATTTCTGATTTAAAACAATCTAAAAATCTATATATAGATTTGAATAACCATGAAGCAAGCACAGGTACTCTGAGATCTGTCATGACACAGAACATCAGTAGCCTCCTAATTTAAGTGTTACCATATTTCTTATTTTCTACCTTCTTCCAGATAACCATGAGTAAATATGGTTCCATAGGAATATATCATAGGAAAATTGCTTGCTCTTAACTTCTTCTAAACTTATTTTGAATCTAAAATATTATACCAGAAAACACTTGATAATTCGCTTCTTGTGAATTTCCACCACCACCTGTTTCTATCTCAAGCATTCCTTATTGGCAGTGCCACTTCTACTACATCAATACACCGTCAAATATCAATACAAAGGAGAAATCAGTGAGAAAGAAATATTACAAAAAATGCAAATACTTTTCAATATTTTAAAATCTCTACTGATGTGCCCAGATCTGAGGTGTTGGAAAGGAGTTATATGATCTTTTATATTGTTGGATAGCTTAGGGACAACTTCAGAACCACTACATACACCTGGACTCCAAAGGTAACCTTGCAGCCATGTCCTGGCTTTGCATCAGATGAGATTAAAAACATGACACCTCCAAGACTGTAGAAACAAGAATAATCACAGCAGTGGGACCATCTCTTTTGTTACAGATATCCTGGGGATCAAGACTGTGAAAATCCACCTGTTTCATTGTGTGATCTAAAAGCTTGAAGCAGCTGCAAAGAGAAGGAAAGGGAAATTATCTAACCCCTTGCCTTGCTCTAACTGTATTTCACTGAGAAAATTACTGTTATGCCACTGTAGAAAAAAGTAACAACTGTGATAGACCATCTGAAGATATTACCAGTGGTATCCAAGCAAAATTGTTTTAAAACAAAGTATAAAACTGAAATAAGAATGCTGTACGTTTCTTTCCTGTCAGGTGAGTAATAAAATGCATAAAGATTGCATTGTAAATACTATTTACCTTGAGCAGTTTCCTCCCTCATAAATAGAAATTTTAAAGGTCAGACATATATTAATTGGAGAAGAAAAAAAAAATAAAAGAGTATTATCAGTACAACACTGTTCTCCTTGAGAGCCCTAACACAGTGTTACTGATATAATTATTTTTGTAACTACAGTAAGCAATCTTTGTTAAAATTGGACTGATATAAATTACACTTTTAATGTCATCAGTTCTAGAAAATTAAATCTATGAGCTTTGTAAACTGCTTATAATTTTACATTCTCAGGTACATCAGTAGTAGAAGTTATAATGAAAAGAGTTCGCGTTTCAACCTAGCACAATTTTTTTTTTCTAGGTGCTTACTGGTTTGCAGAAACATTTTTTTCCTCCCAAAGAGTGGCAGACCGGAAAATGAACATCATGGAGCAAGAAAGGAATCTGTCTACATTTTCAGAAATCCACATCACTGAAAATTCTTGCACATCACTACATAAATCATCAGGCAAACATGCATATAATCCAAATACAGTAAATCATGCATTCATGTATATAAGTACATCCATTTATACTTTCAGAACTTAAACTCTTGCAAAAAATTCCCACTGCTTTCAAAGGGATTTAGATGGCCATGCTAGCTACTTGCCTGTAGAAGTGCCTGTTTCACCTGCTGTCCTGCTTTACAGCAGGATAAAGGCAGAAAAAGAACTGAGTTCATTTTGGAGTGGCACAGAGTAAAATGAAGAAGCACATGAAGAAGCTATGAATGAATACATCGACCAGCGAGCCTTCCTGCCTTCTCAAATAACTGAGACACTCTGTCCTGCTCTTTGTATTGCAAGAAAAGTACAAGTATAATCATAATGAAAATAAAAATCTGCCATATATTGGTGACCATAAACACACAGTATTTCAGATACACTAATGAACATATAACTGTTGGAAAGCCATCAGTAATAATTTTGGCTCAGCAATGACCATGCAATTTACACATGTAAACACTGAAGTTTTGGGGTGTGCTTTTTTATCTCCATTTACATAAGCATATACTTAAGGTGAGTAGATACTGCAATATTTTATTCCATTGGCAAGACTAAAAACATTTGGAAATCATCACCAGGTCTAGAACACCATATCCGATATCCAACAGATTTTGTGAGGAATGTGTCAGAACTCTGGTTTTATATCCAATGCTGCCACAATTATTTCAGAAGACCAGATGTGTAAGAAGATGGAACTCACACAACTTGAAAATACCCATTAATTTCTTAATCAATGTAAAAAACAGAAAACAGAACCGCAGAGAACACAAGTGATATCAGAACAGATCAAGGACAGCAGAGCTGATGATAATCTAACAAAATTAAAAGTGCCACTTCATTATCAAATTTAGCAGTGTAAAAATATAGCAAACGCTAATCTGTACCTCTGTAATTCCAACATGCATCATGATGTTTCAAATGTGGAAACCTAAGTGTTTGAAGATGTAGTTGTAAGAGATAGAGTATGCAAATAAAAAATAAAAATTAACAAAAAAAAAACCCGAAAACCACCAGATCATGTGTCTATTCCAGATGTCTATTCTATAAAGGATGTCAAAGAAGCCTTCTCACACATAGATGGATGCCCCACTATGTGAAGAAAAAGAAACCTCATCCTTAATTTCAGCATCAGGGGCCCAGCTTTCAGAAGCCTGCTGATTTCTAGTTTCTGCTAGCAGGCATCTAATCCTGTCAGGAAGCCCTCCTGAAGTCTATGCTCCTTTGGATGTTGTGCTTATCAGCCAGAAATTACTTTCTACATGCTTCTGAAAGCCCTGCTGAAAGGAGTCCTTCTGTGCTGGCATGCAATGAATGAGAGTTTTCTAACTCTCAGAAAGTAGACCAGGACTGAGGCTCGGAGTTTTACAGAGGCCCAGTGCTAATTAAAAAAATAATAATATTTTTTTTAAGGCTAGGACATCTGGGAGGAGGAATAAGAAATGTGTTCAGCTGCCCTCAGCATTCTGGTGTAACAAGGATGATGAGAGGCGATGGAGATTTCCTTTACAAACAAAGCTACTGTGGCTTGCTAGCACAAGCTGTGCATGTGAATTGCTAATGGTTCATCTTTTCACAAATGGATGGTGACAAGAAGGTGCTTTACTTACTCAAGTCCAGCAAAACACTAAGAACCTGGGGTTTCTTCCTCTTTTGTGCTTACACAACTTCTCTGGTCTTGCTATCTACAGTGTTGCAGCTCCAGCTCTGCTTCAACAGCACACACGTGGGAGGGTAGAAAAGCATTTTATACTTACAAATCTTTTCTCTCACTGAAGAAAAATTTTAAGACCTTATACCAAATCTTCAACAATTTAATGCAGAAATCATACAGGGAAATATTCTGCAAAAAGTCAAATATGCTACACTAATATTTTCATCAAACCAGAGGTAATTTCAGATATTGTGTTACAACATCTCCACGAGTTTTAGGCAATCCTTTCTTGTTTATCTTTATATATATGATTAATACTTGGAGTTGAGAAAGATAATATCTACTTATAATTTGGACAGAATTTAAATAAAACCCATTCTGAATTTGATGATGCCTTCCTAAATGCAAAATATCTAGAGAACACTTTTTCAGGCTCAGTAAATTGCATTTTATACTCTAAAACATTCCAGTAAATATCTGAAGCTTTATAATATCTAATTTTTCCAACTACCATACTGAGCTTCTTGTAGTGGCCCAATTTTAAATTTTAATTTTTAAGGCCAAATAGTTTTTAATATATTAGATGGATGAAATTACTTATTCTCAAATACATGTAAAGCCACTCATCAACATCCAGATGTCTTTTTAGTCTAATCAGAAATGTTCTCAAGTCATCTTTAATATTGCAGTATAGCCTTTGAAGTTTGTTAATTATTTTATACTGTAAATATTCCTACAATCTTCCAAGAACCATTCATGATAAAGAGAAATAAGTATTCAACTTATTGTTTCACTGTAATAAAAATATTATGTTATAAGATACTAATTCAAACAAAATAGTATCCTGTACCCATTAGAACTTAAACATTTTGGTGTTCAGATCACAGAATTAGGAAGTATCTGTGTGCTTTAAAGGTTGAGACGTAGATAATTGAATCACATAATCATTACTTTCAGAGAGCACGATTTTTCTACCTCTATCAGTTTTATCACTTCAGTATAACCCTATATGGCTACTTTTTTATACATAAGTGTATATATATGTACAGGTATATATGAGACTACCTCTACAAAACCAAGCAAAAACATTACAATAAGAATATAGTATTAATAGAAAGTCTAATTATGAAGAAATGGTGAGTTTTTAAGGCAGATTCTGCAATTTGATTAAGAATTACTAATACTCCTACTGATTACAAATAAGGGCACTACAAAGAAAAGCCAATTATTTTTTTTCTGGATTATGGCTAAACACATTGACACAATTCAAGAAGCAATGTCAGTAAATGTTTCTTCTCTTCAGTTTTCATCATTGGGTACTATTTCTAAAGAAATACATTCTAGGGATTGTAGAATAATACATTGATAAAATACAAAGGCATATTTCACAGTACCCTTTGGAATGAGGCTACCTGAAAAGCTCTCAAGAGAAATAGTTTTGTCTATTATTCAGTAAATTACAACATTTTTTACCTACTCCTTATTTTTCTTAGTGGTAAGGATTCATAAGAATCCAATAAGTAATAGTTACTCACTAAATAATAATTTTGTGATTCAACAAGAGTTATTTTTAAAAAGACTAAATGTAAATTTCTTTTTTCGAACTAATCCCTATTTGCATTTTATTTTCTACAGGCTCTGACCAATTAAGGCCTAGATCTATAAAGGGATTTCTG
Organism: Melopsittacus undulatus; assembly: GCF_012275295.1. Taxonomy (NCBI): domain Eukaryota; kingdom Metazoa; phylum Chordata; class Aves; order Psittaciformes; family Psittaculidae; genus Melopsittacus; species Melopsittacus undulatus. Next base: position 66,866,060 of record NC_047528.1, on the reverse strand, counting down.
CACCAAAATACTGGATGTTAAAGCAGCCTGCCCAGACAGTTAACTGAATTGCCTTGTTGTTCTCAGTTCAGAAGTTAGAAGTTAGTAGAAGTTAGAAACACATTTGTTATAACACAGGTCAAGTCTCACCAGCTAACTGAGTATTTCCTATGAAAAATATTAGAAGAAGGACTAATTCTGAACCCTGCACTTGTTAAAAAAAAAAAGTACTTCAAATCATTATAATTACGTATGTGCACCTATTCAGAACTCACAGCTCCAAAGCTCCTCCTGCAAACAAGCATTTAAAAAGCCCTTAATTTAGAAAACAAGCTAACAAAATAGCTAGTGAGGCAGCTGTAAGGGTCACAACATTTCTTTCCAAATGTGATAGAAAAGAAAATTAAATCAACTATAAAATTTATCCTATAGGTCAGTGATTAAAGCTACGGCTTTATACAAGAGACTTTAGCTCAGTTTTCTCTGCTTCCTTGAACAGCTTTAACCTAGTCTGAGAAGGACAAACAGAACTAGATCTGGACAATGAGGTACATCAGTAATTGACGCTACTGAAGCTTTTAGGTCTTGTATGTGCTATACACATACTGCACTCTTCTAGGGATGGACAGCATTCTAGCTAAGCAGTTAGGAAATCACTTGCAAGGGGGACTGGCTCTTAAACCTTGAAAGGCCACATATTTCTTATAAAACAGATAGTGACTAGGAAAAAAATAAAGCATGCACACACACCCTTGTCCTCCCATGCTGGCACAAGGAATTTACAGGAACCAAACAGACACAGGTTTTCAGCTTAGGTATCTAAGTCCCATATTAAATGCTTTATTTCTTCACACTTTATTTAATCTTAAATGCTATCTTGTCCTCTCTTCATGCTTTCCTCAGTTCAGGTCAGAGACACCTCCAGAAGAATGACCACA